>NC_140937.1:48840305-49440305 GCF_014529385.1 Adiantum capillus-veneris
TTTAGTGTTTTAATGTGTAAATTGTGTAAAGAAACCATCCCGACATAATGTATAGTCTCCTCTTTAATCTCTCTCTTAAGGAAAATCCTCTCCTTTCATATATCAAAATTCCGCTAAATCTAAAGTAGTATTAGATTCTCTGACATTGATATAGAGATGAGGTTTCTTTTTTCTTGCCTAAGAAGAGCGGTCCTTGAGTAAGCTAGAAAGGTTGGAGTTGCTCATTGCAATGGGGTAAGTGGGACTATTATCTTGGTTGGCATGCCTATTTACAGGGTACGAGGGGCACCATCAGAAACTATGGTCTTAATAATGAGTCTTTTGAGACTTTCCTAGGGCTTAAACATTATTGAGCTATCAGCCTCTTGATAGGAATTGGTGCCAGCTTAACACTGTTCAACCCACTCTACTACTCTTTGCAAAACAATATTCTAAACCACGGGTGTAGTTACTCGAGTGCTAATTTTTAAGGGATAAGAGGAGTAGTAGCCAAAGTTTTGGAAGTGCCAAAGAAAGAGTTAGCATATACATACAAGGAAATCTAATCATGGTGTTGATACAGAACACGAGAAAGCATTTTTTTGCATCATTTAATTTGACAAACTCAATCTAATTATTTTTTGGGACTCAACCGAGTTTCCAGATTGTAACTTAGTAAATATGTGGATCAGACGAACCCACAATAGATAGTAGGAGGTAATTTTGATGAGTTAGAACCTCCAAGACTAAGGTATAAAAGCCAAGATTTGTAGCCCTAAGACATACTTTTATGAATCAACTTTTGGAGCTCTACTAAGTGTACGTGACTACGTGCTTTTGTGTTGAGAGAGTGTGAGGTCTTATTCTTCTCCCTACACACTCTATGGAAGCTACATTGTGAATATGCCAACACCATCGTGAGAGTCACGCTTCAATGCCAAGCTTGCACCATTCTGGTCTCTTTGCGAAGAGAACTTCCACAAGCTTCGAGGCGATTTTTCCCTCTAACCATGCATCCATTTTGTGATTGCTTTATGTCATTGCGTTTAGGGCAAGTTAAGCTACACCTTGGGCCTAAGCATGTCGAGAATCAGTGACCTGTAACTTTTGGCATGTCTTCATATGCATTTTTTGCACAAAGTGTTTACAGGTAGTAAATTGGGTTAGAGACTTTAGGGTAGTGTTCTCTAGGTGTGTAAAGATCATCCCTTGAGTTTTGTGATGATTCGACAATGTTAGGTCATGTTTAGAAGAGCGTAGCCATCGTAGGTAAGGTAGCGCTTGTGCATACATGGTGTGCTTTGAGATGATTTTCCTTGGTAGTGATTGTCTCTAGAAGGTTGAGTAGGTGAGTGCCACCCATCTATTTGTTTCCATGCACCTATGGGTCAAGCTCTGTCCTTGGTTGACATCTTGTTTGTTGGCCTAGTTCTCACTTTGCTAGCAACTACGAGCAGTGTATCTGCCCGACAACATTGGCAATGTTGTCGAGGACGAGAGCCCTAGGTAGGTGACTTTAGACTATCCTAAGGTATAAAATTTTCTCTGGTTTGCCAAAGTCTTGTTATTTTATTTTAGGTAGGATTCAATAGGTGTGTCTCGTTTAGGTCTTTCACAGTAGATAGTTTTAGTTATTTCAGTATAATCGTTGGTGTTTGAGTGGTTGTGGTGGTGCAAAAGTGTTTACTAGTCCGTGTGTGACAGTAAAGTGTTTTCTATCCACAATTGCAAAACCCCACATAATGAGTAGGAGTTGTTGTAGATAGACATGCGATTGTGATTTAGAGCTATTCATCATCGAGTTATTTGCGTGTATGCTTGTTTGCATTTGTGATCTCTAAAAAGTTGATTTTTAGGGATAACATGCAATAAACAAGTTTTAGAATACAATTGTGTATGGATGAGTGATGTTGGGCATAAAAGAACACATATGCAAGAGATCTGGATGAGAAAATTGCAATTCTGTATCGACAAACATCATACGTGTATGATGTTGTAGGACCTAGCAGGAGACCAAATTTGCCAAAAACAGACTGCACCAGAGTGTTCTAAAGGGGTGTTTTACCCTAAGGACACATTTAGACTAAAGTTTTAACCAACATTTGGCCCCCAAAGGAAAAAAGCCGTGTATTGAAAACGGACAAAGTAGGAAACTTGTAATTCTATGCATATTTTTGCATGGAAATTGATAATAGTGCTTGGGAAGCAGAGTTGAAGACTTGTGGATGAAATCTGGACAAAAATCCATCATCAAACATCATACGCATCTGATGATTCAAGGGTAAATCTAGCAATCAAATAAAACTTTTGACTTCATACCCATAGTCTACATGTTGTGTGGAGCACATATACCAAGTTTAACTTCATTTGAGTATATAACTAAGTATTGAGAGAGTTTCACTCTTTTTGAGAAGTTCCTTGGTAAAAAGTGGTGAATATAAGGTGCGATTTCAATATCCAAATTTTGCTTTGAGCACACTTGCATGTTGTGCACATCAAGGGGCACCTAAGGAAGAAACATAACTTCATTCTGACCACTTAGACATCATACATGTATGATGTCTAAGAGGCCCGATTTTGGGTCAAAAGACACATCTTGGTGAGCCATTGTAATTAAGAGCAGTTAAGAAGTAAATAGGCCAATTCCCATTGTATTTTGAAGCAATTTGAGGCTTGTAAAGACCAAAAGATGGATATGGCAAAGTGAATGCTCAATTTGACCATATCTAGCACAAAAGGTGTTGAAATTGTATTTTCCAAGTTGCAATGAGTTGCTTGTGTGGTGTGGGACGGGTGTCTAACCTCACTTCTATCTTGCAGACATAGCGAGAACCACGAATATAATTGTCAATCCATGGGACGAAGCTGGCTCGACTAGTGCATAGAGGCTACAAGAGGTTGTCAATCTCTTGGAAAACAACGAACAAGTCGCATCTAACTCAAGCTACACTCAAATGACAGAAATCACCAAAAACTAGTCGTTAATCGGCAAACAAATGATAACCGTTACAGCATCAAACGACATCCAAACATTATGAAACTTCTAGGACATGTTTATGAGACCTAAGCACACATGCTTATGGTCTCAAATCTCACTTTAAATCAAGTGCAAAAATCATGATTATTAACAAGAGTGAGTTTTTGACCTAGTCGTTTTTGACCCAGAATACATCTAAATGCTTAGCAATGATGCCCCAATATTCCGCCTATACTTATTTGATGACTTTTAAGCTTAAATTCCTACTTATGATGAAATTAGGCCTCAAGTCGGCGACGCCAAAAGCTACAGATTACCATGAAACGCTTACGTTAACGCGTAGAGCTCTTACCTGCAGTTGCAACAACGCAACAGAAGACACTGCAATGTGATAACCGGGAAGGGAGTACGAAGCACGAGAAGAAGAGAAGTGAGCATCGTTAGCTCACGCTCTGTTCCATTACCCAAAAACTTGCAAAATACTTACAAAAATTGGCTTTTATACCTTAGCCAATGTTTTTGTGGTCAAAACTAATAATCTGGGAGATCTAACTAAAGATAGGTTGATACAATCTGGAAGCTTGTAGCCCTAGCTCATCAATTATACTGTTTATTTGGAAAGTAGGAGTTACCACCTTTTGCTTCATCAAAATAATAAGTGTTTTTATAATAAAAGCTCCGAAAAATGTTATATGAGTTAGCTTGCTGCTAACATTGAGTTCAGGGAGTCTCTTGAAGAAGGTCATGGCGCCCGCTAGGGTTTTCACCATGTATTCTTCCGTTGCCGGTCCCTGCTCTGGAGCTAGTATTCATGGGTAATTTAGCCATGTTGGCCTCTTCTTCTTCAATGCATCGTGCGCCTACCGTGTCCTTACCCCTTGGTACTGGACAATGTTAAGTATGGAGCCTGATTTACCCCTTGTAATTTTTTGTGTTAAAAACGCACATTTGTAAGGCCTCCATTATGAGGAGAAGCCATCGTGCGTGAAGAAAAATAACTCGCCACAAAATAAAATCACTCGTCGGAAACAAAAATTTTCACGTCTGGAATATTCCCTTTTCACCGAAATATTATGGCCAGACGACGGCCGGAAAGTGGCCGAAAAACGACCGGTCGGTTGGCCGGTTGGCCGGTGGCCAGTAGTCAATGGCCGGTGGCCACTGGTCGGAAGTCAATGGCCGGTGGCCGATTTCAAAGGAGGACTTGTCTTCTCAAGGGCGGACACACATGGACAGATTGGAGGGTTTGATTTGGACTTATCTACACAAGGGCAAAGGACCTCTATTTGCCACTAGGTGGTCTTGCAAAGAAGCCCGCAACAATGGCAGATGAAGCATGGATTGTCCTTGATCGAAAGGCACTGGGAACAATCCGGTTAAGCTTGGCATCAACGGTGGCCTTCAACGTTTCGGAGACGAAGACCATGGAGGACTTGATGAAGTCACTTGACGACTTATACGAGAAACCATCGGCATCCAATAAGGTATTTTTCATGAAGCGCTTGTTCAATCTAAAGATGGCAGAGAATGGTTCAGTTGCAGAACACCTAAATGACTTTAACACCAACCGAAGTCAACTTCGATCGGTGAAAATAAATTTCGATGACGAACTGCGAGCTCTCTTTATTACTATCATCTCTACCAGATAGTTGGGATAGCCTTGTGATGGCTGTAAATAATTCTATTTTTGGCACAAATACTCTTAAGTTTGATGATGTTGTGGGTGTTCTCCTAAGAGAGGAAATACGAATGAGAAGCACAGGAGAATCATCAAGTGTTGCACTGTCAGTGGAAACAAGAGGAAGGCCTAAGGAGAGGTTCAAAAACCAAAAGGGTCGTGATCGCTCAAGACAGAGCAAGTCACGAACAAAGTCAGTTCTTGAATTTGGAACTGCAGTAAGAAAGGGCCACGTCAAGAAGGATTGTTGGTCCAAGAAGAAGAAGGATTCGGAGCCTCAAGACAACAAGCCAACATCGGAGGCCAATGTGGCAGGTAAAGTAGAGCAAGATGCTCTAAGCCTCTCATTAGACAATGTGTCTAATTCCTGGATAGTAGATTCTGGGGCTTCATTCCATGCGACACCACACAAGCAACATTTCCAAGATTACACCAAAGGTAATTTTGGGTATGTATACTTGGGAGATGATGAAGCTTGTGAAATTGTCTGCAAAGGTACAGTTTGTGTCAAAACTGCTAACATAAATGAATGGAAGCTTAAAGATGTTAGGAATGTCCCTTCTCTTCGTAAAAATTTGATCTCTACAAGACAATTGGATGATGAAGGTCACAACATTGCATTCGGAAGCAAACGCTGGAAGATCACAAAGGGATCTTTGGTGGTTGCCAAGGGAGAAAAGGTTGGTACACTTTACTTGTGTACTGTTAGCACGCAACCTTCAGCTTGTGCAACAACTATAGAAGTCGACAATGTGGTGTGGCACTACCGGCTTGGGCATATGAGTGCCAAAGGAATGCAAATCCTTCAAACAAAGAAGCTTCTACCAGGTTTGAAAGAAGTGGACTTAGAGTTCTGTGAAGATTGTGTTTATGGTAAACAAAAGAGGGTAAAATTTCAAAAATTAAGAAATGAAAGAAAGAATAAAAAACTTGAATTGGTTCATTCTGATGCTTGGGGTCCTGCAAGTACACCATTACTTGGTGGCTCGTCGTACTATGTAACATTCATAGGTGATGCGACTAGGAAAACATGGGTTTGTGTAATGAAGAGTAAATCCGATCTGTTTTCCATATTTCAAAGGTGAAAAGCCTTTGTGGAGAATGAAACAAGTACTAAGGTTAAATGCCTCAGATCCGACAATGGAGGTGAATATTGCAGCCAAGCTTTTGAAAGCTTTTGTGCTAGAAATGGCATTCGAAGGCAAAGAATAACCCCAAGGACACCTCAACAAAATGGCATTTCCAAAAGAATGAACAGAACAATCATGGAGCGAGCACGAAGCATGTGGCTACATGCAGGCCTACCGCTTGAGCTTTGGGCGGAAGCTGTAAGTACGTATGTGTACTTAATCAACCAGTCACTCTCAACGGCATTGGATAGGGGAGTTGCAGAAGAGGCATCGATAGGTAAACCGGTGAATTATGCATTTATCAAAGCGTCTGGGTGTGGGGCTTTCATGCACATAGATAGAAGCCTAAGTTCAAAGCTAGATGTAAAGTCCAAAAAGTGTTTCTTCATTGGCTATGGAGAAGGTGACTTTGGGTATCGCGTATGGAATCTTGGAGATGGTAAAATCTTTAGGAGTAGGGATGTAGTTTTTAACGAACAAAATATGTACAAAGATTACTTGGAAAGAAAACAAACAAAAGAAACAGGTGATGAGTACATGGACTTGAGGACGGTGAAGACTCAAGGACAAGAAACGGTGACAATGTGCAACAACGTCAACCAAATGAGGAGCCTCAACCTATTTCCCAAAGATCTACAAGAGCAAGTAGACCTCTAGAAAGGTTCGTTCCATCCTTCAACCATCTCTTGATCTCAGATTCTGGAGAGCCAGAATCATATGAAGAAGCTATGCATCACGAATCCAAAGAAGAATGGATGAAGAGCATGCAAGTGGAGATGGACTCACTACATCGCAACCAAACATAGGAGTTGGTTAAGTAGCCTAAAGGTAAGCGGGAACTTCAAAACAAATGGGTGTACAAGCTGAAGGAAGAAGAATGTGGGAAGAAAAGGTACAAGTCTAGGCTTGTGGTAAAGGGTTTTCTCAAAAGAAAAGTATTGAATTCAATGAAATATGTTCTCCTGTTGTAAAAATGAACTCAATTAGGCTTGTCTTAATCCTTGTGGCTTCTCATGATCTCTATCTTGAGCAAATGGATGTAAATACGGCATTCCCTCATGGTGACTTAGAGGAGCAAATTTACATGCTCAACCAAAGGGGTATGAAGTAAAAGGTAAGGAGAAAATGGTTTGCAGATTAAAAAAGAGCTTGTATGCTTTAAAGCAAGCATCAAGACAATGGTACTTGAATTTCGATCAATGGATGTTGGATCATGGATTCACAAGATACAACTCGAATCACCGCGTCTACACAAAGAATTTGGGAGATGGGAAGTTCATTATCGTATTGTTGTATGTTGATGACATGCTGATTGCAAGTGCTAACATGCAACATCAAAGACCTAAAGGAGGAGCTGTCTAAATCTTTTTCAATGAAATATTTAGGTGTTGCAAAGAGGATACTTGATATGAAGATGTCAAAGGACAGGACGAAGAAGACAATAAAGCTATCTCAAAAGGATTACATCAAGAAGGTACTAGAAAGTTTTACAATGCAAAATGCAAAAACAATTTGTACACCTTTGGCTGGGCACTTTAAACTAAGGATATGTGTCCAAAGACACAAGAGGAGATAGCCTCTTTTGAAACTCCCCCATCCAATGCTGTTGAGGGTGACCGGTTGATTAAGTACACAGACGTACTTACAGCTTCTGCCCAAAGCTCAAGCGGTAGGCCTGCATGTAGCTGCATGCTTCGTGCTCGCTCCATGATTGTCATGTTCATCCTTTTCAAAATCCAATCTTCACAGAACTCTAAGTCCACTTCTTTCAAACCTATCGGAGCTTCCTTGTTTGAAGGATTTGCATTCCTTTGGCACTCATATGCCCAAGCCGGTAGTGCCATACCGCACTGTCAACTTCTATAGTTGCTGCACAAGCTGAAGCTTGCATGCTGATAGTACACAAGTAAAGTGTACCGACCTTTTCTTCCTTGGCAACCACCAAAGATCCCTTTGAGATCTTCCACCGTTTTTTTCCGAATGCAATGTTGTGACGTTCATCGTCCAATTGTCCTGTAGAGATCAAAATTTTCTAAAGAGAAGGAACATACCTAACATCTTTAAGATTCCATTCATTCCCATTAGCAATTTTGATAGAAACTGTACCTTTGCCGACAATCTCACAATCTTCATCATCTCCCAAGTATACATACCAAAAATTACCTTTGGTATAATCTTGGAAATGTTGCTTGCGTGGTGTTGCATGGAATGAAGCCCTGGAATCTACTATCCAGGAATTAGACACATTGTCTAATGAGAGGATTAGAGCATCTTGTTCTGCTTGACCTGCCACATTGGCCTCCGATGTTCGCTTGTTGTCTTGAGACTCAGTCTCCTTCTTGTTCTTAGACCAGCAATCCTTCTTGACGTGGCCCTTCTTGTCGCAGCAACATTCAAGAACTGACTTTGTGCGTGACTTGCTCCGTCTTGAGCGATCACGGCCCTTTTGGTTTTTGAACCTCTCCTTAGGCATTCCTCTTGTTTCCACTGACAGTGCAGCACTTGATGATTCTCCTGTGCTTCTCCTTCGTATTTCCTTGCTTAGGAGAACACCAACAACATCATCAAACTTGAGAGTATTTATGCCAGAAATAGAATTACTTACAACCATCACAAGGTTGTCCCAACTATCTGGTAGAGACAATAGTATAAGGAGAGCTCGCACTTCGTCATCAAAATTTATTTTCACTGATTGAAGTTGACTTATGTTGGTGTTAAAGTCATTTATGTGTTCTGCAACTGAACCATTCTTTGCCATCTTTAGATTGAACAAGCGCTTCATGAGAAATACTTTATTGGATGCCGATGGTTTCTCATAGAAGTCGTCAAGTGACTTCATCAAGTCCTCCGTGATCTTCATCTCCAAAACGCTAAAGGCCACTGTTGACGCCAAGCTTAACTGGATTTTTCCCAATGCCTTTCGATCAAGGACAATCCAAGCTTCATCTGCCATTGTTGCAGGCTTCTTTGCAAGACCGCCTAGTGGCAAATAGAGGTCCTTCTGGTAGAGATAGTCTTCAATCTACATCTTCCAATGTTGGTAGTTTTTTCCGTTGAAATTCTCGATCTTGAGCTTCCCTTCCTCCACCATTACTCCCACTCAATTCAAGGAATCCTTTCCTTGAGATACCTTAGCTACGAGCAAACCTTGCTATGATACCAGTTGTTAGGAAATATGACGTAGCTAAGTAGATAATTGAGTAGTTTACTTAATGGAGAGAGATGATTTACACACACAAGAGGTTATAGAGAGAGAGAGAGAGAGAGAGAGAGAGAGAGAGAGAGAGAGAGAGAGAGAGAGAGTACACATGATATACATGGTTCACCCAATGTGGGCTACGTCCACGGGAAAGCAGCCACTCAATGGCTTTAGTACTTCAAAACAAGAAGTAGGTTACAAAGGGATTATACCCTTTTGGAGCTCCCTCCTTGCTTCACTCTCACCACCTCACACCCCTTGTTGCATCAACTTCACACTATGAAATGTGTGTAGAAATGGGCTCCTTTTATAGGTTAAAAGGGTTGCCCTCTCTCATGAGAGGCAGGCATGTGTAGCGGCCCTTGTGTAGATAAGTCCAAATCGGACCCACCCAATCCGCCCATGTGTGGCCGCCCTTGAGAAGACAAGTCTACTTTTGAATTCGGCCATCGGCCACCATTGGCCATTGACTTCCGACCACCGGCCACTGGCCATTGACTACTGGCCACCAGCCTACCGGCCAACAGACCGGTCGTTTTCTGACCACTTTTCGGTCGCCGAGACTGGGCGTTGAAATTTTGGTTTCCGACGAGGGGTATTATTTTACCACGAGTTATTTCTTCACACATGATGGCTTCTCCTCATAATGGGGGCCTTACAAATGCGTGTTTTTAACACAAAAAATTACAAGGGATAAATCAGGCTCCATACTTAGCAATTTGATCTCTACAGGACAATTGGACGATGAAGGTCACAACATTGCATTCGGAAGCAAACAGTGGAAGATCTCAAAGGGATCTTTGGTGGTTGCCAAGGGAGAAAAGGTTGGTACACTTTATTTGTGTACTATTAGCATGCAACCTTTAGCTTGTTCAACAGCTATAGAAGTGGACAATGCGGTGTGGCACTACCGGCTTGGACATATGAGTGCCAAAGGAATGCAAATCCTTCAAACAAAGAAGCTTCTACCAGGTTTGAAAGAAGTGGATTTAGAGTTCTGTGAAGATTGTGTTTATGGTAAATTAAAGAGGGTAAATTTTCAACAATCAAGAAACGAAAGAAAGAATAAAAACTTGAGTTGGTTCATTTTGATGTTTGGGGTCCTGCCCGGGGGATTCACTCTATATATAAAATGGGACGCCACCTGCGAGCGAACACCTTCAATAAAACCCTCTATATACGACTCATATTAGGGGATATAACCACCCTTTCTACACTTATACAACAATTAATGATGAAAACTATCATACCCCTATCTTACATATAAAGTTTAGGTCTCACATTATCTAACTGAGTAAAACTAGTCAAAGAGTGTGTAGCATAGTGATTGGCAATGTACTAAGGAACCACTTCTGTTGATAACTAGATGTACCCTCAATGTGTCTTAGCTTGACTTTCAAACTATCTGCCTAATCAGCTTGCACTCTGGCTACTCGTCCAATTCTGACCCATCCAAAGATGATGTAAATCAATCCTTGACCTGCTCCAAATTAGCCTTTATCTAGGACCGCCTTGATGCAAAATTTGATGTGTGACTTGATTAAAAACTTCCCTAAAATTCATCCAAGTTGTAATGGCTATTGCTCGCACAGGAGCAATAGGCATTACGTGAATGATTACCTGCAACTACATTATATGAACATCAACACATAGAATGACGATAGAAGACAGTACACCGTACACAGGCACAGAACACCGCTTGCTTCATTCATGTGTGATCTAGACACAGAGTTACAAAAGTAGATGCCATGAATATAATAGAGATTGGTTGGGTTACATCAAAAGACAGGTATGGCCCCCATATACAACCGCTGCTCCAGCGCAGATCAAGAATGGTGCACACACTCCCCCTGTCCCATGATATCCTGTGAAGAACTGTCACCACGACTGTCGCATACCGCATGACTCCTGATCCGCAATGCCCAGACCTCCGCAAGACCGTAGGACAACATGTGCGACTAATGCCGTAACACCTGGCACGCACAGTGGATTGTACGAACCCACACTTAGCCCCTCCGGTTGGAAGGTTCCAGTTGCTGCTCTTCGACCTGTTCTGTGAAGAGGAAATATCAATGTAGCCAAAGCCTCTAAAATCTGCTGTATGTGCCCGATAGACCTCATCCAAAAGATGTGGATCTATCTCAGTATGTTCCGGACAAGGAGCCCGAGGAATAAACTACGTTGGCAAAGAAATAGATTGCGACGCCTGTGGCAAAGGAGCAAGAGGCGTATGTAGAGGATAATAGCAAGAAAGATATCGATTAAGAGCAGACCAAAATGGAGGGCAAGGGGGTAGACTGAGAGAGAAAGAATGAGCCAAGGTCTCCACCCAAAAACAGACCCTACGCCGCTCCTTACGAAATCGACGAATCATTTTTCTGCAAACGAGATACATGAGCTTGGGCTTCAGCACAATCCTCCGTAGCTTGCGCCCAATCAGCAACATCAAAACCTTCGGGAATAACAGTCTTACCTCTGTCAGTGTTGGATGACTCAGGTTGCTGCACCACAACCTGCTGTGTTGGTGGGGGCTAGGCTCTCACCTCAACAGATAAGCGTGTGCTCCAGCTCTGTAGTTGATTGTCCAAAAAGACACGGAGATCCTGTTGCATCTCCACAGCCAACGCATCCAGATCATTCATACTGATCATTACATCACCAGGGTGTGAGGCTAAGTATGAGGCAAGGCTATGCCGCGTTCTCAGTTGAAGTAATTCCTCTTGAACAGAAACCACAAACGCCGCATTAGCCCCCCGAAGCATTTGTATTTATGCATCCTGCTGGCAAGCTGTTGCAGTCAGATCTTCATTTTGATTGGTCAACTTGGCAATGCGAGTTTGCAGGGCCGTTACCTGCGCTTCTAGTTCATTAACTCTACCCTCTGTTTTGCGGGGGCTGGCCAGGCCGCACGAATGGACTCTGCAAGTCTGCTTAAAAAAGTGCCGCACGCCTGTATTTGGTCAGCAGGATTTACTGCCGTAGCCTCCCAGGGTAGCGCTACCGGAAGAGTACCCCCCGTTGAGGTAGCCGCATTGGTGGTCCCAGAAGTTTTCGGTTGCGAGGGAACGTCCGCAGTCGAAGAGCCCGTCCTTAGCGGAGTAGCACTTGCCACTCTCTCCTGCATTCGGTGGCGCCAGCGCGCCACCTCAGAATCCTCCGGCCTAGGAGATGCAGTCGCCGGAGGTGGTGTAGAAAATTGCTTCTCCTCCCTGCCGCGCTTGCGGGTTGCTGATCCTGCACCTGCAGTGGCCATCTCTTGGGCTCCAGAGGATACCACTGCCGTCGAAGGGCCCGACAAATCCCCAGTGCCAACATTCTGTTGTTGTGTCTCCCCCTCAACAAGAACTGCCAAACTTTGCGTTTGCAACAGAGGAGCAACAGTACCTTGGACCACTAATCGATCATCCTCAAAGTGGCATAGAGGACGCAGGGCGAGAGGAAAAACTTCCCTTAAGGGAAAAATCAATGTGAGCAGTTGGCCAACTTTTGTATTGGTTGGGGTATTTCGCCCCAACTGTGCCATCACTCTTTGGCATTCCGCCAGCAGTCTTTCCCTGACAAATGCTGCCCAAGCCACTGGCCCAAAGTTGGCCGAATGCAAAACATTTCTTGCTCTGGTCGAGATGGTATAGGTTTTGGCTTGTAGCCAAATCGCCTCGAGAAACCATCGATACGCATCCTTGGTCGCTACATCTGACAACCCTGAAAGCTTATATTTCCCTTTCACTTTTAAGCCAAACTCCTGCTCAACATCTGCAGGCAGGAATCACATGAGACGCGCGCACCACTCCATCGTTGGGCAAACAACAACACCTGGAGATCCTTTCTGCTGTCAGCTGAATCTGCTGGTTATTGAGCTCCACCATATCTCTAGCAGCCAGTTGCTCAATCAGACCTGCTGCCTGCGGGTGAATAGGTATCCCTTGCCAATCCAAGTTGGCGAACACACGTAGCCGCAAATCTTGCAACCAGGTGTCCACGCGGCGAAGCGCTAGCTGCTGTACAGGAGTGAAAGGGATGCATTGAAGAAGAGAAGCCGTCATGGCGACGATGAGATGTAGGAGCAGAGAATATAGAGCTAAGGACGCGCGATACACAAGACAGGAGAAGCACAACAATAATTGTATGCATGTAGTAAACCTCTCACAATGAGTTCCCAAAATAGGGTGAGCCACGGTGTCTCAACCATCATAGCTCCTTTCCTGCTTTCCAAGATTGCGTGCAAAAGAATCCCCAATCATTATTAGGGCGGCTTCCGGCTCTTGTACCACAGCAAAGGGGCATTGAATCAGGGTAGGTGAAACATAATGGCGCAGTCTGAAACCATTGACCGGTACAGAAACAACTTTCCCCCGCAAATCCGCCAAGTAAAAAGAAATGGGCCCACATGCTTGAAAAATCCAAAATGGTCTTGACCACCGTAATTTAAGCTTCCCAGGCATCTTCCCAGGCGGGAATTAAAGACCAGGACCAGCTATCCCCGAACAAATTGCCGTGCTTTCGGGATCCAGCCATTTTTTTCGCCGAGACTGCAGATCCTGCAGCACCGCAAAGCTATGAAACTGCTCTTTGTCTAGTTCCTGCAAAACATCCAAGCGATAAATAACAGACTCCTCCGGAAGAAGCCGATCCGCAATCAGCATCCGCAGACTCGGAATCACATGCTCCACCGGGGTGATTGCCTCATGCCAAATGCCAACTTAAAAGGAGTCAATCCTGTTGCCACTTTATAAGCTGTCCGATAGGCCCATAAGGTGGAAGAAAGTTTCACATCCCAATCTGTTCGATGCATATTCACTAACTTTGTTAAGATTCGAATAAATTGCTTATTAGTTGATTCTGCTTGCCCATTCGCCTGAGGATAATAAGGAGAAGATTTCCTACGCAATACAAAATAAAACCGTAGCATTCTCTCCATCACCTTATTCAAAAAATGACTTCCCCTGTCACTAACCAGCTCAATAGGGCAGCCATATCTAGAAAAGATATCCTTATATAAGCATCCAGCCACAGAAATTGCAGTATGATCTCTCAAAGGCCATGCCTCCACCCATTTGGTGGCGTAATCCGTGGCTGTCAAAATATACTTATTACCTGTGTGAGCTGCAACTGGTTTAAAAGGTCCAACAAAATCCAAACCCCACTTTTGAAAAGGCTCCAAGGGCAAAACCGGCTAAAAAGGCATTCTGGACCGTTTGGTAGGTTGCCCCAACCGCTGACACACATCACATTGTTGCACATAATTTCTCGCATCCTGAAACAATGTGGGCCACCATAATCCTAATTGGAGAACCTTTCGAGCTGTGATTAATGCTGCAAAGTGACCTCCCGCAATACCTCCTGCAATACCGGTATGGACTTCCTCCAATACTGCTTCCTGCTCCTGTGGTAGCACACATATGAGTAATACATCTGCCACCGTACGATAATAGAGCTTCCCCATAATAATCTCAAAATTCCTACTTCTGATAGCCATACGTTTCCTCTGATTGCTGGACAAGAAGGGAGGCATTTCGCCACTGTCGAGAAAATGAAACATCTCCTCATACCATGTCCATGGGATGCTAGGGATGACCCTTGTCTGTTGCGAAACTGCTATATCCTCTGCAACTACTCCTGTTAGAAACAGAGACACATCTGGAAATTCATCAGCTACACCCGTCTCGGCGACTTACCGGAATCTAACCTGGATAGATAGTCAGCCACCGCATGCTGAGCCCCTGGCCGATGGATGACCTCAAAGTCAAATTCCTACAGCAAAAGCACTCATTTGGCCAATCTTCCTATCGAATTCTGTTGCCTTACCAGGTATAAAAGAGCCGAATGGTCCACATGGAAGAAAAAACGTCGGCCCAACAAATAGTGCTGGAATTTCTTCACTGAATAAATCATTCCTAAACATTCCCTTTCGGTTACTGAATAATTTCTTTCTGTGGATGATAATCGTCTACTAGCATAATAGACAAGTCGGAACCATCCTTGACTTTGTTCCTGCATCAGCACACTCCCAATAGCTCGATCCAAAGCATCCACAAACACATGAAAATCCTGGCCCCAATTCGGAGGAAGCATAATTGGAGCTTTGGATAGCTGAAGTTTTAATCTCCGAAAAGCCAAATCACATTCCTGTGTCCATTCAAAATCTATAGCATGCGCTGCTTGAGTAATTGGGATTGCCAAATGCGCGACAAACCGCAAATGCCTCCCATGCCAACGGGCTTGTCCCAGGAAAATCTGACACTGTTTTTGGTTCCGCGGTGGAGACGCTTCCGTAATTGCGGCAATTTTATCCGGATCCACGAAAATACCATCTTCAAAAATTATGTGCCCCAATAGCCTACCACTGCGAACAGCAAATGCACACTTTAAAGGATTCAAACTGAATTTTACCTCTCTGCATTTCATAAAGCATAACCGTAATTGCTTCAAATGCTCCAATTGTACTCCAAAAACACTGAGATCATCCAGAAAAATTCTCATAAAATCCGTCAAATAAGGACCAAAAATTTGGAACATATCCCTTTGAAAAGTTGAAGGCGCATTCCGCAATCCGAACCACATCACTGTGTAGGAAAACACACCCCATGCGGTAATAAAAGCTGTTTTTGCCTGATCCAGCAATGCCATTCGGATTTGGTTATATCCACTAAACCCATCCAGAAAAGTATACATCTCATGGCCTGCTACATCATCCAAAATGGAATCCAAGAATGGAAGAGGAAAAGGATTTGGAACAGTAGCCCCGTTCAATTTCCGATAATCCACACAAATGCGGATTTGCTTGTTTTTCTTTGGTACAACCACAATTGGA
Source organism: Adiantum capillus-veneris (assembly GCF_014529385.1). NCBI lineage: Eukaryota > Viridiplantae > Streptophyta > Polypodiopsida > Polypodiales > Pteridaceae > Adiantum > Adiantum capillus-veneris. The sequence goes on from NC_140937.1 coordinate 48,856,080, forward strand.
GAAATCCACTCCGGATTATCAATAGAGGTAATAAAACCCACTTCCAGAAGACGATCAATTTCCATCTTAACTTGCTTTGCCACATTCGGATTCATCCTATATGAGTGCTGCTTCACTGGCACCGCATCCGGTTTCAGATTTATTGTATGCTGATAAAACTTAGGATCCAATCCCTGCATATCCGCATATTCCCAGGCGAAAACATCCTTAAATTCTATCAGTAACTTGATCAAATCATCTCTAAAATTTACCTCAAGCTGCTTATTAATGTATATGGGCTGCGACTCTGCTTGCTCCCCAAGAAAGACCTTCACTAATTCATTTTCTTTAACCCTTGTAATTTTTTCCATCTGCGCCTCAAACACACGTTCTTGCTGAATAACGTCCTCCAATGATTCAGGACTTGGAAGCATGTGCTGTTGTTCCCCTATTCCTGTTGGAGTTCTTGAATCCCCCACCGAGTTCCCTTTCAGAACCAGCGAAATATCCGCAAGATATAAAGAGACCAAATCCGGATTAGATTTCAGAAATTGCTCCTCTTCATCCTCTTCTAATCCTTCCACCATATTTAATGTTTCTGCTATCACCGGCCATGCTGCGTGAACTGGTTGTCTGCATGTTCCCAACATCACACGCACTTTCCTTTTACCCTTCTTTAATGTAAGCATATTTGCTTCCCAATTATGCTTTACCCTCGCTTGTCGTAACCAGGGTCTCCCCAAGATAATGTGATAATCCTGATTATGATCTTCAATATTCAAGACTACTAAGGAAACAACAAAGGATAAGCCCGCCACATCCAAGACAATGCCCCGAAGTAACCCCACTGGTTGCACTCTTCTTTGATCTACCATGCGGACTACAAAGGGTGCAGGCTCCCAATCACTGAGGCCAAAGCGCTCACAAGATGCTTGAGTAATAATGTTTACTCTCGCTCCTCCATCCAATAGTACCTTGTCAATGTATGTTCCATGGTATCTAACTGAAAGCTCCGAAATGCGGGTATCCGTGATCCTAGTTGTCGGAAACGGGGTTGAATCATCCTCCTCGCTTTCAACTTTCCCGATGGCAACTTCCCTCAGCTCTGTGGATGTTTGTCGCAGCAATGCATTATGAAAATTAGGGACCAATTTCAACAACAATGAACCCAGAGGTACCTGTATTGGCGACGTGAGAACCTCTTTCCAAACTAAATTCCAATCCTCTTTGTCTCTAATATCATCCTTATTTCCAGCTTTTCCTTCCTTTTTTTCTAGGCCCACAGTCGATGGTCCTTATAACTTCACTGGTGGTGCGGATTGTGGCAACCAGGACACAGTCTTTTTCCGCACTTCTTCTTGAGTCGTCAATCCGGAATCTGTACATCGGGTGTTGGAACCACATTTTTACCTGATCGCGTGATTAATGAAACCACTGGATCAGACTCCTCCAATCCTTCAATCTGAACCATAGCCACACTAGGCTATTTCCCTACAACGCGTTTCTGCTTATTCCGATCATATTCCATAGCTTCAGTACACTCGGATCGCCAGTGTCCATCCCCCAAACAGAAAAGGCAGGTCTTGGGTCGATTAGGATCTCGGCCACCTCTCCCGCGACCTCGTCCCCCCCCTTGACCCCGTCCTCCTGCTTGACCTTGCAAAGGCATCTCTGATGTATGAGCATAAGCCATCGCCACAGCAGGCTCTTGTGCCTACCCTATCTGTGGTTGTTGCCAGGTAGAAGAGTCTCCTCGACTCCGACGACCCCGGCCATTGAAATAACATTCCACTGTATTATGAGCATTGGTCGTGCAAATCACACACCACTTCTGATTCATTGCGCACTCCTGAGCAGCATGGCCCGGATTCCGACATTGGGTACACCATAGTTCCTTCAGACTTTTAGCCACCGCAGCCAATTCTGACGATCCGGATGAAACACCTTTCCCGTGACGTTGGGATTGTTTCCGAGGTGTCTCTTCCGATTCTTTCCCCGAATCGCTATTGCCTGAGTCTGAGGAATCTGATACTGCGGATTCTGACTCCGAACTATCACTGCCACTATCTTGTGACTTCCGATGAGATTTCTTCCTGTCGTTTTTCTTTGACTTCTTTGGAGATTCCGTATCCTCTAAAGCTTATCATGCTCTACTACAGCCCTAGCAATTACATTATCCAGTGGAGTAGTTACCTTATCCACTGTTGCCATAGCCGTTCTGAGATCCTTGTTGAGCCCCCGCAAAAAAATAATCATTCAGCACCTCCACTGCCAGCCTTTGTGCCTGAGGTACCCTCTGCAAAAGCATCCGAAATTTTGCAGCGTAATCCTCCACTGGCAATGACTTCTGCCGCAACATTCGAAGCTTTTCCAAATGTTGAGGGACTGTCTTTTCCGTTATAAACCTTCGTAGAAACGCTCTGGATCCGTCGACATAAGTCTGAAAATGATCATCAGGGTATTCAGACAACCATTTCTCCTCTTTCCTGGAGAGTGTAGATTCAAACACTGATTGTTGATGGAGAGGAATCACCACCCCAGGATGATTCAATCCATAAGCTTTATTGAATTGGCGCAAATGTGCATCCGAGTCTTCGCTCGAAAGATCTCGAAACCGACTATACTTAATCTGAGGATGAGCCATCACCCCTTGCCCAACTGTACCGCCTCTCGAAAAAAGCTGACGAGCACTAGGAGGTGGAGACAGTGGCGGAGACACCCCCGGACTGCTTACTGGAGACGGTGGTGGAGCAACGTATGTGGGTGAGGGTGAACGTAGGATAGGAGGAGATGACTGACTGTGTGGAGTATGCCTCGCTCTCCGCAACCGCCTACCCCGCACCGGGTTTGGTGATGGAGATACAGAATCCTCAATCTGCAGTGAAGAAAAAACAAATTCATCCGAACCGCCCCTCCTCCGACGTCTTCCTACAATTGGAACCACAGGGTCAGGCGAACCCTGTGACCTAGTGCGCATGCATATTCATCGTAGGTCGTCCATCACGCATCGTGGTCGCCAGATGTAATGGCTATTGCCCACACAGGAGCAATAGGCATTACGGGAATGATTACCCGCAACTACATTATATGAATATCAACACATAGAATGACGATAGAAGACAGTACACAGTACATAGGCACAGAACACCGCTTGCTTCATTCATGTGTGATCCAGACACAGAGTTACAACAGTAGATGCCATGAATATCATAGAGATTGGTTGGGTTACATCAAAAGACAGGTATGGCCCCCATATACAACCGCTGCTCCAACGCAGATCGGGAACGGTGCACACACCCCCCCTGTCCCATGATATCTTGTGAAGAATTGCCAACACGGCTGCCGCATACCGCATGACTCCTGATCCGCAATGCCAAGACCTCCGCAGGACCGCATGTGCGACTAATGCTGTAACACAAGTTCTAGTGCACACCGGTGAACAATCGTTACAAGTAACCAAAGCCCCCCCCCCCCCCCCCCCCCCCCTCCCATAAATATGATACCCCCTCCCTTATTTTTAAACTTGGGAGATGAATTATTGGGGGCCTGCCCCTAACTTATATGCTTATGTAATTTGTAAAAACCCCCCCCTCCCCTGTACTTACGTGGTGTAGTAAGTTTTCCATTGTGAATCCTCCGGGGGGTCCTGCAAGTACACCATCACTTGGTGGCTCGTCGTACTATGTAACATTCATAGATGATGCGACTAGGAAAAAATGGGTTTATGTAATGAAGAATAAATCCGATGTGTTTTCCATATTTCAAAGGTGGAAAGCCTTTGTGGAGAATGAAACAGGTACTAAGATTAAATGCTTCAGATCCGACAATGGAGGTGAATATTGCAGCCAAGCTTTTGAAAGCTTTTGTGCTAGCAATGGCATTTGGAGGCAAAGAACAACCCCAAGGACACCTCAACAAAATGGCATTTCCGAAAGAATGAACAGAACAATCATGGAGTGAGCATGAAGCATGCGGCTACATGCAGGCCTACCGCTTGAGCTTTGGGCGGAAGTTGTAAGTACGTCTGTGTACTTAATCAACCGGTCACCCTCAACGGAATTGGATGGGGGAGTTCCAAAAGAGGCATGTACAACCAGTGAATTATGCATTTCTCAAAGTTTTGGGTGTGAGGCTTTCATGCACATAGATAAAAGACTAAGATCAAAGCTAGATGCAAAGTCCAAAAAGTGTTTCTTCATTGGCTATGGAGAAGGTGACTTTGGGTATTGCCTATGGAATCCTGAAGATGGTAAAATCTTTAGGAGTAGGAATGTAATTTTTAACGAACAAAATATGTACAAAGATTACTTGGAAAGAAAACAAACAAAAGAAACAAGTGATGAGTACATGGAGCTTGAGGACGGTGAAGACTCAAGGATAGCAAACAGTGACAATGTGCAGCAACGTCGACCAAATGAGGAGCCTCAACCTATTCCCCGAAGATCTACAAGAGCAAGTAGACCTCCAGAAAGGTTCGTTCCATCCTTCAACCATCTCTTGATCTCAGATTCTGGAGAGCCAGAATCATACGAAGAAGCTATGCATCACGAATCCAAAGAAGAATGGCTATGTCTTCACGGTTGGAGGCACAGTAGTAAGCTGGGTTTAAAGCTGTAGAAAGTGGTCTCACTTTCTACCACGAAAGCAGAGAATGTAGCAATGATGGAGGCAAGCAAAGAATATTTGTGGCTTCATAAATTCTTAGAAGAGCTTGGATTTAAACAAGACAATTGTGTCTTGTATAGTGATAGCCAAAGCACTATCCATCTTGCGAAGAACTCAGCCTTTCATTCAAGGACAAAGCACATTGAGGTGAGATATCACTTCATACGCACTCTTTTGGAAGAGGGATAGCTAAAGATAGGAAAGGTGCATACAAGTGAAAATCCTGCAGACATGTTTAGAAAGGTGGTCAACAAGGAGAAGTTGAGCTTTTGCTCATCTTCGATCGACATTCAAGGATAAGAAGCCAGGATGGAGAGCAGTCACAGCTTTTGTTTGGAGGTCAGTCTCCAAGTGGGAGATTGTTAAGTATGGAGCCTGATTTACCCTTTGTAATTTTCTGTGTTAAAAACGCACATTTGTAAGGCCCCCATTATGAGGAGAAGCCATCGTGCGTGAAGAAAAATAACTCGCTTGGAAAATAAAATCACTTTTGTCGGAAACCAAAGTTTTAGCGTCCGTCGGAATATTCCCCTTTCGTAGGAATATTATGGCTGGATGACGGTCGGAAAGTGGTCGGAAAACGACTGGTCGGTTGGTCGGTTGGCCGGTGGGCTGGTAGTCAATGGCTGGTGGCCGATTTCAAAGCAGGTCTTGTCTTCTCAAGGGCGGTCACACATGGGCGGATTGGAGGGTCCAATTTGGACTTATCTACACAAGGGTGGCTACACATGGCTGCCTCTCATGAGAGAGGGATTTTTGGCCTATAAAAGGAGGCCATTTCTACGCACATTACACAGTGTGAAGTTGATGCAACAAGGTGGGTGTGAGGTGGTGAGAGTGAAGCAAGATAGGAGCTCCAAAAGGGTATAATCCCTTTGTAACCTAGTTCTTGTTTTGAAGTACTAAAGCCATTGAGTGGATGCTTTCCCGTGGACGTAGCCCACATTGGGTGAACCACGTATATCGTGTGTGCTCTCTCTCTCTCTCTCTACTATATGATCTCTTGTGTGTGAAAATTATCTCTCTCCATTAAGTAATCTACTCAATTATCTACTAAGCTACGTCATATTTCCTAATAGACAAAATGTAGGGTCCTTTTGTAGGGCTGCAGGTCCTCTTGTGAATAGAATTAGGTATCTGGAGTTCTTATTCAACCAGTTTTTTCTCCATTTTGGGTAGATATCATCTGAGCCTACTGCATGCATATCCTTGTAAAGTGTTTCCTTAACTTGTAGTAGCTCTACTTTTCTCAATCGGTAGGCAGTGATTGCTGATGCCATTGACCATTGATTTGGTTGGAGTGAGCTAAGCTACATTTACTGAGTGGAGAACTCTCAACTCCCAATCCATTGCTACTTTCCATTCAACATCTACTTCTTGGACAATCTGCTCTTTTGGTGCATCTTCCTCAGCTTTAGAAAGCTGAACCGTTGGCACTTGCTCAGTTTTAGTGATTGGTACTTGAAAATCTGATTCTCCTGCTAGCCCTTCTAAAGGTTGTGTTTCCACATCAGCAAAAGAAACTGTTGGTATGTCGATGGTTGGCTGTTCAGAGGTTCCTACCTCATCCTGAGTTTCTGTTTGTCCCTCTGGTAGCAGCTGATTGACTCTCTTTAATTCCTCTATGTACTTGAGCAATTGCTCTTCTCTTTGGATCCGCATCAATGCAAGGTCCCATCTTTGTGTTTGTTCCAGCTTCAACTCAAGTTGAAGGTCCTTCTTCCTCTTTTCTAAAGTCTTGTAGACTTCATCTATTCCCTTGATTGAGGCTATAATGGGGTTTTCTCTTATTTGTCTTAGAAATGCCGCTTGATCATTGATCCATTTCTCGAATTACTGCAAAGAGGCATTAGCTACATCTAGCTGCACTTGGATCTTTTGTACTGACAGAGTAGTGGTTAAAAGTTCATTGGTTACTCCCTAAGCCATTGTCAAGAAACCTAGTAGCTACTACTGAAGAAGACGTGAGAGACCCTCATCAAATACTAGATAGGATCAAAATGCGATCTCTCACACTAACAGAGGAAAACATCATGCTATGAACAAGGGAGGGGAATATGCAAGAAGAATATGACAACCTCACAAGAACTCTCCACATAAAAAGTCAAAGAGCTGAGGTAGCAGAGCAAGAGCTTGAGGCTCTCATTAAAACACTAAGGGATGCTGAGAGTGAATGAGATACCCTTACGCTGCAAATGCTAGAGGTCTCAAGCAAGATAAAGAGTCTGCATGAAAAGAAAGACAAGATAGAAGATGAGTTGGAAGCGGCCAAGGATGAGGTGGTGGAGCTAAAAGATAAATTAGAACTCTAAGATATGGACAATCAACCCCAAGGGCTGCACGAGCAAGTGCAGGAGTAGATAGCTAGGCTATACAAGCCTCGGAAGCCAGGACACTGCACTACAAAAAGAGTTAATACTAGAACAATGGCAAGGATACATATAGCAAAAGGTTCCTTAGCCGCGGAAGAGAGACTAATGACCCACCGACAAGAGCTTCAAAAAGAGAACGAACAGCTTAGGCTCCAAGTAGAGAATCTACAAGAGCTGTTAGTAGATCAAGCAGAAGAAGCCACACAAAAAGATGACCTTGTACAACAATAGTTATTGAAGCTCCGGCAAGAAGTAGAGGAAGCAAGGTCATAGGAGACGGAGCCTGGGCCTAGTGACCTGGGCATCAATGCAGAAAATGAGCCCATGGAAATCCTTGAAAGTGAAAAAGATCCACAACACCTGGAGGAGCGGGTACACATGCAAGAAGAGAAGGAACAAAACTTAATGGCAGAGGAGTAGACACGCCTCCAAACTTTGATCGAACATGCCACAATAGAAGACCATAAGGTAGCCTTGGAGTGGGAAAAGTGGATGATCCACTTAGTTGGAGTCCAAGGGCTAGCCACATATGTGCTTAGGGAAGAGTGGATGCAACCATCACTCCTCTACCCTCTCTTAAAGTACGAAGTCCTTACAATTAAAAAAAAAATTGAAGTTGAAGGAATGGAGCCAATGCACAAAGGGGATGTCAAAGACCCAGAAGCTACAAAGAAGATTGTGGACTCCCAGTCAAAATGGAGAAATGGGTGGCTTCTCAAGTACCCTAGATTTTTGAAGTACTTGGTGGAAGCCCCCAAAAACATAAGGGATGACACTTTGTTTTATCCAGTACCTCGAGTAAACTCATGGGCAAACCACGTTAGGATTTTGAGGAGGCATCCTACTTGGCTAAATTACCCATCAAAGCCACCACCCAAGAAGGGAGAGATTTACCAGTTTAGGTAGCACAAGTAAAAATTCACCAATTTAGGCAGCACATTCTATTGGTGTCAATTTGCCAATTTAATCAACACCAATTACAAAATCATGCTGGAGTGACTGGCCACCAGTACCCCTAGTATGATTTTGTCACTTGAGTATATAGTGAAAAAGATGTGGATTTGAACTTGGAGTTGGATTTGCATTTGGTTTATCATGATTTGATGTCGACAATGTTTATGAAATTGGACATGAAATGTATTGAAACTGATTATTGCAAAATGATGGTGACCAATGATATCCTGATACAACAGGATATGACACATACTACCTAGTTTGATAATATGAGACACTAGAATATGCACTATGTGGATGACGACATGCATAAGAAGACGTTGTTTAAGTTTAGCAATTTTAATTTTGTTCCATGATTTGTAGATTCTCACCTTAGCAATTGAGGACAATCGCTTCCTAATGGAGAGGTATGTAGTGGAAATTAACAAATAGTTATTTATTGAATCTAAAAAGTGGAAAAAGCGTAAGTGAACTATGGAGCATGCAACATGATAGATTCTTTATGAGCTATGAGCTATGAGATAGCTTGTTTAAGTGCTCTTTATGAGCTATGGACATTATTATGTTCGGATGGACAGTTCAAGAAATCTATAAATAACTACGTGCAAGAGGAAAATGCTCACTCTTGCACGGGGGGAGATTGCACCCAATGTCTATGTTTTTCTTCTCCTCTCTCACCTCTCCTCTCTTACCGTGCTTGTGTAACACTATGCTCTAGGAGGTGCACTTGCACGTTCTCGGCCCCTCTCCCTTTCACTCTCTGCCTCTCTCATATTGACTTGATGTGGATTCTGTGTGTATACTATCATTCATGTATGCAGCTCTATTGATTTTATCGTCGATCGCATGCTATTTTTGTATTTTGCACGTCCTCTATAATCCTAGCTATTGCATAATAGACTGCCACCATTATTCACATAATTGAATACGAGATTCATAATATCATACTTAGATCAAAACCAAACTTGGAAGAAATCATATAGCCATAAGTAGAGATGTAGAGAGAGAGAAAGAGAAAAGGAAAAAGAGATGACACAGTATTGAGGGCTAGAATGGCTGACCCCCTTTAGAGTTTTTGTATTATGAAAGCTTACTTTGAAGGTAAATACAATCATGATATATCATCTTTCCAATAAGGTGGTTTTTTCACCGTGCCAACTTAATGGCTTTCACTAATCAAACCAAAATTTGCCCTTCTTTGATAAAAAACATATCCTCACAGAATCATCTCATTGAAGAAGATAATGCTTCTTCCTCCTTTAACATCTCTTCTTCATTCTATAGAAGAACCATAAACATATAAAAAGCTCTTTAAAACATGTGCATAGTTCATTTTAGTCATAGAATTTCTATTGTAATTAGGGTTGCAGGGATGCACACACAACTTGGAGAAGACGAAGAAGCTCAAGGCACACAATAGAGAGTATTTTTTTAGTAGAAAAATAAAAGGGTGAGATAGCCCTAGAGTGATGGGTGTACATGCAATGCACGAGGGAGAAAAACTTCCTAGTAAGGGAAAAAGTACCTTAAGAGTACTAAGTGTGTTCACACACATCACTACCACACATATGCTAACAAATCCCTTGGGAGTGATGCAGTGAACGAGACCTAGCACATAGTGTATAGGGAAGTTCCATGCAATAAGGAAATGATCAATCCACAAAGGGAAGCAAGTCCAAAGCTTTGGAAAAATCTTCGAGGCAATGCCTTTGTGATCAAATTTGTAAGGTTATCGTGTGTTGGCACATAAGCCAAGATAATCTCTCCTATCGAGAGTCTCTCCTTGACATAATAATAATGAACCTTAATGTGCTTTGTGCGAGCATGAGAAATTGGGTTTCTTACAAATGCAAGTGCACCTCGATAGTGTGGGATGGGTGTCTAACCTCTTTTTTAGGAAAAAAAGAGGAGAGAGTTAAGTTTAGAGTTCTTGTCTTGGAGCTCAAGCTTCTTTTAAAATTGGAGAACCAAAATCGCGCATCGGATTCCGTGTCCGCAAAAAAAAATAAAAAAAATAAAAATAAATAAATAATAATTTTATTTTTTTTGGGAGCCGCGAATGTACGCGAACTTATCTCTCTATTCTTAGCTGGCCTTGAGAGCCTATATAGAGACCCCTCTCCCTTCACTTTCAAGACACAAACACACACTTTTAGAAGCAGAAGCTCTCTTGCCTTGGCATCGGAGTTACCTTCTCTCCCTTAACCTCTCTCCTTCGAGCTCTTACCTTCAAACCATCTCCATCTCCAACTTCTTCTCTACCATCGTCGTGTTGTCCTTGGAATTCTTGAGTTCTCTTCTCTCTTTCCCTCTTCTCTACATTGATACGATGGCCCCGAAGCGAGTGACTCAAAGCTCAAAGGACGCTCATGTCGCTCCATCTCCAAGGAAGGTGCAAAAGAAGGTATCATCTACTCCAAACATTGGTGAAGCGGATGTATTGGTCGCGGAAGAAGTCGAAGCCGTTCAACCTCGAACACAGGAGGTAATTGAACATGTCGCTAATCCGGTAAGCCAAATTTAAAATTCTGCATTGCTATTTATGTTGACCTGGGAAGCTAAGCATAGGGAACCCCTTATAACTATCCGAGAAACGTGATTCTATCACAAGAAACAAGCATATGTTTTCATAGATTAGTGAAAGAATTGTTTAATAAACTGTCACTGTTTGTTAAATTGTTATTGCTTAAAAATTGTTATTGTTTGATAAGTGGATTCTGATTGATATGAAGAATTGGTTGATCATGTTTGAAGAATCATTTAAAGAGAAGAATTGTTGAAAGAATATCTTTTGTTTCTCGCTGGTAGTGAGGTGATTCCGCGGTTAGCGGAGATTAAGCTAAGGTTATCGGCTCTTTTTTGTTCCTCGCGGTTAGTGGGATGCCTCGCGATTAGCGATATGGGAAGGTTGCGCAATTTGTGGTTAGCGAATAAATCCTTTGCAAAGGCTCTGTTGGTTAGACAGAGAAAGTCCGCGGGTAACGGCAACTCATGAGAAATTGGAAAAGTTATATTTGTTGAATAATAGAGTTGTCTTCATTAGGCCTTGTTTGAATTGTTTTGGTATTGTTTGAAGGGCTGTATAAATGAACCTGTGTTTGGAATTAATTAAGGAACAATGTTTGTATATGTAAAATAGTGTGGTAGTAATTAGTAAACAAGCAGAAAAGTGTGAGTGTGGGGTGGAAAGTGGGGGCTGTGGCTCAGGTTGTCAGTCAAGGATATGTGGTCTTGATTAGTCGAGAAACTCTTCACTCTCTCATGTTAAGAGAAGTGAAATTAGAGATTCATTGTGCCAAGAGTCGAGATGTCCCAAATCTATGTGCTCACAAGATTACTAGTTAGTTTAGACTAAGTCTCATATCATATTTATGGCTTATGGATGACGGTCGTGCCTCTTAAACGTGGGGAAAAAGGCGTTGTTTATGGATTGTAAATATGTCAATGGGATTTCATGTTTATGTTAGGAAACAGCTTCATTAGAACTTAGATTTATCGACTTGGCTTGTGGCATATGACCCTTATAACCACGTAAATGATGGATAGAGGAATTCCTCTCTTCTATTGCTCGTATCTCTACTTTGTGGAAACAGAGTAGGGTGTCATCAATGGAAAAGGAGAATAAAGGAAGGCCATCTATCAAGTCGCCAATCTTCTCGGGGTTGGGGACCTCACATTGATAAGGTGGATATATGGATCTTTTATGGAATTAATTTAACCTGGTTTTTGAGATGATACAAATGGTTTGTAAAGGTTTTTAAGATGAGCTCAACACTGAGAGTTTCTTGGGGAAAAGTTGACTAGCAAGTAACTCTAACTAGGGAAAGAAGTAACAGAGTAATCAAAGAACATTTAGTAAATGAAAGGACTACCCCACTGAAGACGCCACATAGGAGGACGAAGTATCACTTTTCAAAGATTTTCCCAAATTCGGTTGAGATGAGGACATTACAATTTCTTAAGCTGGGGTGATTGTAAGGTTTCCAGTTTCTGAAACCTTAGAAATTCTACAACGCCTGATCAAATTAACTTGGTTGTTAAGAAAGCACTGTAGAATGATCCAACTATGGACAATATTGGTATTTTTGGAACCATAACCAAAGCTTTACTATGGTTATAATTTTTCAAAACAGAATTTTGATAAAATCTGAAAAAGTTACGGGCTCTGAAAGGTTACACTATGAATTTAATTAGTTAAATAAAATTGAATGGTTTTAGTAATTATTATTGCTAAAGAGTTTTTATCCTAAGGTTCTAGAAATTACAGATATTTCCAAGTTTAATCATTAAAAGTCAGAAAAATAGCAAAAATCGATTCTGGAAGCTGGGGAGACTGTGTGGAGTTGTGTGGAACCTGCCCAAGATAGAATTAGTAGCAGGGGGCGCCATCTTGAGCCTGGGGGCTGCTTGAGCTGCAAGCAACTGCCTTTTTCAGCCTATGAGAGCTTGTGAGTGTCAGAAACCTATAAATAGGACCCCTTGCTTCACAATTTCGAAGAGACTCAGAGCCTTGGAAAATTCTCTCTCATCTAGAGGGATCTCTACTCATAAATTACTAGAGAGCAAAGCTCTAGTTGGTTAATCAACGATAATTAGCACTAACCCTTTTTAATTAACAGAACTATGTTAATCTATTTACATTTTCTTAATTGATTCAATTAATTAAGAAGATTAAACCTACTTATACTCTAAAATTCTCTCCTAATTCTTAGTTCTCTGTTGATTATTGAGATTAAGCTTAAGGATACTACTCTAGTTAATTATTATATTATAGTAGGGTTGAAATTACTCATTTCAACCATAAATTAATGGTAATTATACTAATTAAACTTAGATTAAGATAAGATAATTATCAAAGCTGTGTTAAATTTTCAAGATGCTAAGAAAATTATCTTTTAATTTCTTGAGTAATTTTTGTAATTATTTAAGCAGATTATCCAAAAATGATCATTTCAAAATTTTTGTGTTTTATCAGAGTTAGATTACATAATCAAGAAGCCATGGAAATTATGTCAAGGTTAGAAAATTAGTAGAGATATTTTTCTAAGTCAAATTATACTAATTTTAGCTAAAAAGTAAAGGAGAAAATTAGTAAATCATGTTAGATGATTACATGCTATTTTCCAAAGCTATATTAAATTATAAAGGAGCTATGATAATTATGTCAAGGTTAGATATTTAGTATATATATTTAGTTTAGTCAAATTATACTAATTCTAGCTAAAAACTAAAGGGAGAAATTAGTAAATCATGTTATTTGATTACATGCTATTTATTAGAATTAGATTACATGATAGAGACGCTGTGATAATCATGTCAAGGTTAGAAAATTAGTATAGATATTTATCTAAGTCAAATTATACTAATTTTAGCTGAAAATTAAAGTTGAAAATTAGATAATCAAGTTGGAAAATAAAAAGATAATTACCAGAGGTCAAAAATATCCTTATCTACGTTTAATAATTATACCATAGTTAATTAGTGATGCTAAAAAATTATAATTGACCAAAAGTCCTATTTTTAGCAAAAGATTAATTAAAATAAATAGTCTTTACGGTCAAAAGTTTTTAGAAAAATTATTATAAGTGTAAACCTATGATATAAAGTTGAGGAAATGAAGCCTTTGAGAGAAAATAAATAGAATAAATATTAAGCTCAAAATAAGCAGATTCCAAGCTTAAAATTCGATGGAAAATTTTAAAAAAGATATAGAAAATTATAAGAAAATTAGGATAGCTTAGAAAACCCTTAGGGAAGGTGTGGAAAAATTTATCATGCCTACATAGACAAATAAGAAATTACTAGGTCAAGAATATACCAATTACAACTATAAATTTAACTTAGATTTGGGTAAAATTGAATACAAAGGTTAAGTCTAGCTTTTGGATAATTTACCTAATGATTAGACGTCCTTTTTATAAGGATAAGAAGTTATGGCACCTAAAAGGAGCCGAGCCAATCCTACATCTGATGATGAGGATAGAGCTCTAAAAAGAACTAGAGCGTCGCACGACGATGAAGCTGGGCCTAGTAGTAGACCTATGGAGGAGAGTCTTCAGGCGCCAGCACAGCAGCAGATGGACGATCAGTCGTCGCAGGTGGGTTTCCATTATTCAATTAAGTCTTTAATCAGTTTAAGTTCTTTTATAAGTTAGCATTGCATACGTAAGGAGTGAGTAAGAATCAGAAAAGGAATAATTAACAAAAAACGGAAGGTAACTTCCAACATGCATTTGTTTATAATGTAGGAAATAATTCTTTAGGTTAAAACTAGTTGAATTAGGAAAGATATAATTGATCATCCTTAAGACAGCTTGTCTCAAGACACCTCTGACTCCTTGGTATGAATTAATGATAATGATGGCTTTCCAGCCACGGATAAGTCGGTTACCCCCATGAACGATGAGTTTCTACTCCATGTCATGTCTTGATGTTTCTACATAAGTTAGGATACCGTTTTTATCATAGGGGAGCTGCTCGGTTGTATGGGCAACTGGTTTGGTATATGGGCACCTGGAACCTTGGGTGGGGGTTTATCCACTTCGGATTGTGAATAAGGAATGGGTGCCGTTTTTTCACCCTTAGGTGGTCTTGAGACAAGAAGAGTACCGGTCATGGTTATTATGGACAATGTTTTGATTGTTGACAGTACCCTGTCTTAAGTTTAAAGATGTCTGTTTGCTAAAAAAATGTTTTCAATACTGTTTTCAAGGGCGGTTTTAATGAAATCCTTTTATGAAGGATAAAAGGAATCATTATTTTAATTGTGATAAGAACGTGGTAGTAATTAAATAACAAAAGAATCATGTGTGAGTGCGGGGTGGTAAGTGGGGATTGACTAAGACTGTCAATCATGGACGGGTGGACCTGATTAGTCAGGTAACTATCCATCCCTGCACACTAAAAACATTTAGAAAACTTCTTCACTTGGAAGAGGAGTCCACCAGCGGCTGTGCCCTCACATCTGTTAGGGGGAAAAAGCGTTGGTTGAGGATACCTAATTAGCCCAATTTGTGGCAGTTATAGGGCCGAAATAGTTTTTTTGACTTTTAATACGTTGTCCCGTTTCCGCTGCGAGACAGGAATAAGTCTTCTTCTAAGGTTATAGACCCAAGCCATTGTCAATGGTAAAGGTCTATTCCTTGGATTTTTCTTGTTTAGAGACTCTGATTTTTATCAAACCTAGACACCTGTTAAGGATCCCATCACGATCTTGGTATTGGCGGGTTGGGGATCTCACACTACACTCAAATGACATAATCACCAAAAGCTAGTCGCTAAAATCGGTAAACAAATTATAATCGTTACAGCATCGAATCACATCCAAACGTTATGAAACTTCTAGGGCATGTTTATAAGACCTAAGCAAACATGCTTATACTCTCAATTCTCACTTTAGGTCAAGTGAAAAAATCACAATTATTAACAGTAGTGAGTTTTTGACCTAGTCGTTTTTGACCTAGAATTGAATTAAATGCTTAGCAATGATGTCCCAATACCCCACCTATACTTATTTTATGATTTTTAAGCTTAAATTCCTACCTATGATGAAATTAGGCCGCAGGTCAGCGACGCCAAAAGCTACGGATTACCATGAAATGCTTATGTCAATGCGTAGAGCTCTTACATGCGGTTGCAATACAACAGACGACACTGCAATGTGACAACCGCGAAGGGAGTAGGAAGCGCGAGAAGGAGAGAAGTGAATGCCATTAGCTCGTGTTTGCATTCTATTATCCAAAAACTTACAAAATACTTATAAAAATTGGCTTTAATATCTTAGCCAAGGTTTTTGTGGTTAAAACTAATAATCTTGGAGCTCTAATTAAAGACAGGTTGATACAATTTGGAAGCTTGTAGCCCCGACTTATCAATTACACTGTTTATCTGGAAAGTAGGAGTTACAACATTCCCGATTCATCAAAATAATAAGTGTTTTTACAATAAAAGCTCCAAAAAATGCTATCCAAGTTAGCTTGCTGCTAACATTTCCTCCTCCTCGACTGTGTCGTCCCTTGACATAGCTTCATGGACTGAAGTAGTCTTCGGGTTGACGGCTCACGAGGCGGTCTTTAAGTGTATGTAGGGCTTTTTCATATCTGATTCTTCTTTCTTTGTCTGGGACTTGTAAAATTGCATGGTGACTCTATTTTTAAGTTCAATGGCTGAATAGCCAAAAAACCTTGATGTAAAATTGTTGATCATTGGCCCAAATATCTTCGTTCGCTATGTGAAGAAACATGTATAGAATGCCTCCTCAAATGACAACATATTTCTAGATGGCAAAAACATACATCTGGCGTAGAAGCCATAGAGGACTTCTTCTGAAGGCTGTCCACTTAAATCCTAACATAAACCTTTGTTGCCTTCGAGGAAAGACATCCATGGTGCTCTTCCTTGTTCAAGCTTGTGAAAAGTTTGAATGCAGGTGAGTAGCATTTTGCAAATCTTACAAAGCATTGCACATGAGAGGTCAGGAAGGCTCTTGAAGAAGGTCATGGCGCCCGTTAGTGTTTTCACCATGTATTCTTCGGTTGTTGCTGGTCCCTGCTTTGGATCTGGTAGTCCTTGGGGGATTCACTCTATATACAAAACGGGACGCCACCTGCAAGCAGAAAGCTTTGATAAAATCCCTCTATACGACTCATATTAGGGAATATGAACTCCCTTTCTACGCTTATACGACAACAATGAAGAAAACTAGCATACCCCTATCTTACATATAAATGAAGGAAACTATGATACCCCTATGAAATTTAGGTCTCGCATTATCTAACATAGTAAAAGTAGTCAAAGAGTGTGTAGCATAGTGATTGGAAACATACTAAGGAACCACTCTTCTATTGATAACTAGATGTACTCTCAATGTATCTTCGTTTGACTTTCAAACTATGTGTCCAATCAGCCTCCACTCTGGCTACTTGTCCAATTTTGACCCATCTAAGTTACTCAAAAAAAAGGTTATAAAGTTGTGTTAAGTTCTCCCTGTAAACTTTCATCTATACAAACTCTTTAAAGATTTCATCCCTCAACAAGTAAACTATAATCACAAAACAAGCAATTGAAACAAAGCAGTGCTAGTTCTTTACATGTATCTTTGTAGCTATTGACTCACAAGTTTGAGGGCAGACTCTTTTGGGAAGCCATACTTTTGAAACACAAAAACTTCCTCTCATTTTTTCTTTTTCTCACTTCTCTCCCCCCCCCTGCCGCCTTAAATATGATATCCCCCTACCTTATTTTTAAGCTTGGGAGATAAATTATTGGGCGCCTGCCCCTAACTTATACACTTATGTAACCTGTAAAAAAAAACCCCTCCTCTGCACTTACGTGGTGCGGTAAGTTTTCCTGGTGAATCCCTTGGGTGGTAGTCGTGGGCAATTCAGCCATGTTAGCCTGTTCTTCTTCAGCGCATCGTTTTCCTACCATGTCCTTACCCTTGGTATAGGACAGAATGTAGGGTCCTTTTGTAGGGTTACAAGTGCTCTTGTGAACATAATGAGACATCTGGAGTTCTTGTTCAACCAGCTTTTTCTCCATTTTGGGTGGATATCATCTGAGCCTTCTACCTGCATATCTTTGTAATGTCTTTCTTTAACCTGTAGTAGCTCCACTTTTATCAATGGGTAGGGTAGTGATTACTGATGCCATTGAGCATTGATTTGGTTGGGAGTGAGCTGAGTTACATTTACTAAGTGGAGAACTCTCAACTCCCAATCCATTGCCACTTTCCATTCAATATCTGCTTCTTGGACAATCTACTCTTTTAGTGCATCTTCCTCAGCTTTAGAAAGCTGGACCATTAGCAATTGCTCGGCTTCATTGATTGGTACTTGAAAATTTGACTCTCCTGCAAGCCCTTCTGACGACCGTGTTTCCATATCAGCAAAATAGATTGAGGGTGTGTCAATGGTTGGTTGTTCAGAGGTTCCTGCTTTATCCTCTGTTTTCTTCTTTGTCCCACTCTTAGCAGCAGCTGATTGACTCTCTTCAATTCTCCTATTTTCTTGAGCAATTGCGCTTATCTTTGAACCCGCATCAATGCAAGGTCTCGTCTTTGCATTTGTTCCAGCTCAGCTCAAGCTCAAGGTCCTTGTTCCTCTTTTCTAAAGTCTTGTAGACTTCATCTATTCCCTTGATTGAGGCTACAGATGGGTTCTCTCTTATCTGTCTTAAAAATGCCGCTTGATCATTGATCCGCTGCTCGGAGTACTACAGAGAAGCATTAGTTACATCAAGCTCCACTTGGATATTTTGTACTGAGAGAGTAGCGGTCAAAAGTTCATTGGTTACTTTTGTCAGTTGTTGTTGAGCTTTGCTTTTGCATGCATCGAAGAACTTTGTCAGGAGCTTTCTCAGCTCCTCCATCGCTTTTTGTTGTTTCTCCTTTGCAATCTGGTGTATTGATGCTTTATTTTTTAGCTCTGTAATCTGTCCTTGAAGTTCAATGACATTCATTCTATCTTCTAGCTCTCCTTGTAGAGCATCAATCACTTGCTCCAGCTCTTTAGCCTTGGCACTACGGCTAAGTGCTGTTGTTTGCATCTTATCTGTCATCAACTACATTTGATTTGCATATTCATTCACTTGCATGATGACTTCATCATTTTTTTCCCAATCTTCACGATTGACCTTCGGTTGTTTAGACGTTTGGGTTGTTTCAGTTTGTGGATCTTTTGTTGGTGTAACAACTTCTGCTTGTGGCCATGGAGGTGGTTCTACTTTAGCTGCTCAGCTTCCTTGGGTTGTTCAAAACTTTCTTCTTCCTATTGTTTAGGCTCTTTTTCTTTTGCTACTTCGTCTTCATTCCATTTATCTGTTGGTGAAGACCTTGGACTCGGCATGGGATGATCTTCTTTTTCTGTGGTTAGTGACGAGGGTCATGGAGACATCTCCTCGTGGTCATGATGTGACTCACTTTGTTTAGCAGCTTCTGCTTGTCTCTGTTGCTCAACCGCTTCTTCTGTTGCTTTTCCTTGAGCTTCCTTCAACTTTAAAGCTTTAGCCTCAGCATACATCCACTCAAGCAAATATTTGGGATCCTCTGATCTCTTGGACTCCATCTTTCGGGGTCTTCACCTGCAGCTTGGCGGCTCCTTTTGTATGCCTTCTTTTCTCTTTCAAATCTAGCCTTCTTTTGCTGCGGTCCCTCTTGGTGAGATGCTACTGCTTTCTTTTTCATTGCTTAAATCCTTGCCCTTCTTTCTTTGTTGTCAGAGCTTTCACTGCTATGGGCTTCATGGGAACTTTCTGCAGATTCCTCATCTGACTTGAGCAACTCTCTTTGTTGATCGAGTGGACCTTGGAGAAGGTTGAGCCGACACGATCCAGGTGTTCTGATCTGGGGCTGGCGGCAAATTGTTGGCCATTCCAATATCATAATATGCTATTCTTGTTAGCACTTCTAAACCGTCCAGATATGTGATCTTTTCCTCTTTCTTTGTGCCCTTCAATATTGTAAGCACATACTACGCATGATCTATTTCTTCCTGGTTGTTGACTTCAATACTTGAGTGAAAGTAGTGGCAACAACATGATTTGGAGTTGTGTACCATGGTGGTCTCTTTGAGAGGAAGTGGAAATGTTGATGGTAGAGGCGAGCCGGTTCCTCCACTTGCCTTTGGATGAGATCAAAAAACGTGGCAGCAACGTATCTTTGGTAAAAGTACCTACTGTCTTTCTATCTCTTGCCCGCATAATCATACCTTCTGTTGGCAGCTTCACTGTCTCGGCCACTATTTCTTTAGTGATCACCAGTTCAACCTTTTGCCCTTGTTGATCTGTGATTTGGGACGACCCATCTTCTTTGATTGAGGATAGCAATTCATATGTTTTTTGGAAGTCCACTCCACATGGCTCTTGGTCATAGAAATCTCAAAGCCCCAGCCTTCTATTGGCTTCCTTGGTGTCTGGTTTTGCCGCTACATCATAAACCTCCTTAGGTAGCATTTGCAATTCTACCTGGTGTCCTTCTTTGCTCTTGAATCTGCCACTGAAAACCATTGTGTTGTTTTCTTCGAGCTGTTCTTTAGACAAGTAAGTTGCCTTTGCTATCTTCACTGAGCTTGGATCTAATTGGTATGGTGGCAACTCTTGCAGCTTTTCTTTTTGGGATACCCTTTTCTTTGCCTTCTCAATCGCTTGCATTGCTCCTATTAAGTGAATACAGTGTCAAAGTTAGAAAATTCTGCGAATTTCGCTCTGAAATGCTTTGATTCTGAATTGCTGACAAATGATGTCCATTTTGCTTCAAATCAATTTTGGAGCATACATAGATGCATAAAAACATGTAGAGATCAAACTCATATAGTTCAGTCAAAAATTGCAACAGAAGTAAATAATTGTGATTATTTACAACTGGGGATTTTTTCCAACTTTTTACACTTTTGACATCATAGGCTTGAAACATATGGCATTTAGGGACTCTGAGTGAAGTGTGGGCTCATTTGAGTGCACTGCGTGGAAATGGTGTCAGATTTAGGCTTTCAAACTCTGAAGCAGTAGATATAAAGAGATTTTAAGTTTTTGAGATCCAAACTTGCTCAAACTTGATTAGTGGACTTGGGACATCATGTTCTTTGGTCCCATAAGGTCAAAGTTACAAATTGTACCCATTTTGGCAAAAAAGTAAATAATCGTGTGATTATTAACTTTTTCATCAAATTGTACATTTTTTGCAACTTGGTTCTAGGCATGATGTAGAGTCTGTGTGTGAGGTATGGGGTGATTTAAATAAAAAAATATGATAGTTGACTCAAAAATTGGATTGAAAAGACTTTGGTGCGTTTTTTCCTACAAATTCAGAGTTTTTCTTGATCATTTTGGCTCATACTTGACGTGTGGCATGTAATAGATGTGTATAAGTGATATGTGAAGTGAAGAGATCAATTTCAAGCCAAACAAGCACAAAAGTAAATAATCGAGATTATTTACAAGAGTCACTTTTTTTGCAAGAATTGACAATTTGATGACATAAACATATTTAACACATCTACAACAAGTCCTAAAATGAATTTGGTAAAGTTCAATCGTGTCAGCAACACTTCGTGCTCTTGTCGACTCTGAAATCACCGACTTTTGTGACTAGATGGCCTGTAGAGTTGGTTAGTCGCTTTTGAAGCTATGGACTTGTCCGCTACATAGTCTTGATGCTACCCATCCAGTTTGGCCTATTTGGAGTCAGTTTGACTTCATATGTCAAATTTGATGCTTTGTAGCCTTCAATCTATTTTTTGTTGTTCAAGAGCTTGCCTTGACTGTTTCCATGAAACCATCTAGGTACATTGTATATAGAACCAGTCTATAAGTTGTCTGTGGAGTCAGAATCCAATTCTGGCACATGGCAAAAACCTAGATTATTTAATTGGGACCCCCTCGACCCCAACCAAATGGTCATTTGGTGATATTAAAGTGTTCTATTATATAGGGGCATGCTACAGCTCAAGTCTCGTCCACTTCGGTTGAGCTAACATGCCGCTATGGTTAATTTTGTGTTGTAGGACTTTGTGCACAACTGGGTTTCTAGGGTTTTTTCCTGAGCCTAGACTTGCTAGCCGGCCATATAGAATTGTTCATTGATAAGTTTAGAACTTACCCTTCATGTCTCGTGTGAGACGGTGCTGTAAATGGACAACTGTAGACTCCGAAAATCGCGCGTGAAGAAGGCAGAAAGCTCTCTCCTCCAAGAGTGACTAGTGAAAATGAGGTGATTTTGGGCTACCTTGGATATCTATACTCGGACTTCCCAAACTTTTTTTTCCCAAATTCCCTGGTTAGTCCTACTAGGCCGTGAAATCTATGTTAGACTAAAAGAATTCTTCAAACGGATTCCGTTAGCTCACTCTGCAAGAATTTGCAAAAGTAAGCCTTTGCGGCCTAATTTAGGCTTCCCGCTTCCATGTGTCAATTCGATTAAAATTTTTTGTGCATGTCCGCCTTGTCCTTGTGATCATCAACGTATCTTCAGTTTCTCCATCTGAGATCATTTGCTATTTATTATTAATTTTTGATCTGTTTATTGAAAAAATTCAAAGAAAATAATAAAATACGCTAAAAAAGCAAACTGAAAAATCAATAATTGAGAAAATCCATTGAGAAACACTGCTTTATTGTTTTTTGGTGGAATTTTCCATTTTTAGGTCCTAATATAAGAAAAATGGTTAAAATAACAAAAAAAGACCATTTTTGATGATTTTCTGATAGTATATACACTATTTACACTCATCAGGGATATGTTATCAGTTAAATTTCCCCTTGTTGATGATTTAGTAAAGGCATTATTAGGTAATTTTGCAAAAAATCACACGTTAACATCCAGCTTTTGCCTCCCTCTTCAAAAATGCCCTTAATTACTTAGTTCCCTTCCACCCCTCTTAGATGGCGTACTCCGGGATGACTGTGTGCATGGGTTGAACAATCGTGTCTCTGCATAGCCTTGGTTGGCTCTATCATGCTTTGAAGATCAATGCAATTCAAACCATTATGCTGTGCAAGGGTTGGGTTTTGAGTAATTAACTCAAGGGTTTCTGAGGTCGAGGTTTTCTTTTGCTGTTTCCCAAAGAGAAAACCTTGTAACTTGTGTGCTCTTTGCTTTATTGTACCGTCAGGATGCTTTGGCACGCTGATTGCCTGAGATGTCGGTATCAATGATGACGGTTGTTGAGCTTTAACTTGCCATTGGTATCTTGGGTTATCTTCAATGAAATGTTGTGGTTGAGTGTTTTGAGACTTAACTCTCCACTGCTTCATTAGTTTTACAGTTTATGGAGAAGATAAGTGCTCCTTTTTCCTCCAAATCCATCTTGTTTTAGGTTCCCTGCTTGAAGATGCTCTTCTTGTGTTTTGAACCTTGGAGCCTTCTTTGGTGCAGTAGATGATGTTTTGGCAACCCAAATTTGAAACGGCTTGTCCTTGAGTTGTACTTTTGGTACCCAGATATGATTGACTCCTTGCATGCTACTTGTAGCATTTGCTTGTCTATAGGATGGAGAAGATTGATTGCTTTGTGGTTTGTTCTGTTGGTAATGAGTTGTCTGCCTTTAGGTGATATTTTGAGCTAATTGGTATCTCAATCTGGTACTACCTTGTACGTCCGCATCCATGAGATTCCAAGAATCATTGTTTCATTCATGTGTTCATCTGGTAAGCATATAAATTGATGAGGGCATGAACATCCATGTACTACCACATTTAAGTTGACTACTCCCAGTGCCGGTGTTGGCTTCTTATTGCATCCTTTAATAGCCGATATTCTTGATGTCAAAGACTGATCCGTTGCTTTCTTGTACATGGAGAAATTGACTGCATTTACTCGAGCTCCTGTATTGACCAATGCATTTGTGATATGATTGTTTAGTTGCACTTGATGCAAAGGTCCATTCCATCTAACCATTCATCATCCGTTGACACTGCATCCTTTTGTAATTCCCATAGTTGTTCATCTAATTCCAGCGTGTTGATGGGAATAGGTATTTGTTGTTTTTTGAGAGCAGCTTTTCTTTTGAGTACTCTAAGGCGAGATTCCTCTTGGGCTTCATCAATGACCTGCTATTGTTTCATCTTTCTTTGCTTTGCTGCATGCATCTTTTCTAGCAGTTCATTGGTTAGTGGCAAATTGTACTTCTTTAAACAACATCCATTAATCCAATTAGCCATTGGTTCACCATCTAGGGTGGACAACTTAACTGCCCCACTTGGAGATAAGACTTCAATGATAAACGGCCCGTTTCCCTTTTCTTAAACTTGGGAATGTGTTGCTTAAGGGAATAGACTAAAACTAAGTCCCCTTTTTTGAAGATTTTTGTCACTGGATGGGAACTAAAAAACTATTTTTGTTTCCGCTTTTGTGCATAGATGTGAGCTAAAGCTATTAGCCTTTGCTCATCAAGCTTTTCTAAATCTTCAAGCCTCTATGACAATTCATGTCCAGTCCACTCAAGATCCTTAGCTATCCTTAGTGTCGGCAATAGAAATTCTATCGACAGTATGGCATCAAGACCATAAACAAGGTTAAAGGGTGTAACATTTAAAGCTGTCTTGAATGAAACTCTATAAGCCCATAGAGCGGCATGGAGATTCATTTCCCAATCAGTCTGTCCTGAACTAACCACTTTAGTCAATACCAAGCTAAGAATTTTATTCGTGTGCTCAACTTGTCCATTTGCTTGTGGATGATAGGGAGCCGATTTGTTATGGATGATCATAAATTCATTAAGCAGATAATCAATTACCTCATTGAGTTCCCCTATCACTAACAATTTCTATTGGCAGTCCATATCTTGTGAACATATTCTCATACAAGAATGCGACTGTGGTTTTGGCATCATTCTTTTGGGTTGCTTTAGCCTCTGTCCACTTGGTCAAATAGTCCATAGCTACAATGATATATTGAGCTTGGGTTCTATAAGCACGTGGTTGTATTGGTCTAACAAAGTCTATACCCCATTTTGCAAAAGCAAAAGTCCCCATCATTGGTCTTAAAGGCATGCTATCTATACAGGGTTGGCATTTTTGCTTGTTGATATGCACCACACCTTTGAATATATTCTTTGTCATCTGCAAAAAGTGTTGGCCACCATATGCCTGCCATTAAGATTGCTCTTGCGGTGGTTTTACTAGAAAAGTGACCTCCAGCTAATCCAACATGTGCTTGTTCTATAATGGGAATATATTCGTCTTCATTTGCACAAAGACGCAGATGTTGATCCTTTCCTCTTTGATACAATTGGTTTCCAATAAGAGAATAGTCTCTTGCTTCAATTTCAAGTGCTCTTTGGTGGTGTTTACTCATATCCTCAGGAAATGTCTGGCTTGCTAAGTAAGCAACCAGATAGTTACTCCACTTAGGAACGAGTGATATTTGGAACAATGTCACATGAGGCATGGGTGCTTGTTTCTGGCATTGAGGACATTTTTTTACAAATGAGTGAACATCACTCCTCATGGTTAGCCAAAATACTCCAAGTCTCAAGATCCATTGCATAGTTTGGTCTTCTGCAAAGTGAAGTCCTACTATGCTAATATGTACTTGGCTTAGGTATTGAGTTTTCTCTTCAGGATTAATACACAAAAGAAATATTCCATCTCGATTTCTTTTGTATAGCCTTCTAGCTAGTAATTGATACATTGATGATTGCTCAATTAATCCGGGTGTAACAGGAAGTGGTATTTGCAAATCCACTTGAGCTATGGTCATCAATGATACCATATTTTTTGACCATCAGGGTATCATCATCTACTCCCTTTAGTGGTTCGCCTAAAATAATCCTTGATAAATGATCTGCTCTTTGGTGAGTGGTGCCCTTTTTCACAACTACAGTGAAATCAAATTTGAAAAGAATGATGACCATCTCACTATTCTTCATGTGTTGCATGGCTTGTTGACCAAGTACAATAAGGCTTGGTGGTCCACAAAGAACACAAATTTGTTAACTAATAGGTAATGTCTATACTTTTTTACGGCATAGATCATTCCTAATCCTCCCCTTTTGGTGGTTGTATAGTTTTTCTCTGCCATATTCAACTGTCTACTAGCATAAGAAATAGGAAAATCAAATTTTTCGTCTCCTGGTTGAGCTAGTATACACCCAATGGCAAAATTGGAAGCATGTACATGTATTGGAATATCTTATTCCAATCTGGTGCTTTCAGCATTGGGGCTCAAGTGAGAGCTTGCTTAAGCTTCATGAAGGATTCTTAACACTCATCAATCCATTCAAAGAGTGTAATCAAGCTGTACATCGGTTTTGCAATTATAGCGTACATGTAAATGAATCGTTTGTAATATCCACAATGTTCCATGAAAGCTTGAACCCATTTGACTATTGTCGATTTAGGCAATTCAACAATAACATGAATTTTATCCATATCAGTAGCTATGCCATTTTTAGACACTATACGTCCAAGAATTTTTCCTTGTCTGCCCATAAATGTGCACTTTTCAAGATTTAAGAAAATCCTATAAATTCTACATTTTTTGAAGATCTTTTTGAGTTGTTCAAAATGATCAGCCCGGATTGATGAATGTACATATAGATCATCCATATATACTTCCAATAAATTCCGAAGATATTTCTTAAAAGCATGGCTCATAAATCTTTAAAAGGTGGCAGGAGCATTAGTTAACCCAAAAAGGCATAACCCGATAGGCAAAAATACCCCATTCAGTTGTAAAGGCAGTTTTATGCTGATCTTTGGATTCAACCAGTTGATTGTATCCCGAAAATCCATCTAAAAATCTGTAAGATTCTTTTCATGCAACTCGTTCTTCTAAAACATGCTCAGTGATTGGAAGAGGAAAGTTGTCTCTAATGGTGGCTGCATTCACTTTCTTGAGGTTGACATATACCCTTAATTTTCCAGTTTTCTTGGGTACTACCACAATTGGAGTCACCCAATCTGTGTGTTCAATTTCATAAATGTATTCGGCTTCCTTTAGCTTTTCTATCTCTTCTTTGATCTTTCTAGCAAATGTTTCATTATAAGTATATGGCCTCTATCTGCTTGGTTTTGCATTATCTCTCATAGGTATAGTATTTTGACAGATTTCTGGGTCAACACCCTTGAAATCCTTATAAGACCAAGCAAAGATATCTCGGTATTCTTTCAATAAGCCTAATAAAAGCTCTTCTTCTTCTTTCGTCAGGCCTTTTGCAATGTAGGCAGGTCTAGGCTCTTCTCCTGGTTCGACCAGATCTATCTTTTTTGCGTTTTTAGGTCCTTCGTAGGACTCACCATGTTTTCTTAGTCCCCTGACAGGTTGTTTGACTATGATCTTTCGATCTTGGAGAGTATATTTCTTGTAATGGGATGGAACACTCATTACATCCTTACCTTCCTCCTCGGTTTCCATTTTCGTGGTGTACATCTCCTTTAGAGCTTTCTTTAACTCTTGATATTTCTTTTTTCGTTCAACTCGTGTCATGGTTGAATCCTTGTCTTGGTATTTACGATTTTCTTGATTTGTTTTTCTCGCTTTTCTCAATGTTTTTGATATTTCTTGTTTTTTTTCTGAAGGATATCTACCTGTGATTTTGTCTTTGACACAATCATGTGCATCTATCTGCACAAGAAACTGTGTTCTACTAGAGACTAATGGCATGGGTTTAGATTTCAAGTTTCTGGTGTCTCTTTTTCTTCTATACCATTTATGTCTTCTCGGTTTCTGGTGGGGGGGAAAGTCCAAAAACTTTCCCCCCCATCCTTTCATGAGTGTTTTAGCTCTCACATGTTCTTTTTCCAGCCCCGAATCATCTGAGGTAGCTGAATATTCTTCTAACTCATCTGTTGCATCTAGTAGAGTTATGAAAAGACTTGTTGAGCTTCATTAAGTCCTTGGATTCTTGAATTTCATCTTCAATGTGAAGGGTTGAGATCATTTGTATGGGAATTATGTCATAGCCGTCCTCATTGTAAAATTGAGTAGGCATAGACGTATTTACACATACATCCATTGTTGCTAAAATTTGAGTCCACTCAAATGGCTAAAAAAAAAAGCTCCGAAAGGGGTTCAGGTACATAAGCTTCATATGTGCAATCCCTTTCTAAGATACATTCTTCTTGTTTTAAGCTCCTGTTTTCTGAGGCTCCGCGCATCCAAATAGGTGTGTCTTTGTTGAACCAAGATGGAAGCTTAGTTTCAGCTGAAGAGACTGAGTCAAATTCTTATGTGGGTGTTTTCATAACATCTCTATAAGTGTGATTTGTAACATTTAATGGCCTAGTAACTTGTGTGAAGCGGTAAATAACATGAACATAGTGAGCATTTCATTAGAATATGTTCCTAATGAGCATAACAAGAGTGCTTGGGTGGAGAGAGCAACAAAAAGCATAACACCTAGCTAGATAGGCATGAACCATACTTCAAAAGAGAGAGAAATTAAGCTATTGACAACAGTTGAGGACCGGATTTACATGGAGCCAGTCCCCCCTCCAAAAGGATTTATATTATAGGTTTCTCTTTACAATACAATTATTTGTGTTCCTTCAATAACTAGCTAGTGCAATGAAGATGGAATCTTCAAGAACTAAGCAAAACACTTATAAAATATGACATTTAAGTTTAAGCTTTAATGGAAACCTCGCAATTAGGGTTAAGTGATAAGAGTATCTATGCATCATTAAGTTAAGCTTAAAAGGTAGATTTGCACTCATAAGCTATGCTTTAATGGTAACTTTACACTTAGATGTAAGCTTTAGTGACTACCTTGCATTTTTAGGTTCAAGATTTAATGGAAACTTCGCAATTAGGGTAAAGTGGTAAGAGTATCTATACATCATTAATTTAAGCTTAAAAGGTAGATTTGCACTCATAAGCTAATATTTAATGGTAACTTTGCACTTAGATGTAAGCTTTAGTGACTACCTTGTATTTTTAGGTTTAAGCTTTAATGGAAACCTCGCAATTAGGGTTAAGTGATAAGAGTATCTATGCATCATTAAGTTAAGGTTAAAAGGTAGATTTACACTCATAAGCTAAGCTTTAATGGTAACTTTGCACTTAGATGTAAGCTTTAGTGACTACCTTGCATTTTTAGGTTTAAGCTTTAATGGAAACCTCGCAATAGGGTCAAGTGATAAGAGTATCTATGCATCATAAAGTTAAGATTCAAAGGTAGATTTTCTCTCGTAAGCTAAGCTTTAATGGTAAATTTTCACTTAGATGTAAGCTTTAGTGACTACCTTGTATTTTAGTTTAAGCTTTAATGGAAACCTCGCAATTAGGGTTAAGTGCTAAGAGTATCTATGCATCATTAAGTTGAGCTTCAAAGGTAGATTTGCACTCTTAAGCTAAGCATTAATGGTAACTTTTCACTTAAGTGTAAGCTTTAGTGACTACCTTGTATTTTAGGTTTAAGCTTTAATGGAAAGCTCGAAAACTCATAAATTATAGGATGACCTTCTAGCTTCTTAAATGGAAAGCTAGGCACCATAAGAAAAGAGTAGTTGTCTAAGCTTGATAGAAGTAGTTCAATTTTTGGTATTGAAGAGTATTTCTAAAGTTTTCAATTTGAAGTTTGTTTGCAAATACGGGATGGGGGAGATAGGGGATAACTTTGCGGGATTGATCTCCGTGTTGTTTGAACCGAAAACTCTACAAGCTTCCATGGAGATGCCCCGTGGATGGCCAAGGATTGCAAAAAACTAGGAATCGTACAAAACGGAGATTGAACTAATTGTTTTTTTTGGTATTTTTGAAGAGACATTAACCATCAAATGCCTATGGCAAAAACTCGCTTGTATTTTCTAAATAAACTTGACTGGTAGATAATTAATGAAAGTAGGAATTAAGGTTGATAAATGCATGAACTTGGAAATTACCAACTAGGAGTTAAAATGGAATCTCGAGAGGTGATAGGGATAGCCCATTGCAAAACATAGATTTAACTAGGAGTTTTGAAGATTGCCTGAAAATGATCGGAAACCAAGATGGATCTTCTTGCGGTCAATTTGATTGAAAGGCATTGAGAGGATTCTCTTGGGGAACTTGTCGAAGATTGTTCCTTTTCGGCTAGGGTAGCGTAACCGGCAAGTTTTCATACCTAGGTCATTCATGCCCGAGGGATAAGGGATGCTGGGTTTGTTTTATTTTTGCCAGGTCGGGTGAAGTACTTGCGGTATCTGATTGGAAATCGGCCATAATTCGAGTATGACCTGATGCCAATAGTTGGATGAGAAGGTTATACTTAGGGAGGATGATGTGAATTTGATTAAGAAAATTTTTGCGACTTGGTTGCTTGAAAAGGAACTGGAAAGGCTAGGAATATAGGGACTATCCTGTGCATCTATCACCAGATGGTGCTATACCTCTCGAAATAAAATGCTTAAGAAGGAATGGTTAAATTACTTGATGAGCCTTTCCCAAACACTTAATTCTAGGAAATATTGTGAAGGTGTTGCCATTTTGATGGCTTGTAACCGATTATCTTGGCCTGAATGGGGAGGCAAGATGAATTGGTTGAAACTAAATGTGTTGCCTGATTAGTTAGGAAACTAGTTACAAGCTAATTATAGCAGATAAAGGAAAGGAAATGAATTAAAAGTTTCTAAATAAAGATCTGGTGAGAACAACCAAATGAATTTCCCTAAACGAGGGTATGCAACAGATTGCATGCTGCTTGTTGTCATATTATCTCTGAAGATGGTATCCGTATGGATCCATCAAAGTTAGAGGTAATAAAAGCATGGCCTAACCCAAGGAATCTACATGAGTTAAGAAGATTTATTGGTATGTGCGCATACTATAGACGCTTCATAGCAAAATTGTCTCAAGTAGCAGGACCACTACAAGACTTAACTAAGAAGAACATTAAGTATGTATGGACTGCTAAGGAGAAAAATGCCTTTGATAAGCTCAAAGAGAAGCTTACTTCCCAACCAGTACTCGTGCTTCCGGATCTCTCAAAGCCATTTGAGGTCCAATGTGATGCTTGTGGTGATTGCCTTGGAGCAGTTTTGCTCCAAGAAGGGCATGCCATAGCATATGAGAGCCGAAGGCTCAATACGGATGAACGAGTCTTGGGCATTTATGATAAAGAGCTTTTAGCTGTTCTACATGCCCTAGACACATGGAAGCACTACCTATTGGGGACTCCATTTATCCTACGAACCGACCACCAAAGTCTCAAGTATTTCATTATGCAAACCAAGCTTTCCGACAAACAAATGAGGTGGGCAAATATTCTTTCTCAATAGCTACTCACAATGATCTATCCTCTATGATAGATGAGTTTGCTATTGACCCTGACTTTAGAGACATAATGTTAGCCCTTGCTTTGGAGAAGAAAGAGGAACCATTCACTTTGCAAGATGGTTATCTTCTCCATGACAATAGGCTATGTTTTATGCATTCCCTTCGTGAGAACGTTATGTATGAATCCCATGCTCCTCCCTATGTGGGGCATAGAGGTATTCAACCTACTCTTCTAGGAGTAGAGAAGTATTTCTATTGGCCTACCATGAAAGTGGATATACAAGAGTATGTTTCAAAATGCGTAGTATGCCAAAAGACCAAATATGATAGAGGGAAGCAACCTAGATTACTCCAGCCATTGCCTATCCCAAATTCACCATGGGAGAGTATATCCATGGATTTCATCTTTGGATTGCCCAAGTCTATCCATGGGAATACGGGAATATGGACAATAGGTGACAGGTTTAGCAAGCAAGCACACTTTATTCTTCCTGTCAAAAAGACTATTAAGGCACACCAAATGGAAACTCTCTTCATATCATAGGTTTTCAAACACCATGGATTACCAAAATCCATCGTGTTAGATAGAGGATGACTAGTAATTTTTGGAAAGGTCTCTTTGAAAATCTAGGAACAAGATTGAACTTCTCTTCGGCCTATCACCCACAAACGGATGGCCAAAGTGAGATAGCCAATCTTACGATACTCGATCTACTCAAAACTTATGTTACCAAAGTAGATCAACTCTCACAATGGGAAAAGTACTTACTCCTGTATAGTATGCCTACAATAGTACTGTACATACTTCTATGGGAAAAGCACCTTTCGAGATCATTGAGGGAAGACCTAAAAGTCCCTTGCTACTCAAAGTACATGGAAAGATCTTTGCCGCCGATGAGTATAGCCATGACCTACAAAAATCTTTTCAAAAGATTGAGGAGGCTATATTCATCTCTCAAAAAAGGCAAAAAGCTGCTGCTGATAAGCACAGAAGGGCCTTAACATTCAAAGAAAATGATTGGGTCTTACTCAAGTTTCCTAAGGCTCGGTTAAGGCAAACAACGGGCAAAAATCCTATGGGCCATCAAAAGTATTATGCTAAACTAGCAAAATGATACTATGGTCCTTTCCAAATCTTGAAGCCCATCAATGAGACGGCTTATCAACTCAAGTTGCCCAACCATTGGCTCATACACAATGCCTTTCATGTAAGCCTACTTAAGCCCTACAAAGGAGAGCCACCAAGT
This sequence comes from Adiantum capillus-veneris, assembly GCF_014529385.1. Classification (NCBI taxonomy): domain Eukaryota; kingdom Viridiplantae; phylum Streptophyta; class Polypodiopsida; order Polypodiales; family Pteridaceae; genus Adiantum; species Adiantum capillus-veneris. The sequence goes on from NC_140937.1 coordinate 48,887,987, forward strand.
GAACCAATTATTGAAGACCCTCCCGAAGTTGAAAACCAAGAAGAGGTGCTACAACCCAAAGCTATCCTTCGGCATGAAGACAAGGTACTACGTAAGTTCAAAAATTATTCTTTTGAAGATGCTAGTTGGATGCAAGGAATACATATTAAGGATAGTATGAATCTTTTCAATGCCTACAATCCTACATTAGAGTAAGAAAATGTACAAATTTCTTTTAAATGACCAATGTTTTTGTCTTAAAAGACTAGTTCTCTTTTTATTGTGCACAAATTTAAATAGTATGCATGCTTAGAATCATGTTTGTGATGACGCCGTCTCTCAAACACCAAGTAGAATTTGTCACTCTACTTTGGGAGAATGAAATGGACTAAAGAGCATACATGCTTGCGGCAGCTATGTCTCCCAAGCACCAAATGGATTAGTCATCCATCTTGGAAAGATGTCGTAGGGTAAAAAGGGATCCTCTACCCGCTAAGTAAGATTGACTAATGACTAAGGCTTTATCTCTTCTACCTCATAGTCGAGGACGACTATGAGGTAGAAATCATAGTCGAGGACGACTATGATTTCAAGAGAGAGTTAATTTCATAAAAACTAATATCTAACCAACCCAAATGATTTTCTCATATTAAACTGATCACTTAATGTGGGAGAATAAATGGGAACAAGGGTTAAGATATTGACATGTGCTTATAGATCTATCTCAACACGGGGCCAATGGTAAAGGGGCCCAAATGAGAGATGGTCTATCAAAGAGCAAGGCTAACCAATGGAGCATAAGACCTTAGAGTTAGCTTCATTGAAAACCTCCAATAGTTAGTGTAAAAGTCTTTTGACCTTAGGTAAACTAGGGCTGAGCTTGAGGTGGGAACCTGGCCCAATCTTAAGGTGCTTGATGCTTGAGGTTCTTGAGATGCTTGAGGTGCTTGATGATTGAGATGCTAGGATTACACTTGAGGTGAGAACCCAACCCAAGCTTACAGTGCTTAAGAGCCAAGCTTGTGGTGGAAACTGGGCCCATGCATGAAGGGCTTGAGGTGTCAAAAGGTCAAGATTCAATCCTTACAAGGAGGAGGCGAGCCCTACAAGAGGGGGGATGAGAGAGAACACCCACACACTCACACAAGGCATGCATGGTACAAAGAAAGAAAAAGGGACACTTGTCAAGTTCCTCCTCATGTTGCCCTCATGGTGTGCCTGAAGCCTATTGGTTGGCCACCCAAGAGGTCCAATGATAATTTAGGAGATAAAATTAATTGATTTTGCATTTATCAAGTCCTCTCTCGCAAAGGGGAAAGGGGGACACTTGTCACAAGGCTACCCTTGTTGCTTGTAATGACTCCTGCTTGTGATTGGCTAGGCCTGGAGGGGTCCAATGAGCTTCAAGCATGAGCTACAAGGGGGGGTCGACCCAAGATAACTAGGGGGGTTGCTTAGGGGGTATACTCACCCACACACACTCACACACACTCTCATTGTGTGCTATGCAAAGTGCAAGAGCTCCCTCTCCTTCTCCAAGCAAGTAGAGGTTGAGAGCCTACACCAACACTCTTGGCTATGGACTGCAAATCCAACCAAGAGCCATGCTTCAATGTTTAATCTTGCCATCTTCTCCTTATTCATTACTATGCTATTATGTATGATAGCAAGTAGAGTTATGATAAGTGAGGAACTAATTATTTCTCCATGAAATGTTTCTTCTTCCTCTTACCTACCCTCATACCCGGCTAGCTCTCTCTACCTTCGAAGGTGTTCGAGGTCTTGGGACTGAGGCTTGGGATAGTTAAAGATTTCTTCAAAGTTTATGTTATGCTTGTGATGTGTGAAGCTTTCCATCTTCATTGCATCACCTAGGTCACAAGAAACACAAATATTGTATTGTAACAAGTCTCTCTTAATGGGAGAAATCATAATAAAATGGCTATTGGAGGGGGGACCGGCTCCACATAAATTCGGTCCTAAACTTTTGTCATGCTCTCTAAATTCTCTCTCTTGAAAAAGTATTGTTCATGCCAAGTTAACTAATTGCTATGTCTATATTGGTATCTTCAATTATGTTCACCCGCTATGCTCACAAAGTAGTTTCTCAAAAGTACTCTCATTAATTTGTGCTACTCTCAAGTTAATAGGTCAATTCCATTACAAGAGAAGATAAATCCTATTCATTAGTCATTTTTCTAACGGGTAGAGGATCCCTATCTTACCCTACGACATAGTTCTAGAATGGATGACTAGTCCATTTGGCGCTTGAGAGCCTAAGCTACCGCAAACATTTCTGCACATTAATCCTATCAATCTTCCATAGTAGAGTGACAAGCTCTACTTAGTGTTTGGGAGACGTCCTCTCCACAAACTTGATTCTAAGAATGCATACTACTTCACATTTGTGCACAATAAATAAAAACAGAAACTTATAAGACAAAAACTTTGTTCATTTTAAACATTTGTACATTTGCTTACTCTAAGGAAGCATTGTAAGCATGGACAAGGTTTAGGTTATCCTTTAATTGTATGCTTTGCATCCATCTAGCATCTTCAAAAGGATAATTATTAAACTTAATAAGATATCGCCAGATAGTTTTACCGCCTCTTAATACCTTTTCTTCATGTGGGAGAGTGGACTCGGGCTGTAGCACCTCTTCTTGGTCCTCGATATCCGGTGGGTCTTCATTAGTTGGTTCTTGAAGTGGCTCTCCTTTGTAAGGCTTTAGTAGGCTCACATGGAAGGCATTGTGTATGAGCCAATGGTTGGGCAACTTGAGTTGATAGGCCATCTCATTGATTGGCCTAAGAATTTGGAAAGGACCATAGTACATTTTTGCTAACTTAGCATATTACTTTGGGTGTCCCGTAGGATTCTTGCCCATCGTGTGCCTTTATCGAGCCTTGGAAATTTTAGTAAGACCCAATCATTTTCTTTAAAGGCTTGGAATCTTTTGTGCTTATCAGTAGAAGCCTTTTGCCTTTATTGTTAGATAGAGATAGCATCCTTAATCTTTTGGCGAAGATATTCCCGTGTACCTTAAGTAGCAGGAGACTTTTTGATCTTCCCTCAATTACCTCGAAAGGTGCTTTTCTCGTGGAAGTATGTATAGTGTTATTGTAGGCATACTCCACTAAGGGTAAGTACTTATCCCATTGGGATCTTTGATCTACTTCCGTTACATAGGCTTTTAGAAGATCAAGAATTGTTAGGTTAGCTATTTCACTTTGGCCATCCGTTTGCGGGTGATAGGCTGGAGAGAAGCTTAGCCTTGTCCCTAAATTCTCAAAGAGACCCTTCAAAAAATTATTGGTCATTCTAGGATCTCTTTTGGACACTATGGACATTGGCAAGACATGGTACTTGAAGATTTGTGAAATGAAGAGGGTCGCCATTTGATGGGCTTTGATAGTCTTTTTGACAGGTATAAAATGAGCTTGTTTACTGAACCTATCTACTATCATCGTCCATTTTCTCGTATTCCCATGGATAGACTTAGGCAATCCAAAGATAAAATCCATGGATATTCTCTCCCATGGTGAATTAGGGATTGGCAAAGTTTGAAGCAATCTAGGTTGCTTCCATCTATCAAACTTTGTCTTTTGGCATACCACACATTTAGAAACATACTCTTGTATGTTTGCTTTCATGGTAGGCCAATAGAAATATGTTTCAATTCCTTTTAGGGTAGACTGAATCCTTCTATGCCCAACATAAGGAGGAGCATAAGAATCATACATTACTTTTTCACGTAGTGAGTTAGTAACGCATAGTCTATTTCCATAGAGAAGATAACCATCTTGAAAAGTGAATGGTTTCTCTTTCTTCCCTAGTGCAAGGGCTGAAATCACATCTCTAAAATTGGGATCAATAGCATACTCATCTATCATAAAAGATAGATCATTGTGAGTTGCTATGGAAATCGCATTCACTCTTGGCCGTCTTGAGAGTGCATCAGCTACTTGATTATGCTTGCCAGCAATGTGAGAAATATGAAAATGAAATTGCGAAAGAAAATTTTCCCACCTCATTTGTTTGTCGGAGAGCTTTGTTCATTCATAATGATGTTTAAGCGTGCGAAGCACTATGTTCTTTAGCAATAACGAGGGGAGGTGTGGTGGGGGTGGGCTATGGGGTACCAAACGCGTTTCGCTCCATTGAGGAGCTCATCAGTGGTAGAAGAAAGGAGATAAAAAAGAAAACATGGGGGAGAGGGCGTTCTTTATATGGGGGGGGGGGGGGGGGGGGGGGGGGAGGAAGTATACTTTTTGAAAGGGTTTAGTTAGGGAGTTAGTTCATCTAACTGAAGGAAGCGAGTGGTGTATAGTGTGGTGTAGAGTCCTTATAGATAAAAAAATAAGGGCTTAGACTTTTTTACCGAGGGAAGTCTTCATTGAATGTTAGCCGAGGGGTGGTTCTAATAATATGGGAAAAATGATGGGTGGGTGGGTGGGGGGGGGGGGGGGGGGGTCAAACGCAATAAAAGGGGGTGTATCCCTCAATATTGTAGTAGAGGGGTGATACTGCGGGTTGCTTGTTTCGGTATAAAAGAGTATTGGAGGGGTTAAATTATAAGGGGGACTAAAATAGAAAACAAGGAGGGAATAGAGAGGGAAAGGAGGTTTTTCAAGCATAACACGAAAAATGGTGTTAATAAGAAAAAGAGTTGTTAGGTTTCAAAAGAGTTTTTAATCCAAGATTGGGAGTGTAATTGTTAACCCTCACGGCACACGGACACCCTATGATCTATAAACGTTGTATTATTTAGAGTCAGGTACCGGGCTTGTCGGACCAATAGGGAAAGGTAGAGTGATCGCCGATGAGAGGCGCACTCTAACTGGGACATTCAAGGGATTAGTTGGCTAAGCATGGGCGCCCAAGTGTGAATGGGGTGAGCTCCTATAAAAGCCAACTAAACCTAATTTTTACTCATTCTCTCATTTGTGCAATAGAAGAGTGCTCTTGCTCCATCTCCATCTCCATCTTCTTCTTCTTCACCTCCTTGTGTGTGTGTGTGTGTGAGAGAGAGAGAGGGAGAGTGTGTGTGCGATCGAGCATTACGAAGGCACGACGGCGGCGAAGCGGTTGAGCGCGGCATGACTGCAGCTTCTTCTTCATCGCGGCGAGGAATCCACCACGAAGGCGAGCGTAGAGCGGTGAGTGACACACCCTTTGCTTTCTTGAGCTTGCTAGTTTAGGCTTGTTGTGTGCTTGGAGCTATTTGTGGCTCGCACACGGTGTATTGGCAAGTCCCTTGCTTCGACAGTGCGGCAAGGAGCGCACATTTTTGGCGCCGCTGCCGGGGATATGCCCTACACTAAGCTCGTTTAGCACTTTACGCTTCCTTGTGGTGCAATTTCTATCATAGGAAAGGCAGGGAAGGAGTGTGTGGAGATTTCTGTTTTTTGCGTTTTCTGCATTTTCTGCATTTTCTGCCAAGTTTCAATTTCTGCTATTGTCTGTGCTTTTTCAATTTTCTGCATTTCTTGCGTTTTTTCAATTTCTGCAATTTCTGCATTTTCAATTTCGGCGTTTTCAATTTTTGCAATTTTCTGCATTTCTGCGTTTTTTCAATTTTCTGCATTTCTGCATTTTCAATTTCTGTATTTTCTGCATCAAAAAAAAAATTCTGAAAAAAAAAGTGATTTTTTTTGGGGGAAAAAAAATTTCTGGAAAAAAAAAAAAAAAGGAAATTAAAAACGCGAGTGAGCGGGCGGTGAAATTTTTCGAAAATAAAAAACGTGACTCTTAAAACGGACGGGTATAAAAGATAAATCGGGATCATTTCCCCAAGCCCAAGCCCAAGCCCAGGCCTCAGTCCTCAATCTTATGATATATACTAGACTCACTCTTATATATATACCCTACTCCCTCAAGAGAGAATGAGAGCATGTGGGACAAGTCCTCCACTCTCCTCCTTTCTCTTCCCACTTGCACCCTTAGACTTTCTAGTTTGGGCCTAGTTCCCTACTGGAAATTGATAGTTTTAGGGATTCCGAGGGCATAGAGTGACCAAACGGAGGGCTGTAAAGCACGGCACGACCCTCTGACCGATACGCTCGTTTCGAGCTATCACACGGCCCATTCCACGACACGCTCTAAAAAATCTAGCAAAAAAACAAACAAAAAACACGCTAAAAACTAGTCACAAGGCCTCTTAGAGCAGCTTTTTGACACCTTAGGGTATCAAAAGCACATGCACTTACGCTCTGGGCGGGTGCTAGAACACGAGTATATTGAGGGTGCCTCTGTTCATACGGACACCCATTACCCATCCACGATAAGCTCTAGACCCTCAGCGGGGACACAAGGTAGCACCACCCAAGACCCTAAAATAGCCGCTAGTGATTCCTCCTCCGACTCAGAAATCATGGAAGCATACCCTACCCAAAACACTGAGAGAGAAGGCCATGCACCTCCTGAAGCTCCACAGCCTAGTACTAGTATGTTTAGCCGTTTCATGGAAACATTAGGTAGAGCTACTCGCTCGGAACCTGATGCAAATGAAGCACACGAAGGGGGTGGGGAAGTGGACTCTCCTTTCACATCGCAAGTGGACCCCACACCCCCAAAGAGTGTCCATGTGGATATCCTACCAACTTCTTACCAAGAAGGCCCTGTTGAGCTGCCTCCTTCAGAAGTTCCCTCTAGAGTACCGTTGGTGACAAGTAAAACCACGGGGAGCAACATTGCTTCTACCTCACAAGAAACCGTTAACACGTCGACTCTAGAAGGATTGTTCATTAATGATCATTGGACATACGACCTCCACACTGAGGTGTTGACGGATCTACACTCTGGCCACGCCTACCATGTAGGATGGATAGAGATTGTACAATCCACCTCTAGTGCCACGAGCATCGAAGATCAACAGAAAATGATCTGTAATGTTATCCATGGCATTATTCAATCAGAAAGGCAAAACCGAGGGGTAAATATACTCTCAACTGGCCCCATGAGATTTCTCGATACGAGCAAGGCTCAACAACCTACTCTATCACAAATGGAGACTCCTCTAATGAGTCTCATGGACCCATCTTACGTCATTTCACCTGGGGTCTCTATGCAATCTGAGCCTCCGAGCGACAACTTTAGCTTCCCTAACTTGGCTCAACCCTCTATTAAGGAAAACCCAGTGCTCACTCCAGGGATAAGCCTGACAGAGAATGTACCGATGACATCTACGGTTAGCGCAGTGCCACTACCTAGTGTCGTAGTACCTAATATGGGGCCTCGACCGTATGTGCCTCTAGCCCCTTATGCACACATGGCCCCCACACCTCCAATTGTACCACTTGCTTATGCTCCTCGAGTGCCGCTCCCTAGCTCTTATCCGAGTGGACCTATGCCCGGTTATGTTCCATATTCTGCATCATCCACACATATGCCAAGACCGGTACCCATCCCTCTCCCACATATGATTCCAAGAGTACCTCCACCGGCCCTGCCTCCTCACATAGGTGACTTGGCAGCGTTTGCTCAAACCATAGGTCGATCTATCGCGGAAAATATGCGTCATGCATCTGATAGAGAGCCTAGAAGTAAGGCAGTACAAATTGCCAAACTCACGCAAAAATTCAATGGGGACGAAGATGCTAGGAAACACATTGAAGTGTTTGAACAAGTATGTGATTCCTTAGGGGAACGCAACGAACTACATAAGTGTAATGCCTTAAGCTTGACATTAAGTGGGAAGGCTGGAGATTGGTATAGGACCCTAAGGGTGGACGAGAAAACAATCTACCCTACCCTTCGAAGGTTGTTTCTAAAGGAGTACATACGAGAAGGTGTGCTTTGGGGTGTAGCATCTCAGCTACAGAAGGCCGAACGTAAGGAAGGAGAGTCAGTAAGGGACTTCATTAGTCGTCTAAAGCACTTAAACTCTCGCTGCCCTGTAAATGAGCGCTTCAACAATAACCAATTGCTTGATCGATTCATTCGAGGGTTGAGGAATGAAGGAATCTATAATGGACTAGTGATTAGAGGTATCACAACCTGGGAAGATGTCACTGCCAATGCAATCCAATTAGAGGACAACTTGATGATAGCAGGCATGAGGGTGTCTACTGACACGAGATCCACTAGCTCACAAGCCATTGAGTATGAACCCATGACTGCAAAGCCCATTGCCAATGAGCCAAAGGTATTTGAGACATTCTTGACAGACCTCACCAAGGCAATCCAAGAGTCTCTTAAGGATAATCGACCCCCTCAAAATAGTCACATGTATCCAAGAAGGGAGCAACAATGGTGTTCCATTTGCTTAGGTCCACATAGCACTAGTGAGTGCCCTACGTTTAGAGTAAAATTTAATGGAACTTGCAACGCATGTGGTAGGTATGGTCACCAAGCTAAGGATTGTTTAATGATCAAACGTATGATGGCAAATAGACCACCTGTAGCCTGGACGGATGCGCCTCGAGCTCCTGTATTGATGCCTACTCCACCTGTAGCCTGGACGGATGCGCCTCGAGCTCCTGTATTGATGCCTACTCCACCTGTAGCCTGGACGGATGCGCCTCGAGCTCCTGTATTGATGCCTACTCCACCTGTTGAGCAACTACCGCAACACATGGTCCCTAGATCTCAAAATGTTGTACAAGCTACACCGCTACCACCTCCTGTGCTAGGACCGCAGCCCCCGCATCCAAGAGTCGCCCCTATGAACCAAGTGGGTTGCGAGCCATCAAATGCTTATCCAGATGGCTGTGAGGAGGAAATAGACACTAGTATTGCCTACGGACTTGATACATTGGAAGAGTGTCCTATATACTACATGGAAGATTGTTGGGGGCAAGTCAAGCCGGTTTATCAAGCTGCTGCTCTCGCATCCAGAGGTCAAAATATCAACACCCCGGCTAGGAGGCCACCTCTTCAATGCTACGAGTGTGGTGGACCACATCGAGTAGCGGAGTGCCCTATTAGGCTGCAAAAGAATGCTGCACAGATGCAAGTGAATCAAGGGAGCACGTCTGCAATGCCAATACTCACATGTAATCGTTGTGGCATAGATCACTTGATTGCCCAATGCCCCTATAACCCAAATGCGCCTAAAATCACACCCCTGAATTTGGTCGAAATTGCTAGTGTGACATCGCCAATACCACCCGTCGCACCCGCTTATGCGATTACACGGTCCATGCTTCAAGGGCCAGGCCATATCCTCGAAGAGAGAGATACAACGTCAATTATCCAAGCAAAGAAAAAGAAGACACGAAGGAAGAAGTCGCAGAATACGGAAAATTCAAAGCCAAGTTCCAAAACAAACATAGGAACAGGAGATGACCCCGTGTATATGAATGACCTCGAGGATGATTCAGATTCAATCGAGACAATGGAGACTAGAACCAATACCACAAGGGGAAAGACCGACACAGAAAACCGTAACATGGAACCAAATGAAAACCGAATAAGAGAAAATCATAAAGAGCCTCTGAAAACACCACCAGTGTTTCCAAATCCAATCCAAGACCCCCAAGATAAACCGCAGGGGCAAAAAGGGAAAAATCGTAAAAAGAAGATTGGGACGTACCCAAACCCAGGAGACGAGATTAAGCAGGTGAAACATTGTTAAGGCGGTTACGCCGCTAGCGGAAGCTAAATAGCGAGAACTCAACCAACAACAGAATTTGTCAGACGAGGACGAAGCTTGACCCGCAAGCGCATGGAAACAACTAGGTGGGTGTCAAATCACCTACTCGACCTTCTAATGACAATCACTACTAAGGAAATCAAATCTAAGTTCTAAAAGACGCAAGTGACTGAAATCCGTACTACGAACGAATTGTTAGGAAATAAGACGTAGCTAAATAGATAATTGAGTAGATTACTTAATGGAGAGAGACAAATTTATATACCCGAGATTATAGTGTAGAGAGAGAGAAAGAGAGAGTACACACGATATACGTGGTTCACCCAATGTGGGCTACGTCCACGGGAAAGCAGCCACTCAATGGCTTTGGTACTTCAAAACAAGAAGTAGTTTACAAAGGGATTATACCCTTAATGGAGCTCCCGCCTTGCTTCACTCTCACCACCTCACACTCACCTTGTTGCATCAACTTCACACTATGAAATGTGTGTAGAAATGGCCTCCTTTTATAGGCCAAAAGGGCTGCCCTCTCTTATGAGAGACAGCCATGTGTAGCCGCCCTTGTGCGAATAAGTCCAAATCGGACCCTCCAATCCGCCCATGTGTGGCCGCCCTTGAGAAGACAAGTCCGCTTCTGAATTCGGCCACCGGCCACCGGCCATTGACTTCCGACCACCGGCCACCGGCCATTGACTTCCGACCACCGGCCATTGGTCATTGACTACCGGCCACCGGCCAACCGACCGGTTGTTTTCCGACCACTTTCCGACCGCCGTCCGGCCATAATATTCCGGCGAAAAAAAAAGTCTCGGGGGCCTCCGCCCCCGAGGCCTTTAAAGTTGCCCCTGATTCTTGTCCGTGAAAATTTTGGTTTCCAGTGAGTGATTTTCCTTCACGCACGATGGCTTCTCCTCATAATGGGGGCCTTACAAATGTGCGCTTTTACCACAGAAAATTACAAGGGTAAATCAGGCTCCATACTTAACACGAATGCTATACGAAACAGGATCTAAAATCATGGAATCGATCTCAAACTCAAGGGGAAGTCTATACACTAGGTAAGAACAACACCCTAAAGACTTGAACTGCAAAATCAATCTATAACCACTCCGTGCGGTAAACGCGTATGAAGACAGGCCGAAAAATACAGGTGACCGAAACTTGACCCCGATGGTACTAATGTGTAGCTCTACTCGTTGTGGTTCTATAGATATGCTGCACGCTCTATTCCGACACACGAGTTGGAAGAAAACTCACACCGAAGCTCGTAGGAACTTACCACACGTAGAAGCCGATGGCGCGCACTCTTGGTATCTGTGCGTAGCTCTCACCGTTGCTAACACAATGGCGGTGTCGCTTCTCCAATGGCGGTCCCGTAGCTCACGTAGCAAGAAGATAAGACTCTCTCTCTCTCTCTCTCTCTCTCTCAGACACAGTCACGGCGCTCAAAAAACTCACTTTGATTAAATTGAATCCCCCCTTAGGTTACAAAACTTTGGCTTATATACCTCAGCCTTGGAGGTGAGAACATCTCTAATTATTTACATCAGCAGGTGAAATTACGTCGGGATTACAGGCTGGAAACTCAATTGAGTCCCGTTACTTAATGAATGGCTCAAATCAAAATTAATGTCGGAAAGACATTTATTACAATCAATGGTTACAAAATGATGGGTGTGAGCAAAAATGTGGGTGTGATCCTCTGCTGGCTCAACACTCCCCCCCTCCGCGTTCATGTCGTCCCTGACATGACTTTTAGGCTTGGTCAATAGAGTCCTGTCGTCTTGAGCATCTGCAAATGTGATTCGTAGCGTAGGTTGCCGATGGTCAAGGTTGGGCCGAATATTTTGCTTTCGTGAGTGAAAAAGCCGGTGTAGAAAGCTTCTTCGAATGTTTGCATGTGGAAGCTAGGCAAAAACATAATTCTTTGGTATAAGAGATGTAACACCTTTGGTGATGGCTGCAATGAAAGATCATACATCATATCCGTCACTGTGTCGGCCGTCGATAGTAGACTCGAGGTCGTGGCTTTATTTGGCGCGAACACTTCAATGCATGCTAAGAGAGTCCTGCAGATTTTCTTTAGCATCTGACACGAAAGGTTAGGAGAGCCAGTAAGGAGTTTGATGGTGCCCGTTAGGGTTTTCACCATGTAGGCTTTACCTATTCTCTCTCCTTCCTTTGGTCCTGGCATCCTTGGGTAATTAAGCCAATTTGGCTTCTTTTCTGCAATCCTGCCATGCTCTTTCCAGCTTCTGACTCTTGGCACCGGGCAGAAGGTTGCATCCTCCCGAATCTCCTTTGGAGCCTCTACCAAGTAGATGAGGTAGGCTGGGTATTTGTTCAGCCAACCTTTCCTCCATCTAGGTTGAGAATCTACAATCTTCTTTGATTGTTCATCCTTTGTGATGTCGCCTTCATAAAGAGCGACATACTGCTCCTCCTCTATTCTCTTTTTCGTCTTTATCACTTCAAATTTCATCAGAGGGAAAGGCAGGCTGGGTTGCATCCACTCTTCGTGGAGCACTTTTGTGTCTAAACCTTGAAGTCTAATGGAGATGAGGAGTCTCCTTTCCCATTCCATTTCCGCCTTGGCACTTTCCTCTGTTGACTTTTCTATTTGGTCCTGGAGCCTTTGTTCTTCTTCTTCAGAGATTCCTGAAGTCGAGGCCACTTCTTGAACTGGGGCTGGATCTTCAATTGTGGTTGCCTCTCCAGTTTCAGGTAGCTCTATGGCTGCTCCCCCTGCTTCTTCTTGTGGTGGCTCTGTTTCTCTTCTTTGTTGCTCTTGGAGGTCTTGGAGCTGTTTGCGGAGGGCCTCATTTTCTGTCCTTAGTGTTTGGTTTTCTGATGTGAGCCTCTCCTCTGCAGCCAATGATCCCTCCGCCATGTGCAATCTTTGCACTTGCTCTAACCTTAGCTCTCTTTGCAAACTTCTGACCTGATCTTCCAGAGCTGGTACGAGGGCTCCCTCTTGTTCTGTTCCTGCTCTGCTAGCTCTAGGGGTGGTTCTGAGTCTCGTGATTGTCCTTTCTTGAAGTTCGACTCTTTCCCTTAGCTCAATGAGCTCATCCTTGGCTGCCTCCAGCTCATCTTCTATTCTCTCCTTTGCTTCCTGTGAACTTGTTACCTCTCTTGAAGCTTCGGCTAGTTGGAGTATCAAGCCGTCTCTCTCGTTTTCAGCGTCGTAGAGTGATGCTTTATGACTTTCAGATTCAGTCATAGCATTCTCTAACTTCTTCTGCAACTCTGCTTCCTTTTGTTTTGCTGTCTCAAGTGCTACTTCCTTTGCTCTGGATCTTTCTTTAATCTTGCTGAGCAGTTCATGCACCATGTGCATGTCTTTTTCATCTTCATCTGTCAACTTGACAGCTCTTTCTGCCACCACCTCCAATGGCTTTGGCTCGTCCATTTTTTCTTCACTCTCCATTGTACCTTTTGTCTTTTCCTTCGTCCCTTTCCGATCATCTTGTTTTCGTAGGGATATCCCATAAACTGCTTCCAGGGCCTCTTCTTCACTGTATCCGATCGCTACTAGATCCTCATAATCATCTTTCTTTTGCTGAACTGGATCTATCTCCTTTTCCTTGGTCCCGGCCTCCGGCTTTTCCATAACTTCTGTTTCGATTTCTATTGTGGTCTCCTCCACAATAATTTCCATCTTCTTCGAGCTTGGTACAACAGTAAAAGAGGGCTGATTTTCCTCAGTCATCTTGGCTTTCCGTTTGTTTGCTTGCCCGTCTTTCTCTTGAGGTTCAGTAGACTCATCTACTTTCTTCTTCCCCTTGTCGTCCTTTTGCAGCTCAGCTTTTAAAAGCTGCACTTCCTCTTCAGTATAAGGCTCGACAGGTTGCTGCTCCAGTATGGCCTCCGACTCCTCATAAGCTCTAATATATTGATCATATTGATCAACATGTGGCCTGGCTGAGCTGGTTCCGACTTTACTGGGGTCTGGCACCCACATTTCTTCAAAGTCCCCCTTTAGAGCTCTTTCCGCTCTAAACTGCTCTACCAGCCTTTCCATTCTTGCGGCTTTTTGACTTTTGGTTTGCTTGGGATCAGCCTTCTTCTTCACTTTCTTCTTGAGCGGCTCGTCCACGGCCTCTTCAGGTTCTGAAGCTATTTCTAGTTTTCGGCGTGCTCTTGTGGACGCCCTCTTGGATACTTCTTGCTGTTCTTCCTCCTCATCGGCTTCTCTAAGCCACTCATTCTGGGAGGGAACCTGTGGCCCTTGATCTCTGGCTCCAATAGCTTCATAAGCTATTCTTGTTAGGATTTCTCCTCCTCCTATGTACTTTGGCTTCTGGTTGTGCATGGCGATTACTTGCTCGTGGATGTATTGAGCATAATTCACCTCTTTTGGCACGTTGCTCTTCAGTGCCCATGTGATGGTTGTCGCAATGGCATGGGGTGGTGTAGTATACTTCTGCGGTCTTTTACTGCACACATGGAAAAACTGGTTGTATAATCGGCAAAGGGTTGCCGCTCGTTGATCTGCCATATCTCCGTAGGTTGTATTTTGTTTCTTTGATCCATAGACCTCTATGGCCTCCCTTCTTTCTCTGACAGAACTCCCTTTGTTGTGCAGCTTCAATGCATCTGCAATGAGCTGTGGAGTGATCTGTACTTCAACTGTTTCTCCATCCATGGCTGTCAACGTGGCTTTCCCATCCTTCTGAATGGATGTTGCCAACTCATACACTCTTCTTGTGTCTACACCTGATGGTCTCGAGGTGAAGAACCTGTGTAAGTCAGCCTTTTCCAGGTATCTGCTTATGTTCTCTGATCTGCTATAATCCACTAATTCTCGTGGGATCATAGGTACATCGACCGATTGCCCTTGAGGATCTCTGAAAGTCCCCTGGTAGATCTTTATTCCCTCTTTTTCTAGTACTGCTTCCTCCACCCAAGTCTTGGTTGGCTTGAGGGTTTCTGTTGGAATATCAAAAGGTTCTGCCTCTGCAAGAGCATCCTTGATGGTTGGTCTTTTTCTCTTAGTTGCCGATGACTTAGCGGAATCCATGGATCCTGTAACTCCAATTACAGAAGTTAGCGTCTTTTTAGTACTGAAAGCCGAAATGAAGCTTTTAACTATTCAAATGACTTGAAAATTGAAACATGAGCTATTCAGGGCCTAAGGATGCAATGTAGGTGAAAAAATATGCAAACTGGGCTCAAAAACATGCTTGAGACATCATACGCGTATGATGTCTTTTGTGTCAGAATGACTTCATATTGGTTGTGCTTGTAGCTGATAGTGTATACATGAGTGTCATATGCTTGGATTTGAGTTTGGATCCCATTTGGTCAAGTTTTGGCCAGTTTAGTCCAATTCAGGCTCTTGGCAAAATTTTGAAAGGGAAATGGATTTTATGATCCAAATTGGATAAAACTTGGTGGATTACTTTCAAATGGCATGTAGAACACTTCTGTTTGGTGGTTGAAGCCCTGAGGTGCCAAAATCACATAGTGAGACATCATACGCGTATGATGTCTTTTAGTGCATTTTTGGACCAATTTTCTCTATAAGCTTGGATTTGGCTTTAGATAGGCTTATTCAGTGGATTTATCAAGTTTGGGATAGAATTTGGACTAAAAATGGCTCTGGGGACATCATACGCGTATGATGTCTTTTTCATCAATTTTTCATGGGATTGGTTCTGTGGACTCTCCATGTGCTAGTGAAGGACTGTTTATACTCAAATCTTGGTTTGGACTTGAATATGTTGGATTTGGGACAAAAATAGGCTTTGTATGAAGGATTTTCTCTTAATTGGGCTAATGGGGTGATCCACTTGACCAAATGGTTCCAAACTTCATATGTAGCATGTATTAGATATATATAATGGATGTATGATGACAAATGAGCATTTTTGGCTCTGTAAGTGCAAATAGACATCATACGCGTATGATGTCTTTTGTGTCAAAATGGTGCTTTTTGGTTCCAGATAGCTTGTAGATGTGTTAATCAACAATCCTACAAAGTTTCAATGAGTTTGGAGTTATTTTGACAAAATTAGGACCAAAAATCAATTTTATGGCCTACTTTGCGTCTTTTTGGTTTTCCTTGGGTTTTCTAACTCCAATTCTCATGATACTTGGTTCATAGGATGTGATTAACATGTGGAATGAGGCTATGCACTCAAATGTTGAAATGAATGTGAAAATCATGCTGTGAGACATCATACGCGTATGATGTCTTTTCTTGAAATGTTGGTCTTTTTGTGCAAAGAATGCTTTGTGCTAGTGCCCTAAGCCCTGCTAACTAGTTTTCAACTTAAAAAGTCATCAGTTTAGCTAAAAAGCCCCCTTATAGGCATTTCAGTCTCCGAAGTCGTCTTTTTGCCTTGGAGTTGAATTTCTTCAACTTTTCTTCTTGAGAGTTGCATTTCCAGCTCATTGGATATGTTGTGAAGCCATCCAGTTGGTTGGACTTGACTTTGGCTCCCCGTTCTCCATCTTTCTCCATTTGGTTGCCCGAAAGCGTCTTTTTCACCATCGGTAAGTGAATCAGCTTTCTTTTGGGTTTTGCTTGCAAACATAAGTCATCCATGTATAGTTGAAACTGCTCGTGAAGTTTCATGTCATTTGGTCGTCAATTTTAGCCGTTATGCCAAAATGACGCTTTGTGTGTCCGCGCCGAATCGGTTGTTCTGACCTACTTTTGGTGATCAAACCCGGAGATACTCCATGGTTGCATTGCCCTCGATGTTGTTAAGCTTCCTGAGAAGTTTTGTGTCGTTCCGACAACTTTTTTCTGTTTGCCTCTTGCAGGCTCTGTTGACCTAGGGTTTTTCCAGTCGTTCTTTCTCGAGCTTTGAGTGCTAGAAACTCATCTCCTATACTAGGGTAACCCACCTCTAAGTTCTTGCAAAGTTTGGTTAGGCGGTTGTGCCCCTACCTAGCGTTCTTCCCCATTCCCCGTCTGCTCTTGTTTCTTGGTTTTGGTGAGTTTTCGCGACAAAAGTTAACGATAAGCATCAAAAGCTTATGGCAACGAGTCTACCTCTCATGTCTGGTGTCCTCTGAGCTCTCGTAGCAGTCGTAGAAGGCGGTAGAAGGTCGGATGCTCCTGTGTGCTCTTTGCTCTCTCCAAGAAGGTAATAGTGGAAATGAGCTTGATAGTGAAGTGAAAAATACTTAACTTCGGGCTTCCCGGATCACTTGTTACCAAATTTGACATGTGCTCCTATCTCGTCGTGAAATGCACTTTAGGATTTGAAATTTCTCAATTTGGACTCCATTTGACCTGTTTCTGAGAAATCTGTCCACTTTGCCAAAATTCTGTCATTTCGGGCTTTCCGCAACTTTTTCAGAATTGTACCCCATTTTTACCATGGGTTGCCCTTGTCATTAGGATCATCACCGTCTATTCTTTTCTTTTTTCCGATCTCATTTCACCTGCTTTTTTATTTTTCTTTTATTTTTATTAAGAAAATCATAAAAAATAAAGGAAAATAGCAAATTGAAGCCAAAAAATTCCAAACATACACGATAAATAGCTGGTAACCCTGTGTATATGAATATACACTTCTTTGTGATTTTTGGACTTGGATTACCACTTTTTTCCACTTTTTAGCTCCAAAAACACTCTTATTTAGTGATATTTACACATCTAGAGACCCAAATTCATCATTTGATCTCTTCTTGTTGCAAAACAAGGTATATAAGGGCATAAATATTATCAATATCCGCAATCAAACATAAAAAATTGCAAAATCATGTAAGACACTGCCCTTGTAATATAATTTTTGTTTTTCTTTGTTTTTTCCGCTTGTAGCTGCTTTGTAGCTCCTGTATACCTCCCCCCCTCCTAGTCTGAGTCCTCCCGGACGACTATGAAGTGTCTGTGGGTGAAGCATTGTAGTTGTTTTGGTCATAAGTTCCCAATGCAATTGTAGAGCGATGATACAACAGTCTTTCCAATAAAGCTGCTCTTTGTTTGATTGAAGGATTGGTGGTCGGGTTTTGGGTTGGTTTTGGCACTTCGGTAGTAGAATCAGTAGATGGGTTCTTCATTACCTTGTTGTCTTTTTTCACAATCCAAATCTGCCTCCGCTTTGCTTGTGCTTGCCACAAACTCTTTGCGACCCAAACCTGCGTTGTTTTGTGTGTTGATTTCCTCGCCTTGAAATACCTAGGAGTTTCCGTTGATTGTATTGAAGGGAGTTCCTTTTTACAAATCTTTGGGATCCAAATTTGCTTGCTGTAGCTTTGTGCCGTCATGACCTTCTTTGGAATCCAGATCTGTTTTACTTTCCTTGATTGTCGGGGATCACTCTGTTGTCTGGTATTGAAGACTCTGTTTGTGTTTTCTGGCACCACCTTTTTTGGTCTCCATACCAACTTTGACTCCGTTTTTTTCCAAGGTTGAGCTGTTATAATATTGCTTGTCTTCCTTATCCACTGTTGAGAATTCCTCGTCGAAGAGTAATCCGGTTGTATAGAAACTTTTGGTTGCCATTGCTTCTTCTTTTCCTCTGTTTGTTGTTTGCCCTTGTCCGTGGATTCTTCCTTTGGAGTTGGCTCTGCTCCTTTGGTGAACTTAACTGATTGACTTTCACCTTCGTATTTGATAAGCACTGATTTAGAACTCCAGTCAATCATTGCATTGTATTGCTTCTGCCATGGTTGTCCTAGCAATAATGGATGTTGTGTAGCTTGGTCTTCAACCACGTAAAACATATGAGGATACACATATTGGTTAATCTGTATATGTAAAACTGTGCATCCGACAGTTTTGATTGAATTCTCAGAGTAACTTTTTAACTCTTGCTTGGCAGTTTGTAGTTTAGTGTCATTTGTCAATTGTCTATACAAACTGAGTGAAAGTAGGTTAGCTTGAGCTCCTGAATCCAATAGTGCTCTGGCTTTGATTTGGTTGGTTCCTACTTTGCATTCAATGATGGGTTCTTCTTTGTCATTCCCATTTCTGTTATACTAACTGCGTTTATTCGTATTGCTCCTTCATTGCGCTGTTTCTGACGCAGTAGTCTTCTTTTCTCCATTCTTTCCTTCGCCTCGGCTTGCGCTTCCTCCTCAATCTTTTTCTTTTTTGGACACGCAGCTTTTCTTGATGTATTTTGAGAAGCATGTCTTGTGTTAGCGGCAACAGATACTTTTTCACTCTGCATCCACTAATCCAATTGGGCATTTCTTCTCCGTCTAATGTAGCAAGCTTGACGGCTCCACTTGGTGATAGATCTTTAATCACCAGAGGACCCATCCCTCGCTTTTTAAGCTTCTTAGCATGCTGTTTCAGAGTGTAAACTAGGACATAGTCCCCAACTTTAAACTCTTTAGTCCGCACATGCTTATCAAAAAATTCCTTTTGTCGCCTTTTTTGAGCGTAGATGGAAGCTACTGCTTTTAGGCGAAGCTCATCTAGCTTTTCCAGGTCATCTAATCTATCAGAGAGCTCGTGCCCTGTCCACTCTAGATCCTTAGCCACCCTTAAGGTTGAAATCAAGAATTCTATTGGCAAGATAGCATTTAGCCCAAAAACCATGTTATATGGGGTCGTTCCTATTGATGTTTTATATGCTACCCTATATGCCCATAATGTTGAATGCAACTTCTGGTCCCAGTCAGTTCTCGACTAGATACAATCTTCGTAAGGACCGTGCATATGGTTTTGTTTGTTGCTTCAGCTTGTCCGTTTGCTTGTGGATGATACGGGGCTGATTTCCTATGGATTACCATGAATTCATCTAGAAGGATCTCTATCACTTCATTTATGAAATGTGTGCCTCGATCACTCACAATTTCTATTGGCAATCCATATCGTACAAAGACGTATTCATACAGAAATTGTGCCGTGGTCCTGGCATCTGCTTTTTGAGTTGCCTTTGCTTCGACCCACTTTGTTAGATAGTCTGTAGCCACAATGATGTATTGTGCATGAGTCTTATATGCAGGAGGTGAAATGGGTCCGACATAATCAATCCCCCATTTTGCAAAAGCTCTTGCCCCCATCATTGGTCTAAGCGGCATATCATCTCTTTTAAGTGGTACTTTGGTCCGCTGACAGTCATCACACCGTTTAACGTATTCCTCAGCGTCCATATGTAATGTTGGCCACCATATTCCTGCGGCTAAGACAAGTTTTGCTGTCTTATCACCTGAGAAATGGCCTCCACCTACTCCTCCATGAGCTTGCTCTAGGATTATCACATACTCAGACTCTGATGCGCAAATCCTAAGCTGGTTGTCTTTACCTCTCTTATAGAGTTGATCTCCTATTAAAGCGTAATCTCTAGCTTCTGTCTCTACAGATTTCTGACGAGCTTTTGACGTTCCTTCTGGGAAAGTTCTATTTGTGAGATATTCAACAATATACTGACTCCATTCTGGAGCGATCATTATCTGATATAATGTCGAATACTCGGCTGGCGGTTTTGATGAACATACAATACATACAGTGACATATTCATGTACGCTTTCTTTCATTCCTGGCCAATAGACTCCCAATTGTAACAAATTCCTATATGTGTTCCTTCTTGAACAATGAAATGCACATTCCTGAACATGTGCTTCGCACAGATATATATTATATTCCTCAGGATTGATGCATAGTCGTAAAACATGATCATTTCCCAATTGATACAACCTTCCTGCAATCAATTGAAGATTCTTGGATTGCTGAATAGCAATATGTTTCAGGTTGTATTCTCTTCTATCAAACTCTCCTCCATAGGTTAATAGGTCAACGACATTTTGAGACCACTTAGGTATCATTTCTATGTTGAACAAGTACGCGTCTGGCATGTCGTCATCTACTCCTCTAGGGTCTTCTCCATTCGTTAATCGCGAAAGATGATCAGCTCTAAGATGTGTTTTTCCTTTCTTTACTACTACCGTGAAGTCGAATTCCAGTAAGATAATGAACCATCTCACTATTCTCCCGGTATTGCATGGTTTATTCACTAGGTAGAGCAAGGCTTGGTGATCCGTAAAAAACACAAACTTGTTGGCTAGAAGATAATGCCGAAATTTCTTCACAGCATATATCATTCCTAATCCTTCTCGCTCTGTTGTGGTGTAATTCTTCTCTGCATGGTTGAGCTGTCGACTGGCGTAACAGATAGGAAAATCCATGTTTCCTTCTTCTGGCTGAGCCAGAATGCATCCTATTGCATATGCAGAAGCATCTATATGCACATGGAATATCTTCTCCCAATCTGGTGATTTCAAGACTGGAGCGGTAATGAGTGCCTCTTTCAATTTCTTGAATGATTCCTCACATTTCTCTGTCCATTCAAAGTTCACTATTAGCCTGTAAAGTGGTTGGCCTATTATAGCGTACATGTAAATGAATCGTCTATAATATCCACAATGTCCCATAAAGCTCTGTACTTGTTTCGCATTGGTTGGTCTAGGCATATCCACTATAACTTTTATCTTCTCTAAATCCGTGGATATTCCGTTTTGTGAGACAATATGTCCCAGAATTCTGCCCTGTCGGACCATAAACACACATTTCTCAGGATTGAGACAAATGCGATATGTCCTACATTTCTCAAATACTTTTCTTAGGTGTTCTAGATGCTCATCTCTCAGTAGAGAATGTACACATAAGTCATCCATGTATATTTCGAGAAACAGCCTTAAGTATTCTTTGAAAGCATGCGTCATCAGCCTCTGGAAGGTTGCGGGAGCATTGGTTAGACCAAAAGGCATAACCCGATAAGCATAAATTCCCCACTCCGTTGCAAAAGCTGTTTTATGTTGATCTTCCAGTGCTATGGCTAGCTGGTTATATCCTGAAAAACCATCAAGAAAGGAGTATGCTGTTTTCCCTGATACACGCTCTAGAACATGATCAGTTATCGGCAGGGGATAATTGTCCCTGATTGTTGCAGCATTCACTTTCTTTAAGTTGACACACACTCGGAGTTTTCCGTTCTTCTTAGGTACTACCACAATCGGAGATACCCAATCAGTGTGTTCAATCTCGTATATGAATTCAGCTTCCATTAGCTTATCTATCTCTTCCTTGATTCGCTTAGCAAAAGTATCATTATATGTGTATGGTCTCTGTCTGCTAGGCTTTGCGTCTTGTTTCAGTGGGATTGAGTGTTGGCATATCGATGGTTCAACTCCCTTTAAGTCCTTATAAGACCATGCAAACACATCCCTGTACTCTCTGAGAAGACTCAAAAGTCTCTCTTCCTCGCTTGGAGAAAAATCTGTGGCTATGTACACCGGTCTAGGCGTCTCACCTGGAGCTGCTAAATCAACTTTTTTTGCATCCTCCGGTCCGTCATAAGATTCGTTCTCCTTCCTCTCTCGAATAGGTGGGGTTAATATCACCTTCCTATCCTCTATTGTGAATTTCCTATAGTGAGAGGGAACATCCATGTTTTCCTCGATTTTGACGTTTTCGTCCTCTCCACTCTCAATTTCAGTCGTCCAAACTTCCTTCAGAGTTTTCTTGAGCTCTCTGTACTTGTTTCTACGTTCTAGCTTGGACTCTGTGTGTTCTCTGTTGCGCTTGTTCTTTTCTGATTTTTCTGTTTCAGTTTTCGTTCCATTATTTTGAACTTGATTTCTTGAGCCTCTTTTGTCTTTTCGTAAGCTCTTTTGATCACTGCCTCTCATTCTTCCAGAAATCTTATCCTTAACACAATCTTCAGCCTTTACTAGCATTAGGAATTGATTTTTTCCTCTTATTCTAGGCATCGGATTGGTTCTAACCCCTTTTGTTTTTTTCTTTGCTCTATAGTGTTTCTGGCGTTGTTTTGTTTGGTTCGGAAAATCATGAAATCGGACATCCGTTATAGTTTCTTCGTTTCCGCTTGAATTGTCCGTTGACTTGTTGTCTGCTTCATTTCCCCACTCTGGATGATTTGGAATGTCGTGAAACACCTCTTCTTCATCTTCTTTTTCCAGTGTATCGTTTTTTTCAGTTTCATTTTCGAGTACAGTTCTCAACATGAAATACGGAACCACGTCGTACCCGTCCTTGTCGCAAAATTTCGTTGTGGGACCATCCGGAATTGCACAAACATCTAGGGTTGCTAGAATGTGTGTCCATTCTAATGGTTCAAACGTGTCCTCTGGAAAGGGTTCTCCTACATAAGTTTCGTCTTCGATAGCCCTTTCTAAAACACATTCTTCTCGTTTCAGACTTCCACATTTCGAAGCTCCACACATCCATAACTCCTTGGGTTTACCTAACGAAGCTGGAAATTCGGATCCCGCCAAAGTAGCTGAATCAAACTCCTCTACCGGTGTTCGGTTCACATCTTTGTAGCTATGGTCTTTCAGGTTCACACGTGTAGTGGTTTCCATACTTCTCAGGTATATGTGATCGTAGCCCCAATCCTGGACCATTTTCAACTGTCTCATGAATGGTCTTCCCAGTATGATATCATAGTTATTCTCCTTGCCAAAATCGACAATAGCAAAAGTATGTTCGTATTCAATGCCGCAAGAAGTCACTACAACTTTCTCTAATAACCCCATAGGTTTCTCCATGTGTCCATCTGCTAATTGGAGTTTCAACCTAGTCTTCCTTATTGCTGGTTTCCCCCATTTTTTCCAGATTTCTTTTGTAGCTATGGCTACCCCAGCTCCGCTGTCTAGTATTGCCATTGTGTTCACTCCTTGGAATTCAACTGGTAAGGTTGTATTCCCCTCTTCACCTTCGCAATACTCTCCGACCTTGTTTAAGGGTACAGGCTTAGCGTTCTTTTGTGGTTTACTCAGCTCCTCAATGCTCTCTTGCAATCTCGATGTTGGATCTTTTATCCCGAATTTCTCCAAGAATTTTCCTACAGTTGTCCACATATGTGGTCTTAGCCTCAAAAGCTCAGCTAGAGTGATAGTGCATGTCACTGGTGTTGACAAAATCTCTATCAATCCTTGCGAGTCCATGACTTTTTCTAATGAGATTTTTCGTGAGGGAAGTGCTCTAATCTCGGATTTTGCTTCATACTCTCCTAAGTATGAAGGTAAGGTTTTCAGTGAATGAGGTTTGCTCTCCATTGTTCTAACAGAGCCCCCATCTCCCCAGTAAGATTGCAGATCCAAGTCCACTTGAGATCCTGCCTCAAATTCCACTATGGGAGGATTCCTGATGTCCTTTTCCCAATTTGTCTGATTAGCTTGGCAACTTAGCTCGTTTGCAAAGTTTGCCTCTCTCACTTGTTTCCAAAATTCATTGTAATCATCATCTCTTTCGTAACTCCTCTGTATGACTGGATTAAAACTCTCTATCTCCTGATCGGTTGTGTTCAATACTATGCAATCATCCTTTTGTGTATTTTCAGGCTTTTGTGCACTGGGAGTCTTTTCAGCTACCCGTGAAACGATAGTCTCTTGCTGAATTGGGTTTTCCTTTCCACAATTCATTGTTTCTTTTGGTGGTTCTAATAAGGCTTGTGCAGTCTCGATCATTCTCTGGCACATTTCAAGTCTCTGCTTTTCCAATTCCGCGTTTGGATATGTCATCCACCTCTGTTCTTGTGTTTGGTTGTTCTTTAACCTAGCTTCGTAAGCTCTCATCAGTGCGTCCAATGGTTCGTGTACCTTGTCGACTAGCACTGATCCCCCTGAGGTTAAGCTCGTTGTTTCTTTGATACTCTTTTGTTTCGTTCTTTCCGGGCTCATCTCTCGTTTCCCGTTTTGACTCTCAAGTTTTTCTAATCTAGCTTTAGTTTGCTTTAGTTCCTCAGCTAGAATAGCGTCTTCACGTTCTTTTCTCAACTTCATGCGTGCTTTTCTAGCTTTCCATGTGTTTTTCTGACTCCGCGGTCCTTGACTAACCACTTCAGTCGCTAACTTTCCATTCTCAGGTTCTCTAGTGGTTTTCTTAGCTTGAGCTCTAGTAACAACTTGCGTTGGTATCAGAGTTTCATTTTCAGACCCACTGCTAGTAGGAATAGTTTCTAGCATATTCAATGTCGTCTTTTGCACTTTGTTTGGATTCTTTGAACAATCCTCAATGAAGTGAGTAACCCCACACTCAGTGCAATAAGCGTTAATTCGAATGATTTCCGTATGTGGGCAAACATTCATCAGATGGTCACCTCCACACTTGTAACAAGGTCCTAGTGCTGGTCTTGGTCCCATTTGATTCGTCCTTTGTGGATAGGATGGTCTCTGTCCTGCTAACCCTCCATGAGCTATGAACATCAAGGTTCTTGCGTCCATATTGTATCTCTCTTCATCAGAAGCACTTGTAACTGTTGGTGTTCCAACATTCCCCATCATGCCCCATGGTTCTGGTTGTTTTGGTTCTTCTGGTGGGTAATACACTGTTGGAGACATGTGTGCACCCGATTCTTCATAATAGGCTTGAACATGCACTAAGGCTTGTTCTTCCTGATTCTCTAAGGTTGGTGCATATCTAATGCCCACTGGTCTTGCTCCTGGTAAAGGTGGTTGTTGTCCCAATACCGGTTGCGGTCTTTCTATCCCCATAGGTCCTGGTACATTTCCCGTTGGGTATCGAGGTACTGGATGTATCTGAGGTGGTGCTAACTGAGCAGGAGGTGCATACTGGCGCTCCCTCACATACCCTTTGTTGTAATAACACTCCTCTGTTGGATGATTTGTCCATTTTTGTTCAATAGCACACCATTTCAGTGGTTTTGGCAATGGTTTTTGGTATGGTGCCATCCTTTTTAGAGCATCTTCTATCATTTGCTCTACATTTGGCATGGTTGTTGTTTGAACATTCTTTTTAGTGGTAGTCTCGCTCGCTACGGAGGAGGAGCTACTGGATGCAAAATCTGTATCCGCTGACACCTCTCCATAAACCGTACAGTTATCCACTAAGTACAATGCCTCTCTCGTTACTTGCTCGAAACTTGTACAAGCTTTCAAGTGCAAGTCCTTCTTGAGAGTGTCGTTCCTCAGTCCCTCAATAAAGAGAACAGATAGTCTGTCATCTTGTGGTCGTTCACGTACTGGACATCTCTCAATGTATTGTTTGAAGCGAAGTGAAGCTTCCTTCACTTTTTCGTGTTCTCTCTGTTTAAAAGCATATATTTGTGAGACCGTATTGTGCTTAATCCCTCGTTTTGAGAATTCCTCAGCAAACTCTCTTAGCAAATGGTCAATGTCATGGAATCCCCCTATGTTCATTGGTTGAAACCATGTCAATGCAGTACCTTCTAGAGTAAGACCAAATCCCTCGTATTGTGTATGGAAATCTGTTATCTGCTCAGCTCTTAAGACTTGCTTAAAGAGTGACACATGTGCATACGGATCTCCTGAACCACCATACTTCTTGGGCATACACTTGGCTACTTGAGATGGTCTCATACGTCTATGATCTGCTACCAATCTCATTGCTCCCGTGTCCCGGCTAAAGCTTTCTCTAGCATCATGGACTTCATGGGTTACCCTTGTCGGTTCCCCCGCCCTGAATCTACTACTAGGAGGTAAATGCGATGGTTCCGCTTCAAACCTTGGACCTGGCGTGGTATAGGTGGGGATTGGAACTGCACTACCTCGATTCGTCTCCATTGACTCTCTGGAATGTAATGATCCCATTGGTCCGAGCTTCGAGTCCCAAGGTTGACTGAAAGAGTCAGCAACCTGAGTTCTTTGTCCTCCTGTTGTCATTGAGTTTTGCACTCCATTTGTTGGTGCTGGTCTATGTGAGCTAGAAGTAACATAATACTGATGTAGTGGTCCCCCAAAGTATGTATATCCTTCTAATTCTTTCTTGCCCATTGTTGAGTATTGCCTGCCATACTTATCGTAAGTGGCAATTTTCACTTACGATCCCTCTGTGTAGGTAAAGACATAAAGTCTTTTTTGGTCTGTCAACTCTCCAGTGTAGGGTTCTTCACATCTATAATAGAGATCTTGCTCCCCATTATTATATTTGTACAGCCCCACATAGATGTTATCAGTGTTGATCCTTGTAGTTTCATTCTCTCTTCTTAACCTCGCATTAGGGAAGTTCATTATTGGTGCTTTCTCCTCGAGTTCTTCATCTATTTTGGCTTTGGTGCCCATCAATCCCCACTTGTCCACAATGTTAGGGTTTAGGACTACCAAGTACATGGTACCCTCGTCATCTAGATATCTATCTCCGCTATAGCTCACAGGCACTAAGTCCTTGAACTCACTAGGTCTATCTTCTATCTTTACACAATAGCGGTCCATTCCATCTTTGTAGATCTTGGCACCTTGCTCATTGTCGTACTGGTATTTTATGAACAATAGCTTCATGGTGGCGGAAGGGTTTGATGATCCTGCTGCCATATTTTCTCTGTTGTTCAGGTTCAAGTGTTCCAAGTTTTCGGTGAAAATCTCGTAAGACCTCTCCGAAGAAGTATCAGAAACACTTCCTTCAAAGATCGGCTCTAATGGTTGCACCCAACTTTGGTTTACACTTCCCTCGGTTGATATGACACTTGCTGGTTCCCCTTGTTTTGGTTGATTATTCCGGAGATTCCTGCCCGATCTCAAATTCATCAATTCCCCTAAAGGACTGTAACTTTTCCGTCTCGGCAATTTGTTTTCCCCAAGTTTTTGTGGTCAGAATTGATCCAAACTGATTGATTCTTTGTCAATTGTTTAATCTTGTCAGTGGGACAACTTCTGTTTCATCAGGTGAGAATTTTGTTGCAGTTATGCTGAAAAAGACATTATACGCGTATGATGTCTTTTTTCACAGATTTTGACTATTTTGGTTATGCTCACTCTCAGTGGCCCCTTTATGCTCTGTTCACTCACAAAATTCAGTTTGAACTCTGTTTGAGCAAGTTATGGCTAGTTCAGGCTTTTCTTGGCAATTTTCCGCTTTTGACTTGTTTTTTGGGTCAATTGTGATCCAAATGGTATGAAACTTGAAATATAACCTCTAGACAACTATTACAATGGATCTGTGTTAGCAAAGTATCAAAATATGTCCAAAATTAGGTCAAAGACATCATACGTGTATGATGTCTTTTTCATCAATTTGGGTCCAAACTTGATATTTATGCTTTCTACAGTGTTTGTAACAATCTTGTCAGGTCAGATTTCAAAAATAAGCAGTGGATGTGCCAAAAGACATTATACGCGTATGATGTCTTTTGTCCCAGATTTTGACTATTTTTGGTTTTAAGCCTTCTCCAATGTTTATAATTGAGTTTCAAGTGTTTTTGTCAGGTTTGAATGTAAAAACAAGATTTGAATCCAAAATTTCCTATTCTTTGCGTTTCTTGGACTCTGACTTGTCTTTTTGGGTTTCTTTGAGTGTTAATGCTCTTGTTTTAAGTTGATCTTAGGGTAAAACCCCCCTTCTAAACACTCTGGCAATGTCAAATTTTCAATTTTAGTCTCTGTTTAGGTCCTAAGACATCATACGCGTATGATGTGTAAAGTTGCAGATTTCCAGTTTTTCAGCACAGAACTCTTCCAATAGCTCTTTTAAGTGCTCAGCAACAATCAGTTACACAGAAAATTTTTCTGAACTTTGTTTATTGCATATTTCACTACCAAAGAGACTTTTTCAGTGATCTAACATGCAATCAAACACATCAAGCGAATAGAACACCAATTGATAGCTCTAGATCAGGATCAAATCAGGCCCTACCTAAGCTACTTCTAATCATAAAATGGATTTTTTGCAATTGAAAATATAAAGAGATTTACTACCACACAAGGAGTAGCAAATGCTTTTTATGTCAACAACCACTTAAACACCATCAAAAACAATCTAATCTAAGCTAGACTAAAAATACTGTCAACACGGAAGACCCAGGAATACCCCACTTCCTAGTATCTCTCGAGACCTTCGGAGTCCACCACTCCTAGATCTTTTCTAACTAAAGTATACAAAGTAGTTTATACGACTCACCTCGTAGGATTAGTCTAAGGTCACCTACTTAGGGCTCTCGTCCCCGGCAGCGGCGCCAAATGTTAAGGCGGTTACGCCGCTAGCGGAAGCTAAATAGCGAGAACTCAACCAACAACAGAATTTGTCAGACGAGGACGAAGCTTGACCCGCAGGCGCATGGAAACAACTAGGTGGGTGTCAAATCACCTACTCGACCTTCTAATGACAATCACTACTAAGGAAATCAAATCTAAGTTCTAAAAGACGCAAGTGACTGAAATCCGTACTACGAACGAATACTATACGAAACAGGATCTAGAATCATGGAATCGATCTCAAACTCAAGGGGAAGTCTATACACTAGGTAAGAACAACACCCTAAAGACTTGAACTGCAAAATCAACCTATAACCACTCCGTGCGGTAAACGCGTATGAAGACAGGCCGAAAAATACAGGTGACCGAAACTTGACCCCGATGGTACTAATGTGTAGCTCTACTCGTTGTGGTTCTATAGATATGCTGCACGCTCTATTCCGACACACGAGTTGGAAGAAAACTCACACCGAAGCTCGTAGGAACTTACCACACGTAGAAGCCGATGGCGCGCACTCTTGGTATCTGTGCGTAGCTCTCACCGTTGCTAACACAATGGCGGTGTCGCTTCTCCAATGGCGGTCCCGTAGCTCGCGTAGCAAGAAGATAAGACTCTCTCTCTCTCTCTCTCTCTCTCAGACACAGTCACGGCGCTCAAAAAACTCACTTTGATTAAATTGAATCCCCCCTTAGGTTACAAAACTTTGGCTTATATACCTCAGCCTTGGAGGTGAGAACATCTCTAATTATTTACATCAGCAGGTGAAATTACGTCGGGATTACAGGCTGGAAACTCAATTGAGTCCCGTTACTTAATGAATGGCTCAAATCAAAATTAATGTCGGAAAGATATTTATTACAATCAATGGTTACAAAATGATGGGTGTGAGCAAAAATGTGGGTGTGATCCTCTGCTGGCTCAACAAACATCTAAGAGGTTTAGTGGAGGAGACTCAAAAGAAACTAGAACCAGAACCCATGCATGTCAAAATTCATGACACAGTGTTTCCCACGCAAGTTCATCCACCCCACATGAACCCTAGACCGTTAGCCATATCTAGTATCATCCAAGAAGGGAGTGAGGACGGGACATCAGAAAGTGAGCATACACCCTTCTTGTTGGAAAGGATGTTTAACGAAGGAATACCTGATCCCATTGAGGAATATGAGATTCCATCCTCACCAGTTCCTAGTCAAGGACCTACACCCTGCAAAACGCCAATGAATGTTGCCAAACTAGTGGACTTCATGTCTTCTGAGGTCCGAACCACGATCATAGCAAAGCTGTATGGAGATCCTGAGTTATTCCTTGCACTTCGAGCATTCCTTAACGGAGAGCTACGAACGGGATTACCGCATTTTGCGCAACCAAATAGGCCTGACTCGATTATGATTGATGAGGAAAATCATGTGCAATCACTTGACTTAGATGGACACGAGTCTGTGATTGAGGTACCCATTAACGAATTAGGGCAGTATTTTGAAGGCAACGAGTCTAATGCGACCCTACCCATCACTACTAAGGGATTAACTATAAAGGGAATTCTTGATGGTGGTGCGGGAGTTAGCATCGTTACAAAAGATTGTTGGGAATCCATGGGAAAACCCCGCCTCAGTGTTACTAACATTGTGGTAAAGATGGCGAATGGTACCATACCCAAACCTATGGGGATGCTCAAGGATCTTAAGATCAAAGTTCTAGGACACAAGGTACAACATACGTTCATTGTAATGGATTTCTCTAAACACCTTATGTCATATGAAATGATTTTAGGACGACCATTCATGAGGGAAGCACAAATGGTTCACGATTGGTCTAAAAATCATGTCTATTTGCAATTCCAAGACTCTGTCCTTAGAGTGGATTTGGTGACTGGTAAGGTACACCCCTTAGGGAGTAAAACCATTATTGATCATCGCTCTGACACCACAGTTCACTCGGCCCCACTACAATATTGTTACACTTGTAAGAAGGATACAGACATTGGCCAAGATTCTCCTTATATGGATGTGTTACCGGGTATGACGGAATCAGACAATGTGGATTGGGTCCACCTAGCATCAACCATAGACACTTGGGGAAATAGGGGGACGACCTGGGTAACACCTGAGGGGGATGAAATGCCTATACCCTTAAATATGCTACAAGCAATGCATATCGCTTCCGACAAGACTCATCCTAATGTAACGAAGAAAACATACAAGTGGGTCCCTAAAGCTTCTTTAGTGACCATAGCTAGTGCTAAAAAACAGAAGCCTTGTAAGAAACGTACCACTCGCTCCAAGAAAAGTAAGAAAATGTTGCGATGGATCCCTAAACGACTATTGGAAGCCCAAGGCTACTATCAAGGAAATGATAAAATCTGGGTGCCGAAACGTAGATTGTGCTCTTACCTATCACCTGACCCAAGTGAGCCCAATCCCGTAGCTCCAAAACGAATCAATGATCGTGGAAAGGAAAAAATCACAGAATGCTACACACCCACTCCCGAGCTAGTTTGGGTACCAAAGAAAGAACAATTTGTTCCACCTAGCTCAGGAAGGGGGGAGTCCCATGAAGCTTCTAGCTCCTCATGTAATACATCCATAGAGGTAAAAGCTTCTACACCGCCTCCATCTATAGTAGTGGACCTCCATGAAGCTACAAAAGAATCCACACCTCCCAGTGTTCAAGAATCACCTGATGAACCACTTCAAGTTCGATCCTGGGAGAGTACCTTACCACCCTTGCAACTTGACGAGGCACCTAGGGTAATAGAAAACTACTGGCAAAAATCCTCACCTATTACCAACTGGAACAATTGGTTTCAAAGGGTGACAAGCTCATTTCAAACGGTATGATCTACCCAAGGAAGGGGGGAGTGTTTGCTCACATCCATTATTCACTTGTTTCCCTCTCAACCTTTTTCCCTGACCTCTCAATTCTAATCTTAGGGAATGTACATATAAAGCTTTATACTCACAAAAAAAAAGAAAAAGAGCAAGAGCAATTATCAAACGAGTATGCACAATAAAAGTCAAAACATTGACTCAGACCTACACATGTCACATCTGGTACAGTGAAACAGAAACCTATGCCATAAAAAACCTTTGATCCTCATCACTTGAGTGATGGAGGGTAAGTAAGATTAGTACGATAGGAGTGTTTCTGTTTTAGAGTCGAGAGATTAGCAAAGTTCTCTTTTCCCACTGATGTTCCTCCTAGAGGTATTGTTTATATTTCATAGTGTGTACAGGAGCGTGTTGCTATTGATAGGATTTGGACCTTCATGGAACCTTTCTCTCGTTCACACTTCAAATCAAGCGCGACCATCGACACAAACAGGTGTTTCTTGTCCATTAGCATTGCCCTTATCTTTTTTGCATCCATGCTTGTCTGCTTTGATTGTGATTGGTAGCATAATATTCAGCGCATTGGCTTAGTATCAAACATTTAATTCAATGTAATGTTTTGTCATAATCAAGCAGTCCGACTAAGCTAGTTTGACCAAGCTAGGTATTAGAAATCTTCTCTTGATACCATGGGGAATGCCTTCCTAATAATCAATGGTTACTTAGGTTCTTAATCCGATTTAGGCAGCATTGTATGAAATGTACTAGGGCTTTCTAGTGGGCTTAACCCTAGTGACCTTTAGCTTAAGTATTATAAAGGGAGTTTACTAATGTGATGAGCCTGGGGAGGGTAACAATGTTATATGACCCCCCAAAGTTACAAAATTAAAATGCTGAAAATGAACAAGCAAAAAATCAAAGTGCCACAATGTAAAATTTTAAGCTGGAAGAGAAATCCCTGCTTAAATTGGTACTTCACTCACATGTATTGCCTATGGTACTAGAGCCCTAGAGGTTCCCAGTGTGGGCGCTTTTCCTTGAAAAGCAAAAAACCCAAGGCATACAAAATAAGCACACACATCATAATTGAATCAATGTGAAAAGACTTTGGGGGGTCAAAGAAAAAGTAATCAGTCAGGCGATGATTTCATGAGAAATTCCTTTTATGGTAGCTTAACTACAAGGTTTTCTAGATATAGCCTCTAGTCAGCCCTCGAACATCAATACTTGGCTCTCGCGATTAAACAACTTAATTGACCACTGAAAATTAAGAAGCTTACCCATGGTATTAATATTCGATCTCTAGTGCCTTTCGACCGTCAAATTAGCGACCCCATACTTGTTTAATTTTCTACCTTTACATCTGTTTATGCATTTGATTACATTGCAATTTAATGTTCATTGCTAACAAATTGTTTGAAATTCTTTGACCAATCAATTTTTCTACCTAAAACTGCATATGCTTTTTAAGAGAATGCAATTACTGTGCCAATGTTGTTTGATTTTGCAGTGACTGAAGAAGGCTAAGGACATTCATCTCAAATGCTCTTCCACCTCGACGAACCAGCTTCAACTCAATAGCTTCCGAGGACGGAATCTACATCAGGAAGGGGGGCATGTTAACCCTCACGGCACACGGACACCCTATGATCTATAAACGTTGTATTATTTAGAGTCAGGTACCGGGCTTGTCGGACCAATAGGGAAAGGTAGAGTGATCGCCGATGAGAGGCGCACTCTAACTGGGACATTCAAGGGATTAGTTGGCTAAGCATGGGCGCCCAAGTGTGAATGGGGTGAGCTCCTATAAAAGCCAACTAAACCTAATTTTTACTCATTCTCTCATTTGTGCAATAGAAGAGTGCTCTTGCTCCATCTCCATCTCCATCTTCTTCTTCTTCACCTCCTTGTGTGTGTGTGTGTGTGTGTGTGAGAGAGAGAGAGAGAGAGAGAGAGAGAGAGAGAGAGAGAGAGAGAGAGAGAGAGAGAGAGAGAGAGGGAGAGTGTGTGTGCGATCGAGAATTACGAAGGCACGATGGCGGCGAAGCGGTTGAGCGCGGCACGACTGCAGCTTCTTCTTCATCGCGACGAGGAATCCACCACGAAGGCGAGCGTAGAGCGGTGAGTGACACACCCTTTGCTTTCTTGAGCTTGCTAGTTTAGGCTTGTTGTGTGCTTGGAGCCGTTTGTGGCTCGCACACGGTGTATTGGCAAGTCCCTTGCTTCGACAGTGCGGCAAGGAGCGCACAGTAATGTACAGGACTGGGTGTAAGGTGTACATCAGGGGGGCGGTGCCAGGGGGGGGGGGGGGGGGGGGGGGGGGGGGTTGGTTGGTTTGAGAGCTTGAGGAGCAAGGGGGAGTATTTTAATTCACAAAAAGGTGTTACAAGAGTACCATTCAAAGGGACAAAAATTTGGAATGTAAGCTCCAGAGAAGAAGGGGGATTTTTAGGATAGGAGGGGTTGTTGTCGGTGAGTTTTTTTGAGGGGGAGGAGGGGCTTTGAGAATCAACTTGCAAAACAAGCGGTAGCGGTTAATATATGGTATACAAAGTATTTCAAAAAAAAAAAGGTTTGAATCTTGTTTTTGGATTTGGTTAGAAGAGTGCCTAAGTTATGGCCATTGGTCCAACATAGGATAGGTTTGTCAAGATGAGAAAGGGTGGGAGAGAGGTTGCAAGCCGTATGGATAGGTTTGCCTATTGTAAGGGTAGGATGAAGTCTTTGAGTTTCTGTTGCAAAAAGGAGTTTGAGGATGTTAGGGAGAGGATTTTTTGAAGAAGGGGTTTTGGTTAAGAGAGAGGTTTGTTCCTTATAAGTGATCAATCCAAATACCTTAAGAAGGAATTTTCTTGGGTAGCCTCTGTGAATGAGTCTTAGAAAGAAGAGGTTTCTCAAACTAGAGAGTCCGTCGAGATTACTTTCCCTGATGATATAGCGCCTAAGTTCTGTTTTGATAAAGGCTACTTTTTGGTGGAGAGGGTGCCAAGAGATCCAAGGTATATATTGGTATGAGTTGAGAGGCTTTTGGTAACAATTGGAATCAAGGATACTATAAAAGTTGAAAGCATGTCCGTTGTAGAAGTGGACATCTAGGATGGTAGCTTCAAAGGAGGAAATGATGGGTGAGATCACTATATGTTCTTGTAAAGGGAAGGTGTAAGAAGCGAGGGCTTCGGTAAGTGATTTGCAACTTCCTATCCAGACCCCGAAGGCATCATCTATGAATCTTTTGTAACATTCTAGGTTCGGGCTAAGGATAAGAAGGGAGTGGTTTTCTAGGTGACAGAGAAAGAGGCAAGCATAAACCACTGCGAAATTAGATCCCATTGTGGTGCCTTTAATTTGCTTCCACACTTTGTCTTTGAAGCAGAGATAATGGTGTGAAAGAATAAGGGTGGCAAGTGAGATGATGAACTCTGTTTTTGGGGTGTCGAAGAAGGTAGTGATGGTATTTTTGAGGGCTATGAGTCCCTCAGTCATAGGGATGCTAGGGTAAAGGGAGGTCACATTGAAGGCAAAAGGAGACAATGGGGGGGAAAAGTATGGGAGTGGAGATCGATGATTAGGGATAGCGAGTCTTTAAGATGTTGCTTTTGTGAAAGGAGGACAAGATAAAGTTGGAAGTGTAGCCATTTGGAAGCATTTTCAAACAAGTATCCACGGTAAGAGCAAATAGGGCGGGCTACAAGTATGGGTTTGTGTAGCTTAGGGAGAAATTGGATAGGACAAGGTTTGAAGGGTTTAAGGAGTGGTGTTAGGATAAAGGTGGCTTCATCTAGGGTTAGAAGAGTGTATTTGAGGGTGATGGAGTGGAGTAAGGAGGTGAGGTAGTTTAGTGGAGGTGGGGTGAGGGGTGTGTATGTGGAGAGATCATTGAGTTGTCTATAGGCTTCTTGTTCGTACCATTCCTGTGATAGGATGGTAAGGCCAAGATTTTTATCCGCCGGTTTGATGACTATTGTGTCATCCATTGAAAGAGTTTTAAGGGCATGCTTGACGAATTTGGGAAATTTTGAGTGGGAAGATTTATAGTGTACAAGTGTATCTTTAAGATTTCGGAGGTTTAGGGATGTGATCCCCTCTAGTGTAGGATCTAAAGAGGGGGGTATCCAAGAGGGGTTAGGGATTTTGTAAGGGGGGTGTTTGTTGGATGTAGAAGATTGAAAAAACATTTTGAGTTGTAAACTCCTTGCCAAGGAGTCGTGGGCTTTGATAATGAGTTTCGCATGGGGGGTTCGAGGGAGGGGGGATGTATTTAAGTCCTAGGTCTAAGCATTTCTTTTCATCATTAGAGAGGAGACGGGAGGTGAGATTATGCACAAAGTTAGTACAAAGGTTGTTGACCAAGCTAGATGAAGGGAGCTTACCAAAAATTGTGAGCTCAAAGGCATGAGGATTTATGAGAGGAAGCCAAAATTTGTGTCTCTTCCTTCCTCTATATGTGGGAAGTTTTTTGAAAGGGATGGGGGGGGGGCTCCGTTGGAAACGGATAGGGTAGAAGGTGGTGAGGTAGAGATGGAAGGGATAGAGTGTTGAGTGTTTATCCAAAGGTAAGGGAGGAGGGGGGGCTTGCTAAAAAGCAAGTGTAACCAAGAGGTTGGACAAGAAGGCCCTAATCCCTCCTCTCTTTTCCCTTGTGGTTGTCGTCGTCATCGAAGCCACGCTTGTGGTTATTATCGTCATCATGATTGGTGTTAATGTTGTTGTCGTCGCGATTGGTGTAGTGGTGGTGGTGGGTATTGTCGTCTTCATTGTCTTCTTGAGGACGATTATTGTGGTTGGGAGGTTTGGTTAGCTTGTTGTAGGGGAATGGCTTGGATTTTGTTTTAGGATTGTAGGTAGAAGAGATATTTGGTGTAAAGAGGTTATGAATGCGATTGAGGGGGTATTTTGGGTTTGTGATAGGCTTATTAGGAGGCTTGTTGGGAGGGGAGTAAAGGAAGGTTTTTTTGGAGGGCGGGGAATGGGGAGGAGAGTGGGGTGGTTTGTGTTTTTTGAAGAGATTTGAGATTGTGTGGGTCTTTGGGGTTTTGATATAGGTTTTGGTGGGGGATGAGGGAGGGTGTGTAGGGTGTGTAAGGTGGGAGGAAGAGGAGAGAGAGGTTCTAGGGGGTTAAAGGGGAGCTTTGGCCGGGGAACGGTTTTTTGGTGACTTGATGAGAGGGGTGTTAGTGGTGGTGAAGGGTGAGGAGATAGAGGGTTTGATGAGAGGGAGGGATTGGAAATGCTTGCGAGCTTCTAGTTCTATGAGCTCCTTGATGGTTTGCTCCTTAGGGAGGCGGGTGATAGATTCTTTCATTGTGGTGATGGTGCGCTTTCTAGATTTTAAAGCTTCTTCTTCTTTGGTGGAGGCCAAATGAGAGTTTACTATAAGGGATTGCATTTGAGAGAGGAAGAGTTGAATGGAGGTATCTTTCCATTTGGTTAGGTATTGGAGCCAATCACTCGTGGCTAAAAGGGGTAAAGTAATAGAGGAGAGCTTGTTGACGAGGTCCGTGAGGCGGCTTTCTACTTCAAGGTGGTAGCTATCCACTGTATTTTGGAGGTTTTGAACAAGGAATTTTTGTGCTTGGATGAGGGCAAGGGGCAAGGTATCTTTCCATTTGGTTAGGTATTGGAGCCAATCACTCGCAGCTAAAAGGGATAAAGTAATAGAGGAGAGCTTGTTGACGAGGTCCGTGAGGCGGCTTTCTACTTCAAGGTGGTAGTTATCCACTATATTTTGGAGGTTTTGAACAAGGAATTTTTGTGCTTGGATGAGGGCAAGGGTGCAATCTAGTTGATATTGGATTGTGAGGGCGGTGTATTTGGAGTTAAGAAGGGCTTGAGCTTGGGTGTCTTCTAGTTGCAAACGAGGGGATTTTATGTTTAGGCTATTGGGATTGGCATTGTTCTTGTGTAGTTCCATGAGGTGTGTGGTGTAGGAAGAGGATTTGGCTAGATTTTTGTGTAGCTTGGTAAACTCAAGAAAGGAGAGATTAATGATATCATCGAACTTTTTGTGTAGTTTTTTGAAAGAGAGAGAGGAGAGGGTTTGGGTAAGGGGAGGGTTTGGAGCTCCTCCGCTGATGAAGGTTGGTATGGGGAGGGATTTGAAGTATTCGGTGAAGAGGGTGTGGTTTTGATGGTGGAGAGGGTAATTTGAAGTTTGGAATGGGTCTTCTTTGGAGGGTTTTGAGTATGGTGGGTAGGGCTCCATGTTGGGGTTTGGGTCTAGACGAACGGGTGAATCTTCTACCCTAAGATTGGCTTGATGAGGGTTGGGGGAGAAGTCAAAGGACTGCTCCGAAAGTTGCTCGAATTCGTCATCCATAATTTTGTAGGGTTCGAGCATGAGGTGGTCTAGTGATAGCGTATTCTCCATGAAGTGTTTGTTGTTATTGGGTGGGTCGTTGACCGGTGGGTCATTTATTGGGGTAGAGGGGTGGTTGAGATTTGGTGTAATCTCATTCTTGTTGAGGTGTGTATCCGTGTTATTGTTGTGGTGTGCATCCATGATGGGATTTCCGGGGGTGTCAACGGTTCGAAGTTGTGGCGTGTGTTGGAGGGTTAATTTGTAGGGAATGAGGTATGAGGCTAAAGTTGCCTGTGGGGGATTTCCTTAATCAGAGCGTAGGGGGGTAAAGGAGCCCTTTAAAAAAAGGGTTAGCCTAAAAACAATCTCTGTCAGAGATGAAGAGGAATAGGTGATTGTATTGCCACGGGTGACGTGGCTTGCAGGAGGGTGATGCAGTAGGGTAAGGAGGGTGTACCGCCGTATGCAGCTAAGGCGTCTGGCTTGGCAGCTCAAAAGCCGCGAGTAAAAGGTTAATAGTGATTTTGATCGGGTGCGAGGCTGCTTGACTGAGTGCGAAGCTGCTCAGTATCGATCAGACCTTCGGGTTGATGACCTTCGGGTTGATGAAGCTCGTATCTTGAATAGTATGTTGTAGGTTGTGGTTACGCTGGGTTAATTGTAGCCTTGAAGAGTGTGTTGCAAAGCAAGGGGTCGAGGGAATTAACCCATGCAGCAGCTGCAAACTGGCGGACAAGGTTGTGTATACCCGAGCTGTCGCCATGCAATCAGTATTACGGGTGGATGGAGTTGAGAGTGGGGTCGAGGGGCTTAATCCATGCAGCGACTGCAATTGGCAGGGAAGGTTGGCGAGACTCGAGTTGTTGCCATGCAATCAATATGATGGAGTTGGTTGTGAAGAGAAAACGAGTCGCTAGGAGTGTGAAGTTGGGGAGAGAGACGTGAGTAGGTTGGTGAGCCTGTGTAACGGAGAAGGTGTGAAGTGAGTAGGGTAGAAGGAT
Source organism: Adiantum capillus-veneris (assembly GCF_014529385.1). Classification (NCBI taxonomy): domain Eukaryota; kingdom Viridiplantae; phylum Streptophyta; class Polypodiopsida; order Polypodiales; family Pteridaceae; genus Adiantum; species Adiantum capillus-veneris. The sequence goes on from NC_140937.1 coordinate 48,926,572, forward strand.
GCTTAGAGCTGTGTAGCAATTTGATAGAGAGTGGAGCGTAGAAAGGAGCTGTTTTGCAAGATGACAAGGAGAAGGCGGACGGGAAGGTTAGTGACATGGGTGGTAAGGTAAGAGATCTACGAAATAGTCTATTCGCGCGAGTGGTAAGTTGGGGCATTTGCTGGGTGTCACAACGTGGATAGAGCATGGTACGGCGGAGAAAGCGAGACTGCAGGGGTGGTGATTCCCATTATCAAAAGAGACGTACCTACCCATGCTAAGTGAAGTAAAGGGTCTCTTTAAGAGACGTACCTACCCATGCTAAGTGAAGTAAAGGGTCTCTTTAAGGTTTTCAAAGTAAGGGTCTGCCTTGAGTACTCGGGGCAGAGTTACGACAATTGAGGGATATTAAAGTTGAGATAAAATCAAGACAAAACACAGGGAAGGTGGTATTTAGGCTGACTGGGAAGTTGTAGAGAGGGAGCTATTTGAAGGCGACACAAAAGGAAGGTAATTGTTACGATGATCGGAGCGAAAGTTTCTTAAGGGTGAAGGGCAGGATAATCAATTAAGAGGCTCAGAGGAAACGAAGGAGCATGTTTCGGGAAGATGCATAAGTGCGCAACGCTTGTATTTAAAAAAAAAAAACTTAATTCATTCATAACGATGTTTAAGCGTGCGAAGCACTATGTTCTTGAGCAATAAGGAGGGGAGGTGCGGGTGGGGGTGGGCTATGGGGTACCAAACGCGTTTTGCTCCATTGAGGAGCTCATTAATGGTAGAAGAAAGGAGATAAAAGGGAAAACATGGGGGAGAGGGTGTTCTTTATACAAGAGGGAGGGGGGGGGGGGGAGGAAGTGTACTTTTTGAAGGGGTTTAGTTAGGGAGTTAGTTCATCTAACTGAAGGAAGCGAGTGGTGTATAGTGTGGTGTAGAGTCCTAATAGATAAAAAATTAAGGGCTTAGAATTTTTTACCGAGGGAAGTCTTCATTGACTGTTAGCCAAGGGGTGGTTTAAGTGAAGGCGGGGCCTAATAATATGGGAAAACTGATGGGTGGGTGTGTGTGTGTGTGTGTGTGTGGGGGGGGGGGGGGGGAAGGGGGGTCGAACGCAATACAAGGGGGTGTGTCCCTCAATGGTGTAGCAGAGGGGTGATACAACGGGTTTCTTGTTTCGGTATAAACGAGTATTGGAGGGGTTAGATTATAAGGGGGACTAAAATAGAAAACAAGGAGGGAATAGAGGGTAAGGAGGTTTTTCAAGCATAACACGAAGGGTGGTGTTAATAAGAAAAAGAGTTGTTAGGTTTCAAAAGAGTTTTTAATCCAAGAGTGGGAGTGTAATGTACAGGACTGGGTGTAGCACCTCTTCTTGGTCCTCGATATCCGGTGGGTCTTCATTAGTTGGTTCTTGAGGTGGCTCTCCTTTGTAAGGCTTTAGTAGGCTCACATGGAAGGCATTGTGTATGAGCCAATGGTTGGGCAACTTGAGTTGATAGGCCATCTCATTGATTGGTCTAAGAATATGGAAGGGACCATAGTACCTTTTTGCTAACTTAGCATATTACTTTTGGTGTCCCATAGGATTCTTGCCCATCGTGTGCCTTTATCGAGCCATGGAAAATTTTAGTAAGACCCAATCATTTTCTTTAAAGGTTTGTGATCTTTTGTGCTTATCAGCAGCAACCTTTTGCCTTTATTGTTAGATAGAGATAGCATCCTTAATCTTTTGGAAATATTCTTGTAGGTCTCGGCTATACTCATCTGCAGACATCGAAGATCTTCCCGTGTACCTTAAGTAGCAGGAGACTTTTTGATCTTCCCTCAATTACCTCGAAAGGTGCTTTCCCCGTGGAAGTATGTACAGTGTTATTGCAGGCATACTCCACTAAGGTAAGTACTTCTCCCATTGGGATCTTTGATCTACTTTGATTACATAGGCTTTTAGAAGATCAAGAATTGTTTCACTTTGGGCATCCGTTTGCAGGTGATAGGCTGGAGAAAGGTTTAGCCTTGTCCCTAAATTCTCAAAGAGACCCTTCAAAGAATTATTGGTCATTCTAGGATCTCTATCTGACACTATGGACATTGGCAAGCCATGGTACTTGAAGATTTGTGAAATGAAGAGGGTTGCCATTTGATGGGCTTTGATAGTCTTTTTGACAGGTATAAAATGAGCTTGTTTACTGAACCTGTCTACTATCGTCCATTTTCTCATATCCCATGGATAGACTTAGGCAATCCAAAGATAAAATCCATGGATATTCTCTCCCATGGTGAATTAGGGATTGGCAAAGGTTGAAGCAATCTAGGTTGCTTCCCTCTATCAAACTTTGTCTTTTGGCATAACACACATTTAGAAACATACTCTTGTGTGTTTGCTTTCATGGTAGGACAATAGAAATATGTTTCAATCCCTTTTAGGGTAGACTGAATCCCTCTATGCCCCGCATAAGGAGAAGCATGAGATTCATACGCATAGTCTATTTCCATAGAGAAGATAACCATCTTGAAAAGTGAATGGTTTCTCTTTCTTCCCTAGTGCAAGGGCTGAAATCACATCTCTAAAATTGGGATCAATAGCATACTCATCTATCATAAAAGATAGATAACTGTGAGTTGCTATGGAAATCGCATTCACTCTTGGCCATCTTGAGAGTGCATCGGCTACTTGATTATGCTTGCCAGCAATAAGAACAATATGAAAATGTAATTGCGAAAGGAAATTTTCCCACCTCATTTGTTTGTCGAAGAGCTTGGTTTGCGTCATGAAGTACTTATGTAACATTTAATGGTCTAGTAACTTGTGTGTAGCGAAAAATAGCATGAACATAGTGAGCATTTCATTAGAATAGCTTCCCAATGAGAATAACAAGAGTGCTTGGGTGGAGAGAGCAACAAAAAGCATAACATCAATTCCCTCACGGTCTCAGACCCAAGACCTCACACACCTTCGAAGATGGTGAGAGCTAGCGGGGCATGAGAGTAGATTGAGAGGAAGGAGTATTCTTACGAGAAAGATGTACATTTCCTTACATAATCACTCAAATTAGCATAGCTTAGCTTACTAATTAGCATGGTAGAGGAGATGAGCATGCATCGAAGCTTGGCTCTTGGTTGGATTTGCATCACAAAGCCAAGAGTTGTTGGTGTAGGCCTCCCTTCTCACAAGCTCGGACTAGGTGGTAAGCTTTCCATTAAAGCTTGAGAAAGAGAGAGAGTGTTCTTCACTTAACACATGAGATTGTGTGAGTGTGTGTGTGATAATGCCTTGCAAAAATCAGCCCTCTGTCTCTCTTGGTCGACCCCCCTTGCTAAATGCTCATGCTACAACCCTATTGGACCTCCCCAGGCCTAGCCAATGAAAATTAAGTAGCATAAGTGATAACCTTCTAACATGTGTCCCCCTTTCCCCTTTTGTGAGAGCTTTAGGTAATTATTTAATTCAACTAAAATCTCATTGGACCCCTTTGCCTCATGGCCAATAGGAATCAGGCAAGCCATTGGGCTGCTAAATGCTCATTGGACCCCTTGGGAGACTATCCAATAGTCTTCTAGAGAGATTGATTCTTATTGGTTCTTTTTATTAAGTGTTTAATAATTAATTAAACTAGGTTTACTCTAGCTTAATTCTCATTGGTCCACCTCCAAGGCCATCCAATAGGAATTGGGTACACCTTGTGGGCATCTGGGCTAGGGAGCTGACATGTGTCCCTGTAAAGGGAACTTGTGTGTGTGAGAGAGACTTTCTCTCTCATCTCCTACTTCTAGGGCCCGCCCCCTCCTATGTACGAATGGTTGAAGACTTTTGGGACACACAAAAAGCATCCAATCCCCGTAAGCTTTTGGCCTTTGGACAGAACCTTTGAATTTTGGAACCTTAGAATTTTGAAAGTCTTAATGGGCTGAACCTTAGGGTCTTTTAAGCCCATTGGTGCACATTGCTCTTTTGCAGATGGCCCCCCTTTTGGATCCCTCATTTACACTCCTTTAAATTCCTATTGTGGCCGGTCTGCTAGCTTAACCAATATTCTAGCTTTTTCTCCCCTTGCACTTCCCCATATTAAATAATGAGTTGAACATGATAAAATCATTTAGGAGGATTATATACTGATTATTATGACATTACCGCTCTCTTGAAATCATAGTTGTCCTCGACTATGGGGTAGAGAAGATAAAGCATATTTATTGGTCCTTTTTCCTAGCGGGTAGAGGATCCCTATGTTACCCTACGACATCGTTCCAGAATGGATGACTAGTCCATTTGGTGCTTGAGAGCCTAAGCTACTGCAAGCATGTCTGCACATTAGTCCTATCAATCTTCCATAGTAGAGTGATAAGCTCTACTTGGTGTCTGGGAGACGTTGTCTCCGCAAACTTGATCTAAGCATGCATACTACTTCATTTTTGTGCACAATAAAGAAAAAGAGTGTCTTACAAGACAAAAATTTTGTTCATTTTTAACATTTGTACATTTGCTTACTCTAGGGAAGCATTGTAAGCATTGACAAAGTTTAGGTTATCCTTTTACTGTGTATATTTTCTTTTGTTAAAACATTAGGTTCATTTTGAGAATCTTTAACAAAAATCATATACACAAAAATACAGCTCTTTATTGTTGAAAGCTTGTGTATGTACAATGGATATAGTGTTACCCATTTCCTTAGCATCTATATACATATCTTTTTTCCTGAACTTAAAGGAGATTCTCCTTTCAAGGAATTTAACATTGGCAGCCATGCGATCAAACCATGATGCCCCTAGGATTACATCCTCATGCTTAAGAGGAGAGATAAAGAAGTCCTCTTTGTCCACATAGCTTTGGACATGGAGCCTCAATTTCCCGATTAAGGGAGTGACTGAAGCTTCTTTCCCCTTGAAAGCACCGTCTGTAGGTAGGACATCTCCCATATCATAGGCTTGTATGCCTAGCTTGGTGGCAAACTCTATAGATATAAAATTGTGAGTAGAACCAGGGTCAAAGAGAATAAAAGCATCATATTATCTTACCTTTCCCCAAGCATGGCATAGAGGAGATCCTTTGTGGTGAATTTCCTCCTCTTGGATTTCGACCAAGGTAGCTCTAGGAGGTTCATGGTGCGTGTTCTTTTGGGGACAAGTGTAGTACGCATGCCCTTGCTCGCTGCACTTGAAATAGTGGTTATCCTTGCGGTAACGTTCAAGCTCTTCAGGAGAGAGTTTATTTTTGCCTTTATAAACTCCCTTCTCTTTAGCTTTGTTGGAGTTTCCCTTAAGAGACTTTTGGACATTGTCCTTCCCCTTAGGCTCATTGGAACCCTTGTTTTGAGTGGGCTTATAATTTCTTTTAGCCCCCGTTTGGAAATTGATTCGAGAGGCCACCATAGTATGGTGTATAACCGCCGATATGGTGCGTGGCCTTTGCGAGTTGACATACTCCGCCATTTCTTCAGTTAAAGCCCGCACAAAATTGCTGCTTGCGCTCTCCAAACTCCAACTTCTTGAAGATATTGGATTTGAGTTGTAAATCCTAAAACTTGTCTACATATTTGTGAATGGATTCATAGGGAGAGAGCTTCAAGCTTCGCCATTCGGTGAGTACTATGTCTTTGGCATCGGTGGCCAAAAACTGCTTCATAATGGAAGCTCTTAAAGCTTTCCATGTTTGTGGAGCTTCACCGTTGGCCCGTAGGCTAGACCACCATTGCCTGGCGGACTTTTGAAAGTTCATAGCTACATGGTGGATGTGAAGCCCTCATCTCCAAATGCCGCATCAAATTGTTGGATAAAGGCCAAGACTTTGTCTATAGCACCAAAAGTGCCATCATAGGTAAGGAAAGAGATGCTCTTCCCTCCCTCTTTGAATTTCTTGAGCTTGGACTACCTCTTCCACACGGCATAGGATTTCCTATGGCCTCTTTTTGATGGTTCAAAGGTTGCACCATCACTTTCTTTAAAAGATGAAGAATTTGAGGAAGATGGAGAAGAGGTTGACCTCTTTCTCGCCTTTTTCTTTCCTTGATCTTCTTTGTCTTCACCATCACTTTCATAAGAGTAAGAGGATGAAGAAGATGGAGAAGAGGGTGTCCTCTTCCTTGAATTTTTCTTCTCTTGCTTTTTGTCATCCCTCTTTGAAGTATGGAGTGGAGAAGTATGGATGGTCTTCTCCATTTTGGAGGTGATCGAGAGTGTTTAGCCCGCCGTCTTCGAGGTGGTGGGAGACTCACTTCTTTCTCGTTCCTTCGGCGGAGGCTCTTGATTTCTCCTTTGAGAAGGAGATGTGTCATCAAGGAGCAAATTTCTCAGCCCTTCATACAGATCCTCTTCTTCTTCCCGAATCAGAGAGAGGCCTCTTTTGGAAGTCTCGCAAGGAGGCTTCCTAGGTGCTCTCTCGTCATGGTGGGGAGCTTGGAGAATCCCATGAGCATGAAGCTACCATTGCACTTCACTTTGGAGGGATGTATTGCCCATGGATTGTTGAAGCCTAGAAACATAATAGTTAACAAGCATCGGGGGATCATTAGTAGCCTACTCATTAGCAAAATCAAAGTTATCAACATTAATTTCACTCTCTTTACTATTGTCAGCCATTCTAACACATTTAGGTGTAAACTTTTTAGGTGTACCTTGGCACTTCAAGCCCTAGTTGCTACTCCTCTTTACCCCTTTAGAAAAAGCACTCAAGCTACTATACCCGTGGCTCGAATACCATTAATTGCAAGGAATATAAGAGAGGGTCGTTCAACACCAAAACAACACCGGCTCCTATCAAGCTTCGAATAGATCAATAGTGGTTAAGCCGTAGGCAAGCCCCGTAGGACTCCACTATTAAGACCATAGCTCTCGACGGTAATGCCTCGTTAACTGCACAAAGGCAGGCGCACTGTGAAAAACCCTATTCCACTTACTCACATGCAATTATAGTACCAACCATTTATAGATGACCTCCCTTCTTGAGCAAGATAAGAGAAACCTTGTGCTCTGATACCAATGTAACATTTAATGGTCTAGTAACTTGTGTGTAGCGGAAAATAACATGAATATAGTGAGAATTTCATTAGAATAGCTTCTTAATGAGAATAACAAGAGTGCTTGGGTGGAGAGAGCAACAAAAAGCATAACATCAACTCCCTCATGGTCTCAGACCCAAGTACCTCACACACCTTCAAAGACGGTGAGAGCTAGCGGGGTATGAGAGTAGATTGAGAGGAAGAAGGAGTATTCTTACGAGAAAGATGTACATCTCCTCACATAATCACTCATATTAGCATATCTTAGCTTAGTAATTAGCATGGTAGAGGAGATGAGCATGCATTGAAGCTTGGCTCTTGGTTGGATTTGCATCACAAAGCCAAGAGTTGTTCGTGTAGGCCTCCCTTCTCACAAGCTTGGAGTAGGTGGTAAGCTTTCCATTAAAGCTTGAGAAGGAGAGGAGTCTTCTTTGCTTCACAAATGAGATTGTGTGAGTGTGTGTGTGATAATGCCTTGCAAAAATCATCCCCCTCTCTCTCTTGGTCGACCCCCCTTGCTAAATGCTCATGCTACAACAATATTGGACCTCCCCATGCCTAGCCAATAAAAATTAAGTAGCATAAGTGATAGCCTTCTGACATGTGTCCCCCTTTCCCCTTTTGTGAGAGATTTAGGTAATTATTTAATTCAACTAAACTCACATTGGACCCCTTTACCTCTTGGCCAATAGGAATCAGGCAAGCCATTGGGCTGCTGCATGCTCATTGGACCCCTTGGGAGACTGTCCAATAGTCTTCTAGAGAGCTTAATCTTATTGGTTCTTTTATTAAGTGTTTTTAAATTAATTAAACTAGGTTTACTCTAGCCTAATTCTCATTGGTCCACCTCCAAGGCCATCCAATAGGAATTGGGTATACCTTGTGGGCATCTAGGCTAGGGAGCTGACATGTGTCCCACATTCCCTTTGTGTAAAGGGAGCTTGTGTGTGTGTGTGAGAGAGTTTCTCTCTGATCTCCTACTTCTAGGGATCACCCCCTCCTATGTAGGGATGTTTGAAGACTTTTGGGACACACACAAAGCATCCAATTTCCCTAAGCTTTTGGCCTTTGGACAGAACATTTGAATTTTGGAACCTTAGCATTTTGTAAGTCTTAATGGGCTGAACCTTAGGGTCTTTTAAGCCCATTGGTGCACATTTCTCTTTTGCAGATGGCCCCCCTTTTGGATCCCTATTTTCCCTCCTTTGGATCCCTACTGTGGCCGGTCTGCTAGCTTAACCAATATTCTAGCTTTTTCTCCTTAGGCACTTCCCCATATTAAATGATCAGTTTAACATGAGAATATCATTTAAGAGGATTAGATATTAATTATTATGACAACTTAAGGCTTTGGTGATCCATCCGTAGAATGAAAGGAGGCCCCAATAAATAGTGATTCCATGAGTCTAAGGCATGTAGAACTGCGAGGAGTTCCTTTTCATATATGCCTAGAGCTTGCTCAATAGGGTCAAGCCTTCGACTTTCATAGGCTATGGCGTGCCCTTCTTGGAGCAAAATAGCACCAAGGCAATCACCACAAGCGTCACATTGGACCTCAAATGACTTTGAGAGATCCGATAGTGTAAGCACAGGTTGAGAGATAAGCTTTTCTTTAAGCTATTCAAAAGCATTGTTCTCCTTGGCAGACCATGTATACCTATCGTTTTTCTTTGTTAGGTCATGTAACGATCCTGCTATTAGTGAGAACTTTTCTATGAAGTGTCTATAGTATGCATACATACCTATAAAGCTTCTTAGTTCATGAAGTTTCCTTGGTTTAGGCCATCCATTTATTACCTCTAACATAGATGGATCCATTTGGACGCCATCTTGAGAGATAATGTGACCTAGATACTGAATCTCTTGTAAGAAAAACTCACTTTTCTTTCGATTAACATAAAGTTTATTCTCTCTTAAGACTTGAAATATTACTTGGAGGTGTTGCTTGAGTTCATCTAGTTAATTAGAGTAGGCGATAATATCATCAAAGAACACTCCAGTAAAGGTTCGGTGAGGCCTGAATAGCTTCTCCATCAAGCAGTTGAATGTGGCTGGTGCATGTTAAGTATGGAGCCTGATTTACCCTTGTAATTTTCTGTGGTAAAAGCGCACATTTGTAAGGTCCCCATTATGAGGAGAAGCCATCGTGCGTGAAGGAAAATCACTCACCGGAAACCAAAATTTTCACGGACAAGAATCAGGGGTAACTTTAAAGGCCTCGGGGGCGGAGGCCCCCGAGACTTTTTTTTTTCGCCGGAATATTCTCTTTCGCCAAAATATTATGGCCGGACGGCGGCCGGAAAGTGGTCGGAAAACAAGCGGTCGGTTGGCCGGTGGTCGGAAGTCAATGGCCGGTGGCCGAATTCAAAAGCGGACTTGTCTTCTCAAGGGCGGCCACACATGGGTGGATTGGAGGGTCGGATTTGGACTTATCTGCACAAGGGCGGCTACACATGGCTGTCTCTCATAAGAGAGGGCAGCCCTTTTGGCCTATAAAAGGAGGCCATTTCTACACACATTTCATAGTGTGAAGTTGATGCAACAAGGTGAGTGTGAGGTGGTGAGAGTGAAGCAAGGCGGGAGCTCCATTAAGGGTATAATCCCTTTGTAAACTACTTCTTGTTTTGAATTACTAAAGCCATTGAGTGGCTGCTTTCCCGTGGACGTAGCCCACATTGGGTGAACCACGTATATCGTGTGTACTCTCTCTCTCTCTCTCTCTAGTCTATAATCTCGTGTATATAAATCTGTCTCTCTCCATTAAGTAATCTACTCAATTATCTATTTAGCTACGTCTTATTTCCTAACAACTGGTATCAGAGCAAGGTTTGCTCGTAGCTAAATTATCTCAAGGAAAGGATTCCTTGAATTGAGTGGGAGTTATGGCGGAGGAAGGGAAGCTCAAGATTGAGAAGTTCAACGGAAAAAACTACCAACATTGGAAGATGCAGATTGAAGACTATCTCTACCAGAAGGACCTCTATTTGCCACTAGGCGGTCTTGCGAAGAAGCCCGCAACAATGGCAGATGAAGCATGGATTGTCCTTGATCGAAAGGCACTGGGAACAATCCGGTTAAGCTTGGCATCAACGGTGGCCTTCAATGTTTCGGAGATGAAGACCACGGAGGACTTGATGAAGTCACTTGACGACTTCTACGAGAAACCATCGGCATCCAATAAGGTATATCTTATGAAGCGCTTGTTCAATCTAAAGATGGCAGAGAATGGTTCAGTTGCAGAGCACCTAAATGACTTTAACACAAACATAATTCAACTTCGATCAGTGAAAATCAATTTCGATGACGAAGTGCGAGCTCTCCTTATACTATCATCTCTACCGGATAGTTGGGACAGCCTTGTGATGGCTGTAAGTAATTCTATCTCTGGCACAAATACTCTTAAGTTTGATGATATTGTGGGTGTTCTCCTAAGCGAGGAAATGCGAAGGAGAAGCACAGGAGAATCATCAAGTGCTGCACTATCAGTGGAAACAAGAGGAAGGCTTAAGGAGAGGTTCAAAAACCAAAAGGGTCGTGATCGCTCAAGGCGGAGCAAGTCACGCACAAAGTCAATTCTTGAATGTTGGAACTGCGGCAAGAAGGGCCACGTCAAGAAGGATTGCTGGTCCAAGAAGAAGAAGGAGACAGAGTCTCAAGACAACAAGCCAACATCGGAGGCCAATGTGGCAGGTAAAGTAGAGCAAGATGCTCTAATTCTCTCATTAGACAATGTGTCTAATTCCTGGATAGTAGATTCCGGGGCTTCATTCCATGCGACACCACACAAGCAACATTTCCAAGACTACACCAAAGGTAATTTTGGGTATGTATACTTGGGAGATGATGAAGCTTGTGAGATTGTCGGCAAAGGTACAATTTCTGTCAAAAGTGCTAACGGAAATGAATGGAAGCTTAAAGATGTTAGGCATGTTCCTTCTCTTCGCAAAAATTTGATCTCTACAGGACAATTGGACGATGAAGGTCAGAGCATCACATTCGGAAATAAACGGTGGAAGATCTCAAAGGGATCTTTGGTGGTTGCCAAGGGAGAAAAGGTCGGTACACTTTACTTGTGTACTGTTAGCACGCAACCTTCAGCTTGTGCAGCAACTACAGAAGTTGATAGTGCAGGGTGTCACTATCGACTTGGGCATATGAGTGCCAAAGGAATGCAAATCCTTCAAACAAAGAAGCTTCTACCAGGTTTGAAAGAAGTGGACTTAGAGTTCTGTGAAGATTGTGTTTATGGTAAACAAAAGAGGGTAAAATTTCAAAAATCAAGAAATGAAAGAAAAAATAAAAAACTTGAGTTGGTTCATTCTGATGTTTGGGGTCCTGCAAGTACACCATCACTTGGTGGCTCATTGTACTATGTAACATTCATAGACGATGCGACTAGAAAAACATGGGTTTATGTCATGAAGAATAAATCCGATGTATTTTCCATATTTCAAAGGTGGAAAGCCTTTGTGGAGAATGAAACAGGTACCAAGGTTAAATGCCTCAGATCCGACAATGGAGGCGAATATTGCAGCCAAGCTTTTGAAAGCTTTTGTGCTAGCAATGGCATTCGGAGGCAAAGGACAACCCCAAGGACACCTCAACAAAATGGGATTTCGGAAAGGATGAACAGGACAATCATGGAACGAGCACGAAGCATGCGGCTACATGCAGGCCTACCGCTTGAGCTTTGGGCCGAAGCTATAAGTACGTCTGTGTACTTAATCAATCGGTCACCCTCAACGGCTTTGGATGGAGGAGTTTCAGAAGAGGCATGGACAGGTAAACCGGTGAATTATGAATTTCTCAAAGTGTTTGGGTGTGAGGCTTTCATGCACATAGATAGAAGCCTAAGATCAAAGCTAGATGCAAAGTCCAAAAAGTGTTTCTTCATTGGCTATGGAGAAGGAGACTTTGGGTATCGCCTATGGAATCCTGAAGATGGTAAAATCTTAAGGAGTAGGGATGTAATTTTTAACGAACAAAATATGTACAAAGATTACTTGGAAAGAAAACAAACAAAAGAAACAGGTGATGAGTACATGGAGCTTGAGGACGGTGAAGACTCAAGGACTGCAAACAGTGACAATGTGCAACAAAGTCAACCAAATGAGGAGCCTCAACCTATTCCCCGAAGATCTACAAGAGTAAGTAGACCTCCAAAAAGTTTTGTTCCTTCCTTCAACCATCTCTTGATCTCAGATTCTGGAGAGCCGGAATCATACGAAGAAGCTATGCAACATGAATCCAAAGAAGAATGGACGAAGAGCATGCAAGTGGAGATGGACTCACTACATCGCAACCAAACATGGGAGTTGGTTGAGTTGCCTAAAGGTAAGCGGGCACTTCAAAACAAATGGGTGTACAAGCTAAAGGAAGAAGAAGGTGGGAAGAAAAGGTATAAGTCTAGGCTTGTGGTAAAAGGTTTTTCTCAAAAGAAAGGTATTGACTTCAATGAAATATTTTCTCCTGTTGTAAAAATGAACTCAATTAGGCTTGTCTTAAGCCTTGTGGCTGCTCATGATCTAAATCTCTAGCAAATGGATGTAAATACGACATTCCCTCATGGTGACTTAGAGGACGAAATCTACATGCTTCAACCAAAGGGGTATGAAGTAAAAGGTAAGGAGAAAATGGTTTGTAGATTAAAGAAGAGCTTGTATGGTTTAAAGCAAGCATCAAGACAATGGTACTTGAAGTTTGATCGACGGATGTTGGATCATGGATTCACAAGATGCAACTCCGATCACTACGTCTACACAAAGAAATTTGGAGATGGGAAATTCATCATCCTAATGTTGTATGTTGATGACATGTTGATTGCAAGTGCTAACATGCAAGACATCAAAGACCTAAAAGAGGAGCTGTCTAAATATTTTTCAATGAAAGATTTAGGTGCTGCAAAGAGGATACTTGGTATGAAAATATCAAGGGACAGGACGAAGAAGACAATAAAGCTATCTCAAGAAGATTACATCAAGAAGGTACTAGAAAGGTTTGCAATGCAAAATGCAAAACCAGTTTCTACACCTTTGGCTGGTCATTTTAAACTAACGAAGGATATGTGTCCAAAGACACAAGAGGAAATAGCCTATATGTCTAAAGTTCCATATGCTGCAGCGGTAGGTTCTCTAATGTATGCTATGGTCTGGACAAGGCCAGACATTGCACATGCAGTGGGAGTTGTGAGTAGGTTCATGGACAACCCAGGTAAAGAGCATTGGCAAGCTTTGAAGTGGATACTTAGGTATCTAAAAGGGACAACAACAAATGCTTTGTATTTTGGAGGAGCTGATATTTTTCTAGAAGGGTATGCTGATGCAGATATGGCAGGTGACAAAGATACTCGAAGGAGCACTACTGGCTATGTGTTCACGGTTGGAGGCACAGCAGTAAGCTGGGCTTCAAAGCTGCAGAAAGTGGTTTCACTTTCTACCACGGAAGCAGAGTATGTAGCAATGACGGAGGCAAGCAAAGAAATTCTGTGGCTTCACAAATTCTTAGAAGAGCTTGGATTCAAACAAGACAATTGTGTCTTGTACAGTGATAGCCAAAGCGCTATCCATCTTGCAAAGAACTCAGCCTTTCATTCAAGGACAAAGCACATTGAGGTGAGATATCACTTCATACGCACTCTTTTGGAAGAGGGACAACTAAAGCTAGGAAAGGTGCATACAAGTGAAAATCCTGCAAACATGTTTACAAAGGTGGTCAACAAGGAGAAGTTGAGCTTTTGCTCATCTTCAATCGGCATTCAAGGATAAGAAGCCAGAATGGAAAGCAGTCACAGGTTTGGTTTGGAGATCAGTCTCCAAGTGGGAGATTGTTAAGTATGGAACCTGATTTACCCTTGTAATTTTCTGTGGTAAAAGCGCACATTTGTAAGGCCCCCATTATGAGGAGAAGCCATCGTGCGTGAAGGAAAATCACTCACCGGAAACCAAAATTTTCATGGACAAGAATCAGGGGAAACTTTAAAGGCCTCGGGGGCGGAGGCCCCCAAGACTTTTTTTTCGCCAGAATATTCTTTTTCACCGGAATATTATGGCTGGACGGCGGCCGGAAAGTGGTCGGAAAACAACCGGTCGGTTGGCCGGTGGCCGGTAGTCAATGGCCGATGGCCGGTGGTCGGAAGTCAATGGCCGGTGGCCGGTGGTCGGAAGTCAATGGCTGGTGGCCGGTGGCCGAATTCAATGGCTGGTGGCCGAATTCAAAAGCGGACTTGTCTTCTCAAGGGCGGCCACACATGGGCGGATTGGAGGGTCCGATTTGGACTTATTCGCACAAGGGCGGCTACACATGGCTGTCTCTCATAAGAGAGGGCAGCCCTTTTGGCCTATAAAAGGAGGCCATTTCTACACACATTTTATAGTGTGAAGTTGATGCAACAAGGTGAGTGTGAGGTGGTGAGAGTGAAGCAAGGCGGGAGCTCCATTAAGGGTATAATCCCTTTGTAAACTACTTCTTGTTTTGAAGTACTAAAGCCATTGAGTGGCTGCTTTCCCGTGGACGTAGTCCACATTGGGTGAACCGCGTATATCGTGTGTACTCTCTCTCTCTCTCTCTACTCTATAATCTCGTGTATATAAATCTGTCTCTCTCCATTAAGTAATCTACTCACATATCTATTTAGCTACGTCTTATTTCCTAACAGTCTTGGGTGTGAGAACATGAGGGAATTGATGTTGTGTTTTATAAGTGTTTTGCTTAGTGCTTGAAGCTTCCATCTTCATTGCACTAGCTATTTATTGAAGGAACACAAATAATTGTATTGTAAAATGTCTCTCTTGATGGGGGAAACCTATAATACAAAGCCTTTTGGAGGGGGGACCGGCTCCATGTAAATCCGGTCCTCAATTGTTGTCAATAGCTTAATTTCTCTCTCCTTTGGAGAATAGTTCATGCCTATCTAACTAAATGTTATGCTTTTGTTGCTCTCTCCACCCAAGCACTCTTGTTATGCTCATTAGGAACCTATTCTAATGAAATGCTCACTATGTTCATGTTATTTTCCACTACACACAAGTTACTAGGCCATTAAATGTTACATTGGTATCAGAGCACAAGGTTTCTGTTTTCTTGCTCAAGAAGGGAGGTCCTCAAGCTAGCTATAAATGGTTGTTATTATTAATTTCAATTAAGTAGAATAGGGATTTTTCAGCCTTGCAGTGTGCATGCCTTTGTGCAGATAACGGGGCATCACCGTCAAGAGCTATGGTCTTAATAGTGAAGTCCTACGGGGCTTGCCTACGGCTAACCACTATTGAGCTATTAGAATCTTGACAGGAGCCATTGGTGTTTCAGTGTTGAAAGACCCTCTCTTCTATTCCTTGCAATTAATGGTATTTAACCCACGGATGCAGTAGCTTGAGTGCTTTTCTAAAGGGGTAAAGAGGAGTAGCAACTAGGGCTTGAAGTGCCAAAGTACACCTAAAAAAGTTGTTAGAATGGCTGACAATAGTAAAGACAGTGAAATTAATGTTGATAGCTTTGATTTTGCTAATGAGTAGACTACTAATGATGCCCCTATGCTTGTTAAGTACCTTGTTTCTAGGCTTCGACAAGCCATGGGCAATCCATCCCTCCAAAGTGAAGTGCAATAGCAACTTCATTCTCATGGTATTCTCCAAACCACCCACCATGACCAGAGAGTACCAAGGAAGCCTCCTTGCGAGACTCCCTAAAGATACCTCTCTCCGATTGGGAAGAAGAATAGGATCCATACGAAGGGCTCAAAAATTTGCTTCTTGATGATGCATCTCCTTCTCAAAGAAGAACTCAAGAGCCCCCACCAAAGACGTGAGTCTCCTGCCACCTCGGGAGAGATGGCTCCACGAAGACGGCGGGCTAAATGCTCTCTATCACCTCCTAAACGGAGAAGACCATCGCACACTTCTCACACCATAATTCAAAGAGGGATGACAAAAATCAAGAGAAGAAAAAGGTGAGAAAGAGGTTACCCTCTTCTCCATCTTCTTCATCCTCTTCTTCTTATGAAGAAATTGATGGTGCGGACAAAGAGAGAACCACGGCAAGAAAAAGGCAAGAACGAGGTCACCCTTTCCTCCATCTTCCTCAAACTCTTCATCTTCTGAAGAAATCAATGGTGCAATTTTTGAACCATCAAAAAGAATAGGCCATAGGAAATCCTATGGCGCGTGGAAGAGGTCGTCCAAGCTCAAGAAGTTCAAAGAGGGAGGAAAGAGCATCTCTTTCCTTACCTACGATGGCACTTTTGGTGCTACGGACAAGACTTGGCCTTTATCCAACAATTTGATGCGGCGTTTGGAGATGAGGGCTTCACGGAGTCCTCTAAGCTACACCGTGTAGCCATGCACTTTCAAAAGTCCTCTAGGCAATGGTGGTCTAGCCTACGAGAAAATGGTGAAGCTCCACAAACATGGAAAGCTTTAAGAGCTTCCATTATGAAGCAGTTTTTGGCCACCGATGCCAAAGACAAAGTACTCACTGAATGGTGAAGCTTGAAGCTCTCTCCCTACGAATCCATTCACAATATGTAGATAAGTTTTGGGATTTACATCTCAAAGCCACTGTCTTGAAAAAGATGGATTTTGGACAACAAAAACAACAATTTTGTGTGGGCTTATTAACTGAAGAAATGGGAGAGTATGTCAACTCCCAAAGGCCATGCACCATATCTATGGTTATACACCATACTATGGTGGCTTCTCGAATCAATTTCCAAACAGGGGCTAAGAGAAATTCTAAGCCCACGGAAAACAAGGGTTCCAATGAGCCTAAGGGGAAGGACAATGTCCAAAAGTCTCCTAAGGGCAATTCCAATAACAACGAAGCTAAGGAGAAGGGAGTTTACAAAGGCAAAAACAAACTCTCTTCTTAAGAGCTTGAGCATTATCGCAAGGATAACCATTGTTTCAAGTGTGGCGAGAAAGGGCATGTGTACCGTGCTTGTCCCCAAAAGAAGACCCACCATGAGCCTCCTAGAGCTACCTTGGTTGAAATCCAAGAAGAGGAAGCTCACCACAAAGGATCTCCTCTATGCCATGCTTGGGGAAAGGTAAGAGAACATGATGCTTTTATTCTCTTTAACCCTGGTTCTACTCACAATTTCATATCCACGGAGTTGGCCACCAAGCTAGGCATCCAAGCCTATGAGATGGGAGATGTCCTACCCGCAGATGGTGCTTTCAAAGGGCAAGAAGCTTCAATCACTCCCTTAATTGGGAAATTGAGGTTTCATGTCCAAAGCTATGTGGACAAAGAGGACTTCTTTATCTCTCCTCTCAAGCAGGAGGATGTAATTCTAGGGGCACCATGGTTTGGTCGCATGGCTGCCAATGTTAAATTCCCTGAAAAAAGAATCTACTTTAGGTTTAGGGAAAAAGATATGTACATAGATGCTAAGGCAATGGGTAACACCATAACCATTGTACATACGCAAGCTTTCAATAAGTCAATAAAGATCTCTATTTCTGCGTACATGATTTTTGTTAAAGATTCTCAAAATGAACCTAATGCTTTAGCAAAAGAAAATATAAACAATCACAAGGAATTAGAGTTATCCAATTTTCTCAAGGGGTTTCAAGATGTCTTTAGTGATAACATCCCTTGTGAACAACCTCCTAAATGAGGCAATGATGACCATGCAATTGAACTTCTTCCAGGAAGTCCACTGCCTAATAAACCTCCTTATAGAGTTTCTCAAGCTCATCAAGAGGAGATTATGCGACAAGTGCTTGAGTTAGTTGAGAAGGGCATGGTTAGGCCTAGCTCATCTCCCTTTTGCTTACCTGTGTTACTAGTGCAACAAAAAGAAGGCACATATCATATGTGTGTCGACTATAGAGCACTAAATAGGATCACTATCAAAAATAGGTTTCCCGTTCCACGGGTAGAAGACCTATTTGATAAGCTACAAGGGTCCACCTACTTTAGTAGGCTTGACATAAAAAGTGGCTACCATCAAATAAGGATAGTTGATCAAGACATTGTAAAAATCGCATTTTGCACTACGTTTGGTCTTTACGAATACAACGTCATGCTTTTTGGCTTGACCAATGCACTGTTAGGAAATAAGACGTAGCTAAATAGATAATTGAGTAGATTACTTAATGGAGAGAGACAGATTTATATACACGAGATTATAGACTAGAGAGAGAGAGAGAGAGAGAGTACACACGATATACGTGGTTCACCCAATGTGGGCTACGTCCACGGGAAAGCAGCCACTCAATGGCTTTAGTACTTCAAAACAAGAAGTAGTTTACAAAGGGATTATACCCTTAATGGAGCTCCCGCCTTGCTTCACTCTCACCACCTCACACTCACCTTGTTGCATCAACTTCACACTATGAAATGTGTGTAGAAATGGCCTCCTTTTATAGGCCAAAAGGGCTGCCCTCTCTTATGAGAGACAACCATGTGTAGCCGCCCTTGAGAAGACAAGTCCGCTTTTGAATTCGGCCACCGGCCAACCGACCGATTGTTTTCCGACCACTTTCCGGCCGCCGTCCGGCCATAATATTATGGCGAAAAAGAATATTCCGGCGAAAAAAAAGTCTCGGGGGCCTCCGCCCCCGAGGCCTTTAAAGTTGCCCCTGATTCTTGTCCGTGAAAATTTTGGTTTCCGGTGAGTGATTTTCCTTCATGCACGATGGCTTCTCCTCATAATGGGGGCTTTACAAATGTGCGCTTTTACCACAGAAAATTACAAGGGTAAATCAGGCTCCATACTTAACAATCTCCCACTTGGAGACTGATCTCCAAACCAAACCTGTGACTGCTTTCCATTCTGGCTTCTTATCCTTGAATGCCGATTGAAGATGAGCAAAAGCTCAACTTCTCCTTGTTGACCACCTTTGTAAACATGTCTGCAGGATTTTCACTTGTATGCACCTTTCCTAGCTTTAGTTGTCCCTCTTCCAAAAGAGTGCGTATGAAGTGATATCTCACCTCAATGTGCTTTGTCCTTGAATGAAAGGCTGAGTTCTTCACAAAATGGATAGCGCTTTGGCTATCACTGTACAAGACACAATTGTCTTGTTTGAATCCAAGCTCTTCTAAGAATCTGTGAAGCCACAGAATTTCTTTGCTTGCCTCCGTAATTGCTACACACTCTGCTTCCATGGTAGAAAGTGAAACCACTTTCTGCAGCTTTGAAGCCCAGCTTACTGCTGTGCCTCCAACCGTGAACACATAGCCAGTAGTGCTCCTTCGAGTATCTTTGTCACCTGCCATATCTGCATCAGCATACCCTTCTAGAAAAATATCAGCTCCTCCAAAATACAAAGCATTTGTTGTTGTCCCTTTTAGATACCTAAGTATCCACTTCAAAGCTTGCCAATGCTCTTTACCTGGGTTGTCCATGAACCTACTCACAACTCCCACTGCATGTGCAATGTCTGGCCTTGTCCAGACCATAGCATACATTAGAGAACCTACCGCTGCAGCATATGGAACTTTAGACATATAGGCTATTTCCTCTTGTGTCTTTGGACACATATCCTTCGTTAGTTTAAAATGACCAGCCAAAGGTGTAGAAACTGGTTTTGCATTTTGCATTGCAAACCTTTCTAGTACCTTCTTGATGTAATCTTCTTGAGATAGCTTTATTGTCTTCTTCGTCCTGTCCCTTGATATTTTCATACCAAGTATCCTCTTTGCAGCACCTAAATCTTTCATTGAAAAATATTTAGACAGCTCCTCTTTTAGGTCTTTGATGTCTTGCATGTTAGCACTTGCAATCAACATGTCATCAACATACAACATTAGGATGATGAATTTCCCATCTCCAAATTTCTTTGTGTAGACGTAGTGATCGGAGTTGCATCTTGTGAATCCATGATCCAACATCCGTCGATCAAACTTCAAGTACCATTGTCTTGATGCTTGCTTTAAACCATACAAGCTCTTCTTTAATCTACAAACCATTTTCTCCTTACCTTTTACTTCATACCCCTTTGGTTGAAGCATGTAGATTTCGTCCTCTAAGTCACCATGAGGGAATGTCGTATTTACATCCATTTGCTAGAGATTTAGATCATGAGCAGCCACAAGGCTTAAGACAAGCCTAATTGAGTTCATTTTTACAACAGTAGAAAATATTTCATTGAAGTCAATACCTTTCTTTTGAGAAAAACCTTTTACCACAAGCCTAGACTTATACCTTTTCTTCCCACCTTCTTCTTCCTTTAGCTTGTACACCCATTTGTTTTGAAGTGCCCGCTTACCTTTAGGCAACTCAACCAACTCCCATGTTTGGTTGCGATGTAGTGAGTCCATCTCCACTTGCATGCTCTTCGTCCATTCTTCTTTGGATTCATGTTGCATAGCTTCTTCATATGATTCCGGCTCTCCAGAATTTGAGATCAAGAGATGGTTGAAGGAAGGAACAAACCTTTCTGGAGGTCTACTTGCTCTTGTAGATCTTCGGGGAATAGGTTGAGGCTCCTCATTTGGTTGACGTTGTTGAACATTGTCACCGTTTGCAGTCCTTGAGTCTTCACCGTCCTCAAGCTCCATGTACTCATCACCTGTTTCTTTTGTTTGTTTTCTTTCCAAGTAATCTTTGTACATATTTTGTTCGTTAAAAATTATATCCCTACTCCTTAAGATTTTACCATCTTCAGGATTCCATAGGCGATACCCAAAGTCTCCTTCTCCATAGCCAATGAAGAAACACTTTTTGGACTTTGCATCTAACTTTGATCTTAGGCTTCTATCTATGTGCATGAAAGCCTCACACCCAAACACTTTGAGAAATGCATAATTCACCGGTTTACCTGTCCATGCCTATTCTGGAACTCCCCCATCCAATGCCGTTGAGGGTGACCGATTGATTAAGTACACAGACGTACTTATAGCTTCCGCCCAAAGCTCAAGCGGTAGGCCTGCATGTAGCCGCATGCTTCGTGCTCGTTCCATGATTGTCCTGTTCATCCTTTCCGAAATCCCATTTTGTTGAGGTGTCCTTGGGGTTGTCCTTTGCCTCCGAATGCCATTGCTAGCACAAAAGCTTTCAAAAGCTTGGCTGCAATATTCGCCTCCATTGTCGGATCTGAGGCATTTAACCTTGGTACCTGTTTCATTCTCCACAAAGGCTTTCCACCTTTGAAATATGGAAAATACATCGGATTTATTCTTCATGACATAAACCCATGTTTTTCTAGTCGCATCGTCTATGAATGTTACATAGTACAATGAGCCACCAAGTGATGGTGTACTTGCAGGACCCCAAACATCAGAATGAACCAACTCAAGTTTTTTATTTTTTCTTTCATTTCCTGATTTTTGAAATTTTACCCTCTTTTGTTTACCATAAACACAATCTTCACAGAACTCTAAGTCCACTTCTTTCAAACCTAGTAGAAGCTTCTTTGTTTGAAGGATTTGCATTCCTTTGGCACTCATATGCCCAAGTCGGTAGTGCCACACCGCACTGTCAACTTCTGTAGTTGCTGCACAAGCTGAAGGTTGCGTGCTAACAGTACACAAGTAAAGTGTACCAACTTTTTCACCCTTCGCAACCACCAATGATCCCTTTGAGATCTTCCACCGTTTGTTTCTGAATGCAATGTTGTGACCTTCATCGTCCAATTGTCCTGTAGAGATCAAATTTTTGCGAAGAGAAGGAACATGCCTAACATCTTTAAGCTTCCATTCATTTCCGTTAGCTGTTTTGACAGAAACTGTACCTTTGCCGACAATCTCACAAGCTTCATCATCTCCCAAGTATACATACCCAAAATTACCTTTGGTGTAGTCTTGGAAATGTTGCTTGTGTGGTGTCGCATGGAATGAAGCCCCGGAATCTACTATCCAGGAATTAGACACATTGTTTAATGAGAGAATTAGAGCATCTTGCTCTACTTTACCTGCCACATTGGCCTCCGATGTTGGCTTGTTGTCTTGAGACTCTGTCTCCTTCTTCTTCTTGGACCAGCAATTCTTCTTGACGTGGCCCTTCCTGCCGCAGTTCCAACATTCAAGAACTAACTTTGTGCGTGACTTGCTCCGCCTTGAGCGATCACGACCCTTTTGGTTTTTGAACCTCTCCTTAAGCCTTCCTCTTGTTTCCACTGATAGTGCAGCACTTGATGATTCTCCTGTGCTTCTCCTTCGCATTTCCTCGCTTAGGAGAACACCCACAACATCATCAAACTTAAGAGTATTTGTGCCAGAGATAGAATTACTTACAGCCATCACAAGGCTGTCCCAACTATCCGGTAGAGATGATAGTATAAGGAGAGCTCGCACTTCGTCATCGAAATTGATTTTCACTCATCGAAGTTGACTTATGTTTGTGTTAAAGTCATTTAGGTGTTCTTCAACTGAACCATTCTCTGCCATCTTTAGATTGAACAAGCGCTTCATAAGAAATACCTTATTGGATGCCGATGGTTTCTCGTAGAAGTCGTCAAGTGACTTCATCAAGTCCTCCGTGGTCTTCATCTCCGAAACATTGAAGGCCACCGTTGACGCCAAGCTTAACCGGATTGTTCCCAGTGCCTTTCGATCAAGGACAATCCATGCTTCATCTGCCATTGTTGCGGGATTCTTCGCAAGACCGCCTAGTGGCAAATAGAGGTCCTTCTGGTAGAGATAGTCTTCAATCTGCATCTTCCAATGTTGGTAGTTTTTGCCGTTGAACTTCTCAATCTTGAGCTTCCCTTCCTCCGCCATAACTCCCACTCAATTCAAGGAATCCTTTCCTTGAGATAATTTAGCTACGAGCAAACCTTGCTCTGATACCAGTTGTTAGGAAATAAGACGTAGCTAAATAGATATGTGAGTAGATTACTTAATGGAGAGAGACAGATTTATATACACGAGATTATAGAGTAGAGAGAGAGAGAGAGAGTACACACGATATACGTGGTTCACCCAATGTGGACTACGTCCACGGGAAAGCAGCCACTCAATGGCTTTAGTACTTCAAAACAAGAAGTAGTTTACAAAGGGATTATACCCTTAATGGAGCTCCCGCCTTGCTTCACTCTCACCACCTCACACTCACCTTGTTGCATCAACTTCACACTATAAAATGTGTGTAGAAATGGCCTCCTTTTATAGGCCAAAAGGGCTGCCCTCTCTTATGAGAGACAGCCATGTGTAGCCGCCCTTGTGCGAATAAGTCCAAATCGGACCCTCCAATCCACCCATGTGTGGCCGCCCTTGAGAAGACAAGTTCGCTTTTGAATTCGGCCACCGGCCACCAGCCATTGACTTCTGACCACCGGCCACCGGCCATTGACTTCCGACCACCGGCCATCGGCCATTGACTACCGGCCACCGGCCAACCGACCGGTTGTTTTCCGACCACTTTCCGGCTACCGTCCAGCCATAATATTCCGGCGAAAAAGAATATTCTGGCGAAAAAAAAGTCTCGGGGGCCTCCGCCCCCGAGGCCTTTAAAGTTGCCCCTGATTCTTGTCCGTGAAAATTTTGGTTTCTGGTGAGTGATTTTCCTTCACGCACGATGGCTTCTCCTCATAATGGGGGCCTTACATATGTGCGCTTTTACCACAGAAAATTACAAGGGTAAATCAGGCTCCATACTTAACAAAGACCTCACACACCTTCAAAGATGGTGAGAGCTGGCGGGGTATGCCAGTAGATTGAGAGGAAGAAGGAGTATTATCATGCATGGTAGAGGAGATGAGCATGCATCGAAGCTTGGCTCTTGGTTGGATTTGCATCACAAAGCCAAGAATTGTTGGTGTAGACCTCCATTCTCACAAGCTTGGAGTAGGTGATAAGCTTTCCATTAAAGCTTGAGAAGGAGAGAGAGAGAGAGAGTCTTCTTGCTTCACACATGAGCTAGTGTGAGTGTGTGTGGAATAATGGCTTGAGAAATTCAGGCCACTCTCTCTCTTGGTCGACCCTCATGCTATTCCTCTTCCTGGCTTCCCATTGGATCCTCCAGGCTTAGCCAATAGGATTTAAGAAGCATAAGTGATAGTCTTGTGACATGTGTCTCCCTTTTCACTTTTGTGAGAGCTTTAGGTAATTAATTAATGCAACTAAACTCTTATTGGATCCCTTTGTTTCATGGACAATCATGAATCAGGCAAGCCATTGGGCTGCTGAATGCTCATTGGACCCCTTGGGAGACTGTCCAATAGTCTTCTAGAGAGCTTAATTCTTATTGGTTCTTTTATTAAGTGTTTTTAAATGAATTAAAATAGATTTACTCTAACCTAATTCTTATGGTCCACCTTCATGGCCATCCAATAGGATTTGAGTGCACCTTGTGGACATCTGGGCTAGGGAAGAGCTGACATGTGTCCCTCATTTCGTTTGTATAAAGGAATCTTGTGAGTGTGTGTGTGTGTGTGTTTCTCTCTCATCTCCTACTTGCAAGGCTCGCCCCCTCCTTTGTAGGAGTTTTGAAGACTTTTTGGTATACACACAAAGCATCCAATTTCCCTAGTGTTTGACCTTTGGACACAACCTTTGAATTTTGGAACCTTAGTATTTTGGAAGTCTTAAAGGGCTGAACCTTAGGGTCTTTAAAGCCCATTGTTGCACATTGCTCTTTTGCAGATGCCCCCCCCTTTGGATCCCTATTTTTTGTCCTTTGGATCCCTACTGTGGCCAGTTTGCCAGCTTAACCAATATTCTAGCCTTTTCTCCCCTTGTACTTCCCCATATTATATGATCACTTTAACATGAGAAATCATTTAGGAGACATTAGATATTAGTTATTATGACATGATATTTTAGATTAACCCTTGTTATTGATCCCACTTGGTTTAAGTACAGGTAATTGTTTCCCCAATCCTGGATGATTTGTACTTGTCACATGAGCGGTCTTCCCAAGATGATTTCATAATTGAGTTTCTTTCCAAAGTCCACTATTGCAAAAGTATGTTGATAATCAATTCCACAGGAATTAACTATCACTTTTTCAAGCAGTCCTAAGGGTCTTTTGATGTGTCCATTAGCCAATTTCAATTTCATTCGAGTTTGTCTAATGGCTGGTTTTCCCCATGATTCCCATACTTTTTTCATGGCTATGGCTATGCCTGCCCCACTATCCAATATTCCATGGTTTCTATATCATTATATCTCACTAGAAGGGTTGTGTTTCCTTCTTCCCCTTCGTAGTATTCTCCAACTTTTTATTAGTTGGAACGGATCTAATCTCTTCGTTATCCAATTCGTGTTTCGATTTTTCTAGATTTTTCACGATTAGTCGTGTTATCCCCACCTTCTCTAGAGTTTTTTGTAGATCATTCCATAAATATGATCTGATTTTTAGCAGTTCTTGTGAAGTAAGAGTGCATTGAATGGGTATAGACATGATTGAATGGATGTTGTCTACCTCTAGGGTCTGTTCCGCTCTTTTTATCTGAGTGGTTTTACACACTATGGATTCGTCTTTGTTATCTCCCAAGTAAGAGGGTAGTGTTTTTAGAGTCATTGGTTTAGACATTCCTAAAGCTTCAAAGTCGCAATCCCCATACAAGGATTGTACATCCATGGTCATATCAGGAGGTAGATTGTCTAACCAAACTTCCTCTGTAGGAGCTGACTTCAAAGTTAGGCTCCCATCATTAATCTCTCTAACTTTTTCCCATAAGTGTCCTGGCCAGTCTTCTTCTACGAATGGAATTCAATCTAAGGCATCTTCACTGTCAAGCACTATGAGTTCTAGCTCTTTAGTTTCAAGGTGGGGTCCTTACCACTACTTTAGATTTCTCTTTACTGGTTCCTACCACAAGCTCCTCAGGTTTTGCTATACTCTCGAGCTTGGGTTTTTGTTTTTCCAGCATCTCTTGAGTAATTCTTACCAGATTTTGATAGGCTTCAAGCTCAACTGCTTCCATATCTGGAGAAGGATAGTTTTCCATCTATTTTCCATGTTTTGGCCTGCTTTAAGTCCCACTTGGTAAGCTTCCAAAGCAGCATTGGTTGGCTAAAAAATTTTATCTACCAAAATTGACCCTCTAGATTTTACTGTGGTTTCCTTGATTTCACTTCCAGTTTCTTTCACTTTTTCTTGGAATAGTTTCTTGGCTTTCTCCTCGATTTCAGCCCTTTGTTTCCGTTTTCTCATCTCATGGGTGAAAGCATGTTAACCTGTCATGATTTTTCATGTCCCGGACAATGCTAACTAGCACAATTTTGACATATGCTAACTAGTACAATAACTTGAGCTACATCTCCATGATCTATGACATATGATATATCAATGGAAAGCACTTGAAACAAGGAATCCAAATGTACAACCTCCGACAAATTTTGATATTATTTGGTAAAAATTCACTGGACGCCCAACTTTTCGAAGATGTGCTAACTTGAAACTGCTAACTAGCACAAAAAGCACGACAAGTTAACATGCTTTCACCCTCATACCTTTGGCTTCTTCTTCTTCTGTCAGGTCGTTTGCAATGTAGGCAGGTCTAGGCTCTTCTCCTGGTTCGGCCAGATCTATCTTTTTTGCATTTTCAGGTCCTTCGTAGAACTCACCTTGTTTTCCTAGTTCCTTGGCAGGTTGTTCGATTATGATCTTTTGGTCTTGGAGAGTATATGTCTTGTAATGGGATGGAACACTCATTGCATCTTTATCTTCCTCCTTGGTGGTTTCCGTTTCAGTGGTATACATCTCCTTTAGAGCTTTCTTCAACTCTTCATACTTCTTTTCTTGTTCAACTCGTGTCATGGTTGAAGCCTTGTCCTGGTATTTAGGTTTTGCTTGAGTTTCCTTTCTTGTTTTTCTCGATGTTTTTGATATTTCTTGCTTTTCGTTTAAAGGATATCTACCAGTGATTTTGTCTTTGACGCAATCATGTGCATCTATTTGTATCAAAAACTGTGTCCTACTAGAGACTGATGGCATGGGTTTAGATTTCAAGCTTCCGGTGTCTCTTTTTCTTCTATACCATTTCTGTCTTCTTGGTTTTTGATTTGGAAAGTCAAAAAACTTTTCTTCCTCTCCTTTCATGACCCCGAATCATCTGAGGTAGCTGAATGTTCTTCTAACTTGTCTATTGCATCATAGTAGAGATCTGAAAAGACGTGCTAAGCCTTCATTAAGTCCTCGGGTTCTTGAATTTCATCTTCAATGTGAAAAGTTGAGATCATTTGTATGGGAATTATGTCATAGCCATCCTCATTGCAAAATTGAGTAGGCATAGACGTATTCACACATACATCCATTGTTGCTAAAATTTGAGTCCACTCAAATGGCTCAAACAAATGCTCCCAAAAGGATTTAGGTACATAAGCTTCATCTGGGCAATCCCTTTCTAAGATACATTATTCTCATTTTAAACTCCCATTTTCTGAGGCTCCACACATCCAATTAGGTGTGTCTTTGTTTAGCCAAGATGGAAGCTTTGTTTCAACCAAAGAGACTGAGTCAAATTCTTGTATGGGTGTTTTCATGACATCTCTATAAGTGTGATCTTTTAGATTGACCCTTGTAATTGCTTCAAGTACAAATAATTCTTTCCCCAATCCTGAATGAGTTGTACTTGTCGCACGAAAGGTCTTTTCACGATGATTTCATAATTAAGCTTCTTTCCAAAGTCCACTATTGCAAAAGTATGTTGATAATAAATTCTAGAGGAACTAACTATCACTTTGTCAAGCAGTCCTAAGGGTATTTTGATGTGTCCATTAGCCAATTGCAATTTCATTCGAGTTTGTCTAATGGCTGGTTTCCCCATGATTCCCATACTGCTTTCATGGCCATGGCTATGCCTGCCCCACTATCCAGTATTCCATGGTTTCTATATCATTATATCTCACTAGAAGGGTTGTGTTTCCTTCTTCCCCTTCGTAGTATTCTCCAACTTTTTATTCGTTGGAACGGATCTAATCTCTTCGTTATCCAATTCATGTTTCAAATTTTTAGATTTTTCACGATTAGCCGTGCTATCCCCACATTCTCTAGAGTTTTTTGTAGATCATTCCATAAATATGGTTTGATTTTTAGGAGTTCTCCTAATGTAAGAGTGCATTGAATGGGTATAGACATGATTGCATGGATGTTGTCTACCTCTAGGGTCTGTTCTGCTCTTTTATCTGAGTGGTTTTACACACTATGGATTCGTCTTTGTTATCTCCCAAGTAAGAGGGTAGTGTTTTTAGAGTCATTGGTTTAGACATTCCTAAAGCTTTAGAGCTGCAATCCCCATACAAGGATGGTACATCCATCTCCATATCAGGAGGCAAATTGTCTAACCAAACTTCCTCTATAGGAGCTGACTTCAAAGTTAGGCTCCCATCATTAATCTCTCTAAGTTTTTCCCATAAATGTCCTGGCCAGTTTTCTCCCTTGAACGGAATTCCATCTAAAGCATCTTCACTGTCAGGCGCTATGAGTTCTGGCTCTTAAGTTTCAAGGTGGGGTTCTACCACCACTTTGGATTTCTCTTTACTGGTTCCTACCACAAGCTCCTCAGGTTTTTCTATACTCTCGAGCTTCGGTTTTTGTTTTTCTAGCATCTCTTGAGTAATCCTTACCAGATTTTGATAAGCTTCAAGCTTAGCTGCTTCCATATTTGGAGAAGGATAGTTTTTCCATTTGTTTTTCATGTTTTGGCTTGCTTTAAGTCCCTTGGTAAGCTTCCAAGGCTGCATTGATTGGCTAAAAAATTATGTCTACCAAAATTGACCCTCCAGATTTTACTGTGGTTTCCTTAATTTCACTTCCAGTTTCTTTCACTTTTTCTTGGCTTTCTCCTTGATTTTAGCCCTTTGTTTCTGTTTTCTCATCTTATACCTTTGGATTCTTCTTCTCTTGGTCTTTTAAGAGGAAATTTTAGTATTCTGCGAATCATCAGAGGAGTTATGTTTCTTTTTCTTAGCCTGGGCTCTGGTGATTACCTTGATTGGAACAATAGGTTCACTCTTAAATGAGCTGCTAGGTATCACTTGGACTACATTCACTACTGTTTTACCCTTGTAAAAAGGGTTTTTTGTAAATATATTCAGGGAAGTGTCCTCCCTTTTTGCAACATTGTATACAGAAAGGTTTAACTGGCTTAATGTTCTTTTCAGGCTCTGGGCATTCATTTTTCCAGTGATCATCTGCATCACAGTTATGAAAGTGTCTAGTCCTTAGCTTAATCATGGGTCTTACCATCAGAGGTCTAACACCTTGATTAGCTACATAGTACATTGGTGCAAGCTCTGATGTAGTATAAGTTGCAGGTTCTTCCATTGGTGGTGGATGTGAATTATACCACTCTCCTTCTACTATTACTGTAGAAGGACTAGGCTCAATATAGGGTGTAACAGGTACTAGTGCTTGTTCATCTATGAATCCATCTGAATGCATGTACTTTAGAGGCAGTGAATTATGTTCAGGATATGGAGGTTGTTGACGAAACAAGGGTTGAGGTATTTTTATACCAATAGTGGTCTTTGAGCTGGGGCCATATTAGGCTGATATCTGTACATGCGTTGTCATTTTGGCCTCATAGGCACATATTGAACATTTTCATCATACTTTGGTCGGTAATAGCACTCATTGGTCTCATGGTTGGTCCATTTACCCTCAATTTCACACCATTTCTGCAACCTATTTGGTTGTCCCTATTGAGGTTTCCCTTGCCCTGGTCCCCTCATAGGTGCTTTTTGCTATTATTCATCATTTCATTCATCCTTTTGAGCATGTATTCTATGGATGTAAGCGGTGCTGCAAAGCAGGCGTTCCCACTTGTGCTGGTTTAGTGGATGCTGTTTTCTCACTATGATTATCCTTAGGGACATCTTCTTCATTGAAAATATCACAATTGTCTCCTAAGTCAATAGCATCTGACACACACTCTTCTAGGGTCATATGTTTCTTGCTATACAATATAGCATGAAGTTCTTTGTTTAGCAGTCCCTCTAGAAACAATGATACTAATATTTCTTGTGTAGGCATTTCTAATTCTGGGCATCTTGCAATGTAATTGCTTCATTCTAGTTGCACAATCGCTAACAAACTCACCTTGCTTCCGTTTGAAGCTATAGATTTGAGCTACAGTATTATGTTTGATTCCCATTTTGGAATATGCAGCTAAAAATCCTTGAGCTAATGTATTTAAGCCCATGATTGACCTGGGTGGAATGTTTTAGAACCAAGTTAGTATTTTACCTTCTAATTTCATTCCAAGTCCCTCAAATTGAGTATGGAAATCAAATATGCATTCTGCTCTTAGCGCTTGCTTAAAGCTTGCTAAGTGGTTATATGGATCCCCAGATCCAATGTATTTTCTGACCTATTTATGGAAATCAACTGGTCTGACACGTCTATTTGGTTCAACTTCAGGTCTCCTAGCAGTTGGCCCTGTCTCGAGTCCTTCAAACCAATCTGCTAGAAATAGTGACTCATGTAGCCCTGGACTGGATTTATGTCACAGAGGTTTCTTTGCGATGAGGTAGGTTCAGGTTTTTGCTCCCAAAAGATCTCTTGTGGAGCTCCTCTCTTGGAATAGTTTCTGGTCCGTTGGCCCAATATCCAATCTCTTATGGAGTACCCTTGGTATTTGGTTTGTTGCACCTCCTCAAGACTCATCATAGCAAAATTATTGTTATAACAATTCCTAAATAGATAGGTTGGTAGATCTACTAAACCCTTGTCTTTGATTTTGAAGATATAGACGATCTTCATGGGTGTTAACTGTCCTGATTTCGCATGAGAAGTTTATAGAAGATCTTTGACGTTTCTATCCTCCCAACAATAGACTCCGATCCTAGGATTATCCGTGCTAATCCGTTTCAAAGGTTTCAAATCAACTTGATCATATCCCTTGAATTCTAAGGTCGGTGGTCCTTCTTTTGCTGCCATATATGGAATTATGGTATTTACTTCTAACCCCCATTTGTCTATCACATCAGGGTTTTCAACTTGTAAATACCGAGTTCCGTTTTTACCCAAATACATTTTCCCTTGTTTGTTTGCCCTGATTTCCTCTCAAACTCTATGTCATGGTCATCAATGCGAATGGCATACTCTTCATTAGGATTCAGGTAAACATGAGCTCCATGTCCATTAGTCTTATAAAAGGTGAGTATGTGCTTATATCGCACTGTCATTCCGGTTCTTGAATGAGTTTAATAGGAAGACATTTTAGATGTTGATTTTGAAAAAGTATCTGAGACTTCTTTAAAGATAGTGTCCAAGTGACCGCCTTGATTCACACTCTCTTTGGTGGATACTCTACTAGCGGTCTCTCCAAATATGCCTTGGTTTGCTAGTATACGACCAGATCTAAGGTTCATATAGACTTGTGAAGCCCAGGATAGAGTACTTACCATCGGATTGACTTGTTATTAGTTTCTTCCTCTTGACTTGATTGCAACTCTTGCCAAGCTTTCAATTCCTTGTATGGAACCTGATTCCTGTATCAATTTTAATCAAGCTAGCTATTCTTTCACAAAGAATGTACAATTTTTGCTAACTATGGTGACTGGTCTATGTGTATCTCTTCAATTTGAGCTAAGTGAGTTAGCAATTGGATAGAGTACTTACCATCGGATTGACTTGTTATCAGTTTCTTCCTCTTGACTTGATTGCAACTCTTGTCAAGATTTCAATTCCTTGTCTGCAACCTGATTCCTGTATCAATTTTAATAAAGTTAGCCATTCTTTCACAAAGAATGTATAATTTTTGCTAACTACGGTGATTGGTCTATGTGTATCTCTTCAATTTGAGCTAAGTGAGTCAGTAATTGAGACTTTCAGATTCTACTTTTGCCAAAAGCTGAAGGACTAATCTGCAACCTGGAAACTGAGTGAACATGTACTAATTTGGATCTGATTGAACCCAAAATTGACCGATGGCCTTGTATTATGTTGTTCTAACACTGTACAAGCTCAAAAGTCTAAAATTCTGTCTTTGTGTATCAGAAGTAAATAATCGTGATTATTTACTTTTCTCAAATTTTTGCACTTTTTGGCTTGTTTTGCCAAGTATTCAACTTGTTAAGGTCTCTCAACAAGGTTTACGGAGTTTGAAGGAAATTTGTTCAAGTTATCAACAGTTTAGTGTCCGCCGCAGACTCATTTTTCAAGAATCTGGCTTAAGTCTCACTTTTGTGATCCAAATTTCACCAATTTTGATTTGCGTGGTCTACTTGATATGCTTGACCTTGTGGTATACTCAAATGTGCAAAAATGTCCAATTATGTAGCAAATATAAATAATCGCGATTATTTACTTCTGATATTTTTATGCAAGTTTTTGCCATAATGTTGACACAAAATGGTTAAGCAGCTCAACTTAAGCTCCCTAGCCAAGCTCCTTCAAGTTTGGATAATCCCTATTCAAATGGTCAACAATTTTGTGTCTGCAGACTGCTAACTTTATAAATTTAGCCACAATTTTCACTTCAATGATCCAAATCTTACCAAATTTGATTTGTGTGCTCACTATAACATGCTAAAACTAACGGTATGTTGGGTTGGTAAAAAAAGTTGAATTATGGGACAATTGAGCATGTACAGCAGTGAGTTTTTGAACTAGTCATTTTTGACCCAGAATGCATGTAAATCCTTAGCAATGATGCCCCAATATCCCGCCTATACTTATTGTATGATTTGGAAGCTTAAATTCCTACTTATGATGAAATTAGGCTGCGAGTCGACGATGCCAAAGCTACGAATTACCATGAAATGCTTACGTCAATGCTAGAGCTCTTACCTACGGTTGCAACACAATAGACGACACTGCAATGTGACAACTGGGAAGGGAGTAGGTAGTGCGAGAAGGAGAGAAGTGAGCGCTATTAGCTCACACTGTGTTTTTATTATCCCAAAAACTCCTTAAAATACTTACAAAAATTGGCTGTTATACCTTAGCCAAGGTTTTGTTGTCAAAACTAGTAATCTGGGAGCTCTAACTAAAGATAGGTTGATACAATCTGGAAGCTTGTAGCCCCGGCTTATCAATTACACTCTTTATCTGGAAAGTAGGAGTTACAACATTCCCGATTTATTAAAATAATAAGTGTTTTTACAATAAAAGCTCCGAAAAATGTTATCTGAGTTATCCAAGTTAGCTTGCTGCTGCTAACAAAGATTTTAAATTGGTGATTGAAATGATGTTTATTCTTTGGTTGGATTTTTTAAGGCATAAAAATTCCACCTTTAAGGATTGTGTATTTTGGCCAACAACAAGTACAATTAAAGCTCCAAGTGTGCGATCGGTGATGAATATGATCTATGGTCAAGGGATGAAGTTTCCCTTATGAATATGGCTATGATTTTGCTTGTGGTAACCTGTGTGGCTCTTTGATTTTATATTATTTTGGATATGGTTGTGCTGCCTAAATTTTTGCAGCCCTGTTATGTGCTAAAGTGGTTTGGAGGATGGTTGGGTATCACCAAAGTCGAGTGGAGTACTTACCCATGTGATGTGATATGGTTTATGGATTGTGGAACGGTTTTTGGTTGGTGGATTATGTTAGAAGTGTACGGATAGAGACCCTGTACAATGTGATTGTCTTGGAAAAGATTGTTTGTACATATGAAATATGCTAATATTATGGTTGGCCTAATGTGCTATGTTTCTCATGATAGCAGGTCTCCCATGTTAGCCTACATTTTATTTTAGTGGAATTTATTGAATGCAAGTTACCAATATCCAAAGTGTCCTTGGCTTTCACCATTTTTCTTTCATTAGAATCTAGGTGTTACCATAGACATGTGGTAGTGATGTGTGTGAACACACTAGGAACGCCGGGGCTTTTTTCCCCTCTTTAGGAGGTTTTTTCCCCCGTGCATTGTATATACGCCCATTCATTCTAGGGCTATCTATATTTCCATTGAAAACTAAGTAATACACTCTCAGTTGTGTGCCTTGAGCTTCCTTCATCTTCTCCAAGCTGTGTGCGTTTCTCTGCAACCCTAATTCCAAAAACTGGTATCAGAGCACGTTGCGTCCTCCTGGGCTTAGTCGCCAGCAGCTCCAGCACACACGTATGCTCACTTTCTCTGATTTCTATGAGCTTTGGCGAGCGTTCCTGCAGGTCGACAAAAATTCTGGGAGGGCTCATAGAGCTCAGTCTACTCAGATTTCTGATTCGGGCTCATTTTGGACTTCGTTCTCACTACAGCCAGGTCTGCGCAAGTGATTTTGTCATTTTGTGCAGAATTTCTATCAGTGCCAAGTACTGCATAACAGGTCCCATACAATCTACTGCGGGTTGTGCTATGTAGCACATGCTGGTCTCACTTAGTTTCTCCTCATTTCGGGCAGTTTTCACATCAAGTGCAGACGTTTTCAATGGCTGACAACAACACATATGTGTTCAAGATGTTTGCTGTTGAGGATAGATTGGATGGGTACAATTACCCTATGTGGGATTACATGATGCAACATGTTCTTGTGTCAAAGGGTGTCTGCAATATTGTGCAAGGCATTGATGTACATCCTGGTTCTGAGGATGTAGGCGATGTTGAGGATATTGCAAGTCTTGCTGCAAGTAGAGTTGTTTTTCCTATGGCAGAACTAGCTCGTTGTTGGGATGTAAAGGATGTGCAGGCTCATGCATTGATTGTGTTGTCTGTGAAGCGCACCATTACTGCTCACATTTGTTCAATGAAATCTACAAAACAGGCTTGGGATATTCTAGCAGGTCTTTATGCAATGAGGCTAAAATTGCTTTGTTGTGTAAAGAGATAGAATCAAAGATTATGCATGAGGAAGATGATATGGACACTTTCCTTGTTGCTGGTGTCAAGGATATCAATGAGAAACTTATTTCTACAGGTGAAGTCATTTCAGACAGTTCCCTTATGCAGACTGTTCTTGATGCCTTACCAGATTCTTACCAGACTCTTGCTTGTACTTGGGGACTTATGAACCAAGGAAATCCTAAAGTTGGCAAGTTTGATGCATTATGCACATTGCTGCTGCAAGAGTCACTTTCCAAAAAAAACAGGACTAGGCAGTGTGCAGTTGAACATGCTTTTATTGCTTCTCAAAGAAAGGGTGGTGGTAACAATGCAGCCACTCCTTATGGTTCTGCTGCAAGTGGAAAAAATTTTGCTCCTAACGCTTCTATTGACAACAATTCATCTAGAAATTCTGGTGATAAGGGCAAAAAGAAGATGTGTTGCCGTTATTGTAAAGCTAATGATCACTTGATTAAGCAGTGTCCTAAGTTGAAGGCCAAAGAGGCTAAGAAGAAAGAGGGTGGTTCCGCTGCAAATGCTGGTTCCAGTACAAATGCAGCCATTGTTGAGTCTTGTGTGAAAGGAGACTCTGATGTTGATGTTGATGTAGAATGGGCTTTTAGTGCAGAATGCACTTACAATCCTACTGACCATGATGCATGCCAGTTGCTGCAGATTCACATGTGTGGTATTTCAATAGTGGTGTTACAAATCACATTACCTCACATAATGAATTATTCACCTCTCTTGAGTCTGTCCCTCATGGGAATTCAGTCACTTGTGCCAACAATGCCTCTTATCCGGTTCAGGGAGTTGGAAAGATTGTACTTAGTGCTGCAAATGGCAGTTCCTTCACACTTGTTGATGCACTTTATGTACCTAGGATCAAGAAGAATCTTTTGTCTATATCCGCACTTGCTAGACTTGGACTTGCAATCAAATTTGTGGATGACAGATATACAGTTCATGATCTCAGTTTTGGTGATGAAATTGTTGCATCTAGCCTTTTGTGCCGTCGGCTGTATAAACTTACTTTGTATGACAAGTGTGGACAAAACTTTGCAAATGAAATTGTAGATTCAAGGGTTGTTTCAGTTAAAAAAACTGTGCAATGCACATTTTGGGCATCTGAATTTTGCCAGTTTGCTGTGTTTGCACGTTTGCAGAAATCTGATATGGTTGGTTCTTTGCCGCCTCTTGAAGCACCTACCAAACATGTTTGTGAAGGGTGTATTTTGGGTAAGATGCAGCGTTCGAAGTTTCCAAAGGATGGATCAACTAGGACCACATGCAGGTTGTAGCTTGTGCATAGTGATGTTTATCGGCCCATGCAAACTCCATCCTTGGGCAATTACCTATACTTTGTGACTTTCGCTGATGATTACTCCAGGCATGCATGGGTATTTCCGCTTAAAGAAAATCCAAAGTTTTTATGTGCTTCAAACAATTTCTGGCTATGGCTGAAAATGTATTGAAATGTACTATGGGCACCCTCCATTCCAATCGAGAGGGGGAGTATATGTCTCATGAATTTAATGCATTTCTGGCTAGTCATGGGATAAAACACCAATGTACAGTGCATTATACACCTCAGCAAAATGGTGTTGCTGAGAGAAAAAATAGGTCACTTACGAAAATGGCACGATGTATGGTCAAAAGTCAAGCTTTGCCACATTATTTTTGGCTTGAGGCCATCATGTGTTCCACTTATGTACTTAACAGGTGTCCTATGAAATCTTTGCATTCTATCACTCCATATGAAGCATGGCATGATAGAAAGTCTTCTATTGAGCACATGCGTGTTTTTGGATGTTTGGCATATGCTTTGGTGCCACAAACACAGCGTAGAAAATTGGATGATAAGGCTGTCAAATGTATTTTTGTTGGTTATAGTGCTGAAAGAAAAGGTTACAGGTGTTATCATACGCAAACAAAGCATATTCTGGTTTCACGGATGTGGTGTTTGTGGAAGATTTTGTTCAGCCCTTGCTGTCATGTACTAGAGACAGTAATGTAAGCTCACAGGACATTTATGACACTTGGTTGCCTCTTTCCAGTGGTGGAAGTTAGAATGTAAATTCCAATGAGCAAATGTATAGCCTATGGGGGTTTTTGAAAATGTTAAGATCAACCTATTATTGATGCAGATGTACATGATGCACTTGATGAGGAAAGGACTGAAAATGAGAAGGCTAGAGGTATGCCAAAATGGTTGGTGCATACATTGCGTGACAATAAATTGGATGCACCTTTGTCTAATCGTACTCGTTCAGGCTCTCACCATGCATCTTATGCATCGGATTGTTATGCTTTGGCTATGTCTAGCTTACATGATGTTGAGGAACCTCTATCTTTTGATGAAGCACAAAATTCAAAAAATTGGATGGCTGCCAAATGACACATGCACTTTATGTGATTTGCCTCCTGGCAAAAAGGCCATTGGTACAAAGTGGGTTTACAAGTTGAAACGCAAGTCGGATGGTGAGGTTGATCGCCATAAGGCTCGACTTGTTGCAAACGGTTATGCACAACAAAAAGGCATAATTTATGAAGAGACTTTTTCTCCCACTTGTCCTATGACTACTATGCATTTTCTATGTGCATTGGCAACTCATTTCGGTTGGCATGTACATCAATCAGACATTGTTTCCTGAATGGTGACATATTTGAGGAAGTTCATGTAACACAGCTTCGTAGGTTTGTCAAGGAAGGACAAGAGGACAAAGTGTGCAGATGTAAGAAGGCTTTGTATGGGTTGAAGCAATCTCCTCATGCTTGGTATGAGAAAGATGACACTCATTTGGTCAAACGAGGATTTTGTAACAATCCAATAGAAAGCACATTGTATGTAAATCGTGAGGGTGATGTAGTTTCTCATTGTGGTTCTTTATGTAGATGATTTTTTGATCACTGGACCAAATGAGAGACATATTGCTGAATTTAAGGCTGATTTGAATGCTAATTTCAAGATGAAATATTTGGGGCTGTTGCATCATTACTTGGGCATACAGTTTAAGCAGTGTGATGGTGGTATTGCCTTGTGTCAAAAAAGTTACATAGAGACATTGCTATGTAAGTTTGGACTTGAGGATTGCAAACCTATTTCCACTCCCATGGAAACGGGTTTGAAGTTGAGTCTACATGATGCTGGCGATCTTGCTGATGTCACTCTTTACCAAAGTGCTATTAACTACCTCATTTATGTATGCAACACGAGGCTGGATATTCAGTTTGCAATCTCACAAGTCAGCAAATTTATGCATAGCCCAAGGTCTAAGCATTGGCAGGCTATCAAGAGGATTTTCTGCTACCTTAGCACTTTACATCTTGGCTTGTTTTATCCCAAGGGGGGATCATTGCCGCCAGACTTACATGCTTTTTCGGACTCAATTTGGGCTGGTTGTTTTGACACACAAGTGTCTACAAGTGATTTTTGTTTCATGCTTGGCAGTTCATGTATATCATGGCTGAGCAAGAAGCAACCTACTGTGGCCACTTTGAGTTGTGAGGCTGAGTACAGGGAAGTCTTCACAGCTATGGTTGAGTGTGTATGGCTCGGATGCCTTATGGTTGATTTGGGTGTTGGACAAGACACTACCAACACTATCTACATTAACAGTCAGAGTGCATTGACGGTTGCGAGAAACCCAATTTTTCATGCTTGCACAAAGCACATTGAGGTGCGTTACCACTATGTCAGGGAGAGGCTCTCAATAGGAGAGATCATCTTGGCTTATGTGCCAACACAGGATAATCTTGCAGATCTTTTCACAAAGGCATATTCTCGTGAGAAGCTCAAAGCTTTCCACAAAGTTTTGGGCTTACTCCCGTTTGTGGACTGATCA
Organism: Adiantum capillus-veneris; assembly: GCF_014529385.1. Classification (NCBI taxonomy): domain Eukaryota; kingdom Viridiplantae; phylum Streptophyta; class Polypodiopsida; order Polypodiales; family Pteridaceae; genus Adiantum; species Adiantum capillus-veneris. The sequence continues at coordinate 48,964,985 of NC_140937.1, forward strand.
TGTCCTCAGGGCATGGCACTTCCCTTTACTCATGTGCCAGCTCTCGTTCACCGCATCACTCCAGGGGTATTTATTACCATATGCATGTGGTAGTGATGTGTGTGAGACCGTCGGGACATTTTTTCCCTCTTTTGGAGGTTTTCCCCCCCTGTGCATTGTATATACGCCCATTCATTCTAGGGCTATATATCTTTCCATTGCACACTAAGTAATACACTCTCTGTTGTGTGCCTTGAGTTTCCTTCGTCTTCTCCAAGCTGTGTGCATTTCCCTGCATCCCTAATTCCAACACCAGGTAAACCTGAGCTCCATGGCCAAAACGTGAGTATGTGCTTATACCGCACTGTCGTTCCGGTTCCTAAATGAGTCGAATAGGAAGACATTTCAGATGTTGATTCTGAGAAAGTGTTTAAGACTTCTTCAAAGATAGTGTCCAAGTGATCGCCTTGATTCACACTCTCTTCGGTGGATACTCTACTAGCAGTCTCTCCAAATATGCTTTGGTTTGCTAGTATATGACCATATGTAAGGTTCATATAGACTTGTGAAGCTTTGGATAGAGTACTTTCTGTCGGATTGACTTGTTATCAGTTTCTTCCACCTGACTTGATTGCAACTACTGTCAAGCTTCCAATTCCTTATCTGCCACCTGATTCCTGTATCAATTTTAATCAAGTTAGCCATTCTTTCACAAAGACTGTACAATTTTTGCTGACTATTATGACTGGTCTATGTGTATCACTTCAATTTGAGCTAAGTGAGTTAGCAATTGAGACTTTTAGATTCTACTTTTGCAAAAAGCTAAAGGACTAATCTGCAACCTTAATCTGCAACCTGGAAACTGAGTGAACATGTATTAATTTGTTCCGATTGAACCCAAAATTGACCGGTGGCCTTGTATTATGTTGTTCTAACACTGTACAAACGCAAAAGTCCAAAATTTTGTCTCTGTTATCAGAAGTAAATAATCATGATTATTTACTTTTCTCAATTGTCTGCACTTTTTGGCTTGTTTTGCCAAGTATTCAACTGGTTAAGGTCTCTGGACAAGTTTCACTGAGTTTGAATAAAATTTGTCCAAGTTATCAACTGTTTCGTGTCCACAGACTCAATTTTCAAGAATCTAGCTTAAGTCTCACTTTTGTGATCCAAATTTCACCAAATTTGATTTGTGTGGTCTACTTGATATGCTTGACCTTGTGGTATATTAAAATGTGCAAAAATGTCCAATTTTGTAGTAGATGTAAATAATTGCTATTATTTACTCATGGTATTTTTATGTCAATTTTTGCCACAATATTGACATAGAATGGTTAAGCAGCTCAACTTAAGCTCCCTAGCCCAGTTTCATCAAGTTTGGATAATCCTTGTTTAAATGGTCAACAATTTTGTGTCTGCAGACTGACTTTACAAATTTGGCCACAATTTTTACTTCAATGATCCAAATCTTACCAAATTTTATTTGTGAGCTTAATATAACATGCTAAAAGTAGTGGTATGTTGGGTTGGTCAAAAAAGTTAAAAAATGGGACAAAAGTAAATAATTGCGATTATTCACTTCTAGTAAATTTTTGCATCTTTTTGGTCAATAGAGCATGTACACTTGTTGAACACTTCAATATAAGCCTCCGAGTCAAGTTTCACTAAGTTTGAACAATATTTTCCCAAGTCACACTCAAGTTCTCGTCAATCAGTACAGATTTCAATTTTTATCAAGGTTTTGGTCAGTTTGGTGATCCAAATTCTATAAGCGTTTACAAAAGATGTTTGTACACATGCATAAAGTCTTTGGTATCAGCCTTGATCACTTTGGGCTGAAATTAAATAATCATGAAAGTAAATAATCGTGATTATTTACTTTTAGCCTAAAATGAGCACTTTTTTCAACTTTTTTAGTGGACAATCTTTTTATGATTTGTTTAAGCCTAATTTGGCCTAAAATGTCAAGAGAAAGTAAATAATCTAAATTTTTGCAAACTGTTGAAAATTTACCTCAAATACGTCCTTAAGCTTACCCACTGGTTCATACAACTTTTAAAGCATAATCTCTAGCCTCAGTGGTTGACAGTCTTTTGGTGTTGTTTTTAGACGTAGACCTGAAATTCTGCAACTTCACATAGACAACTCACAATTGATTCTTCTGGAGTGAGCAATGTTTTGAGATCCCACCTCGGATTCTACTTAACCTACTCCTAGATTCTACTGCAATGGGGTTTTGGAAAGTGTCCACAAACACTCGTTTTCTTGTTTTTTATGGTTTTCTAAGCTTTGATCTTAAGACTTGTCTCTTCCATCAATCATTCTCAAAATCCTAATCTAATCCTACAGTCCTACAATCCTAAAATGTACATACCAAGTACAACCTACTTCCAAGATAAGGCTTTACACAACAAAAGACGACGATCTTAAGCTATGCGGTTTTAAAAAGAAAGTTTTGACTCTAGGTGATCCTAGAGGAAGTTAAAGGACAAATACACAAGACGCTCCTATTTTTCCCTAGTTTAGTTCTCTTTGATCCCTGACAAGAGCGCTAATGTGGGACGGGTGTCTAACCTCACTCCTATCTTATTGCAGACATAGACAGAACCACGAATATAATTGTCAATCATGGGACAAAGCTGACTCGACTAGTGCATAGAGGCTACAAGAGGTTGGTAATCTCTTGGAAAACAATGGACAACTTGCATCTAGCTCAAGCTACACTCAAATGACAGAAATCACCAAAAGCTAGTCGCTAGTCGACAAACAAATCATAACCGTTACAGTATCAAATGACATCCAAATGTTATAAAACTTCTAGGACATGTTTATAAGACGTAAGCACACATACCTATGGTCTCAATTCTCACTTTAGGTCAAGTGAAAAAATCATGATTATAGGCTCCTAAGCTACTTTTCTTGCTCATAAGATACCTATGGCCTTCTAAATCAGTATACAAAACCTTATCTCCACCTTACAGTATACTATGGCTGTGAAGTGGGCATAGTAGGTTGCGTCTAGCTCAACCATGATATACATGAAATGCCGAACATGAAACGTTTCATAAAACAACCAGTCCAATCTCAATCCAAAAAAGCATGCAAATATGGTGGCAATGATTCCCCCTTTGGATAAAACAACCCAAGATATAAGTGCCACTCAGCTAGTGAAAGATCCTTTTGACAACCTGCCAATGCTTAGACCCTAGGCTATGCATAATTTGTTGACTTTCCTAGTATTGCATACATAAATAAGGCATCTACTTGATAAAGTGGGACATCTACAAGATCTCCTATATCATGAAGACTCAAATTTGAACTTGTTTCCATTGGAGTAGTTATAAATTTTCATTCCTCAAGTCCAAAATTACATAGGAATGTCTCTATGTATCTTTCTTAACACAAAAAAGCAATACTTGCATCACATTACTTAAATTGTATGCCCAAGTAATGATGCAAAATACCGAAGTCTTTCATCTTGAAAGTAGCATTCAATTCAGTCTTGAATATAGAAATATGTGTGTCTCTTTCTTGCCAATAATCAACAAATCATCTACATACAAAATGACGATGAGAAATACATCACCCTCACGTTGGACATACAAAGTGTTGTTAGTTGGGTTGTTACAAAATTCTTGTTTAACTAAATGAGTGTTAGGTTTCTCATACCAAGCACAAGGAGACTGCTTCAACCCATAGAAAATTTTCTTGCATTTGCACACTTTCTTTCCTTATCCTTTCTTGACAAAACTATGATGCTTCATTACATATACTTCCTCAAATATATAAGCATTCAAGAAAGCTGTAAAATTATCTCATTGATGTACATTTCATACAAAATGTTCTATCAATGCACATAGAAAATGTGCATTATTCATACAAAAAGTGGGAGAAAAAGTCTCTTTGTAGTCAATGAATTTTTGATTGGTATAACCTTTTGCAACAAGTCTTACCTTGTAGCAATCAATCTCACCATCTGGCTTACGTATTTAACTTGTAAAACCACTTTGTACCAATGGCCTTTTTGCTAAGAGAAAAATCACATAAAGTACACATTTCATTTTCTATGTGCATCATATTCTGTTTGAATTGCAACCATCCAATTTTTTGAATTCTATGCTTCATCAAAAGAAAGAGGTTCTAAGGTTCCCTTTCATCACATAAACTAGAAACAACCAAAGCATAACAATTTGATACATGGAAAGAACCTGAGTGAGTACAATTAAACATAAGTGCATCCAATTTACTATCATGCAGAGTATGCGCGAGCCATTTATGTATACCCCTAGCCTCTTCATTCTCAGCCCTTTCCACATCAAGGGCATCATCTCGGGGGGTGCACTATGTAATCATGTTAATGTATAGCGCGAGTTTAAAAGGAGGGGTTTTTTAATGCAAACATTTTAGGAAATTTAACAGAGATACATTAAAATAAGGGGTTTTTATATTCAATTTTGGAAAAAAATCCTAAAATAAGGGGTCATTTTATTCATTTAGACATGTTAAAAGAGGGGTTTTTTTAATACCCCGCCGACGCACGTTATATAGGGGGTACTGAGCGGTGAATCCCCGAGGGCATCATGTACATTTGCATCAATAATATGTTGATTTGTGATATTTTTGGAAACCCCAATGGCTTGTATGTTTGCCTCACTATAACTTACATTCAAATTTCCACCATTAAAAAGAGGCAACATAGTGTTATAAATGTTATGTAAGCTTACATTACTATCTTTGGTACATAATGACAAGGATTGCATAGAATCCTCCACAAATAAAACATCTTGTGAAACCAAGATATGCATGGTTTGTGGATGGTACAACTTGTAACCCTTGCTTTTAAAAATTGGATGATAAGATCCATGCATGCCTGTGAATAATCAACAATGAAATTCACAAAGTATAGGCAATTACCCCATGATGCAATTCACATAGGCCCACAAACAACACTATGCACAAGTTGTAACTTGCATGTAGCGCTTATTGAACCATCCTTTGGAAACTTTAAATGCCACCTCTTACCCAAAATACAACCTTCACAAACATTCTTAGAAGGTACTTTAAGAGGAGGTGAAGAAGAAACCATATCATATTTTTGTAAATGTAGCGAACATGCAAAATTCGGATGCCCAAAATGTGCATGCAAAAGTTTTGTATCGAAAATAATTGTTGAATCCACAACTACATTTGACAAATAATGCTCTCACTTGTCATACAAAGTGAGATTATATAACCCACGATACAAAATGCCAAATGCAACAATTTCATCACCAAAATTGAGATCATAAATTGTACATCTATGATTCATAAATTTGACAACAAGGCAAAGTCTTGCAAGTACAGATACAAAAAAAGGCTCTTTTTAAACCCTATACATAAAGTGCATTAACAAGTGTGACCAAATAAGAGGCATGTTGGCACAAGGGATCGTATCCCCATGAAGGATATCCTCAAGACAGGTAAAGAAGTCATGATGCAAAGTAATGTTCTTTGTAGCACTAATATCAAAGTACCAAACATGTGACTCTCTAGAAACTGACATACATACATCATGGATAGAAGGATCATAAGTAGACTCTGCACTAAATGCCTATTTTGCATTTACATCATCATCACAATCTCCATGTGTAAGATCCCCAACCCACCAATACCAAAATTGGGATGGGGTCCTTGATAGGTCTCTAAGCCTAATAAAAATCAGTGTCTCTAAACAAGAAAAATCCAAGGAATAGAACTTTACTATTGACAATGGCTTGGGTCTATAGCCCTAGAAGAAGACCTAGTCCGCGAAAATGGGAAAACATTATAAAAGTCCAAAACTATTTCGGCCCTATAACTTCCACAAGTTGGGCTAAGATATCCGTAACTAACGCTTTTTTCCCCCTAACATATGTAAGGACACAGCCGCTAGTTGACTCCTCTTCCAAGTGAAGAAGTTTTCTAAACGTTTTTAGTGCATGGGGATGGATAGTTACCTGACTAATCAGGTCCACCCATCCATGATTGACAACCTTAGTCAATCCCCACTTACCACCCCACACTCACACATGATTTCTTTTATTCTCTAATTATTATCACATTGTTTTAACAATTAAAATAATGATTTCTTTTTTCTGTCACAGTGACTCCTTTGATCAAGTATAAAGATAGCGTTGAAATGCATTCTTTTAGCAACAAACATCCTTAAACTTAAGACAGGGTACTGTCAATCAAAAACATTGACCATAATAACCATGACCAATACTCTTCTTGTCTCAAGACCACGTAAGGGTGAAAAATGGCACCCATTCCTTGTTCACAATCCGGGGTGGATAAACCCTCACACAAGGTTCGGGGTGCCCATACACCAAATTAGTTGCCCATACAATTGGTCGACTCCCCTATGATAAAAACGGTATCCTAACTTATGTAGAAACATCAAGACATGACACGGAGTAGAAACTCATTGTTCATGGGAGTAATCGACTTATCCGTGGCTGGAAAGCCATCATTATCATCAATTTATACCAAGGAGTCGTAGGTGTCTTGAGACAAGCTGTCTTAAGGATGATCAATCATATCTTTCCTAATTCAACTAGGCTAATCCAATAATTTATTTCCTAATTTACAAAAAAATGCACTTCGAGTTCTTGGAAGATGTCTTCCGTTTTTATCCAGTTTTATTTTTTCTAATTCCTTACTCCTCTTTTTCGTATGCAATATTAATACTTAAGAAAAACTTGAATTATTTAAACTTAATTATAACAAAGACCCACCTGGGATTGATTAGGCATTTGTTGTAGCACTGGGGCCAGCTTTGTTGTCATGCAACGATCTAGTTCTTTTTGGAGCTCCGTCCTCATCATCAGATATAGGATTTTCTTGGGTCCTTTTAAGTGCCATAGTTTCTTATCCTTATAAAAAGCACGTCTAATAATTAGGTAAATTATCTGAAAGCTAGACTTAACCTTTGTATTCAATCTTAACCCAATCAAGGTTAAATTTGTAGTCTTAATTGGTAATTTCTTGATCTAGTAATTTCTTATTTGCATATATAGGAATGATAACTTTTTTCAAAGCTTCCCTAAGGGTTTTCTAAGCTCTTCTAATTTTCTTATAATTTTTCTATATCTTTTTCCTAATTTTCCCATTGAATTTTAATCTTGGAATCTGCTTATTTTGAGCTTAATAATTATTTTATTTATTTTCTCTTAAAGATTTTATTTCCTCAACTTTATATCATTGGTTTACACTTACTCTAATTTTTCTAGAAACTTTTGACTGCAAAGTTTATTTATTTTAATTAATCTTTAGCTAAAAATATGGCTTTTGATCGATTGTAATTTTCTAACTGACTAATTAACTATGGTATAATTATCACAAGTAGATAATGATATTTTTTATCTTTGGTAATTATCTTCTAATTTTTCAACATAATTATCCAATTTTCTCCTTTCTTTTTCAGCTACAACTAGTCTAATTTGACTTAGATAAATAACTATATTAATTTTCTAACCTTAAGATAATTATTACAACTTATTTATCATGTAAAATAACTTTAATCAATAGCATCTAATTATCTAACATGATTTACTAATTTCCAATTAGAATTAGTCTAATTTGACTTAGATAAATAGCTATACTGATTTTCTAACTTTAACATAATTATTAGGACTTTTTTATCATGTAAAAAACTCTTATAAATAGAACCTAATTATCTAACATGATTTACTAATTATCCCTTTTAATTTTCAATTAGAAGTCTAATTTGACTTAGATAAATAGCTATATTAATTTTCTAACCTTAAGATAATTTTCATGGCTTTTTAATCATGTAAACTAACTCTAATAAATAGCACCTAATTATCTAACATGATTTATTAATTTACCCCTTTAATTTTTATCTAAAAATAGTTAATTTTTGCTTAATTAAATACTTCGATTAGTTATCTGTTAATAAGTAATTTATTCCATGTTTCTAATAGTATTTTCTAATTATTGTGATTGTGATAATTAACTTAAGATTTTTTGAGCTAATTAACTATATTTTCCATCAGTTTTTTGATATAAAATAACTAATCGCTCCTAATTAATTAAAAAACTAATCAAAAAACTAAGAGATAATTTTTTTATCTTTTTGATAGTATAATACAGCTTTGATAATTATCTTATACTAATCTAAGTTTAATTAGTATAACTATCTTTGATTTAAGACTTAAAAAGATTAATTTCAGTCCTAATACGATATAATAATTAATTAAATTAATATCTCTAATTTTAATCGAAGTAATCAATAGAATATCAAGAATTAAGAGAGTAATTTAGATTGTAAATAAATTTAATCTTCTTAATTGTTGGACGGATACGCCGCGACGGACGTTAGCACAACGAGAACTCACATAACATATAATGTCAGCTAAGGACGAAGCTTGACCCGCAGGCGCGTGGAAGCAAGCATAATGTGTCAACCTACACTCGACCGACTCCTAACTAATTCCTACAGAGGTCTCTACCAATTGTCTAAGTCATAGCCTTCAAGAGTGCATAAGAGGAAACTTTCTACAACGCTTTCTAGAGCCGAACACCCATCAAACAATCTCAAAACACCATAGGACTTGGAGAAGACCCTACTAATATCAATAGGTCGCTCTCCCTAAGGTCTATGAACCAAAACCCCAACCCAAAACACCCGGTGCAAAATCACGTAGGATGTCTGACCGAAATTTGCAAGTCTTCGTTTCCGAAATCTAAAGTGCCTAATGTGTAGTTCTACTCAATGTGAACGCGTGGATATGCTGTATGCAAAATCGGACAACGTATGCTCACCAAATCACCAGATGAAGCTCGTAGAAGGAGCTCGCAAAACTCGACCGTACGCGCGCAATGTAGGTATTGGCGCGTAGCACTCATCGGAGGCAACACGCTGCACTTCTTCGCACTCGATTCCAACCACCGGTGCACACATAACATCAAGATGAAGCTCACACTCTCTCTCGTACACAGTACGCTCACTCACAGACTTCCTAACTTGTTTTTAAAAATGACAAAAGGTTTTCCATTAAGGTCAAAAAGTGGTATATATACCTTACAATTCTCAAACCCTAAAGTTCCAAATCAAGCATCTACTCAATCTAACTATCAAAACTCGGATACAATCTGGAAACTTCTGTAAGCCCCAATATTTACAAGGTGAAAAATCAGGTTTCCTCAATAAATGAATAATTACAAAAATGATAATCCTCCGAGTAGTTAGTTTTCGTGGGGTGTGTCCAACTTCTAACACTCCCCCCCTCCTTGCTCATGTCATCCCCGACATGGCTGCTGAGCTGCTTCTTCATCGTATGGTCTCACGTATCTTGATTAGTGATTCATATCTTGCATGCAGATTCATCATTGTTGGGCCGAAAATATCAGTGTTTATTGTGAAGAAGCCGGTGTAGAACGCTTCTTCAAAGGCCTGGAGGTGACAGGATGGTAGAAACATTATCCTTTGATACAACTCATGTATCACCTCCTTGGAAGGCTGACCAGACAGATCATAAGCACATCTGTAAGTATCTTGGAAGAAAAAGATACTGTCTGTCACCTGGCCTGGCTTGAAAGTCTCAAATACTGCTAAAAGTGTTTTGCAGATTTTCTTCATCATGATGCACGTAAGGTCAGGTGAGCCAGTGAACAATTTGATGGTGCTCGTTAGGGTTTTTACCATGTATTGGACACTTATTCTCTCACCTACCTTCAAGCCCGACAGCTTAGGTAATTCAGCCAAGTGGGTTGGCTCCTTCGTAAGATCTCCTAGGCTTTCCACGTCCTGATCCTTGGTAGAGGACAAAAGATGAGGTTGTCTCTGATGTTTTTCGATGCCTCTACCAAGTGGATTAGGTATTGTGGGTACTTTGTGAGCTAGGCCTTCCTCCATTTTGGCTGAGAGTCAACAATTAGCCTCGCCCCTTCTGATTGGGAGATGTCTGCGTTGTAGAGTGGTACAATCGGCTCTTCTCTTATCCGCTTATTGATGGTGGCTGCTTCATATTTCAGCAATGGATATGGGAGAGAGGGTTGAAGCCATTCGTGCCTGAGGTTGCTGGCATCAATCTTCTGAATGGTCATGGACTTGGAAACCCTCTGCTCCCACTCCAATGCTTCCTTTGTTGTCTCTCTGATTTCCACCTCTATTGCCTTCCGCAACTTTTCTTCCTCCTCCTATGTCAGATCTTGTGGCTCTTGAGAGGATCCTTCTAGGATTTCCTCTTGCATAGGTGTGTCCACCGGATCTGCCACATTTTCTAAATCAATGCCTTCATTGGCCGCTGGCCCTTCTCCCTCTTGCTCTCCGGCTTGCTGTCCTTTCAGCTCCTCAATCTGCTTTAGGAGTCTTTGTTTTTCTGTTTCAGCTTCTTCGCCCATATTTACGAGGAGGTCATTCAATTTGACGTTTATCTTCTCCGCCTCCTCGAGCTTTCTTTTGATACTTTCTAATTCTTCTTGCAGGTCTTTTTGGTCTTCTTCCATTCGTGTTTGCATAACAATAGACCCTTCAGCCATCATCAATCTTTGCTTTTTCTCTAGAGTCAGCTCCTTCTAAAGTTCTTGCATCTGTTCTTCATAGAGTTGACTTTCCGTAGTGATGTGAGTCGAGCTAGTAGCTCTGACTCTGGCAGGGGATGCTCGCAGCCTCTGGATGGTTTGATCTTTCACTTTGAGCTGGTCCTTGAGCTCAAGGACCTCATCCTCACTGGATTCTTGATCTATCTCCGCCTTTTCTTTGGCGTTTCGCATGGCTTCAACTTCTTTAGATTCCTCAGCCAGTTGTAGGGTCAGGTTATCCCTTTCCCTCTCGGCATCTATCAGTGATTTGCTGAGTTGCTGACATTCCTCTTCAACTCCTTGCATTCTTTGTGTTGCTACCTGATTTTCTTCCTCCATTGCCTGGCATCTTTGCAAGGCCCTTGCTAGGCTGGCTTGTAGCTCCGCTTCTCTCTCTTTCTGCCTTTGACTTTGTCCTTGCAAAGTGTCTACTTCCATCTTTATCTTCAGTTCAGTGGCCTTGAGAGCTATCATCTCACTTTTTGAAGGCATGGACTGCGCTCTCAACCCGGTTAGCTTCTTCATCACCACATCCCAATCATTGGAGGGTGGGTGTAGATCCACTGTATCTGTGGCCATTTCTTTTAGTTCTACGAGCCTGATGCTTTGCATTTGTTCCTTAGGCCTTGTGCTTGCCAAGTCGAATGCGACTGTGGCAGCCTCTTCTTTTGTGCAGCTACTAGCAGGTCCAAAAATGTGTGATATGAATCATCTGACTCTTGTTGCTCACTTCGAGGCTTAGCCTCTTCCTTTGGCTTCGTCTCTTGGCTCTGCTCTTGCTTGGACTTTTCCTGTTCTTCTGGTTTGTCTTCAGCCTCTTTATCTTCTTGTGGACGGCTGTGAGGAGGTGGTGAGGGCGGTGGGCTGGGTTTAGGGCTGGCCGGTAGAGATGTAGGCTTTCTCTTTAAATCTCTATCTGCTTTAGTTTTTCTTTCTCTTCCTTGGCTCTCTTGCTCATCTAGCAGTTTCTGCCGTATTTGATCCACTTTCTCCTCTGTGAAAGGTACATGCGGAATATTTTCTGATGCGGCATCAAGAATCTCAAATTTTTTGATATAATCCTTGAATCTGTCCCTTTGCACTCTTCGGGATGATCCCGACATTGCCTCTAGAGATGGCATCCAGAGTTCACTCAGATCACCTTTAAGGGCTCTCTCTGCTCTGAAGCTCTCCATCAGCCGCTCTAATCTTCCCGCTTTTTGTGACTTTGTCTCTTTCATCGGCACTTGTGAAAACTCTTTCTTTCCTTTCTTTTGCTCTGGCTTCTCCTCTTGAACAGGCTCTAGCCGTGTTTTCAGTCTTGTAGCAACCCTTGGTGCTCTTTGTGGCTCGTCCTCTTTGTCTTCTTTGAGCCTCATCCAGTCATTCTGAGACGGGGGGTCAAGCCATCTTCCTTTTGCGTGTAATGCCCCATAAATCACCTTAGTGATTAGTTATCCTGGCACAATATACGTTGGCTTCTTGTTACCCATCTTCACTAGGTTGTCATGTATATATGCTGCATAATTGATTATCTTTGGGGTGCCTTTCGTCATTTCCCAAGTGAATGTCATGGAAATTGCACCTGGCGGCATTCTGTACTTTTGTGGCCTCTTCGTACACATGTGGAAGTATTGGTTGTACAACTGACTCATGACTGGCATTCTTGGGTTGGAAATATCTTCAAAAGTGTAGTTTCCTTTCTTCTCATTGTACACCTTGACATCATCCCTTCTTTTAGTTACACTATCCCCCTTGTTGGAGAGGTCTAGTGCATCTGCTACAACTTGCTCAGTGATGATTATTTGTGTTTCTGGCCTTCCTTGTAGATCGGTTACTCTCGCCACTCTGTCTTCTTTGATGGTTGTCACAAACTCCCAGACTCTCTTGATGTCAACCCCTGCCAACACTGCTTCAAAATAGTTGTGGAGATCAATCTTCTCCATGTACCCGGCCATCTTGCTTCTTACGAACTCATTGAGTTCTCGAGGCAGCATTGGTAGCTCGATCACATTGCCTTCAGTGTCTTTGAATACTCCTTGGTAGATCTTTAGGTTGCTGGACTCTAACAGATCTTCTTGGATCCATGTGCTGGTGGGCTTTAGTGTTCCTTCTGGTATGACGAAGGGCTCCACTTCTTCTAGGTAGTCCTTAATGGTCATTCTTTTCTTCTTTGCCGGTGACTTCGCGGCTGCCATAGATCCTGTTGCACTCAATAGTCCGAAGTTAGCGTTTTTTCCATATTAGCTGAGAAACTAAGTTTGAACTATCCAAATGACTTGAAAATTGAAAATAAAGCTTAAAAGGAACTTGTGAAATTGTGCATGTGCTCACAGTGCCAATTTGGCCAAAATTTTCCATTTAGACATCTTATGCGTAGGATGTCTTTTTCATCAGAATTGGTTGATACTTGACATGCTGGTAGTGCATGGCTTATGGAACATGGATATGTGCTTGGATATGGATTTGGGCATCAAAAAGTGGATTTTTTGGCCGATTCAGGCTTTAGGTCACAATTTGGGTAGAAAGTCCATAACAGGTAGCAATTGATGTCCAAATGCGTTGAAAATTGGTATATGGGCTCATTGCACCATGGTATTGGCTCCCATGATGTCACTCTTTGTACAAAAGGTCCAAATTATGCTGAAGACATCCTACACGTAGGATGTCTATTTCATCAAAATGACATGAGATTTGTTCTGTGGGTAGTGCATGGCTTATGGAACATGGCTATGCTCTTGGATTTGGATTTGGACAAGGATTGATGCTTGTAAGAGCCTCTGTAGTGTTTTTGGGCTCAAAAAGTGTATCTTGAAGGTGTTGGGGGTCAAAAATGATTAGAATGGCTTTAAAATTGATATATGAGCTCTTGATGATGAGGTGATTGGATCTGGAATGGACAAACATCCTCTGTAGGCCAAAAATGTCAAATAGACATCCTACACGTAGGATGTCTACTTCACCAATTTTTGCTTCTGACCACACAGATTGGTTGGTGATGTGTTGGTGAATGTGTTGTGCAAGTTTCATGTGATTTGGACAAGATTTGGTAGGTCTATGGCCCCTTATTGCCTCTATGCCCTAACTTTGCATTTTTTCATGCATATGAGGTCAATTTTGGTCCAAATGTGATGAGACTTGGTGGATAGCATGTAAAGGTCATTCAAAAAATGTGTATGATGAAAAATGTTGGGATTTGTGCCCAAAAATTCCCTTGAGACATCCTACACGTAGGATGTCTCCTGATGATTTTTTCATGGATTGTGCCCCTAGTGCCTGCCCTTAGTCCCCCTGAGTCCCTTTTAAGCCTAATTTCAACAAAAAAGTCAAATGGATAGAAATTAACTCCCTGTGTGGACTTCAGAGCCTCCGAGCCGTTTTCTGACTTCTGGAGTGCTTTTTGGCGATGAAGTTTCTTGATGTTGGTCTCCATAGCTTCCCGATCCCTTGGGGATCCTTGCCGTATGGTTTTTGTCGACTTTGGCTTCACCCGAGATTCATTTGGCAATTTGTCGCTCTAGAAGCACCCGTGGTTGCGCTTACATGTCTTTGATGATTAGTGGTGGTCTACCACTATAGGACTTGGTTGTTGATGGTCTAGGAAAGCCGCTCGTGAAGTTTGGTGGCAAACGGGCATGCGGTTTGGCCGCGAGAGCAATTTGACGCTTTGTGTGTCTGATGCCGTTTCTGAAGTTTAGTGCCGCTTTGGGTCACTTTTTGGTCATGCGGGTCACATAGACTTGTCGAGCATGTCGAGATGCTCCTACCCATGAATTTTGGTAGCATTTGGTCGCCTTTTGGCCGATTTCCCATTTGGTGGCCTCTTGCGGGATTCTAGGAATTAGGGTTTTTCTCGATGGTTTTCTACTGCCTTTGGACATCCAGGACTGGTCTCCTATGCTAGGGTAAGTTGCCGATGAAGTCTCGTTGCTTTAGGGTTAGCCATTAGGTCGCCATCTCTACTTGTAGGTCTCTACCGCCCGCGTGATCCCTACGCTAGTTTTCGCGACATAATGACAAACATGCGCGAAAAGCTCAAGGTGGTGAGCCTACCTCTCATATCTGAAGCTCGTCGGGTAGTTGTGCGCGTCGTAGAAGATGCTGGAAGGTCCATCTGCTCTAGGTGGCAGAAGCTCTCTCCACAAGGTCAATAGTGAAAATGAGCTAAAAATGAGGTGAAAATTTCTTATAATGGAGGTCCCCGAACCACTTTTCATGAAATTTGACATGAGCTCCTATCTTCTTGTGAGATGCGGTTTAGGCTCAAAAATTTCTTGATTTGGACTCCATTTGACCTGTTTACCAGAAATTTGGCATTTCGGTCAAAACCAGGCCAAAACACGCTTTCCGCTCTAGTCTCATAATTGCACCCCCACTGTACCATAGGTTGTCCTATTGTCACTGATCATCCCCATATTTTTTTTTTCATTACGACCATTTTCACCTGCTTTTTGTATTTTTGAAGTTTTTCTGCTGAAAATTAGCAAAATTAAAAGGAAAATAGCAAATCAAACCCAGAGAATCCCCAAAAATCATAATAAATCACAAAAATCACCGCAAAACATTATATACACTCACATGCAATTTTTATGGCTGGATTTCTCCGTTTTACCAATATTTTGCCCGAAAAATGGCTATTTCTACTTGTATACACACACCTAGGGGCTTGATTTGGCGTTTAGCCCCATATACCTATAGATAAATGCTGTATAAGGGCATATGTACATGGGTTAGTCCAGAAATTCGCAATCAAACAACAACCCTTAAATAGTCAAAAATCATGTCCTTTTTTGCTCTTTCTACTATTGGTTCCACATTTGAGAATGCCTCCCCCCCTCCTAGCCGGAGTCCTCCCAGACATCAAGGTATCGCCTCGGAGTATGTACCGTACATAGGTTGAAAAAGTTGTGCTAATGCTTGGCCGATTAATGTGGCCCTAATTTATGCATACTCGGTCAATGCATGGAAAAATTAATGTTGTGCAAGAGAAGGGAATAAGCAAGATGCTTATTGGCATTCGCCGCCGAGGTTTCCTGTTTTCTTTGTAAGTAACAGCTGTAACTCTACTGCTCTGTGTTTAATTGTCTTTTTTGCAAAAGGAAATTGATTTTCCTCTTCTATTGAGATAGCCGTAATTGTTTTTATGGTTAGGATTGGCTTGGCAGGAATGGCCGTGGACCATATTTCCTTTGCTTTCCATTGGTAGCCTGTTTTTGCCGGTTTTTGTAGATGTTTTGGTACTTCCTTGGTTGCCACTGGTTTGCTGCGGATTGGCATCCACATAAGTCGGCTGTCCTTTTTCAAATGCAGCTGTCTAACTTCCGTTTTATCTTGTGCTGAAGGGAGTTCCTTTTGCTTTTGTTTTGGTATACAAATGCGAGTAACATTTGGGTTATTGCTGAGCATTTTCTTTGGGATCTATATTTGTTTTATTCCCTTGCTGTTGGTTTGAACTATCTGCTTCGGTTGAATTCTTTCTTTGCATTGTTGTTTGTCTGCCATGTCATTTCTATCCTTCCGCATCCATACTTGTTTCCCTTGTTTTGGTAACCTAGATGTTTGCACTGTGGCGGTCGGTGACTTCGTATGTATGTAGTTAGCATGGTTGGCTTTACCTATCTATTGGCCTTCGGTATCATGTTGTTCTTTGGTGGCATTCTTGCTTTTGGCTCTTTTTCTAGTGATTGCATTGCTTGCAGCTGATTGTTCCGGTATTGCTGAGCAAAGGCTATCACTTGTTGTTCTTGTGCATGCTGAATTTTGACTGCATTTGCATTCCAATCTAACTGCACATTGTACTCTTTTTGCCAAGGTTGTCCCAACATCATTGGGTGTTGTGTGCTTTCATCCTCAACCACATAGAATTTATGTGGGTAAATATATTGATGTACTTGTACATGCAATATAGTCCCACGGAGAAAAGACTGAATTCAGACTTTTTCGCGTGAATTGACCAATGTTTTAGGGAAAAACTACTCCCCTGTTCATGCTCACAAGCATGACACAGACAACATACTTATCATCCGATGACACGACTAACCCGTAGGTGCATGTAGGCAATCTCGTTAGCTTGTTAGGCTGAGACCAATCTACACATACACACTTTTATGATGCATAAATCATTAACCCTGGTAGAATGCAACCCACTCTATCCCTAAACACTCACAACACCGTTTACACCTCAAATGAACTCGGAATCGTATCAAACTTACTAGGCACCATCCTATAAATCTGTTCCAACAGCCTGTTGCTGATCTTGATCAGTTTAATCAACTCCAATTTGGGCCAAAATTGACCAGGAGGCTTGCCTTAGGCTATACAACACCTTGCTATGCCCCCAATCAGTATCTGGCTTTGATTTCTTGCTTTAGACATCCTACGCGTAGGATGTATTTTTCATTAGAATGGCTTCAAACTCAAAACACAGGCTCCCCTTGAGTTGCTGATCACTTTGGTATGCTCAAAATTTGGTTTGGAGTGCAAAATCACACAAAAGACATCCTACGCGTAGGATGTATATTTGGCCTGTTTGACCCCAGACTTGACCCACAGTTTCCCCTTGATGTCAGCAACCCAGTGGTATGTTTAGATTTTGGTTTGGATTTCAAAAGTCCCCAATTTTAGTTGTTCTTGTCTTTTTCAGTCAAAAGTGCTAAAGTATGCTTTGAACCCAATTTTCTCACCCAAATGAGATGAAACCCCTCTTAGTCACTCAATATATCATGCAAGACATGCTCATACAGCCATCTTGTGGTTTTGGTCTTAAAATAATGCTTTGGCACAATTTGGATAGGATGTTTGGCAATTACAGTCTATCTGGCCTTATCCTGTCAAGATATGGTCAAATTTCCACTTTCGAGTCGAAAATAGGGTAAACACCACCTTCTGAACACACTGGTCAACTCAAAATCCCAAAATTCCCACCAGATTAGCATGTAGACATCCTACGCGTAGGATGTCTCCTGGCTTGAAATTAATTTTTTTCCTGACAGAAATGCTCTTGATGCTCTGTAGCTCTATCAGAAACACTCACAATAACTTTTGGACTTCACTTAGGCTTTCAAACACACTTTTGCGTCTTTTTGCGTCTTTTACAAACTTGTGATGAATTTATCAAACAAGTATACATGCATGAAGTGCTCTAGATCCTGAATCATGATGTCCTACTTACTCTACTCCTACTTATCATGTGAAATGGTGATAATGGTGTTTTGGTTGCTTTTTGGCCTCCCCGGACTCTCAAGCTTTCCTCTCACCTCTTCTACCACTCCAATTCCTACTCAAGAACTCGACTAATACCTAAAACTATCTTAGTCTACCTAAATCTACCTAAGTCGAAGGATCTAGGCCAAACACACGCTTCCTAGACTCCCTCTAAGACCTAGAGAGTCCTCCACTCTCTGATCCTATCTAAATTTAAAACGAGACACTTGGCAAGACAAAAATCCCTATCCTCAAGGATTAGTCTCGGTCACCTACCTAAGGTTTTCGTCACCGGCAACGAATGTTGGACGGATATGTCACGACGGACACCAGCACAAGGAGAACTCACCTAACATATAATGTCAGCTAAGGATGAAGCTCGACCCGCAGGCGCGTGGAAGCAAGCATAAGGTGTCAACCTACACTCGATCGACTCCTAACTAATTCCTACAGAGGTCTCTACCAATTGTCTAAGTCACAGCCTTCAAGAGTGCATAAGAGGAAACTTCCTACAATGCTTTCTAGAGCCGAACACCCATCAAACAATCTCGAAACACCATAGAACTTGAAGAAGACCCTACTAATACCAATAGGTCGCTCTCCCTAAGGTCTATGAACCAAAACCCCAACCCAAAACACCCGGTGCAAAATCATAGGATGTCTGGCCAAAATTTGCAGGTCTTCGTTTCCGAAATCTAAAGTGCCTAATGTGTAGTTCTACTCAATGTGAACGCGTGGATATGTTGCAATGCAAAATCGGACAACGTATGCTCACCAAATCACCAGATGAAGCTCGTAGAAGGAGCTTGCAAAACCGGACCGTACGCGCGCAATGTAGGTATCGACGCGTAGTACTCGTCGGAGGCAACACGCTCCACTTCTCTGCACTCGATTCCGACCACCGGTGCACACGTAACGTCAAGATGAAGCTCACACTCTCTCTCATACACAGTACGCTCACTCACAGACTTCAAAACTTGTTTTTAAAAATGAAAAAAGGTTTTCCATTAAGGTCAAAAAGTGGTATATATACCTTAAATTCTCAAACCCTAAAGTTCCAAATCAACCATCTACTCAATCTAACTATCAAAACTGGGATACAATCTGGAAACTTCTGTAAGCCCCAATATTTACAAGGTGAAAAATCAGGTTTCCTCAATAAATGAATAATTACAAAAAATGATAATCCTCCGAGTAGTTAGTTTCCGTGGGGTGTCCCCAACTTCTAACATTAATTAATCTAATTAATTAAGAAGATAGAGGTAAATTAGCATAATTTTGCTGATTAAAAAGAGATTAGGCTAATTAACATGGATATTAGCTAGAATTTTTTCTCTCTAGTGATTTTTTAAGTAGAGGTCTCTCTATGTGAGAGAGAAATGGCCAGGACTCCGACTAAGAGTGAAATTTTGAAGCAAGGGGTCCTATTTATAGGTTTCTGGGCACTCACAGGCTGAAAATGGCAGTAGCTTACATCCCAAGGCAGCCCCACAACTCACCTAGCGTCCCTTGCTGCTATTCATGTCCCTGGCAGGTCAGTGATGACCCCTCCCATCACCTGCCAGGGACATGAATAACAGCAGGGGGTGCTAGGTGAGCTATGGGACTGCCTTGGGATGCAAGCTACTGCCATTTCCTGCTATATTTTGACCTATTTTTTGCTTAATTGGTAAATATCTGGGAGGCCTTAAGTAAAGTCTATGCTTAAATGATTACTGCAACCATTCAATTTTTCTTAATAATTTAATTTACATTGAATCTTTTGAAAGGACTAGAGGGGTCAGTTTTGGTCCGAATTTAATTCTGAAAGTTTCTAGCCCGGAGTTTGCTGTGCTTAAGTTCTCCCTCTCACTCTCCACACATCGTGCACTCTTTAAGCGATATCAAAGCCAAAGTTTGCAGTGCTACTTCTCTCCCAACATTTCCCTTATCTCAGCAAGTTTCACTTCGGCAAAACAGATCAAAGCTCATATCTTCCATGGCTATGGAGGGATTGTGAGCTCGGCACATAGAGCTCACATATCAAGGCGGCAAGGGGTTGAAATCCACAAGCCATCAGGGATGAGAGATTGATCTTTTTGTGAGCTCAAAGAGAGAGAAGCAGGCTGGTTAGTTTGGGATAGATTAGTAACAAGGTAACTCATTTTCTCATAACTTGAGTTAGAAACCTAGATTCAAAAACTTCTTTTATCAAAATGATTTTTTTTTTGAGCTCTACAACTTTGTAGAAGAAGTTGTGAGCTGGTTTGGAGTGCAAGTATGTCTAAAATAAAAAACACAGAGATTGTTTTCTCAAGACTGATTGTGCATTTGAGTTAAGGGAGGTGAGAGTGTGTAGAGAGAGAGAGAAAGAGATAGCTTCATCTCAACTTCAACACTGAAGGACTCAAGAAGACACATACACACTCTTGGCATCGGCGACTTCTCCCCTTGGTATTGGAACTCTCTCTCTCTCTCTCTCTCTCTCTCTCTCTCTCTCTCTCTCTCTCTCTCTCTCTCTCTCTCTCTCTCTCTCTCTCTCTCTCTCTCTTTATTTTTTGACATCGATAATCCATTTTCTTGTCTTGTGGTATCAAGGATTCTTCTTTGATGTCTACGTGCACGGGTGAGGTGACTCTTTCATAGAGGAGTGACATTCGACATTGGCATGGGCATCAACACCCAATTTTCTTGACATCAACATCGACACATTGTTTTTTCACGACATCATTAGAGAGAGCAGTATTGACAGTCACTGATTGGCTTCTTAGTGCTTTGTTTCACATAGATCTTGATGTATGCCTACTGTGGTTTGGTTATGCGATGAACTATTGACGCTTTCTTAGAGATAGCCCTTAGATGCAATTTTTACACACACAAGGACAATCAAAGGTTCTCTAGACACAAAATATCTAATAGAATTTTTTTGGTAGTGACATCCATTAGAGTTTTAGTGGGAGTTTTAGATGCATATGGTTTATGTGTGGCTAGCACTTGAGAGTGCTTGTGCTCTATTGAGAGCATTTTAATTCCCACAAGGAGTTGGTTATGTGCTTTTAATTGCAGACTCATTGGAGCCTATTTGAGCATGTGTCCTGTGGTTTTGCAGTGATAGTTTTACATTTTGGATGCATATTGTGTTGCAGATATTGCAATTGTAAGCTGATTTTGACTTGTTTTGGTAGTCCCAACCGTTTTTGAGACTTGATCTGAAAGAGCCCTTTCTGAGACTATGGCTAGTCATGCTTGTCTAGGCTTTTTTTTAAAAAGCCGAGCACTAGGGGGGCCGGGTTACCCAGTGTGAGGTGGATTAGGTTGTTGGATATTCCCATTTGTGGCCTCACCATAGGACATGTATAAACAGGTATAGGTGCTTTAATGCCAAGTTGATAGTCTTGCAATGGTTCTTTTGAGTAGTATATGCCAGATTATGCCTAAAGAGCACTCTTGGTATTTATGCATTGACTTTGTCTTGTGCTTTTTCTTGCAAGTCCTCTAGTTTTCCAATAGCACTCTTTTGCATTCAACTTATAGTGATTTTGCTGAGTTTCTAGTTGATAATTTTATCTCTATGCCATAAATTTCTAGTCTCATTCTCTTGCATTTGCTCATGTCAGTCATGGCTAGAACTTCTAAGAAAGAAGAGTATTATATCAGGAAGTTTGATGGCACAAATTTCACGATACGGAAGCATCATATGCTTGATGTCTTGGTCAATAAGGACCTTGCAACACCATTGAACGAGAGTAAAGAAGGTATTTACATTGATGACTAGTGGTGGGAGGAGCTTGATGCTCGTGCTATGGAGATCACTCGCCTGCACTTTTGGTGAGTCCATTTTTTTATGATTATGGACAAGATTACTGCAAAGAAATTGTGGGAGTCATTATGCTCAACATGGGATGGTAAGAGCATTGGACAAAGTGTCTCTAATGAAGAAGCTTATGTATCTTAATATGAAAGAAGATAGTAGTTTCATCTCACACATAAATGAGTTCAATAGCTTGCTTACGTAACTTACATAAAAGGGGCTTAGTTTCAATGATGAAATGAAAGACGTTTTCTTGCTATGTTCTTTGACTGCATCATGGGATACATTTAACATTTCCATTAGTAAGTCTGCCCCTAAGGGCAAGTCTATTTTTAGTGATGCTACTAGTGCTTTTCTCACAAAAGAGATTCAATTCAATATCTTAACACTAGTGGCCATGGTGATGGGAATGTGTAAAGTGAAAATATCCAAGGGAACAATCAAAGGTAGAAAGGTCATATTCATAGTCACTGTCACTCTCAAGATTGCAAGAATGCACGTAGTAAGAGTCGCTTGGATGTGACACAAGGAACATTGAATGCTACCATTGTCACAAGAAAGGACATATAAAAAAGGATTGTCATTATTTGCAAAAAGAAAAGGGTAAAGCCATTGTCATAAGTTTTGTACCTCCTCAATATCCTTGAGTTTCCACATATCAATATTTTTCTTGACGTGCTGGATTCTTCAGATGTACTAGTCTTTACTTCTAATTTGAGTCCAGGGGCATTGTTAGTTATTGATGAATGCTATTGGTAGAATTGGATCATTGACTTAGGTGCCAGTTTTCATGTTACTCCTCAAAAGGAGTGGTTCTCCAGTTATGCTTCTACACATGGCTTAGTTAAGATGGGTGATTCACTACAAGAAGTTCTTGAGCTTAGTGACGCTCATTGTCCAACGCTCAAAACTAGTGGTGTTGCTATGAGCATGTGATGCTCATAGTGATGCTTATAGCAACACCAATAGTGTAGGCAAAAATTACCCAAGAACCCCAAAACTCAGATCTAGATCTAGTTTTGGCCCTCTCGAGCAAGCAACAATGATGAAGGTAATTCCCTCACCTTCCTCTCATGCACTCGTGTGCACGCACCTCACACGCACACGCGCGCGCGCACACACACACACACGAGGAGATAAGGGAGAGCCATGTATGCACCCTCCCTCTGCGCTCTCTCGCTTCCCTTATTTTCTTTGTTCCTCCCACACACACGCACACACATTGAAAATCAGGGAGTTCACTTAAAAATTATGTGACTATCATGTGAGTACAACAGAAGGGGTTATTAAATTTCATTTTCTCTCACATTTTCACATATAGAAGGATACTGTGAAATGGCATTTGGATTTTTTTAAAAAAAATTGAATAGGAAAAGGGTGTATTTTATTTATAAAAAAATCACATATAAGAAGTTTTAAATATAGTCCATGAACGCCCGTGATATACACAATTTATACATAGTGACCCTCCCGAGCATAGAGAGAGAGAGAGAGAGAGAGAGAGAGAGAGAGAGAGAATGAAATAATATATTAAATGTCTTCAAATGCAAAAATGACCTTTGAGACCAAACTGATACTATCTTGGTGGATCTAATCCAATGTCAAGGTACAAAAAAAAAAGAAAAATTTGAAAGAGTAAATCATCATCACGATCATCATCAACGTTCGAGAGCTAGAGAATTAGGATTAGGGTTTAGGATAAGGATTTAAGATATATATAGCTTTGGATTAGGGTTTAAATCTAGGATTAGGATTAGGTTTTAGGTTTAGGGTTTATGTTTAGGAGTTAGTTTTTAGATTTAAGGCTAGCTTTAAGATTATGGTTTAAATCTAAAGTTAGGATCAGGGTTTAGATTTAGGGTTATATGTAGGCTTAAAATTAGATAGATTGTAGAGATAGATAATAGAAGATAGAAAGAGAAGATAGAGAGTAGAGAGAGAGAGAGAGAGGACAGAGAGAGTAATAGTAGGTAAATCTATCTTCTCTCTATCCTATCTCTCTAGTCTCTACCCTCTCTCTCTATCATATTGCGCTCAACTTACCCCTCTCTACCTCTCTATAGAGAGGGATAATTAGGTGTAGGTAGAGAGAGGGATGATTAGGGATCTACCTCCCTCCAGAGTTATGGCCGCAAGTGGAGCCAGTGTTTTGTGTTGTATGCACTGGGAGAGTCCTCTTGCTACTGTAGAGTGCTCTAAAGAAGAGTTTCTTTATTGCGCTCCTTGCTCAACATCTCTACATAGAAAGCTAAGAGAGCTTGTTGCCACCACCATGTAAAGCCTTTTAGAATATGAGATGAATGCGTGGATGTAGTCGCTAAGGTGAAATGTGTGCGGTGCTCGGGGAAAGAGTATGTGTTCTGAAATGTTTAGGGTTATGTATGTGATGCCCACTGCAAGGTATATGTATGTGTAGGTTTAAGTTTAGAATGATTTAAAATATGTATATGTATGAGCCGTTTGTGCATGTTAGCTTGCAAATAGCTTACATGTAGCATGTTAGGTTTAGGTATGTAGTTGTTTGCAAGCTCACATTCACGTAAAACTCATGGGAAAGTCATTTATGAAGTACGCAAGAATTTTTGCGTCCGAAAAATGCTGTAGACTTTGGAGTGACGACTTGTCCACGAGCCGTTTGTGCATGTGAGCTTGCAAATAGCTTGCATGTAGCTTCCACGGGTTTAGGTAGGTAGAGAGAGGGATGATTAGGTATCTCACATGCACAGATGATTGCGGGAAAGTTGTTTCTGAAGTCCACTAAGTTTTTGCATCTCAAAAGAGTTGCAGACTTCGGAAACGCTTTGTCTGCGAGCCGTTTGTGCATGTGATCTTGCAAATAGCTTGTATGTACCTGTTGTAGAGTGATTTGAAGAAGAGCATCTTTATTGTGCTCCTGCTATTGTAGGGTGCTTTGAAGAAGAGCTTCTTTATTGTGCTCCTTGCTTAGCATCTCTTTACAATAAGAGAGCTCGCTGCAACCGCCATGTGAAGCCTTTCAAATTATGCGATGAATGTGAGGATGTAGTCGCTTGGGTGAAATGTATGCAATGATTAAGAAAAGAGTATGTGTTCAGAAATGTGTGCGATTTATGTATATATTTGTTTAGGTTATGTATGTGACCAATAAAGACGATATTATAACCCGATGGTCCTAATCTCCTTGCACCTCTAGACGCAGGTGTATGGGGATCGGGCATGGCTAGAGAATCTAAGGTAATGTACACTAGCTAGAAAATGGCTTGAGCTGAACCAGAGGCAAAGGGGTTTTTTTTCCGCTACATGGATTGTGATGTAGACGTGGATGTGTAGATTTTTTGCACCCACAAATATAGGCATTGACCAATAAAGACGAGATTATACCTCAATGGTCCTGATCTTCGTGCACCTCTAGAGTGAGGTGCGCGGGGATTGGGCATAACTAGAGAATGTGAGGTAGTTTACATTGTGATTATGGTTGCCTGATTGCTATAGAGAGAGAGAGAGAGAGAGAGAGAGAGAGAGAGAGAGAGAGAGAGAGAGAGAGAGAGAGAGAGAGAGAGAGAGGGAGGGAGATGTTACCATGTACATGTGGTAGTGATGTGTGTGAACACATCACACACATCACTACCACATGATGGAGATGTTACCATGTACATGTGGTAGTGATGTGTGTCAACACATCCTAGTGTGTGAACACACTAGGATCGCTGGGGCATTTTTTCCCTCTTGAGGAGGTTTTTTTCCCGGAGCATTGTATATATGCCCATCACTCTAGGGCTATCTATCTTTCCATTGCACACTAAGTAACATACTTTGTGTTGTGTGCCTTGAGCTTCCTTTGTCTTCTCCAAGCTGTGTGTGTTTCTCTGCAACCGTAATTCCAAGAATTGGTATCAGAGCAGGTTACGTCCTCCCGAGCTTAGTTGCCAGCTACTCCAGCATACGCCTGCTCACTTTTCTTTGATTACAGTGAGGCTTGGCGAGCGTTCGCAGGTTTGCTCAGATTTTTGATTCGGGCTCATTTTGGCCTTTGTTTCCACTACAGGCATGTCTGCACAGGCAATTTTGTCATTTTGTGCAGAATTTTTGTCAGTGCCAATTTCTGCATAACAGGTGCCTTACTACGGTTTGTGCTATATAGCACGTAGTGTTCCCGCTCCGTTTCTCCTAGCAGTTTTCACATTAGGTGCAACATTTACCATGGTTGACAACAACACGGATGTCTTCAAGATGTTTGTTGCTGAGGACAGGTTGGATGGGGACAATAACCCTATGTGGGCTTATATGATGCAACACATTCTTGTGTCAAAGGGCATCTGGAATATTGTGCAGGGCATTGATGTACGTCCTGGTTCTGAGGATGTAGGCGATGTTGAGGATGTTGCAGGTCTTGCTGCAAGGATTGCTGCTATTATAATTGTTTTGCCTACGTAGAACAATCTCGTTGGGATGTAAAGGATGCGCATGCTCATGCATTGATTGCGTTGTCTGTGAAGCGTAACATTGTTCCTCACATCCCCTCAGCGAAATCTACAAAACAGGCTTGGGATATTCTAGCAGGTCTTTATGCAAGCCGCAATGAGGCTAAAATTGCTTTGCTGCGTAAAGAGCTAGAGTCAAAGATTATGCATGAGGAAGATGATATGGACACTTTTCTTGCTGGTGTCAAGGATACCAATGAGAAACTTATTTGCAGGTGAAGTCATTTCAGATAGTTCCCTTGTGCAGACTGTTCTTGATACCTTACCAGATTTTTGTTAGTACTTGGAGACTTATGACCCAAGGAATCCAGAAGTTGTCAAGTTTGATGCATTATGCACATTGCTGTTGCAAGAGTCACTTTTCAGAAAAAACAGGACTAGACAGTGTGCAATTGAACAGGATTTTATTGCTTCTCAAAGAAAGGGAGGTAAAAACAATGCAACCACTTCTTATGGTTCTGCTGCGAGTGGCAAAACTTATGTTCCTAATGCTTCTGCTGGCAGCAATTCGTATGGAAATTCTGGTGATAAGGGCAAAAAGAAAATGTGTTTCCATTATTGTAAAGCTAATGATCACTTGATCAAGTCCTGTCCTAAGTTGAAGGCCAAAGAGGCTACGAAGAAAGAGGGTGGTTCCACTGCAAATGTTGGTTCCACTACAAATGCATC
This sequence comes from Adiantum capillus-veneris, assembly GCF_014529385.1. Taxonomy (NCBI): domain Eukaryota; kingdom Viridiplantae; phylum Streptophyta; class Polypodiopsida; order Polypodiales; family Pteridaceae; genus Adiantum; species Adiantum capillus-veneris. The sequence continues at coordinate 48,991,631 of NC_140937.1, forward strand.
CATTGTTGAGTCTTCTATGAAAGGAGACTATGTTGCTGATGATGATGCAGAATGGGATTTTAGTATAGAGTGCACTTACAATCCTGTTGTCCATGATGCATGCTTGTCAATTGCTACAGATTCACATGTGTGGTATTTTGAGAGTGGTGCTACAAAGCACATTACCTCACATCGTGAATTGTTCACCTCTCTCGAGTCTGTCCCTCATGGAAATTCAGTCACTTGTGCCAACAATGCCTCTTATCCGGTTCAGGGAGTTGGAAAGATTGTGCTTACTGCTACTAATGGCAGTTCTTTGACACTTGTTGATGCACTTTATGTACCTGGGATCAAGAAGAATCTCTTGTCTATATCCGTACTTGCTAGACTTGTACTTGTAGTCAAATTTGTGGATGACAAATTGCATCTGGCCTTTTGTGTCATGGTCTGTATAAGCTCACTTTGTATGAAAAGTCTGGAAAAATTTTTGCAAATGCTGTTGCAGATTGAAGGGCTATTTCAGATGCAAAACTTTGGCATGCACGTTTTGGTCATTTGAATTTTGCTAGTTTGCTACATTTGCAGAAATCTGATATGGTGGCTTCTTTGCCACCTCTTGAAGCACCTGTCAAACATGTTTGTGAAGGCTGTATTTTGGGTAAGATGCAGTGTTCTAAGTTTCTAAAGGATGGTTCACTTCGGGCCACATGCAGGTTGCAGCTTGTGCATAGTGATGTTTGTGGGCCCATGCAAACTCCGTCCTTGGGAAATTGGCTAAAAGCACGCTTTGGTGGTACAAAAAGGACTATCCTTGACAACACCTTTGACAAATCTTTGAGCTACAATTTCTACATGTCACATGAAAAACTACCTATCATACGATATATCAATGGATAGATCTTCAAAAGAAGAATCTAAAAACACAAGGTCCGAAACGTTTTGACCTAAACTGCAAAAATTTTACCAGTCCCCACTTTTTCATTGGTGAAAGTAAAATAGGTCCTTTTTTTGTACCACAAAACCACGCTTTCACCCAATTACCTTTACTTCGTGACTTTCATTGATGATTACTCCAAGCATGCATGGGTATTTCCACTTAAAGCGAAGTCCAAAGTTTTTATGTGCTTCAAACAAATTTTGGCTATGGCTAAAAATGTCTCGAAATGTACTATGGGAACCCTCCGTTCCGATCGAGGGGGGGAGTATATGTCTCATGAATTCAATGCATTTGTGGCTAGTTGTGGGATAAAACACCAATGTACAGTGTCTTATACACCTCTGCAAAATGGTGTTGTTGAGAGGAAAAACAGGTCACTTACGGAAATGGCACGATGTATGGTCAAAAGTCAAGCTTTGGCGCATTCCTTTTGGCTTGAGGCCATCATGTTTGCCACTTATGTACTAAACAGGTTTCCTATGAAAGCTTTGCAGTATATTACTCCATATGAAGCATGGCATGATAGAAAGCCTTCTATTGAGCACATGCATGTTTTTGGTTGTTTGGCATATGCTTTGGTGCCACAAACATAGCACAAAAAATTGGATGATAAGGCTGTCAAATGTATTTTTGTTGGTTATAGTACTGAAAGCAAAGGTTACAGGTTGTATCATCCGCAAACAAAACGTATTCTGGTTTCACGTGATGTAATGTTTGTGGAAGATTCTGTTCAGCCCTTGCTGTCATGTACTAGAGAAATTAATGTAAGCTCAGAGGAAATTTATGACACTTTGTTGCCTCTTTTGGGTGGTGGAAATACAAATGTAAGTTCCAATGAGGAAAATGTATAGCCTATGGGGGTTCTAAAATGTTACAGATCAGCCTATTACTGATGCAGATGTACATGATGTACTTGATGAGGAAAGGGTTGAAAATGAGCAGGCTAGAGGTATACCAAAATGGCTGGTGCACACTTTGCGTGATAGTAAATTGGATGCACCTTTGTTTAGTCGTACTCGTTCACACTCTCGCCATGCATCTTATGCATCAGATTTTTATGCTTTTGCTGTGTCTAGCTTACATGATGTTGAGGAGCCTTGGTCTTTTGATGAAGCACATAATTCAAAAAATTGGATGGCTGCCATGCAATCAAAATATGATGCACTTATAGAAAATGACACATGGACTTTATGTGATTTGCCTCCTGGCAAAAAGGCCATTGGTACAAAGTGGGTTTACAAGTTAAAACGCAAGCCGGATGGTCAGATCGATCGCCATAAGGCTCGACTTGTTGCAAAGGGCTATGCACAACAAAAAGGCATAGATTATGAAGAGACTTTTGCTCCCACTTGTTGTATGACTACTGTGCATTTTTTAATGTGCATTGGCAGCCCATTTTGATTGGGATGTACATCAATCAAACATTGTTACTCCTTTCTTGAATGGTGACATATTTGAGGAAGTTTATGTAACGCAACCTTGCGGTTTTGTCAAGAAAGGACAAGAGGACAAAGTGTGCAAATGTAGCAAGGCTTTGTATAGGTTGAAGCAATCTCCTTGTGCTTGGTATGAGAAAGATGACACTCATTTGATCAAACAAGGCTTTCGTAACAGTCCAATAGAAAGCACATTGTATGCAAAGCATGAGGGTGATGTACTTCTCATTGTGGTTCTTTATGTCGATGATTTGCTGATCACTGGACCAAATGAGAGACATATTGCTGAATTCAAGGCTGATTTGAATGCTACTTTCAAGATGAAAGATTTGGAGCTGTTGCATCATCATCATCATTACTTGGGTATACAGTTTAAGCAATGTGATGGTGGTATTGCGTTGTGTCAAAAAAGTTACATAGAGACATTGCTATGTAAGTTTGGACTTGAGGATCGTAAACCTATTGCCACTCCCATGGAAACAGGTTTGAAGTTGAGTCTACATGATGTTGGCGATCCTGCTGATCTCACTCTTTATCAAATTGTTGTTGGCTACCTCATTTATGTATGCAACACGAGGCCGGATATTCAGTTTGTAGTCTCACAGGTTAGCAAATTATGCATAGCCCAGGGTCTAAGCATTGGCAGACTGTCAAGAGGATTTTCCCATACCTTAGTGTCACTTTACATCTTGGCTTGTTTTATCCCAAGGGGGGATCATTGCCGCCAAACTTACATGCTTTTTCGGACTTAGATTGGGCTAGTTGTTTTGACACGCGAGTGTCCACAAGTGGTTTTTGTTTCATGCTTGGCAGTTCATGTATATCATGGTTGAGCAAGAAACAACCTACTGTGGCCACTTCGAGTTGTGAGACTGAGTACATGGCAATATTCACAGCTACGGTTGAGTGTGTATGGCTCAGATGCCTTATGGCTGATTTGGGTGTTGGACAAGACATTCCAACACTATCTACACTGGCAGTCAGAGCGCATTGGCAGTTGGGAGGAACCCAGTTTTTCATGCTCGCACAAAGCACATTGAGGTGCATTACCACTATGTTAGGTTGAGGCTCTCAGCAGGAGAGATCAACTTCGCTTATGTGCCAACACAAGACAACCTTGCAGATTTTTTCACAAAGGCATTGTCTCAAGAGCGGTAACCTCTTGCAATGTGTCGACTTCAATAAAAAAACTCTTTAGGTATAATGTACCAAATTACAAGAGATGTTATTGTTTTCCAATTTGTAGATTGCTAAAGGAGCACATTTTGCCAGCTAATAATGTGATGCCAGATTCTAGAGAGGATGCAAGAAAGATCCTGCAAACCCTGTGGATGGATTACAATTCCATTCACGCTTGTCCTAATGACTGCATTCTTTTTAGGGGGAATATGTGGACATGCAGACGTGTACAAAATGTGATTCCAAAAGATATTGAAAGGATCTCCATGGAAAAAAAGTGATGTAGAAGGTGCTACAACATTTTTCTATGCTGCCTCGCATAAAACATTTCTTCAAATGCAAGTCCATGGCCACTCTAGCAACATGGCATGAGGAGAACATATCTTCAAATGGTGTGCTACAGATCCATGCAGATTGTGCGGCATGGAAACACATTGATGACATGTGGTTGGATTTTTTCTAGGGAAACTCAAAATCTACACCTCGCCTTGGCTAAGGATGTCATAAATCCATTTGGTCTGAGGTTGGCATCTTACAATGTATGGCTAGTTTTGTCATTGTCAACTACAACATTCCCCCATGGTTGACGACTAAGAAGGGACACCTAGTTTTAAGCTTGATTGTGCCAAGGCGGTATAAAGTGAAGAATATGGATGTGTATCTTCATGCACTATGGGAAGAGCTAAAACAATTGTGGACATGCATAGAAGTGGTGGATATGAGCCGACATGCAGGTCGACACAATGCTTTGATCAGAGGCATTCTAATATGGAGATATATGACTATCTCGGGAATAACAGAATGCTCATGTGAAAGTCAAAGTCTATGTTTGAGTTTTGTGTCATGTGTATGGGTGCAAAGATTCAGTGGGTTTATTGTCATGTGCATGGGTGCAGGGCTTCAGACAAGCGGTTACAATGCATGCATCACATGTGGCCGAAGACTTAATGCACATCGGACGTCCTCACTCAAAATTAAATTCTATGAAGGTCATCGAGCGCATCTTCTAGAGAATAATGAGTTACGAGAGGGTTTCTTAGGAAGAGAACTGCCAAGGATGTCTGCTCGAGCATGGTTAGAGCAGAAGGAGATGTGTGAAGACAGTCTACCCCAAGGATGAAGAGATTCTCTCTATGGTATGAGTTTCCATATCAGCAAAGACTCAAGATCAATCACTTGCAAGATCCAATGCACATATTCAAGAATGTGGGTAATGTGTTGTGGGACCACCTCATTGGCAAGAAAGATACATTGGGAGCCAAAGTCAACTTTTGTGGGATGGGTGTCTTTCCTCACTCCTATCTTATTGCAGACATAGCGAGAACCACAAATATAATTTTCAATCCACGGGACGAAGTTGTCTCGACTAGTACATAGAGGCTACAAGAGGTTTTCAATATCTTGGAAAACAACAGACAACTTGCATCTATCTCTAGCTACACTCAAATGACAGAAATCACCAAAAGCTAGTCACTAATCGGCAAACAAATCATAACCGTTACAGCATCAAACGACATCCAAACGCTACAAAACTTCTAGGACATGTTTATAAGACCTAAGCACACATGCTTATGGTCTCAAATACTTTAGTTCAAGTGCAAAAATTGCAATTATTAACAACATTGAGTTTTTGACCTAGTCGTTTTTGACCCAAAATGCATCTAAATTCTTAGCAATGATGCCCCAATACCCCACCTATACTTATTTTATAATTTTTAAGCTTAAATTCCTACTTTTGATGAAATTAGGCCGTGGTTCAATGACACCAAAAGCTACGGATTACCATGAAATGCTTACATCAATGCGTAGAGCTCTTACCTACGATTGCAACGCAACAGATGACGCTGCAATGTGACAACCGAGAAGGGAGTAGGAAGTGCGAGAAGGAGAGAAGTGAGCGCCATTAGCTCTCGTTGAGTTCTATTATCCAAAAACTTACAAAGAACTTACAAAAATTGGCTTTTATATCTTAGCCAAGGTTTTTGTGGTCAAAACTAATAATCAGGGAGCTCTAACTAAAAATAGGTTGATACAATTCGAAAGCTTGTAGCCCCGGCTCATCAATTACACCCTTTATCTGGAAAGTAGGAGTTACAACATTCTCGATGCATCAAAATAATAAGTGTTTTTAATATAAATACTCCGAAGAATGTTATCCGAGTTAGCTTGCTGCTAACATTCCCCCCTCCTTGACTGTGTCGTCCCTTGACACAACTTCATGGACTTAAGTAGTTTTCGGGTTGACGGGGCTGGTGAGACGGTCTTTCAGATCATGTAGGGCTTTTTCATATCTGATTCTTCTTTCTTTGTCTGGGACTTGCAAAAATTGCATGGTGACTCTGTTTTTAAGTTTTCGGTTTGACGGGGCTGGCGAGACGGTCTTTAAGCGCATGTAGGGCTTTTTCATATCCGATTCTTCTTTCTTTGTCTGGGACTTGCAGAAATTGCATGGTGACTCTATTTTTAAGTTCAATGGCTGAATAGCCAAAAAACCTTGATGTAAGGTTGCTTATCGGGTATAAGCATGTTAACTTGTCATGCTTTTTGTGCTAGTTATCATGTCGCAACAAGCATATCTTGTAAGCATAATGAGAGTGTAACTTTTCAAACGTGTGGGAATCCATCGAATATTTCAAAATAGGGAGACCACCCTGAATCCACTTTCCTGACCATTTACGCAGTGTTACTGTGAGGGGAGTGGGGCAGTCAAAATGCGTGGAGAGAAGCGGAGTGGGGCAGTCAAAATGTGTGGAGAGAAGCGGAGTGGGGCAGTCAACATGCATGGAGAGAAGCAGGACGCAGGGGCCAGAGGTAAGAGGGGCGCAGGGGCCAGAGGTAAGAGAGAACCAAAAACAAAGTCGACCCCTGAACTTTCTGCTGCTTCTTCTCCGCCCCGAAAAAGGGTGAAGCTCTCTGATTCCCCAGCATCCCCAATGGCAAAGACCTTGCATACAAAGGGGAAGGATGACTCGGGTAATCTCTCTCTCTCTCTCTCTCTCTCTCTCTCTACCTCATTATGATTTGCGAGGATAGTAGCTGGTGCTGTCTTGGTTGGAGAGTTGTCCCTTGATGTCGGCTTTAGCAGTAGGACATCTTGTGAATAGTCACTTGAAATACAATCGCTCAAGTCAAAGTCTGGCTCAAGAATCACAAACCAGTGTTTGATTTGAACCTTGAAATTGGAAGGAAGTTCTCAATACTGCACTTTCCTACTGCTAATCTTGTGACATTGGGGGTGTGCAGGCCGATGGAAAGCTCCAAAGTTTACAGTCCCAGTACAGAGCAAGTTCTGTATTACAGCAGAAGAGTTCAATGATGTTCATGGACTCTCCCTGAACCCCAAACTAGTGAGGTGGGATTAGATCAGTGATGTGAAGTGGTTCAGTGTTTTCAGAGAGTCAAAGAATCGTAGTCACTATCGCATTAAATGCAGTTGTTTGCGTATTGATATGTTTGACCAAGTGATGCAGCTGCATTACAAGGTGTACCAGAAACCCCCAACAAACATGGAGATCAAATCTGCATTCACCAAGGGGTTTGTAAAAGAATTCAGCCCGGCCGCAATTGCAAGTAGCTCAGCCATGCAATTCAATTGGGCTAAATTCGCTGTCCAGTATTTGCAGGACCTCCGAGAGAAAGGGTACTACGAGGCCCAAGTCAAAAAGTGGAGGATGCGCAATGTATGTCTAAACATCGAGGAGGCGCAAGCTGAAATGAAGGAGGATACCTGTAAGGTCTCTGACCCCAATCAAAAGAGCACCATTGTACCATGAAATGAACATAATGGAAAAAGTTACTATTTTTAGCAGTTTTGCAAATTCTGTCAGTGCCATGATGCTTAGAATGTTTTAAAGCTTCGAAATGTGAATTAAAATAATTTTTGTAAAAAAATTCCAAAAATAGCAAGTTTTTGGTCACCCGACCCGTCCAGTTTTGATCGTCTCGAAAAACTGCACCCGTACCCCGAATTTCAAAAAAATGCATTTTCGGAACCTGGGGGCTGCTAAATATGGCAGGTACTTGGTCCTGTATGTCTTAGTTAGAGCTCCGTATAGCAATTTACGGCATCAAAATCCGACTCGTATGACCCGTTTTAGTCAAAAATCAATTTTTCCAAAAATTGAGCGGGGAGGCACTGGAGCCCGGGACTGTGTGAAAACAGGTCCCAGGCCACTCCAGATCAGCTTTAGCAGCTAGGGGGCACCCTCTTGCCTTGTGGGAGTCCTGGGAAAGCTGCCAAGCCAGTAACTAAGTCTCAGAGTCAGTTAAACTAGCCAACCTGACACTTGGTGAGTAGGGAACTAGACTTGCCATGCTTAACTGGAGAAGCTCCTAGATGCATTTAGCAACCCAGGTCGATTTTCAGCCTGTAGGAGCCTATTTAAAGACCTGCACACACAAACACACACACACAGTTATGCTCATACACACACACACACACACACACAGTGCATACACACACACCTACACACACTGGGAAGGTGCTGCTCGTTCACGCACCTTTTGAAGGAGAAGCAAAGAGGAAGGTGCTGCCGAATTCTCGTCTCAAGAAGCTCGATTAGATCAGAAAATAGAGAAGTTTATCAGCCCTTAATCATGGTAATCACGGTTTAATTAATGCTATCTGTAAATTTCTTTCTCTACCATCTAAATTCCTCGTCTATTATGCTCATTCCTAGTCGTAATTCTCTATAATTACTCTCTAATTTCTCCTTAACCAAATTCTATTATGTAATCATCATCCCATAGCTGAATTATCAGCCATTCATCACTCTTGATTAATGATTAGTGCATAATTATTAGAATTTCTCTCTCTAGATAGCATAGTAATTAATCGGTAAGTTGGTAATTGTGTAGATTGATGAGAATCATTCGTTCTATTACTCATTAATGTTGTAGCTGAATTAGATTCATTTCTCTTATGCATTAAGATATAATTAAGGGAAGATTAATATGTCATTAAGTCTCTAAGAGGTGGTTTTTCTCACACCTATGCATGCGGTGATTCTGCTCCCTCTAATTGCTAGGAAAGAGATTAATCGTGCTTAATTCATCTCTTTGGTAATTCCATTAGTGAAGTCCTATAATTCCTAATCATGTAAGCCGATTAATTATCTTTAGAGCCGGTTCCCATAGGAATATGCATCATCCATAATGATTGCTATATGGAAAAATCTAAACCTCTCATGTAGCAGGCATTGTTTGATGTTGCTAATCTATCATTTGGCTTGTTATGACGCTTGCGGACATTAGCTCTTTTCTCCAAGTTAATTATTTAAAGTAGTGAGTTTAAAATGGCCCCGGTTAAGAGGACTCGCTTTGGTGGAGCCCACGACCACGAGGCACGAACGAGCAAGGTGAATGGAAAGGGAAAAGCTCTCATGGACGAACATTTACCGGCCATCTCACGGGCCATCGACGAAGAAATGGAAGAGGTAGGTCATAACTTCATTCAAGTTGTTTAATTTAACATTGCACACGTTTAGTTAGGAATGAACATATCCCCAAACATGTTGGAGAAATCCGACGGAAACCTCGGCATTGAATTCATTGTATATTAAGTTCTAAAGTAGGAAGGAAATGATTGATGGGTATGCTGGTTGCAATAGGAAAGAATGTCTGCTAGCGAAAATTAAGCTCGACATGTTCATTTTATTTCCAATGTTGAATCAATCCTGACCCCCCTACTGATCACAGGGGGCAGAGTTCCTCGTTAAGAACTCTTGAATCCACGACTTGCTTTTTATGCGGTGGATACCCACGACTTGCTTTCTATGCGGTGGGAACCCACGTCTTGCTTTCTATGGGGTGGGAGTGTCCGTGACGTGCTTTCTATGTGGTGGACACACCTAGTTGTATGGGCAGCTAAGCGACAACGGGAGGAGTGAACTCTCGCTAGAGGGGGGATGTTGTACCTCCAGAACATTGAATTTTAATAAATAAGTTTGAGTAGAATTTTTACTAGAATTCTGTCTTGGTGTTGTTTGCAACATTGGTTGAAGGGCTGTCTTAACGAACAATGTGATTCGGAATTAAACAAGGAATGTTTATGTTGAACAACCTTTGTGGTAGTAATTAGGTCACGCATGAAAGTGTGAGTGTGGGGTTGGAAAGTGGGGTCTTGGCTCGGGTTGCCAATGCCTACGAGATGGGTGGTCCCGATTGGTCGGGAACTCTCTGTCCCCATAGTGCTTACTCGATATTAGTAATACTCATTGCCCCTAGAGCGGCGAATTCTCGAGAGTACGTGCCCCTGAAACATGGGAAAAAAGGCACTCGGGTTTTCTCTCCTCTTGGAAGGTGGGTCTTAGGATCGCTAGATAGTTCAAGTACGCTTCCCCTACGAGGTGGAGCTAGATCTCCTTGCTAGTAGGCTTGAACTCGACTCACTTTGTGATGAGAGATTGTCCGCTAGTCGAACGCTGAAGCATTTTGTTTGCTTCTGCAATAGATCTAGTGGCCACCAGGTTCACCATCAAGTCCGTTGGTTGATACGGCGGGGTGGGGACCTCACACCTAGTATCAGAGCCTAGGTTAGGTTGGGAAATAAAGTTGTATTGTTTGAATATTTAAATAAGGAACTGAAAGTATATAGGTAGTTGATCCGAATTCCTTGCATTGGTGTTGCAGGAAGACCCCGTGCTCGAATATCGGAAGTTCCAAGTGTTTGAGCTTATTTATGAGCCAGCTCGAAGATCCCCAGTTTACCAATTCAGGCGAGATGTCATGGAGATACTGTTGAAGGCTTTTACGCCACACTCCACTCGCATTGATAAAGGATGGGAACTTGATTGGACATTTCCAGGAGGGGTTTACTACATCAACGCTCGGAAGCTAGGATGCCTGGCTACCGACTTGAAGAAGATACGTTGGGGAGAAGAGTTGAGGGTAATAGAGATATTCTACTTGGTACCTACACGATTGGACCAGACTGTTTCAGACAACTCCAATCAAACCATCAACGACTAGCTCTTGGAGAAGGTCACCAATGTGATCCCACCGAACCGAGTCAAAACCTTTGGATTACTGAAAGCGGAACTCCGGCTTGATATCTTAGTTTATTATCCACTCAAGAATGAGTATAGAAACTATTACACGAATGAAGTAGTGCATCATGTCAATACCATCTCCTAGGCGTATTTTATATGCAATCCATAAAGCTATGTAATAAGCTGATCATCAGTTATCCTAAACCTTGAGGGGTTTCAATTGTAATAAATTTTCATCAATAAAGTGCTTTTTGTCTCTGAATCTCTGTCTCTTGATGAAGTAGAATCTTGAATTCTATTTAAAGTCTTGTGTCTATTTTGAAATCCAAGTAATGTATCAAGAATTCGTATAATCCATGTAGGTACCGCCTGTTGCTCTGTACTCGACAGCGCAAGAGAAAAAGCTCCTCCTTAAGCAAGCCCAACCTCCGATCTTTAAGGGCGAGGGGGCAAATGTGGAGAGAGATGCGGAAGTATGGATGGAAGCCATGGATGACTATTTTGAAGCTGCGGGAACCCAACCCGTAAATCAGACCATGCTTGCGATGTTCCGCTTAACTGGCGATGCTAAGATATGGTGGAAGCAACATTGCAGGGACATGGATATTAAGGGATCTTCCTAGTCCTGGGAAGACATCAAAGCTGCGATAATGGGGCTTTATTTACCACCTGCCTAGAACCTTGAGGATGAATGAATTCTTTTCACTTCGGTAGCTGAATTCATCTGTCGAAGAATATTACACAAAGTTGTCACTCTTCGGAGATACGCTCCTAAGATGACCTTGGAACAATAGGTGGCGAGGTTCTGCCAAGGGCTAATCGATCCTTTGAATACTCGGTTGGAATCTCTCAGGCGGACAACACTACATGATGTCTTGTTGAGGGCCAAACCTCTAGCTCTCGAAGTACAAAAGGTTAATCAGAACAGGAGGAATCATTGGGCAAAGAGGGCAAGAACAACTGCTTGGGATAACAGACCATCCAACCAAGCATATGACCAACGCCCTATTGTGTCTACCACCACAACCATGGAGTTCCCTGATGTTCAATGCTATGGTTGCGGCGAGCATGGACATTACAGATCCAATTGCCCCAGGAACATTCAGACAACCAATGCCAATTCCATACCCTGGAATACACGTAGGCGTGGCCAAGCTAATGGAAGAGCAGGACAAGGAAGGATGAACAGAGGGCGAGGGCGTGGAGCTATCGCCAGAGTGAATGCCGCAGTGGTACACCAACTGTGGGTGATGAAGCAGTGGAGAGAGCAACCCTACATGCTGCAATTGACAATCCCAATGGTTGCGAGCAATACGCAGTCATTCATACGCCAGGATCTCTCAGAGGTGAACAAGTTAACTTCCTTATAGATTGTGGTAGTACTCTTTCATTTCTTTCACCCAGATGCATGAGGAAGCTAAAGCTAGATAAGTATCCAACAAGCAAGCTAGTTGTAGAGTTAGCAAACGGCAAGGAAGTAGTATCTCAACATTCTGCAGGAAAACTCGATTTTGATTTAGGGGGACACCCAACTTCTTCCCAATTTCGAACCTTACCCTTAGGATTCTTTGATGGGATACTAGGGATGGACTGGCTAAAGCAAAATAGGGCCCACATACATTGTGCACAAGGTAATTTTACCTTTACAGATAACTTGGGTAATGAAGCCTTAATCCAGGGGGAAAATGGGAGACCTAAGGCTACTCTAGTTAAGGCCAGCAGACTTTTGAAGGGACTAAGGAAGGGTCAGCAAATTTATGCGGTTAAACTCAACAAGGTGGACCAATCAGATACCTCACTTCGACCAAACTGGTTGAGGGAGTATGATGATGTATTCCCTGAAGACCTTACGAATCTTCCACCACACAGAGAGGTAGATCATGAGATTGAGACTATCCCTGGATGTGAACCTATCTCAAAAAGACCTTATAAGATGTCACTTCCAAAGGCCATCGAACTCAAGGAACAACTTAGACAACTCATTGAGCAAGGATTCATTCGACCCAGTACTTCTCCTTGGGGTGCTCCAGTTCTTTTTCAGAAGAAGAAGGACGGAACCTTAAGGTTATGCATAGATTACCGTGGACTAAACCAGGTAACTGCCAAGAACAAGTATCCAATTCCAAGGATTGACGAACTCTTGGACAGGCTCCACGGCGCCAAAATGTTTACAAAGATTGATCTAAGGTCAGGATATTACCAAATCAGGATCAAGGAATCAAATATTCCAAAGACAGCTTTCAATACTAGGTATGGACACTACGAGTTCACAGTAATGTCTTTTGGTCTAACAAATGCTCCTGCAAGCTTCAATCGACTTATGCAGGATATTTTCAGACCTTACCTGGATGATTTTGTCTTGGTTTTCTTTGATGACATTCTGATCTACTCTAAGAACGAGGCAGATCACAAAGATCATGTTCGCAAGGTACTTGATCTCCTTCGAGAACATCAACTTCACGCTAAAGAGAGCAAGTGTACCTTTTTCTCACTGAAGGTCAATTACCTTGGATTTGTCATATCGGTTGAAGGAATTTCAGTGGACCCAGATAAAGTCAAGGACATCGTTGATTGGCCTCAACCATCTACCTTCAGCGAAGTCAGAGGATTTCTTGGAATAACGGGATGGTATAGGATTTTTGTCAAGGACTATGCACGTATTGCTGCACCTTTGACGGAACTCCTGAAGAAAGGAATGAGGATCGAATGGAAGGCCGAGCACGAATCTAGCTTTGCTAAGCTAAAAGAGTTCTTGGTCTCAGCTCCTATTTTAAAGCTTCCAGACTTCAGTAAGGAATTTGAAGTAGCGACCGATGCCAGCAAATTTTCTCTAGGTGGAGTTCTTACTCAAGAAGGAAGATCAGTGGCTTATACTTCGCGAAAGCTGAGAGATCATGAGAAGAATTATCCTACTCACGATTTGGAACTTTTAGCAATTATTCATGCGCTGAAGTTATGGGGACATTATCTTCTCGGACGCAAGTTTCAGCTGGTTACAGACCACAAGAGCTTAAAATGGATTTTTACTCAACCTATTCTCAATATGCGACAACGACGATGGATAGAGCTATTACAGGAATATGACCTTGACATAAAGTATAGACCAGGGAAGGAAAATGCAGTTGCAGATGGTCTTAGCCAAAAATCCTTTCTCGGAGCTATCTCTATTCCAAATAACCCTGTCTAGGATAGAATCAAAGAAGCATCTTTAGTAGATCCAGAATACCAGCATATAGTATCTCTAGTCTAGCAGAATAAGATGCCTTAAGCTAAAGATTACTCTCTTATGGGAGGATGTCTTTACTACAGACATAGGCTCTGTGTACCCAGAGACCCAGCTCTAAAGAAGGCTATTTTGTATGAAGCACACGATAGCCCTACATCCGGATATACAGGCTATGCTAAGACTCTTCATGCTGTCAGGAGGAGTTATTTTTGGACCAGAATGAAAGGAGACATAATTCGCTGTGTGAGGCAATGTCTTTCTTGTCAGCGGATAAAGGCCGAAAGAATCAAGTTACCAGGGCAACTTCAACCTCTTGACATACCCCAGATGAAATGGGAATGCATTAGTATGAATTTTGTTACAGGATTACCTTCTACAGGAGGGTATGATTCTGTTTTCATGGTTGTTGATATGCTCACAAAAGTGGCTCATCTAATACCCGTAAAGACAACCTTTACTGCTTCAGATATTAGTCGGGTATTCATTAAGGATATTTTTAGGTTACATGGTCTGCCCAAGCGTATCGTCAGTGATAGAGATGCCAAGTTTACATCAAAATTTTGGACTTCTCTTTTCCAATCTATTGGGTCACAATTAGCCTTCAGTACAGCGTATCATCCGCAGACAGATGGGCAAACTGAGAGAGTTAATCAAGTCATCGAGGACATTCTCAAAGCCTATTTTTCACAAGAGACAAAGAAGTGGTTACAATATCTACCTTTGGTGGAGCATGCTTATAATCCTGCCGAACACAGAAGCATTGGAATGTCACCTTTCAAAGCTCTTTATGGACAGGACTGCTTAGCACCACTGAACTTCTCAGATCCAACCATCAGGGTAGAAGCCTCTAGAAAGATGTTAGAAGATATGGAAGCACAGACTAGAGCTATTCGCCAGGACATTCAGGCCGCTCAGGATAGACATAAGCACTATGCAGATAAGAACCGTTCAGAAAGAACTTTCAAGGAAGGGGATAAGGTTTTTCTACGAGTCCGACCAAATAAAAGCAACTTATCCCTAGGCAGATATAAGAAGCTAAGCCCAAGGTATTGTGGATCATTTGAGATTGTTAAAGTTGTAAGTGACCAAGCCTACAAGCTAAAGTTACCTGCAAACTTGAAGGTTCATGATGTATTCCACGTCAGCTTACTCAAACCCTATATTCCTAACCGTGATCAATTCTTGGACTCAAATCAGATAGTCATGCTAGCACAATGAGTTCTCGAGCTCCAACCTGACTACGTACTGGAAACAAGGGAAAGGAAGTTACGCAACATAACTATCACAGAGCATCTGGTAAAGTGGAAGGATTACCCTGAAGAAGATGCAACTTGGGAGGACGAACCAACGCTCATAAAAGATTACCCAAACACATTCTTGAGATGAGGACATCTCAAATTTTTCATGTTGGGGAGGCTGTAAGGTCTCTGACCCCGATCAAAAGAGCACCATTGTACCATGAAATGAACATAATGAAAAAAGTTACTATTTTTAGCAGTTTTGCAAATTCTGTCAGTGCCATGATGTTTAGAATGTTTTAAAGCTTCGAAATGTGAATTAAAATAATTTTTATAAAAAAATTCCAAAAATAGCAAGTTTTTGGTCACCCGACCCGTCCAGTTTTGATCGTCTCGAAAAACTGCACCCGTACCCCGAATTTCAAAAAAATGCATTTTCGGAACCTGGGGGCTGCTAAATATGGCAGGTACTCGGTCCTATACGTCTTAGTTAGAGCTCCGTATAGCAATTTACGGCATCAAAATCCGACTCGTATGACCCGTTTTAGTCACAAATCAATTTTTCCAAAAATTGAGCGGGGAGGCATCAGAGCTCGGGACTGTGTGGGAACAGGTCCTAGACCACTTCAGATCAGCTTTAGCAGCTAGGGGGCGCCCTCTTGCCTTGTGGGAGTCCTGGGAAAGCTGCCAAGCCAGTAACTAAGTCTCAGAGTCAGTCAAACTAGCCAACCTGACACTTGGTGAGTAGGGAACTAGACTTGCCATGCTTAACTAGAGAAGCTCCTAGATGCATTTAGCAACCCAGTTCGATTTCAGCCTGTAGGAGCCTATTTAAAGACCTGCACACACAGACACACACACACTTATGCTCATACACACACACACACACACACACACACACACACACACACACAGTGCATACACACACACCTACACACACTGGGAAGGTGCTGCTCGTTCACACACCTTTTGTAGGAGAAGCAAAGAGGAAGGTGCTGCCCAATTCTAGTCTCAAGAAGCTCGATTAAATCAGAAAATAGAGAAGTTTATCAGCCCTTAATCACGGTAATCGTGGTTTAATTAATGCTATCTGTAAATTCCTTTCTCTACCATCTAAATTCCTCGTCTATTATGCTTATTCCTAGTCGTAATTCTCTATAATTACTCTCTAATTTCTCCTTAACCAAATTCTATTATGTAATCATCATCCCATAGCTGAATTATCAGCCATTCATCACTCTTGATTAATGATTAGTGCATGATTATTAGAATTTCTCTCTCTAGATAGCATAGTAATTAATCGATAAGTTGGTAATTGTGTAGATTGATGAGAATCATTCGTTCTATCACTCATTAATATTGTAGCTGAATTAGATTCATTTCTCTTATGCATTAAGATATAATTAAGGGAAGATTAATATGTCATTAAGTCTCTAAGAGGTGGTTTTTCTCACACCTATGCATGCGGTGATTCTGCTCCCTCTAATTGCTGGGAAAGAGATTAATCGTGCTTAATTCATCTCTTTGGTAATTCCATTAGTGAAGTCCTATAATTCCTAATCATGTAAGCCGAGTAATTATCTTTAGAGCCGGTTCCCATAGGAATATGCATAATCCATAATGATTGCTATATGGAAAAATCTAAACCTCTCATGTAGCATGCATTGTTTGATGTTGCTAATCTATCATTTGGCTTGTTATGACGCTTGCGGACATTAGCTCTTTTCTCCAAGTTAATTATTTAAAGTAGTGAGTTTAAAATGGCCCCGGTTAAGAGGACTCGCTTTGGTGGAGCCCACGACCACGAGGCACAAACGAGCAAGGTGAACGGAAAGGGAAAAGCTCCCATGGACGAACATTTACCGGCCATCTCACGAGCCATCGACGAAGAAATGGAAGATGTAGGTCATAACTTCATTCAAGTTGTTTAATTTAACATTGCACATGTTTAGTTAGGAATGAACATATCCCCAAACATGTTGGAGAAATCCGACGGAAACCTCGGCATTGAATTCATTGTATATTAAGTTCTAAAGTAGGAAGGAAATGATTGATGGATATGCTGGTTGCAATAGGAAAGAATGTCTGCTAGCGAAAATTAAGCTCGACATGTTCATTTTATTTCCAATGTTGAATCAATCCTGACCCCCCTACTGATCACAGGGGGCAGAGGTCCTCGTTAAGAACTCTTGAATCCACGACTTGCTTTTTATGCGGTGGATACCCACGACTTGCTTTCTATGCGGTGGGAACCCACGTCTTGCTTTCTATGGGGTGGGAGTGTCCGTGACGTGCTTTCTATGCGGTGGACACACCTAGTTGTATGGGCAGCTAAGCGACAACGGGAGGAGTGAACTCTCGCTAGAGGGGGGATGTTGTACCTCCAGAACATTGGAATTTTAATGAATAAGTTTGAGTAGAATTTTTACTAGAATTCTGTCTTGGTGTTGTTTGCAATATTGGTTGAAGGGTTGTCTTAACGAACAATGTGATTCGGAATTAAACAAGGAATGTTTATGTTGAACAACCTTTTTGGTAGTAATTAGGTCATGCATGAAAGTGTGAGTGTGGGGGTGGAAAGTGGGGGCTTGGCTCGGATTGCCAATGCCTACGAGATGGGTGGTCCCGATTGGTCGGGAACTCTCTGTCCCCATAGTGCTTACTCGATATTAGTAATACTCATTGCCCCTAGAGCGGCGAATTCTCGAGAGTACGTGCCCCTGAAACATGGGAAAAAAGGCACTCGGGTTTTCTCTCCTCTTGGAAGGTGGGTCTTAGGATCGCTAGATAGTTCAAGTACGCTTCCCCTGCGAGGTGGAGCTAGATATCCTTGCTAGTAGGCTCGAACTCGACTCACTTTGTGATGAGAGATCGTCTGCTAGTCGAACCCTGAACCATTTTGTTTGCTTCCGCAATAGATCTAGTGGCCACCAGGTTCACCATCAAGTCCGTTGGTTGATACGGTGGGGTGGGGACCTCACAATACCAAGGAGACACCCATCTCTCGCCACAACACTCACCAGCAGGCTGAAAGCCTGTCATTTTTTGGCGTTGAGAATTTGCAGCACATAAAGGCTGCCTCTGAAATGCTCAGCAAACAAATGCAAGATGCTAAAGAACATCTTCTAACTGCAAAATCAGACTTTGAAGCTTGGAGGGTTGTCCAAGCAAGCAAAATCAGACTTCTAACTGCAAAATCAGACTTTGAAGCTGCGAGGGTTGTCCAAGCAAGCAATGCTAGGGCCACCCCAATTGTGCTTGCTATGAGACAAAGCTTCACGACACTGAAAATGAATTACAGAGGTTACTACAGAGCGACAACGTGGATGCAAAGAGGGAAATAGAGTGTAAAGTAAAAATAGAGACATTGGAAGGTTTGGCATTTCCTGACAGTGAGGACACTCTTGCTGCTGACTCAACTTGTCAGCGTGTAAGTGCGTGACTTTTATGCTTCTACCGTATGATTGGAATATGTGCACAACAAACCTATGTACTTACCATGCTCCTCTTTTTTTTGGTGTGCAGATTAATGTGGAGCTTATGGAAGCAAAAGTGAATGCATGTGAAGGTCAACTGCAACTCCTAATTCACATGAGAAAGATGCTACAAGGCTCCTCCATTCCCAATGCCCTGTGTATATGGCTATGGGCACTTTTATAGAAAGTATAGAAGGGGTATGCGATGGGACGATGATCAACCCGTGCAGTGGATGCAGTTTGCCACTTGAAGTAAAGGGAATCTCCGCCACGGTCAAGATGCCCTGTGGGCATATCTACCACTTTCTCTGCTTTGCAGCTACATGCTCCTTGTCGACAAAATGTAGAGCTGTGACCTGCCAGCAAAGGATACCACAAGAATGGTGTTGGAAACCCACAGGGCAAAGACATCCAATCACACCAACATCTGGTAAGATTGTACAGGGTGTGCTAATTAGCATACCCAGTGTGTTAATTAGAATATTTAGTGTGTTAACTGGATATGCTAATTAGCATATCTTGTATGCTGATTAGCATATTGGGTATGCTAATTAGCATACCCAGTATGCTAATTAGAACACAAGATATGCTAATTAGCATACCCAGTGAGAATATTGAGTGTGCTAACTGGATATGCTAATTAGCAGACCTTGTATGCTAATTAGCATACTCAGTGCTCAGTGAACAAATCAGAGTAAGTTTGGCATATTAGCATATCTAGTAAGTTAACTACCATATCCAAATGCTAACTAGCAAACTGTATATGCTGATTAGCATACTGGGTATGTTGATTAGCGTACTGGGTATGCTGATTAGCATACTGGATATGCTTATTAGCATATTGGATATGCTAATTAGCATACTGGATATGTTAAATAGCATACTGGGTATGCTAATTAGCATAGTGGGAATGCTCATTAGCATACTAGGTATGTTGATTCACGTACTAAGTATGCTGATTAGCATACTGGATATGCTTATTAGCATATTGGATATGCTAAATAGCATACTGGGTGTGCTAATTGGCATACTGGGAATACTAAATAGCATACTGGGTATGCTAATTAGCATACTGGATATGCTAATTAGCATACTGAAGACAGTCCTTGTATGTTAGCTACCAGCAGTCCCAGTATGCTCATTAGTATACCTAGTATGCTAATTAGCATATCCAATATGCTAATTAGCATACCCAGTATGCTCATTAGTATACCTAGTATGCTAATTAGCATATCTTGTATGCTAATTAGCATACTTGTGCTCAATGTACAGACTAGAGTAAGTTTGTCATAATGGCAAATCTAGTAACTAAGCTACCATCTCCAGATGCAAACTAGCATATTGGATATGCTAGTTAGCATACTCAGAAATTCGAATTAGCATACTGGGCTTGTCAGCCTAATGGATTCCAATGTATGCCAGGCCGCACACATAGTCACAGCATATCAAACATTTTCTAGCATGCATGACATGCTTATATGAGTCTTAATCCACGTTTTTTGTTGCAGGCCTGGGGCAGTCCCTTCGTGATGTGGGCAGTGTGCATGACACGAAGGGCAAGGGAAAGGCTGTAATGGAGGACCTTTCGATCGAGGAGAGTGATGAGCTGGATACAGGTGAGAACCCTTCGACGGAGAAGGGTGTTGAGCTAGATGCAAGGAGTGAAGGGGTGGATAAGGGCTCCCAGCAGATGCCAAATGAAAGCACGAAAACAACGGAGGAAGGCGGTGATGTGAGCAGGAACTCAGAAGATGAAAAAGAAGATGTTTTTTTTTTCATGGCTCCTCATGTGCCTCGTGTGCCAGCGATGCCATTTGCAACTGACAAAGCAGAAGATTCTCAGCAGACAGTGGCTAGTGGCTCAGGGGAAACTTTGAAGAATGACAACATAGAAGATGAGCAAGAAGTTGGTGACAATAGCCCTCTCGAGGGTTTTTTGCGTAAAGCTCAGCTGAAAAGAAAAGTTGGCCTTGAAGAGGTACCCGAAGACATTGCAAGCACAGCCTATGGTTTGGACAAGGCTGAAAGCTCCAAAGGTGAAAAGAAAGCCACCCGCTCAAGAGCTTGCAAAAAATTGTGTTAAGACTTATTGCTCCCTACCCAGTTGTGCCCTTCACTGTATATGCTTTGGCACATGACATAATGTAGGGTCCTTCTGTAGGGCTGCAGGTGCTCTTATGAACATAATTAGATATCTGGAATTTTTGTTCAACCAGTTCTTTCTCCACTTGGGTGGATATCCTTTGAGCCTTCTACCTACATATCCTTATACAGTCCTTTCTTAACCTACAGTAGCTACACCTTTATCAATGTGTAGGGTAGTGATTGCTGATGCCATTGAGCATTGATTTGGTTGGGAGTGAGCTGAGTTAAATTTACTGAGTGGAGAACTCTCAACTCCCAATCCATTGCTACTTTTCATTCAACATCGGCTTCTTGGACAATCTACTCTTTTAGTGCATCTTCCTCAGCTTTAGAAAGCTGGACCATTGGCACTTGCTCGGCTTCCGTGATTGGTACTTGAAAATCCGATTCTCTCGCAAGCCCTTCTGATGCCTGTGTTTTCATATCAGCATAAGAGACTGAGGGTATTTTGATGGTTGGTTGTTCAGAGGTTCATGCTTCATCCAAAGTTTCCGTTTGTCCCTCTCTTTGTAGCTTATTGACTCTTTTCAATTCTTCTATTTCTTTGAGCACTTGCTCTTCTCTTTGGACCCGCATCAATGCAAGGTCTTGTCTTTGCATTTGTTCTAGCTTTAGCTCAAGCTCAAGGTCCTTGTTCCTCTTTTCTAAAGTCTTGTAGAATTCATCTGCTCCCTTGATTGAGGCTATAGATGGGTTTTCTCTTATCTGTCTTAGAAATGCTGCTTGATCATTGATTCGCTGCTTGGAGTACTGCAAAGAGGCATTAGCGACATCAAGATGCTCTTGGATCTTTTGTACTAACAAAGTAGTGGTTAAAAGTTCTTTGGTTACTTCTGTCAGTTGTTGATCTTTGCTTTTGCATGCATCCAATAACTTTGTCAGGAGCTCTCCTAGCTCTTCCATCTCTTTTTGTTGCTTCTCCTTCGCAATCTGGTGTATGGATGCTTCATTTTTTAGCTCTATAATCTGCCGTTGAAGATCTATAATGATGTTCATTCTATCATCTAGTTCTCCTTGCAGAGCATCAATGACTAGTTCTAGCTCTTTAGCCTTAGCACTGCGGCTAAGTGCTGCTGTTCGCATTTTATCTGTCATCAGATGCATTTGCTTGGCATATTCATTCACTTGCATGATAACTTCATCATTTATTTCCCATATTCAGGCTCGACCTGGGGTTGTTTAGAGGTTTGGGCCGTTTCATTTGTATCTCTTTTGTTGGTGTTGTAGCTTCTGGTTGTGGCCGTGGAGGTGGTTCTACTTCTCCTCCTTGAGGCTTTGCAGATGCCTCGACTGCTTCTGCTTCTTGAGGCTCCGTGGATGCCTTGGCTGATTCTGGTTGTGTTGTTGTAGAAGGTCCAGCTTCAGTCTTTTCTGTTCTCTTTGGCTGTTCAAAAATTGCTTCTGCCTATTATTCAAGCTCTTTTTCCTTTGCTGCGTCGTCTTCCTTAGATTTATCCATTGGTGGACTTTGCATGGGTTGGTCTTATTGTTTCGTAGTTGGTGAAGAAGGCTGTGGAGACATCTCCTTGTGGTCATGATGTGACTCACTTTGTTGAGCAGCTTCCGCTTGTTGTTGTTGCTCAGTCGCATCTTTTGTTGCTTTTCTTTGAGCTTCTTGAGCTTCCTTTAGCTTTAAAGCTTCCACTTCTGCATACATCCGCTCAAGGAAATCTTTGGGATCCTCTGGTCCTTTCCTTGCAGGTTTTTGGTTCTTGGTCCCTTTATATCTATTGGAATCCATCTTTTGGGTTCCTCACCTGCAGCTTGGTAGCTCTTTCCGCATGTTTGCTTTTCTCTTTCAAATATGGCCTTCTTTTGTTGCGGTTCCTCTTGGTGAGCTGCTACTGCTTTTCTTTTCATGGCTTTAATCCTTGCCCTTCTTTCTTCATTGCTAGAGCTTTCGCTATTATGGGCTTCATGGGAACTTTTTGCAGATTCCTCATCTTCCTTGTACACTCTCTTTGTTGATCGAGTGGTCCTTGGAGAAGGTTGAGCTGACACAATCCAAATGTTCTGATCTAAGGATGGCGGAAAATTGTCGGCCATTCCAATAGCATGATATACTATTCTTGCTAGCACTTCTGGAGCACACAGATAGGTGATCTTTTCCTCTTTCTTTTTGCCCTTCAGTGTTGTAAGCACATATTGTGCATGATCTATTTCTTGCCTGGTTGTCGACTTCAATACTTTAGTGAAAGTAGTCGCAACCGCATGGTTCGGAGTTGTGTACCGTGGCGGTCTCTTTGAGAGGAAGTGGAAATGTTGATAGTATAGGAAAGATGGTTCCTCCACTTGCCTTTGGATGAAATCAAAAAATGTGGTAGCAACAGTATCTTTGGTAAAAGTACCTGCTGTTTTTCTATGTCATGCCCGCATAGATATACCCGAGCTATTGGCAGCTTCAATGCGTCGGCCACTATTTCTTTATGATCACCACTTCAACTTTTTGCCCTTGTTGATAAGTGATTTGGGCCAACCCATCTTTCTTGATTGAGGATAGTAATTCATATGCCTTCTAGAAATCCACGTTGCATGGTTCCTGGTCGTAGAAATCTCTTAGGCCTAGTCTTCTGTTGGCTTCCTTGGTGTCTGGCCTTGCTGCTACATCATAAACCTCCTTCGGTAGCATTTTTGCAATTCGACTTGGTGTCCTTCTTCACCTTGAATCTGCCAGTGAAAACCGTTGTCTTGTTTTCTTTGAGCTATTCTTTCGACAAGTAAGTTGCCTTTGCTGTCTTCACTGAGCTTGGATCTAATTGGTATGGTGGTAGCTTTTCTTTTTGGGACACCCTTTTCTTTGCCGTCTCGGCCGCTTGCATTGCTCCTATTAAATGAAAACACTGTCAAAGATAGAAAATTCTACGAATTCCACTCTGAAATGCCCTGATTCTGAATCGCTGTGACAAATGATGTCCATTTTGCTTCAAATCAATTTTGGAGCATGCATAGATGCATAAAAACATGTAGAGATCAAAATCATACAGTTTAGGCAAAAATTACAACAAAAGTAAATAATTGTAATTATGTACAACTAAGAAATTTTTCCAACTTTTTGCACTTTTGACATCATAGGCTTGAAACATATGGCATTTAGGTGCTCTGAGTGAAGTGTGGGCTCATTTAAGTGCACTGGGTGGAAATGGTACTAGATTTAGGCTTTTCGACTTTGACACAGTAGATACAAAGAGATTTTGTGTTTTTGAGATCCAAACTCGCTCAAACTTGATTAGTGGTCTTGGGATATCATGTTCTTTGGTCCCATAAGTCAAAATTGCAAATTGCACCCATTTTGGTATTAATAACTTTTTCATCAAATTGTACATTTTTTGTTGCAACTTGGTTCTAGGCATGATGTAGAATCTGTGTGTGAGATATGGGGTGACTTGAATCAAAAAATGTGACAAATAACTCAAAAATTGGATTGAAAAGACTTTGGTGCGTTTTTTTGACAAATTCAGAGTTTTTCTTGATCATTTTGGCTCATACTTGACATGTGGCATGTAATAAATGTGTACAAGGATAGGTGAAGTGAAGCGTGATCAATTTCAAGCCAAACAAGCACAAAAGTAAATAATCGTGATTATTTACAACAACACTTTTTTTGCAACAATTGAACATATTTAATACATCTAAAACAAGTCCTAAAATGAATTTGGTAAAGTTCGGTCGTGTCGGCATCACTTCGTGCTCTTGTCGACTCTGAAATCCTCGATTTTTGTGACTAGATGGCCTGTGGAGTTATTTAGTCACTTTTGAAGCTATGGACTTGTCCGCTACATAGTCCTGATGCTACCCATCCAGTTTTGGCCCCTTTGGAGTCAGTTTGACTTCATACGTCAAATTTGACGCTTTGTAGTCTTCAAGCTGTTTTTTGCTGTTCGAGAGCTTGCCTTGACTGTTTCCATGAAGCCATCTAGGTACATTGTGTATAGACCTAGTCTATAAGCTTCATGTGGAGTCAGAATCCAATTTTGGCATATAACTAAAACCTAGATTATTTACTTGGGGCATGCTACAGTTCAAGTCTTGTCCAATTCGGTTGAGCTGACACGCCGCTATGGTTATGTTTGTATCGTAGGACTTTGTGCACAACTGGGTTTCTAGGGTTTTTTTCTTGAGCCTAGACTTGCTACCCGGCCATATAGAATTGTTCATTAATAAGCTTAGAACTTACCCCTCATATCTTGTGTGAGACGCTGCTATAAATGGACGACTGTAGACTTCGGAAATCGCGCACGAAGAAGGCAAAAAGCTCTCTCCTCCAAGAGTGACTAGTGGAAATGAGGTGATTTTGGGCTACCCTGGATATCTATACTCGGACTTCTCAAACTATTTTTCCCCAAATTCCCCTGTTAGTCCTACTGGGCCGTGAAATCTATGTTAGACTCAAAAAATTTCTTTAATCGGATTTCGTTAGCTCATTTTGCAAGAATTTGTAAAAGTAGGCCTTGGCGGCTTAATTTAGGCTTCCCGCTTTCATCTGTTGATTCGATTGAAATCTTTTGTGCCTGTCCGCCTTGTCCTTCTTATCATCAGTGTATCTTCATTTTCTCCATCTGAGCTCATTTGCTATTTATTATTAATTTTTTAACATGTTTATTGAAAAAATCAAAGAAAATAATAAAGTGAAAAATCAAGAAAATCCATTGAGAATCAATGCTATATTGTTTTTTGGTGGATTTCTCCATTTTTAAGTCCCAATATCAAGAAAAAATGATGAAAATAAATTAAAAAAAACCCATTTTGTGATGATTTTTGATAGTATATACACTATTTACACTCATCGAGGAGATGTTATCAGTTAAATTTCCCCCGTTGATGATTTTGTAAGGGCATTATTAGGTATTTTTTTTTTAAATCACATGTTAACATCCAACTTTTTCCTCCCTCTTCAAACATTGCCCTTAATTACTTAGTTCGGCCATTTTTTGATGATTTTCTGATAGTATATACGCTATTTATACTCATCGAGGAGACGTTATCAATTAAATTTTCTCCGTTGATGATTTTTTAAGGGAATTATTAGGTAATTTTGCAAAAAATCACATGTTAACATCCAACTTTTCCCCCCCTCTTCAAACATTGCCCTTAATTACTTAGTTCCCTTCCACCCCTCCTAGATGGCGTACTCCGGCATGTTTGCGTGTATGGGTTGAACAATCCTGTCTATGCATAGCCTTGTTTGGATCTATCATGCTTCAAAGATCAATGCAATTCAAACCATTTTACTGCGCAAGAGTTGGTTCTTGAGTAATTAACTCAAGGGTTTCCGAGGTAGAGGTTTCCTGTTGCTGTTTCCCAAAGAGCAAATCTTGTAGCTTGTGTGCTCTTTGCATTATTGTACCGTCAGGATGCTTTGGCACACTGATTTCTTGAGCTATCAATATCAATAATGACGATTTTTGTGCTTTAACTAGCCATTGGTATCTTGGTTTTTCTTTAATGAATTGTTGTGGTTGAGTGTTTTGAGACTTAACTCTCCATTGCGTCATGGTTTTACAATTTGCGGAGAAGATAAGTACTCCTTTTTCCTCCAAATCCATTTGTTTTAGGTTCCCTGCTCGAAGATGCTCTTCTTTGTGTTTTTAACTTTGGAACATTCTTTGGTACTATAGATGATGTTTTGGGCACCCAAATTTGAAACGGCTTGTCTTTCAGTTGTACTTTGGGTACCCAGATATGCCTGACTCCTTGCATGCTACTTGTATAATTTGCTTGTCTAGAGGATGAAGAAGATTGATTGGTTTGTGGTTTGTTCTGCTGGTAATCTCTTTTCCATTATTCTTTGCTTGGTGAAATTGGGACAATGAGTTGTCCACCTTTAGGTGATAGCTTGAGTTGATTGGTATCCCAATCTGGTACTACCTTGTTCGTCCGCATCCATGAGATTCCAAGAATCATTGTTTCATTCATGTGTTCATCTATTAAGCATACAAACTGATGAGGGCATGAACATCCATGTACTACCACATTTAAGTTGACTACTCCCAGTGCCTGTGTTGAGTTCTTGTTGCATCCTTTAATAGCTGATATTCCTGATGTCAAAGACTGATCCGTTGCTTTCTTGTACGTGGAATAACTGACTGCATTTACTCGAGCTCCTATTTCAACGAATGCATTTGTGCTATGATTTTTCAGTTGTACTTTGATGCGAAGGTCCATTCCATCTAACCTTTCATCATCTGTTGACAAAACATCCTTCTGTAATTTCCATAATCATTCATCTAGTTCCAAAGTGTTGATGGGAATAGGTATTTGTTGATTTTTGAGAGCAACATTCTTTTTGAGTACTCAAAGCCGAGATTCCTCTTGTGCTTTATCAATGACCTACTGTCGTTTCATCTTTCTTTGCTTTGCTGCATGCATCTTTCCTAGCAATTCATTGGTTAGTGGCAAGTTGTACTTCTTTAAACGGAATCCACTAATTCAATTAGCCATTGGTTCACCATCTAGGGTAGACAACTTAACTGCTCCACTTGGAGATATGTCTTCAATGATAAACGGTCCGTTTTCCTTTTTATTAAACTTAGGATGTGTTGTTTAAGGGAGTAGAATAAAACTAAGTCCCCTTTTTTGAATATTTTTGTAACTAGATGGGAATCAAAAAACTATTTTTGTTTTCGCTTTTGTGCATAGATGTGAGCTACAACTGTTAGCCGTTACTAATCAAGATTTTCTAAATATTTAAGCCTCTCTGACAATTCATGTCCAGTCCACTCAAGATCCTTAGCTACCCTTAGTGTCGGCAATAGAAATTCTATCGACAGTATCGAATCAAGACTATAAACAAGGTTAAAGATTGTAGCATTTAAAGCTGTCTTAAATGAAACTCTATAAGCTCATAGAGTGGCATGGAGATTCATTTACCAATCAATCCGTCTTGAACTAACCACTTTAGTAAATACTGAGCTAAGAATTTTATTTGTGTGCTCAGCTGGTCCGTTTGCTTGTGGATGATAGGGAGCCGATTTGTTATGGATGATCATAAATTCATTAAGCAGATACTCAAAAACCTCATTGAGGAAACGAGTTTCCCTATCACTAGCAATTTCTATTGGCAGTCTATATCTTGTGAACACATTCTCATACAAGAATGTGACTATGGTTCTGGCATCATTCTTTTGGGTTGCTTTAGCCTCTGCCCACTTGGTCTAATAATCCATAGCTACAATGATATATTGAGCTTAGGTACTATAAACCGGTGGTTTTATTGGCCCAACAAAGTCTATATCCCATTTTGCAAAAGCTCTAGCCCCCATCATTGGTCTTAAAGGCATGCTATCTACACGGGTTTGCATTTTTGCTTGTTGACATACATCACACCTTCCAACATATTCTTTGACATTTGCAGAAAGTGTTGGCCACCATATGGCTACCATCAAGATTTCTCTTGCGGTGTTTTCACTAGAAAAGTGACCTCCAGCTAATCCAACATGTGCTTGTTTTATAATGGGAATATATTCATCTTCAATTGCACAAAGGCGAAGCGATGTAGGTGATCCTAGTCTTGTAGCAACACTGCCATGAGAAACATAACACATGAGTCCAATCACAATAGCACTTCCCAAATGCACAAACAATTCCTTTTCCAAACAGTTAGACTGTACAGGGTCTCTACCCTTACACGTCTACCATAAACCATCTTGATCACTTCATGATCCAATCCAAAAACCATAAACCATAAATCATAAATCATAATCCAATCAAATCACATGGGTGAGCTCTCCACCCTACTTGGGTGAGGTACGACCAATCTTGCATAACCACTTTAGGAAAATAACATGGCTGCAAAAATTTCGGCAGCATAACTCAATCCAGAAAAAAACCATAAGCCACACCGGCTTCCACCATAAAATATCAACCATAATCCATGAGGGAATCTCAGTCCCTAACCATAAATCATAATCACACTGAACCAACTCCCACACTTGGAGCTTGACATATCCCTTGTAATCAATCGGAGTCTACACACACGTGACCCTTAAGATGTGATTATTTTATGCATAAAAAGAGTCCGACCAGCGACTAATAATGATGTAGAAATCCAATTTTGACAACATCCAACCATGAAAAGTTGATGCATCACATCTGCACTTCACCACTCTAGCACATAGAGCTAGTTTTAACCTAGAAAGGTGGGAAGCAATCATAACCATGCATATGAGGCATCCATATCAATCCATGAGTTCCCATACATCATATGATAACATTCCAACACCATAATCATGATGCAACACAACTCCGACCTTTCGGTCAATCATAAACCATAACTTCACACATATGCAAAAACAACTTTTTTGACATTTTTGGGAGCATGCAAAACATGAAAATGAAAGTGTTTGACCTCAAAACAATGCATAAAGTTCAGCTCTATAATGTAGACTATCACCCCATCACGTCACTTTGACCATATGATACTCACACAACAAATGGTAACCTCCAAAGAAAGTCACTTTATTCTTTTCTACTTATGCGGTTCGGAATGTTTAACCATATACTTTCATGTAAGTTTAGGGCCATCTAATAATTTAAATAAACTCACCAAAACAAACCATAGAACATATCAAAACGGCTCGGTTAACTCTCGACGTCATATGGTATGCCCCTTTGATAGTACTCCTATGCGTGTAGGTAAAAACTGATAATACAGTGATTAATAACTCGCATTCCCAAAGTGATAACGGAAACCTAAATTCATTTGTCATCAAGTTTTATCAAGCTTTTCAATTGGTTAAATGGGTTTGCCCATCCGGTGAATCTATATAGTAGTTCTCCAAGGAGCCTAAAGTCAACTTTGGGTTAAGTGTAGTGGGAAGCAATCTGCTTTTTGACCATATCTCTTAACTCGTGCGTGTTTTTCACATGACACATAGGAGAGAAAATGTTCTAAATTATGTTTTTTATCTATGGTATAAAGGGTTCGGCCTGATTCATAACAGTTTGTGATTTATGACCAAAACAGTCTTCGTATCGCTTCTATGACGTGAAATGAAAAGCGCTTCTTTATGCACGTGCGTGACTATAACACAGCATGTGCATAAATCAACGTGTAAAACATGATGAAACAATCATGAGGAAATCTCGTAGTACTTGGTTAATCCATACATATACTCGTATACTAAAAAACAATCACCGAGAGAGTGACTACACAGAAAAAACGACATAGAGAGAGAGATGATGACTATAAAGTTTATGGTTTCTCACCGTGCTTTTGGATTGATTTGGGGTTTTCTAAAGGCTTCTTGGTTTTCCGCAAGAGAGCGGTGATGAGAGCTACGTAGAGGTATCCGCCACGAATCCGGAGAGCGTGTACACCGTGGAACGAGAGAGAAGATAATAAGCAAATAGAGAGAGAGTATCCTTCTTCGTTTTCTTCACGAGAGAGAAGATTTTATGGAGATGGTGATGAAGAGTTTGCACCACTCTGTATAATAGATAAGTAATTTTGATGTCAAAACAAGAGAGCTTTCACGTCTGAGAGTGTATCTATCCTTCTCAAGTGAAAGAAGAGAGGTCTTTATATAGGCTCTCAAGGCCAAAAGCACTAGCTAAGAATAAAGTGAGGCAAGGAGAGACAAGTTCGCTCACGTTCATAGTTTTTCAAAAAACAAATAAAAAACATAGATTTTTTTTTTTTAGTGCACGGATTTCTATGCACGGTTTAGAGACCCTAAAAAGAAGCTTGGCTTCCAAGAAAAGAGTTACAAACTAAGCTCCTCCTATCTTTTCTAAAAAGACTCTTTCTTTCCTAAAAACAAGCCTCTGCTTTTTGGTGGTCAACTCTCCCCCTTACCATTTAATTTTTACATTAAATTTGACCATATCTAACCAACTAATGAAAACCGTAGCTAGACTACGCCACACCATAACATCCGGCATAATTATGACTTTCTAATACTGTCAATCAAAATTTGATGAAATAGATATCGAAAGTTATTTTTCTTATTTCTAAAAGAGACCCAAAAATTGGGGATCTTACACTCTTGCTGAGAGCCTCTCCCTGACATAGTGGTAATGCACTTCAATGTGCTTTGTGCGAGCATGAAAAACTAGGTTCCTCGCAATTGCCAATGCGCTCTGACTGTCAGTGTAGATAGTGTTGGCACTGTCCTGTCCAACACCCAAATCAGTCATAAGGCGTCTGAGCCATACACACTCAACCGTAGCTGTGAATACTGCACTGTACTTAGCCTCACAACTCGAAGTGGGCACAGTAGGTTGCTTCTTGCTCAACCATTATACATGAACTACCAAGCATGAAACAAAAACCACTTGTGGACACTCGCGTGTAAAAACAACCAGCCCAACCTGAGTCCAAAAAAGCATGTAAGTCTGGCGGCAATGATCCCCCCTTGGGATAAAACAAGCCAAGATGTAAAGTGCCACTAAGGTAGCAGAAAATCCTCTTGATAGCCTGCCAATGCTTATACCTTGGGCTATGCATAAATCTGCTGATTTGTGAGACTGCAAACTGAATATCCGGCCTCATGTTGCATACATAAATGAGGCAGCCAACAACAACAATTTGATAAAGAGTGACATCAACAGGATCGCCAACATCATGTAGACTCAACTTCAAACCTATTTCCATGGGAGTGGCAATAGGTTTGCAATCCTCAAGTCCAAACTTACGTAGCAATGTCTCTATATAACTTTTCTGACACAAGGCAATACCACCATCACACTGCTTAAACTGTATACTCAAGTATTGATGCAACAACCCCAAATCTTTCATCTTGAAAGTAGCATTCAAATCAGCCTTAAATTCATGTCTCTTATTTGGTCCAGTGATCAACAAATCATCAACATAAATAACCACAATGAGAAGTACATCACCCTCACGCTTTACATACAATATGCTTTCTGTTGGACTATTACGAAAGCCTCGTTTGACCAAATGAGTGTCAGCTTTCTCATACCAAGCACGAGGAGATTGCTTCAACCCATACAAAGCCTTCTTACATCTGCACACTTTATCCTGTTGTCCTTTTATGGCAAAACCACGAGGCTGCGTTACATAAACTTCCTGAAATATGTCACCATTCAAGAAAGCAGTAACAATGTCTGATTAATGTACATCCCAACCAAAATGAGTTGCTAATG
The DNA here is from genome assembly GCF_014529385.1 of Adiantum capillus-veneris. Taxonomy (NCBI): domain Eukaryota; kingdom Viridiplantae; phylum Streptophyta; class Polypodiopsida; order Polypodiales; family Pteridaceae; genus Adiantum; species Adiantum capillus-veneris. The sequence continues at coordinate 49,023,339 of NC_140937.1, forward strand.
CACATAGAAAACGCACAGTAGTCATATGACAAGTGGGAGAAAAGTCTCTTCATAATCTATGCCTTTTTGCTCTGCATAACCCTTTGCAACAAGGTGAGCCTTATGGGGATCGATCTCTGCATCCGGCTTGCATTTCAACTTGTAAACCCACTTCATACCATTGGCCTTTTTTCTAGTAGGAAAATCACATAAAGTCCATGTGTCATTTTCTATAAGTGCATCATATTTTGATTGCATGGCAGCCATCCAATTTTTTGAATTCTGTGCTTCATCAAAAGACAGAGGCTCCTCAACATCATGTAAGCTAGAGACAGCCAAAGCATAACAATCTGATGCATAAGATGCATGGCGAGAGCCTAAACGAGTACGACTAGACAAAGGTGCATCCAATTTACTGTCACGCAAAGTGTGCACCAGCCATTTTGGCATACCTCTCGCCTGCTCATTTTCATCCCTTTCCTCATCAAGTACATCATGTACATCTGCATCAGTAATAGGCTGATCTGTAACATTTTCAAAAACTCCCAAAGGCTGTACATTTTCCTCATTGGAGCTTACATTCGTATTTCCACCACTAAAAAGAGGCAACAAAGTGTCATAAATGTCCTGTGAGCTTAAATTACTGTCTCTAGTACATGACATCAAGGGCTGAACAGAATCTTCCACAAACACTACATCCTGTGAAACCAGAATACGTTTTGTTTGCGTATGATACAACCTGTAACCTTTACTTTCAGCACTATAACCAACAAAAATACATTTGACAACCTTATCATCAAATTTTTTGCGTTCTGTTTGTGGCACCAAAGCATATGCCAAACAACCAAAAACATGCATGTGCTCAATAGAAGGCTTTCTATCATGCCATGCTTCATATGGAGTAATAGACTTCAAAGCTTTCGTAGGAAACCTGTGTAGTACATAAGTGGCACACATGATGGCCTCAAGCCAAAAAGAATGCGGCAAAGCTTGACTTTTGACCATACATCGTGCCATTTCCGTAAGTGACCTGTTTTTCCTCTCAGCAACACCATTTTGATGAGGTGTATAAGGCACTGTACATTGGTGTTTTATCCCACGACTAGCCAGAAATGCATTGAATTCATGAGACATATACTCGCCCCCTCGATCAGAACAGGGTGCCCATAGTACATTTTGAGACATTTTCAGCCATAGCCAGAAATTGTTTGAAGCACATAAAAACTTTGGACTTTACTTTAATAAAAAATACCCATGCATGCCTGGAGTAATCATCAATGAAAGTCACAAAGTAAAGGTAACTGCCCAAGGACGGAGTTTTCATGGGCCCACAAACATCACTATGCACAAGCTGCAATCTGCATGTGGCCCGAATTGAACCATCCTTTGGAAACTTAGAACGCTGCATCTTACCCAAAATACAGCCTTCACAAAGATGTTTGACAGGTGCTCCAAGAGGCGGCAAAGAAGCAACCATATCAGATTTCTGAAACGCAGCAAACTAACAAAATTCAGATGACCAAAACGTGCATGCCAAAGTTTTGCATCTGAAATAGCCCTTGAATCTGCAACAGCGTTTGCAAAATTTTGTCCACACTTGTCATACAAAGTGATCTTATACAGCCCACGACACAAAAGGCCAGATGCAATCTGTCATCCACAAATTTGACTACAAGTCCAAGTCTAGCAAGTACGGATATAGACAATAGATTCTTCTTGATCCCATGTACATTAAGTGCATCAACAAGTGTGAAAGAACTGCCATTAGCAGTAGTAAGCACAATCTTTCCAACTCCCTAAACCGGATAAGAGGCATTGTTGGCACAAGTGGCTGAATTCCCATGAGGGACAGACTCAAGAGAGGTGAACAATTTACGATGTGAGGTAATGTGCTTTGTAGCACCACTGTCTAAATACCACACATGTGAATCTGCAATAACTGACAAGCATGCATCATGGACAGCAGGATTGTAAATGCACTCTACGCTAAAAGCCCATTCTACATCAACATCAGCAACACAGTCTCCTTTCACAGAAGACTCAACAATGGCTGCATTTGTAGTGGAACCAGCAGTTGTAGTGGAACCACCCTCTTTCTTCTTAGCCTCTTTGGCCTTCAACTTAGGACATGACTTGATCAAGTGATCATTAGCTTTACAATAATGGCAACGCATTTTCTTTTTGCCCTTATCACCAAAATTTCCAGACGATTTGCTGCCAGCAGAAGCATTAGGAACAAAAAAATTTCCACTTGCATCAGAACGATAAGAAGTGGTTGTATTGCTGTTACCACCCTTTCTCTAAGAAGCAATCAAAGCCTGTTCAACTGCACGTTGCCTAGTCTTGTTTTTTCTAGAAAGTGACTCTTGCAATAGCAATGTGCATAATGCATCAAACTTGACAACTTCAGGATTTCCTTGGGTCATAAGTCTCCAAGTACTAGCAAAAGTCTGGTAAGAATTTGGTAAGGCATCAAGAACAGTCTGCACAAGGGAACTGTCTGAAATGACTTCACCTGCAGAAATAAGTTGCTCATTGATATCCTTGACACTAGCAAGGAAAGTGTCCATACCATCTTCCTCATGCATAATCTTCGACTCCAACTCTTTACGCAGCAAAGAAATTTTAGCCTCATTGCGACTTGCATAAAGATCAGCAAAAATATCCCAAGCTTGTTTTGCAAATTTTCTGGAATGGATGTGAGGAAACATTGCATGGAGATGATGGGTGTACGGTGAAGCCATATGATTAACTTCATGGTTGTGCATATGTACATACATAGGGAATTTGAGCCATGTTGGCCTTCAAGTGGAATATTGTTAAGGTTTAGGTCAAGTGAACGAACACCCATGACATTGACTATACTAACCGTATCTATTCTTTTAATCATATAGAAAAATAAGGAGTAGTAGTCATTCTAATCCTCACATCGAGCTCCCCCAACACTGTGTGTATGGTTTTCTTCTCCCTCTCACTCCGCACGCACCATACACTCTTCAATACTTGGGTCCACCCTACCACCCACTTTTCAATGAAAAAAATGTAGGTGCAAGTTTTTTGAACTACCTTTGCACATATACAGGATACGACAATAAATTCCTTAGGTGGATTAGTTGTCGCGGTGCCTTAAAACATATTCCTTTAATCTTTATGTAGTGTAAATATTTAAAAGAGTTTATTTGTATCATACGCATGTATACAAAGCAAACCGTAATTTTTAAAAAAATTATAAATACAAATCACAATCCCTCAATTAACTGGTCCAATTGAGATTTACTTTGTGCATCAAGTAACTTTGGTCCAATTGAGTTTTCCTTTGTGCATCAACATTACGATTCATTTGATTTTTGGTCCCATCATGTCGCCTCAAGCATTGTGCCAATTGTTCAAAACAAAAGTAAAAAAAGTCAACCAACTGAAAAGATCTGATTATGTGACATGCAATTGTCACTCCAAAATCCTCTCTTTTTTGGTGACCTATGTGTGTGCTAAAAGGAAGAGATATTTCTTGCGTCATGATTGGGAGGCATTTGGTAGGCCATTAGGGTGAAGGTCAACAGATCCATAATTTCTAAGAGGCTAAAGAGGAGGAGTCTCTACTTCGGTCATTTTGTATGGGTGGGCTACCAAGCCTCACTCTATCATAGTGTAGAAATAGCGAGAACCATGTACATAATTGTCAATCCATGGGACATAATTGGTATGACTAGTGCATGGAGGCTACAAGAGGTTTTCAATCTCTTGAAAAAAAAAATAATCAATCCCAACCTACTCAATGCAACACTTAGTTGTATGTATGACAATAAAAGATAGTCGTCACATCAACAAGCAAATCATGACATTTCAATAAGATACCATGCTCCAGACTGCACCAAACTTACAGGGTAAGCAGATAGAGTTTAGAAAAACATGCCCAAAGCCTCAAATCCACTTTTTAATCACTTGCAAAAAAATGATTATTATCAGTAGGGTAGATTTGACCTAGCCAATTTTGGTCTAGAATGCACCTAGCATCTTAGCTTTGATGCCCCAATATCCTCCTATAGCTAAAATGCAATTTTATGCTTAAATTTTGAGTTATGAGATGATTAGCGACAAAAAAGTCACTTATCATCATGAGACTTATGTTGTTACATAGAGATTTTACCTATGGATGCATAGAAGTAGACGACACTCCAAACAGGCAATCTACGAGGAAGATACGAGCATAAAAAAGCAGAGTGAGATTACACAAAGCTCAAAGATAGTGACATATGTTTCATTATCCAAAAACTCAAAAGGTTTTTACAATAGTTGACTTTTATATCTTAGCCAAGGTTTAGAAATGATAATTTGATTCAAACTTGGGGTGGATTGGAACCAGAGATCACATTTGGGTAATAATTACTTACAATTTGGAAGCTTATAGTGTCAACTACCAACTGTACATTTCCATATGAATAAAATAAAGTACAAGGTTTGGGCTCAATGGGATTTTCATTTATCAGTAAATTTGAAATTACAATCCTTTGTCTTGCAATAGTTTCTTTGTTAGCTTAAGTGATAACTACAACTATACATTTTCGTATGAATAAAAGAAAGTACAAGGTTTGGACTTGATGGGATTTGCATTCATTAATAAAGTTGAAATTACAATCTTGGATGGTATGCAATAGTCACTTTGTTATCATCTTGAGTGATAACATTCCCCCCTCCTTGTATGTGACGTGCACAACACAACTATTTGATGGTGAGGTAAGTGGATAGGCTTCCATGCTTTGTGCTGCTTTTGCAAAGCTTCATGTGCCTCTTGGTATGTCATTTGTAGCTTCTTATCCCCTTCAATGAGAAATATGTTATTCTTTAGCTCCATCAATAAATATCCAACAAAACGAGGGTGGAAATTGGTTACTGTAGGGCCAAAAATCTTGGATCTGAAAGTGAAGAACCTCGTACCGTGGGTTTCTTTAAAGGTCTACATGTAGTAGGATGATAGAAGCATCAACCTAGCATATAATCCATAAAGGACTTGGTCTATAGGCTAGTACAATAGGTCATAACAAAGCCCTTGATTGCCTTTGTATGTAGGTTGGCATGACAGATCATAGCAGAGCCCTTGATTGCCTTTGAGAATAGACATCCATGGAGCATTCATTTGTTGAGCTTTATGGAAAGTCTACAAACATGTTAAAAACATAATATTTATAAACATGCTACGTGCTAGATTAAGGATCCTCTTGACTATTTCAATGGATTCTATCAAGCTCTTGATGACATAATCTTCTGTGGGTTCCCCGAGGGTGGCGAGAGCTTGGGGTAATTGATCCATGTAGGGTGGCTTTGGGGGCCCAATTGGTGGCTACCCCAGCTTCTGACTTGTAACACTGGATAGAGTGTAGGATCCTTTCTAATTTTTGGGGCTTGTGTGTAGAGAATCAAATACATTGGATTTCTTCCCATCCAAACTTTTTTCCACACAGGATGCAGATCGGCATTGTCAGTAGCTTGATCTTGCATTAGTCATTCTTTGACCTCCAAAATTTCGTACTTTATCAAAGGATATGGTAAAGATTGTTGATCCTAGATATCGATCTTCTACAAAATGTTTATCTTTAAAGATTTTTTCTTGAAATTGTGAGCCTATCAAGTGGATTTGATGTAATTTCTATGGGCTCAATGCAAGCACTCTCTAGGAGGGAGGTGGTCCTCTCTATTTTGTTGATGTAATGTAAGAATTGCAATTCTTTGTTGTCTTTACTAGTTGCTTCAGAGACATCTTCTTATGTGGATATCTACTTCCCTTTGATAAAGTCTTGAGCTATCTACTTGCCTTTGATCAAGTATTGAGCTATCTGCTTGCCTTTAATCAAGTCTTGAGATTTTTGTAGATCCTTTTGGAGCCTTGCTATCTACTTTTGGTAGTCATATTCTTTATGCATGAAGCTCAAGGAGAGCTCTCTTCTTTGCATTTGTTTAAGCTTTAGCTCTGGTAAAGATCTTTATTTTTCTTTACTAATGATTGATAATCCAAGTCGGATCCTTGGAGAGTTAGGAAGATCAGGTTGGTCCTTAGCTTATCCAAAAGCTTGTTCTGATCTTCAAGCCTTGATTTAGCATGTACTATATATTGGTTACATTTAACTACAATCGTAACCATTGGGCATGAGACGCTTGTGTCTAACATAGAAGTGTTTAGCTCTTTGGTCTTCTTTTCTTCTTCTTCACTTACAGTGGAGATTTTTTCCATAATCATGGACATATCAAAACTTTCCTCTAGTTGCTTGTAGTTTGGATCTTGCAAGATTTTTATTTCTTTTTGGGACTGGCCATGTAGCTTACTACTCCTCCAAGAATGCGTCAGCCAATTCCAGTCCGGTGGTCAAGTAGTGGTGTGTACTCCCAGTTTCATGAATCCATAGTTGATGAGAGCATATTCTTCATTTTTTCTATGATGTGATCACCAAAATTAGATGTGTAATCTTCTGTATACTTCATGGGAGCTATCTGTGATGTATTGGCCTTCCCTTGTCTATTTACATCTTCCTCCTTTTGCTCACCTTGCTATTCTCTAGTATTCTCAGGAGTTTTGTCTTTTGCTTGGTCCTCTCTTTTCCTTGATCCTCTTTGCTTTGATCTTCTTTGATTGTGTCTTCTTGAATGTCTCTATTTGTAGCCATTTTTTTCTTTGTACATGTTTCTTTGGGGAGACTTCCTTCTTGAGGTTCTTTGGGGATAGGTGATAGTGCTTTATGTTGGGTTGTAGAATCTTGAACAGTGGGCGTTTCTCACTGCCTCTTTGTCGACTTGAGATTTTTTTTCTCAACATCACCTTCTTGGGCCCTTTCCCTCTCTTCTAGTCCATACAAAAACTCCAATCTTGCTAGCGAATCTCCCTCTTGAAAGAAAATTAGGTTCTCTATTCTAAATTTCTCTGTATTGGATTGCCAAAATTATTAAAAGTCTCCTTAGATGATACCCCCCCCCCCCCCCCCCCCCCCCCCCCGCGCCCCCTTCTCTTTCTTTCTCTCTCTCTCTCTCTCTCTCTCTCTCTCTTTGTGTTTGTGTGTGTGTGTGTGTTTGTGTGTGTGTGTGTGTGTGTGTGTGTGTGTGTGTGTGTGTGTGTGTGTGTGTGTGTGTGTGTGTGTGTGTGTGTGTGTGTGTGTGTGTGTGTGTGTGTGTGTGTGTGAATGCTTCCCTTTTACTCTTGAGTCAAGTAGTTCGATGTGATGGCTCCTTGACTTGGACAAGTGGCGGCACTTTGAAAAGCTTGCTACTATGCTCACCCACTTTTTTCTTTTCCTTGATATCTCTTTTTATTTATTCTTCTATGTCTGAGGGTGTCTTCATCTGGGAGTCTAGTGGAGTTTTGTCCTTGACATTGTCTAATTCTTCATCTTCAAGTTCATCATCACTTTCTACATCTTCATCCTCATCGTTAGAAGGTCCCATTAGCTTCTTTTTAGAGCCTAGATAGTAGGGTATTTAGCTATCTTAGCCTCTTCCCCTTCTTCGTCCTCATTCTTCACACTAATTATGAGCCAAGCTAGGTACTAGTGCTAGATTCTCTCCCATGCACATAGCATGGTATGCAATCCTTGTCAAAAATTTGGGCATCCAAGATAGGAGATTCCACTGCTTATGTGTACTCTTTAGGGTGTTTAACACGTATGGGACGTGGTCAATTTGCATAGGGTGTTTTGTCTTCATTGTAGTGGTGAAACCTAATGTTATTGCATGGTTTGGGGTGGTGCATCTTGGAAGACATTTTGCTACAAAGTGAAAATGCTCATGATATAGTCATGTGGGGCGAGTCTTCAACATGCTTATAAATCATATGGATGAAAGTGGCTATTGTGGTGTTTTTGGTGAACACCCAACTTTGAGTAGAGCTCGGGAGCAAGCTTAAGAGGGAGCGTTTTAAAGATATTTCCCTACTAACCAAATCTAATAAAAAAGATCGCTTTGAAAGCTTGTTCCAAAAATCTCGCTCTAAACAGTTCTTCTAGTGAAAGCTTTTTTTCCTCTCCCCCTCTCCCCTCTCTCTCTCATTCCCCTTCTGTCTTCCTCTACGTCTCCCTATATATATATATATATGTATGTATGTATATGTGTATACATGTGTATATATATATACACACACACACACACACACATATATATATATGTGTGTGTGTGTGTGTGTATATATATATATATATATATATATATATATATATATATATATATATATATATATATAGAGAGAGAGAGAGAGAGAGAGAGAGAAATATATATATATATATACACACACACACATGCACACACACGCGTGCGCGCGCCCGCACACACACACACACACACATATGAACCTAATTTTTTACCATTCTATAACGTATTTCCATTACTTAGCATAATAGCTTAGATCTTTGAATTAATTTAGTTGTTTATAGAAGATTCTTAGGGTTTTTTTAAAATAGCAATCTCATAACTCCTTATACCTTAGTTTAGCCTAAGGAATTTCCTGATTAACTTATGAGAACTTTCTCATTTTCTTTTTCTTTAAATATTATAATCGAAGTTGATGAATTCTTGGTATTATATTTTTTGATTAATTATATAACTTATATATTTTTATCCTAGATTCCTTCTATGTTTTTGGGGTTTCCTTAACTATCTTATTTTTTAATTTTCTCCTCTTTCTTAAGCCTAAAGTTTGACTTATTTTTATTAATATTTATTATTTTTTAAAGATATAATTATCTCAACTTTTGAACACTAGTCTACACCTTCAATAATTTTTAAAAAAACTTTTAACTATATTTATTATTTATCTTAATTAAATTTCAGCCTAAAATAAGGTTTTTGAGCTATTAATGACTTAAATTAGCTAAGTAGTTATGGCCAAATTATTTATATGGTATTTCTACCTTTGATAATTATCATGTAACTATCTAAGCTAATGAACTAATTTATCCCTTCAATTTATCACTAAAATCAAACAATGTTCGCTTGAATTATAAAGCTAAACTAATTTTCTATCTATGAGATAATTTTTTCGACTTATTAATGGTGTTTTCTACCTTTGATAACTATCATGTAATTATTTAAGTTAGTTAATTAATTTTCCCTTTTAATTTATAATTTAAACTAGATAATTTTAGTTTAATTAATTAGCTAAACTATTTTTTTGTTTATAAACTAATTATTTCAACTTGCTAATTATGATTTCTATCAATTAACTAAACTATTTTTTTGATCATGAGATAATTAGCTCATGTTCCTAGCAATGTTTTTCTACTTTTGATAATTGTCTTGTGATTTATTAAGTTAGTTCTCTAAGTTTTCCATTAGTTTTAATGTTAAAAAAACTAATTTCTACCTAGTTATATATGAAACTTAATCGAAAAATTATAACATAACTTTTCCAACTCCCTAATAGTATAAAAAAACTCTAATAGTTATCATGCAATTATCTAAGTTTAAATGATAAAAATTTTCTAAATTAAGACCACAATTGATTAATTTCAATCCTAATAGAGGTTAATGATTAATTAGATTCATAATCCTAATCATAATTTGAATAATTAGTACTGTATTAGCATTAAGAGTGTAGTTTATAATAGAGAGAGGTTTAATCTTCTTAATTAGGTGGAAACCTTACAATCACCCCAACTTAAGAATTTGAGATGTCCTCATCTCAACCAAAATTGGGAAAGTCTTTGAGAAGAGAGGTTTCATCTTCCCAAGTGGAATATTCTGTGGGATAATCTTTCCACTTTACCAGATGTTCCTTGATTACTATATTTTTAAAAGTTGTCTCTTTGGTTTTAAGAATACAATCTGGTTGGAGTTCAAGCACTCCTTGTTGTTGCATTACAATCTCTTCGTCATCCATTGGGATTTGGGATGTAGGGTTTTAGTAGGCTGATGTGGAATACATCATGAACTTTGTTTGATATGTTCATGTAGGCTTGATCATCGGACCTTGATTATGTCATAAGGTCCTCAAAACCTGAGATTCGGCCTTTTGAATTTTCCCAAGGATAGGTTGCTTCTTTTTGGACGGACTCGAAGAAATACTTTCTCTCCCTGCTTGAAGATTCAATCGGATTGTTTTTTATCTGCACAATGCATTTGACGATCCTTAGCAGCCTAAATATCTTGGTATATGTCCTTGGTCTGTGCTTCTATTTCTTCTAGCATTCTTTTTGAGGCCTTTAATTTTATAGTAGGGCCAGAGAAACTCAAAGGTGATATACATTCATGCCCATAGAAAGCATTGAAAAATGACATCCCAATGCTTTTATGGAAAGAGCAATTATAGGAAAACTCTACCAAGGGAAGAAATTGAATCCACTGGTGAGGTTCTCTACTACAATAAGCTCAAAGAATGTATTTAATCACTTGATTTACCCGTTCTATCTGTCCATCCGTCTGCGGATGGTATGTTGAACTAAAACATACTTGTGTTCCTAAAGCTTCAAATAAAGCCTTCCAAAATTTGGAAGTAAACTTTGCATCCTTGTCATTTATAATTATTTTTGGAACCCCATGTAGTCTAAAGATCTCTTTAACAAAGAGACATCTTATATTTGATGCTGTGTAAGTGGTTTTTATTGATATTATGTGAGATACTTTAGTGAGCATATCCACGACTACCATCAGAGAGTCATACCCTCCCTAAACAGTGGGAAGACCAATGAAGGAAGCCACGCTAATGAATCCCACTTTATTTGAGGTATGTCCAAGGGTTGCAACTTTCGTGGCATCATCACTCAACCTTGTTTCTTTGACAAGAAAGGCATTTTTTGATGTTTCGAAGTACATCTCCCTTCACTTTGTTCTAGAAGTAAATTTTCCTTAAGTCATTAAGAGTTTTTGCATATCCAAGGTGTCCTGCTACTGGGGTGTCATGACCTCCATGTAGAGTTAATAGCTTTTGGGAGGTATCCTTATAAATGTAAAGACAATGCCTGAAGTAAAGAAGGCCATCCTCTATAGAATGATCCTTAACTAGGGGTTTTTTTTTGCCGTTACGTCCTCTTGACTGAGGATTTGTAAAATTTGATGATAGGATTTATCTTCCTGTGCACATTCCCTCACCTTATTCAATATTGGATTTTTGGCCATGGGGATGACTCCAAGGAAGGCTTTTCTGCTAAGGGCACCAACAACCACATTTTCCTTACTTGGTCTGTACTTTATTTGAAAATTTTATTCTTGAAGAAGCTCTATCCAATGTCTTTGTCTCATGTTAAGTGTTGGTTGGGAGAAGATCCATTTTAGACTTTGGTGATCAGTGAATAGCTGAAATTGGCATCCCAAAAGATAATTTCTCCATAGCTTGAGGCATGAATAACAACTAACAATTCTAGATCATGACTTGGATAGCTCAATTCATGAAGCCTTAATTTTTTGAAAGTGTATGGAGTGGATCGGCCCTCCTACGTTTAGACTCCTCCTACAGCGAGGCCACTTGCATCTGTTACCACCTCAAAATCTTAAGAAATTGGGTAGCTTCAGTATGGGAACAAAGGTGAGATATTGTTGTAGTTTTCTGGAAACAATCTTCTTGTTCTCTCTCCCATATAGGCTTGGAGGATTTCTTGAGTAGTTGAGTCAAGGGTGCAGTAATGAGTGCATAATCTTGACGAATATTCCATATCATCCTGTAATACCTAGAAAACCTCAAATTTCACTTATAGTATGGGTTGTGGCCATTCTGTTATATTCAATTGAGATCCCTTAAAAGATATGATAAACCCAACATATCTGACTTCAGAAGTAAAAAAGACACATTTGCTCATCTTGGCATATAATTGATGTTGTCTTAGGATACTTAAGACTTTGCATACATGTTCCTCATGCTCCTTAGCATCTTTAGAATAGACCAATATATCATCAAAGAATAACATAACAAAATCATCTAGGTATTCTTGAAATATATCTTGCATGGGTTAATCAAAAGTTGCTGGGGCATTCGTAAGGCCAAAGGGCCTGACTATGAATTTCATAGTGCATGTATCGAGTGTTGAATGAGGTCTTGTATATGTCTGCTTCTTTGATCCGGATTTGATGATATCCTAATTTGAGATTGATTTTTGTGAACATTTCCACCCCATGCAATCTATCCAAAAGTTTGTCTATGCGTGGGATAGGGTACTTGTTCTTTAAAAATACTTGATTAAGGCCTCGATAATCTATGTAGAGGCAGAGGGATCCATCCTTCTTTTATTGAAACAAAATAGGTGCTCCCAATGGAGAAGTACTTGGTCGGATGAACCCCTTCTCGATCAGTTGTCAAAGCCGTTCTTTGAGCTCTATGGATTCTGGTAGAGATATCTTGTAAGGTCTTTTGAAAATTGGTTCACTACCTAGAAATGTTTCTATCTCATGATCTATGTCCCTTGGGGGAGGTAAATTTGAGAGGTCCTCTAGAAACACATCTGAAAATTTCTTAATCCACCCTGGAAGTTGATTCGCCTCTAAATCTTCAGCTTTGTTTAGTTTGACCATGTAGATTTGAGTGTCCCTTATGTAAACCTTTGATAAGTCTGCTAGCCTTAACTAGATGAGCTCTTGGTTTCCCATTACGTCCCTGTACTAAGGACTCCTCTCCTAACTCATTCTTAAAAGATAAACTACCCTCCACACAATGGATGTGAGCTTGGTTTTTGATTAGCCATACCATTCCTAAAATACCATCGTAGATTCCTACAGGTAGGGTGCAAAAATAGATTGAGGTGAAAATTGTTCCTAATTCAAATTCTACTTTCCCAGCTGAATATTGAGAAAGGACTTCTTTTCCATTTGCTTGTTCGACTACCATTTTTTTGACTAGATGGTGATTTAACTTGAGTTTTCTTAAACATTTTGGAGAAGAAAAGAATGGGTACTACCATAATCTATAAGTAGCTCAATATTTTCACCTTGTCGATTCACAGTAGTTTGAATGACCACATATTGCTGACACGCTCCAAGATTGTCAATTGTGGAAAACCTGGTTGCTCTTTCATCTTCCTCATTCATTAGGGTAGACTCTCCTACTGCTGCATATGCTTGGGCTCCTCTTCATCTTACCCTTCCACGTCCTCCATTTCTAACTCCTCATTGTAAGTTACCTTGGTTGCCTTGAGGTTGGCGGTTAGGCCTAGCCGTAGCTCTAGGATTTAACTCTTGTGGAAAGTTATGCTTATAGTGTCCCATCTGACCGCATCCATAACATCTTACATGATGGAAGGGTTGGTTCAAGGTTGCTGCAGTGGTTACTATACGTTGTTGACTTCCTTGGTTGAAATTACCTCTAGCTCTTTTGCTATAATTGCTATAATTATTATAGTTCCTGGTAGGGTTGGTTCCTTTAACTGCAAGAGGCTTGGCCCTAAGAAGGGCATCCTGAATTAATGTAGGCCTTATGGCTTTGAAATGTGCACTCAGAGGGTTGTTGAGGCCTTGATAGAATCGAGGAATTTTTTGTTCCATGTTTGTGGGGAGAATAGTGTTGTAAAGACACAAACTTGGTGTATTACTCTTCCAATGAAAGTCCTAACTGGCATAGACCAAAGAATTCATTCATCTTAATAGCCTAATGTGCAAGGGGAGGATAGCGTTCTTTGATTGCCTGCTTCATCTTATCCCAAGTTGGGTTACTAGTGGGATTATCTCTACAGTGTTGTTTCACAGTTTGGCATCTCCCATTGAGGCAGAACATACACAACATTTTTTGGTTTTTCTGAGCAGTTCCCATGGCCATAGTATCTAACCATGCTTTTGCATCCCGCTCTAGATTGGGTTCTTCTCCCTGAAGGTAGTGAGTTGGACTTGCTTTAATAGTAATTTCTTCTCTTGTGTAACAATGTAGAGGCTATTTATGCATGGGTTACCTTGGGATTAATTTATGGAGTTTAGTTTAGTTAATATTTTTCTACTTTATTTCTACTTTCAAAAACATTTTGCACTTCATTCACATTGCAATGATCAAACAGTAATCCCACTAGTCTTTCTTCAAATAAGCATGACATACAGTATTCTCAAAAAACCATGGTATATACAAGGAATGATACAAGAAAAACTAATATGTACGAGGATACCAATACTTCTATATAGAAAGCCTATGCACCATGGGTGGGTTGGATACATGATCACAAAATAAAAGATCTTCTGGCCCTTTAAAACTAGGGTCTACACCCATCCAGGGGCGGTCACTTTTTAGAATGTGTATGATATCACGTGAGTTAACCGGAGAGGATTATTAAAAGAACAAAATGTATAAAAATGTATACATACAGAGGGGGGTGGGGGTCTTTTAAATAGGCTCACAGTGTAAGTATAGTATGTATATTGGGGTATTATTAATTACCTCTTGAACGCACGTGATATAGGGGTCGTTTGATAAGTGACTGCCTCGGGACACCCATGGGCCTAATCCTTCTTGGATAGACTGTAGTAGCTACTTGATCAAATACCCATTGATTTTGTGACACTAAAATACCATCTACTGCCAAGGTTTCAGTTGGATCCTCTGTTCCTATGAAAAAGTATACTCTAATTACTCGAAGCTCCTCGTCCCACTTGAGTCTCTTGAGATTTAATGGAAACCCTTCCAATTCTCTTGCATCTATGAGAAAAACTCCACCAGACCCTCCCCAACTAATTCCCCAAGTGGGTGGAGAAAACATGTAGTCCAATAGCTTCATCACGCTCTTTCAAATTGTGTACCTTCGGGATGTGCATGCTCCCATAAACATGATATTGAAGATTATAAACTTACGGAAGGCTTGGTGGAATTCTTTCTGCAAAGATGGGGACAATTCTCTCTTTTCTTTCTCTCTGTCATTTCAATTACACAAATTTTTAATCTCTTTTGTCAAAACCTACTGTTTTAATCATAAAAACCTTAAACTTTCCCCTAGGTCCAAGACCTTAATTAACACACACTCTGATACCAAGTGAGAGGTCCCCCAGCCTGTCGCGAAACCAAATTCAAGATGGGGTCCTTGATAGATCTCTAGGCCTATTAAAAGTCAGAGTCTCTAAGTAAGAAGGCTAGGGAATAGACCTTTGCCATTGGAAATGGCTTGGGACTATAGCCCTAGAAGAAGACATAGTCCTGTCTCATATAAAAAAAGGGACAAAATCCTAAAAATCCAAAAATGCCTTCAGCCCTATAACTTCCACAAATTGGGCTCAAATATCCTCAACCAACGATTTTTTCCCCCTAATAGATGTGAGGGCACAATCGTTGGTGGACTTTTCTTCAAATTGAAGAAGTCTTCTAAACATGTTTCGAGTGCGAGGATGGATAGTTACCTGACTAATCATGTCCACCCGTCTATGATTGACAACCTTAGTCAATCCCCACTTACCACCCCGCACTCACACATGATTCTCTGTTTCCTAATTACTACCACATTCTTTTAACATGTAAAATAATGGTTTCCTTTTAAGATTTCCTGTAGAGTAATTTGTTAAAACAATTCTTGTAAATCATCATTAAAAATAGTTTTTAGCAGAAAGACATCTTTAGACATAAGACAAGGTACGGTCACTTATAATATTTCTTAACAACCCTGACACATACTCCACTTGTCTCAAGCACACCTGTACATGGGTGAAACAAAACGCACCCTTCCTTATTCATAATCCGGGGTGGAAACCCATCATCCAAAGTTCGGGGCGCCCATATGCCAAACCAATTGCCCATACAACCATGTGCTTCCCCTAGGATAAAAACGGTATCCTAAGTAGTATCCACAAACATACACATGTAGAGGGTAAAAACTCTTCATACAAGGGGACAATCGATTCATCCGTGGCTAAGAAGCCATAAATACTCATCACCTAAAGTGAACAAGAAATCAGAGGTGTCTTGAGACAAACTGTCTTAATGATGACCAATCATTGTTTCCTAAGTCAAGCAGCCTTAACCCAAACAATTATTTCCTAATTTACAAACAAGTGTACGTTGGTTTCTAAAAAGATGCCTCTCGTTTTTAGCCAATTTCACCTTACCTAATTCCTTACCCGCTCTTTTACGTATGCAATGTTATTACTTAAAGAAAACTTGAATTATTCAAAAATTAAATTATAATGAAGATCCACCTGGGATTGGTTGGGTATTTGCTGCATTATTGGGGCATGAATGCTTTCATTTGTATGCCTACTACTGGGCCTGGCCTCGTGGTCCTGAGATGCTCTGGCCCTCTTTGGAACATTATCCTCCTCATCAAACTGAGAGTTTTCCTGGGTCCTCTTTGGAGCCATGACTTAGATCTATCCTTACAAAAAGGGCGTCTACTTATTAGATAAATTATCAAAACTTAGTTTTTTACCATTCTATAACGTATTTCCATGACTTAACATAATAGCTTAGATCCTGTAATAGTTTAATTGTTTATAGAAGATTCTTGGGTCTTTTTTGTAATATTGATCCCATAACTCCTTATACCTTAGTTTAGTCTAAGGAATTTCCTGATTAACTTATGAGAACTTTCCTATTGGCTTTTTCTTGAAATTGTAGTTGAAGTTGGTGAGTTCTTAGTATAGTATTTTCTGAATTAATCATGTTGCTAAGATATTTTAATACAAGGTCCCTTTTACGTTTTTGGGGTTTCCCTAACTATCTTATAAATTTCTATACCTTTTTCCTAATTTCCTCCTCTTTCTTAAGCTTAAAATTTGGCTTATTTTTTGCTTAATATTTATTATATTCATTATTTTCTAAAGATATAATTTTCTCAACTTTCTAACAGTGGTCTATACCTTCAGTAATTTTCTTAAAAACTTTTAGTTGTATTTACTATTTATCCTAATTAAAATTTTAACATAAAATAGGGTTTTTGAGCTATTATAATTACTTAAACTAGTTAAGTAACTATGGGCTAATTATTTCACCTTGATGATGGTATTTCCACCTTTGATAATTGTCATCTAAATAGTTAACCTAAATAAGCATTTTTTCCCTTCAATTTATATTTAAAATCAAATAATTTTAGATTAATTAATTAGCTAAACTAATTTTCTATCTATAAGCTAGTTATTTTGATTTGCCAATGGTGTTTTTTATCTTTGATAATTATCATGTAATTAACTAAGTTAATTTACTAATTTCCCTCCAGTTTACAACTAAAATTAGATAATTTTAGTTTAATTATTTAGCTAAACTAATTTTCTATCCATGAGCTAATTATCCTATCTTGCGAATAGTGTTTTTTATGAGTGATAATTATCATGTAATATCTAAGTTAGTTAACTAATTTCCTTCTTTAATTTACATCTTAAATCATACAATTTTAGCTTAATTAATTAGCTTAATTAATTAGCTTAATTAATTAGCTAAATTAATTTTTCTATCAATGAGCTAATTTTACTAGCTTGATGATGGTGTTTTCTATCTTTGATAATTATCATTTAAGTATCTAGGCTAATTAACTAATTCTCCCCTTTAATTTAAAATTAAAATCAAATTTATTTTTAGCTTAATTAATTAGTTTAACTAGTTTTATCTCCATGAGCTAATTATAACAGCTTGCTAATGCTATTTTCTATCTTTGATTATTATCATGTAATTATCTAAGTTAATTAATTAATTTCTACACTTAATTTATAGCTAAAATCAAAATTTGTAGCTTTATGAATTAGCTAAACTATTTTTATGATAATGAGATAATTACCTCCTATTTCAAACAATGTTTTCTAGCTTTGAGATTTATCTTGTGATTTATTAAGCTAGTCATAATAGGAATTAATAATTAATTAGATTAATACTTTGAATAATTAGTTTTGTATTAGCATTAAGAGTGTATTTTTCATAGAGAGGTTTAATCTTCTTAATTAATTAGATTAATTAAGAGAATTAGATATAGATTAGTATATTTCTACTAATAAACAAGGGTTAACACTAATTACCTTTGTTAATCAACTAGATTTTTTCTCTCTAGTGAATTTTGGGTAGAGTTTCTTTATGCTAGAGAGATTGGGCTAGGTCTCCAAGTCTGAGTCAATTTGTGAAGCCTAGGGTCCTATTTATAGTTTTTTTTGGCACTCACAGGCTAAAATTGGCAGTTACTTGCAGCTCAAGTAGCCCTCAACCTCCAAATAGCGCTACCTACTGCTAAATCAGTCTTGGGCAGGTCAGGTGATGGCTCTACACAACACCTTCCCACTTTGGTTTTCAACCTTGCTAAAATTTTAAGCCTATTTGCTTATTTGCTAAATATCTAAAAAACATCTAAGAGGTTACAATAAAAGGTTTGACCTTTAATGATAACTAAAACTTTCAATTTTTTAAGCAAATTAAAGTTGTAGTGAAAACTTTTGGAGGGGGTAGCGGGGTCTACTCTTGCCCAAATTTAGTTCTAAAAATTCTTAGCTATGGTTTTTTCGTGCTTAAGATTCCAAACATACCAATTTTAGCCGCTTTTGAGATAGTGGTTTACCAGCTTGTATGTCCAGTGTTCTCAATTAAATCTTAGGGTTCATTTCCTCGTTGCTAGAAAGGTGGAAACCTTACATCAACCTGAAGCTCAGGCTGAGCCTTGAGGGACAGAGTGATACATCCGAGCTTGGTTATAAGTACCTAGAAACATACTAATGCGAACAACCCAATTCTTTACATAGCAGGGAACAACCGGATGGTGATGGTTGCCCTAAGCCAATCATCCGAGTTATGCCTTTTAGTTACCACATATATTAGCTCCTTGATTTCTTGACAATCTCTAAAAATCTAGCCCACAGAGAGGTCGCAATCAAAGACACGACCGTTCCTGGCATTCCAGATATTACTGAAGAAACAATATCTGACAATTTGCATACAAATTAGAAGAGAAGAGCTATGAAACTATTTGCGGCCAATGCACAAATCCCTGTTGAAAAACCCTATACGTCCTTTGTAGCCATTTGCACAACTTTCTTGCGAGGCCTCTAATACCAGGGCATTCCATGAAAAGGTGGCCAAGGTCTTCAGTAGCCAATCTGCACCCTAAACATCTATCGGGCTCGATACCACACGCTTGAATTTTGACGCATGTCAACAGGCCCCCCCAAAGTACCTACCATAGAAATATCTTCATAAACTAGGGGGTAGAAGCATGTTAACGTGCACAAAAAATGTTGTTTCGGACAATGCTAGTTAGTAGTGCTTGCTAACATACATTCAAGAGTGAAGATTAATGTTAAATTTACTCGGCGCCTAGTTCAAACGTGGCATCTTTTTCAGTTACTAAAGTCATGGTGTAGTGAATGACCGCTCTGTGTGTGTGTGTGTGTGTGTGTGTGTGTGTGTGTGTGTGTGTCTCTGTGTCTCTCTCTCCCTCTCACTCTCCCGACGTTCTCCATGCTCTGTGTAAGCCAAGCTCTCTCTCTCCCAAACAGTCTCACCCTCTCCCTTTGCCTCACATTCTCTCTGTGTAGCCCACTTCCTTCCCATCTCATACAATTATGGCAAACTATACCTTGCAATATGATCTAGTAGGTTTACTTGCGTGTTCAACGCAAGCAGATGAAGGTAGTAGAAGGGATCCTTTACAGACAATGAATCCGAACTTGGAGGACCCAACTTCTAATGTCATTAGGGATTATGAGAGACAAAGAAAGAGGAAACTATGAGAGAAGATAAAACTTAAACAGGTTCAGGTTTGAGAGCTTTCCTTTGAGAAGAAAAAGAAGAAGATTTTTTTTTTTGAGATTGTGGCACTGAGAGGAGGACTGCAGGAATTAGTACAGAATACAAGCAAGAAATTTGGAATCTATTATCTCATCATCCTCTCGTGCAAGCAGTATGTCCAGAGGAGTCTACTATTCAAAGTGCGATCATGTGCAATGTTCGTAACACCTTGGCGCTTGTGAAGCAGCCAAGCTGTAATGAGGGTTTGTATTTGAAGCATACAACATTGTCCATGATGTTGAATTCAAAGGAGGAAATGCATATGTCAAAATTCTCAAGACTCCTTAAAGTTCCGTGTTGATCCTTGTACAAGGCTAGATTGCGGGTGACATCGAATGCTAACGGTGGAATGTTTTCATTGGTTGCATGTCAAAAACATGCTTGTTGTAGCACAATCACAGATGAAATGAAAGAGCTAGCTTACACATTTTGGAGGGAAGAGACCAGTGTATCCCCCAACAAAAAAGATGTTTGTCGAAAGAGAATGGGGAGAAAAAATTACATAAAGCACCCTGTACACCTCCTTGAGAACCTCAGGTAATTGATCTAACCAAAGCACCATTATTCAAGTACACTAAAAAGCATGTGAAACTTTATAGTTAGCATACTGGTTGTTATTTACACTATGGTTGTTTATGGTTTATTCTAGCTAGAACATTCTATACTGTATATGCTAGTTCAAATCTTCAATATGTTGATCACCTTACAGAGTGTGTTATTTATCATATTAGTAATACTAATTAGTATACAAGCCATACCTGGAGGCACATTGTAAATGCTAGTTAGCATATGGTAGGTGCTTATTAGCATACTATAAGTGCTAGTTAGCATATTCTAAGTTTAAGTCCCCTTTGTACTCAAGGTTCTAGTTAGCATAATGTAAGTGCATCTTAGCATACTGTAATGCTAGTTAGCAATTTGTATGTGCTTACTAGCATACTGTAAGTGCATCTTAGCATATTGTAAGTGCTAGTTAGCATACTCGAAGTTTAAGTCCCCTTTGAACTCAAGGTGCTAGTTAGCATAATGTAAGTGCATCTTAGCATACTGTAAGTGCTAGTTAGCATGTTCTAAGTTTAAGTCCCCTTTGTACTCAAGGTGCTAGTTAGCATAATGTGCGTGCATCTTAGCATACTGTAATGCTAGTTAGCACTCTGTATGTGCTTACTAGCATACTATGGGTGCTAATTATAATACTTTAAGTGTTGGTGAGCATAATGTAAGTGTATTGACTGTACTGAATGTGCTTGTTAGCATAATTTGTGCTAGTTAGCTCTGTTTTTGCGCTAATTAGCATACTGAATGTGCTAATTAGCACATTGAATGTACCAATTAGCTAATTGAATGGGCTACTTAGCCTACTAAATGTACCAATTTACCCTATTGAATTTGTTAGTTAGCATACTGTTCAATGCTAGTTAGCATACTCTAAGTGCTAGTTAGCATATTCTAAGTGCTAGTTAGCATACTCAAGGTGCTAGTTAGCATAATGTAAGTGCATCTTAGCATACTGTAAGTGCTAGTTAGCATATGATTAGTGCTAGTTAGCACTCTGTATGTGCTTATTAGCATATTGTGAGTGCTAATTAGCATACTTTAAGTGCTACTTAGCATACTAAATGTGCTAGTTAGCATAATTAATGTGCTTGTTAGCATATTGTTTGTGATAGTTAGCATACTAAATGTGCTAATTAGCACACTGAATGTAACAATTAGCTTACTAAATGTGCTACCTAGCATACTGAATGTACCAATTAGCTACTGAATGTGTTAGTCAGCATACTGCACGTGCATGGAAGCATATTGTAAGTGCTAGTTAGCATACTGCAAGTGTTGGTTACATACAGCATGCTTCCGCGCATGGCCTGTATACTAATTAGCATAACTAACGTAATAATCACCTTCTAACTCTCATAATTGTAGGTTGAGCTCTTCTATAGATTCAAAAAAAAACATCCAGATTGCAAAATAGGTATGAGAATGTTTGAGATGATGAAGCCATTTTTTTGTACAGTGGTTGAAAGATAGATACACATGCTGTTGCGAATTTCATGTGCCGATGTCCTTTTTAAAGGACACATTTAACCATATGCGGACTCAATCATTCGGGCTACGTGGATCCCAATGTAGATGTACATGCAGCGTTTGGGTCAGAGGTGATGAAACTAGCATGGGTTGCATGGCTTTATGTAAAACTTTCAAAGGTGTCACACATCCGTGGGAGTCAGTTCTATGCCCAAAGCAGATAGATGCTGGTTACCACAATAGTGAGTGTTTGATGGGAGAATGTAAGAAATGTGGTGTGAAAAAGCTGGAAACATGCTGCTTAGAGACACAAAACCTAGGTAATAATATCTTGGTAAAATTGTTTGCATATGTGGAGGCAACAGGTAAGCACGGAGAGAGAAAAAAGAGAAAAGATCTTGTGACTAAAGAATGCAATGCTGGGAGGTTCTTCGACTCTTAGAGACCAAGTTGAAGGTTTTTATCAAACATAACTATATCGCTCGATGGAAAGAACAACAGTTCAAGGATTGCATTCTTAGATTTCCTAACAATGTGGTTGTGTCGGTTGTAGACTTTGCAGAAAACTATGCATTCAAGGAGCAAAATGAGATTCAATCCATGCATTGGCACTCAAGTCAAGTAACCATTTTTGTGCACCTAACATACTACCGCAGGGAAAGGGAAGTAGTCAAGACAATCCACTTCTTCATATCAGATGACAAAGTGCATGACACATTGTTTGTCCAACATTGCTTTATGTTGCATTGTAGCTGGTTACAGAGAGAAGTTGTCACCCCAAAACGTCACTGGGTCTGGTCTGATGGTGCTGCCTCACAGTTTAACACTAGGTTGGTAATGGGACACTTTTATGTCCTGTGAAGTGACCATTTTCCTTGAATTATGTCAAGAGTTTCAAAATGGATTTTGAGGTGCTATCTATCTAGAAAGTTATCTCATGAGCTGAAAAAAACTCGACATTTTTTTGGAATATCAATTCCATCTTTAACATTGTCCTTGCACAACATTTCACAACCTAAACTGTGTGAAAAAAACGGGTCCTGTTTTTGGCTTTTTTCAACTTTTTGCAACTATACCACTCTAGAATTCATGTTTGTGAGGTCTATAATGCTAGAGAACTATCTTTAGTAGTCCTCAACATGTCCTGATACTTCTAGGGAGAAATAAATATTAAAGTTGTAAGTTATAACCAAATTACAAAAATTGTCAAATCCTGTTTTTTAGCCAATTTTAGCTCTTCTATGATTTTTTTGGTGGATTTCATGATATCCAAATTCATTTTTGATTTTCTATGTCGCA
Source organism: Adiantum capillus-veneris (assembly GCF_014529385.1). Taxonomy (NCBI): domain Eukaryota; kingdom Viridiplantae; phylum Streptophyta; class Polypodiopsida; order Polypodiales; family Pteridaceae; genus Adiantum; species Adiantum capillus-veneris. Next base: position 49,046,263 of record NC_140937.1, read on the forward strand.
TATTGTAACATAAAGCTAACATTCCTTGAGTTTTGGGGCACCTAATACCCTATTTTTCATAGTACACAACGATGGTTGATTTTTTCAATTACGGAAGAAAATGAAACATTCTAGTATATCAAATATATCTTTTTCAATATTGTTAGTTTCTTGTGACAACTACATGCATTTTGTAGGTAGTAACCATATCTAGTCATAAGGATCAAATTTGGCTAGATATTGAATAGTTTCTATGGGATTCTACAACTCATAATGTTCAACCCAGTTTTTTCATGTTTGTTGTATTTAACACTTCATCTTTGTCCCCAAGATTCCCCTTGGTAAGAGATATATTATTCTTTTGACATGCTCCATGGCTCCTTATGAACATAAAGGACAATAGAGAACTAAGAAAACATTCATATATTATTTTTATTGAGCGTGGGTATAGAAACTTTGATGATAGGTTTGCAGAATGGTAAAAATTCAACTTTTTTGTACCTATTTATTTTGGCAAAACAAAAAATAGTGAGTGAGAAGCAATCATATGTTCTGATCAGCAACCCATTGAAGTTAACTAGAGAATTTATCTCAAGTCCTACAAAAATCCCTAATCTTATTTTTATGCAACAAAACGTAAGAAATGACTGTTTTGATGAAAATTCACTGGTCCATCAACTTTGAAGGCTTGGTGTGACCAAAAGATGAGAAATTTTACAAGTTTCTTATTTTTTTCCATGTTTAGTAGGCCTTGAACTATAACCTCATGAAAGGATTTTACAAAATGAGTGGATCTACTATGGTTTTGGAGGTTTTTTTCAAAACCCTGAAAGGACACTTTTATGTCCTGTTAGGTTACCAACCTAGTGTTAAGCCTTCTAGGCCTTTCTATTTTTTTGCAAGGTATGTTGGACTGACAAGAATAGATATGAGCTGGTTCTTCTTTGGATTAGTACATGGCAAGGGAGAGCATGATGGTGGACACGCAGTTGACGTTGGCACATGAACAAGTGAAGCCTAATGGGGCCACTTTAAAGTGTGCTACATATGTGATTGCCTATTGCCAAGCCAACCTACCAAAGGGAGCAGCAACATCATATCCTCTAAAAGAAAGGGAATGTGCCCGTGTGTTTTGGAGATCAAAATAGGTGATGTAAACAGGGAGGTTAAATGGAATTGTGCCACGGTTGAGAAGTCTTGCACCTTGCATGCTTTTCGCGGTCACAACCGGCAAGATGCAACTGACATTGCCACAAGTCCATTGGCATGCTTTTGTGATGCATGTATGAACCACAATTGGAATTGCTCCACTAACAAATCTCATGTGCAGCCTTGGGATTATCACATTCTGATGCCATTGCCGGATGAAGTTTAGGATGAAGAAGATACTTCGACTGATGATGCCCTTGAAGGACAAATCATTGGATATGAAAAATTTGTGTATGAAGGCCACCATGATGCATTAAGTAGTGCTTTGTGTGTTGGTGACACTTTTGCAGTGAATCCATATCTACAACCAATGATGAGAATGTAGACTTCTACTTGGTAAAGTTCATTGTAGTAAAAGAAAAGGAAAAACAGGGTTTCATTGTTGAGTGGAACAATGTAATTGACAAAGGCTCTTATGTCATGCAAGGATTGTATTACAAGCAAGTGGATGTATACACCTTCAAACTAGAATACAATCAACATGTTGTTAAATACTTTCGAATCTTGTATGTTGTATCAAGAAACACATGGAACACATGCAAAGGAGAAGGCAAATGTACACAATCACCCCCAAAGATTATGAAGCAATGTATAACAGCATGGCATTTGGTTTTTGACATGAGTGTCAGGGTCTTATATTCTAATTTGTATTTTGTGTATACTTATTACTACCACAGTATATGCTAATTGTATACTGACAAGCTTCTACAAAGTGTGTGCTAGCTAGCATAAAGCAAACTAGCGTAGAGTATTAACCAACTAGCATATACTGTATGCTAACTCACACAATATATGTTAACTGTATACTATCTACAATGTATCAATTGTATCAATTGTAACTAGCATACAATATATGCTAACTAGATACTCACTACCATACAGTATATGCTAACTAGCATATAGTGTATGATAACTATCACATTATATGCTAATTGTTTACTAACAAGCTTCTATATAGTGTGTGCTAACTAGAAAACAATATATGCTTACTAGCGTATACATTATATGCTAATTGTTTACTAACAAGCTTCTACAAAGTGTGTGCTAGCTAGCATAAAGCGAACTAGCATACAGTATCTGTTAACTGTATACTAACTACAGTGTATGAATTGTATCAATTGTAACTAGCATACAATATATGCTAACTAACATATAGTGTATGCTAACTAACTAACTAGCAATATATATGATAACTGGATATTCACTACCATACAATATATGCTAACTACCATACAATATATGTTAACTAGCATATAGTGTATGCTAACCATCACAATATATGCTAATTGTTTACTAACAAGCTCCTACATACTGTTTGTGCTAACTAGCATATAGTGTATGCTAACTAGAACAGTATATGCTAATTGTATACTAACTAGCTGCTATATGGTGTGCTAACTAGCATATAGTGTATGCTAACTAGCACAATATATGATAACTGTATACTAACTAGCTGCTATATGGTGTGCTAACTAGCATATAGTGTATGCTAACTACCACAATATATGCTAACTGTATACTTACTTGCTACTTTATAGTGTGTGCTACCTAACAAAAAATCCAATACATTATTCTGTAACACATAAAAATGGAATAGTAGGAGGAAACTGTTGAAAAGATTATCTCATCATTAATTTCCAGCATCAAATAACATTACATATGGTTTAATTTCACAATAAGAGTCACACCCCCCTAAAAATCTTTAGGCCTCCTCAAAGGGCGTATGTATAGAATGTGCTTTTCTGCTGCCTTTTCCTATGCTTTCTCCTTTTCCTCTGCTTTTTCCTTTCTCCCTTCTTCTAGGTCTCCTCTTTGTTTCTTTTTTTCTTTTCTTTCCCTCTCCAGCCTAGCTTTCTCCTCTCTCTCGTATGCTAGGTCAGCTTCCATTTGCTACTCCTTTTCCATTTGCCTTCTATTTGTCTTTACCAACTGTTTGAGGACTTCACCAAAGAAGTTATCAGAGCCTGTATCAACGGTATTGTCATCCACATATGCTGCCCGATTGTTTGACTGTACCCAAAGAAAAAGTCAGTCTTTCATAGTTTTTATAAGAAATTATTCTCTCTCCTCAGTTCTCTGGTCCTCTAGATTCTGAGCAACGAGCCAAGCTTGTGCTGGGTTTTGAGACACTTTGTAGAGGCTATCATCAATTAGAAGCATGTTTTGGGAATTGTACGTCGGAGCGTATTTCCAAAACATGGCTAAATCTTTCATAAACATAGGTTTATTGCTAATTAGCCAGGGTTGCCTCTTGCACTACTCTTGCGCAAGAATACTGGCAATCCTTGGCACGTGGAATTTAAAAACATCCTTGCAAATAGTCATGACTTTATGTTGCATGCTTATGCTCCAAATATACACGCTGAAGAACTAAAGACACCATTCCAAAAACTTGTGGTTGTCCTTGCGATAGAACACATGCGGGCCCTCTAGATTGTATTTTATCATTACATCTGCATTTGCAGGGGGCTTTTTGCCAAAGCGTGTCTCTACCACCCTTACCAAAAGACCATTGAGATCTAGTAAAACTGCAGGAGGAAAATGATTGAAGAGTCTGTTGGCATTATGTGGGGCTCCATTGCAAGTAGCAAAACTTCCACAACAATACGATGGTAATTTATTCTTTGAGTTTCTTGCAACTTTGGTATAGCAGAACAAATGTCAGGAATGGAGCAACGCTTTTTGATGGTCACTTGTGGTTTCGTCTAGCTCTTACCACTATGGCAATAGAGTGCTCAATTCATTCAAGTCAATTATTTGGACTACATGCAATGCAACCATTTAACACTACCCACATCATGCAGGGGCTTTGAGAGGCTTGCAACAAAAATATCTTTGATTACACCTTTACAAGCATGTCATGTATGCTACATAGTATGTTTGATATGCTGACTATGTGTGCAGCTAGGCCAGTATGCTAATTAGCATTCCCGTGTATACTAGCTAGCATTATCATATATGCTAACTAGAATATTAGGTATGCTAACAAGCATACCAGGTATGCTAAGTAGTAAACTTTATAATCTCTAAGCAATTCAAGTGTACCCACAAGCTTCTATGTGCTTGCTAGAGGACATCATATGCTAATTAGCATATCCAACTAGCATACTGGAAATGCTAATTAGCATATCCTATATGCTAACTATCATTCTAGCTTGTATATTGGGTATGCTAATTAGCATATGCAATAAATGGGCTTGGCTGAAGGCAGGGTGGTCAGTTGCAACTTTGGCAACTATCTTCTTGACACTATTGTGGAAGCAAACCTTAAAGGGAGTCAAAGCAGTAAAGCTTATATGAACGGGGGACCAATGCTCACACATACTGCCTATCAGGCATTGGGGATGATCAAGGATCTACCATCTGCCGAAGCGCAGATAGATCTGATCCACAGATCTAAAAGAACTATAAAACCCATGCAGGACCCTCCACAAGGACAAGACCAAAAGTTAAGCAGACAAAGCAGGGTGCACCTTTAAAAGATTTTGACAGCGAAAAGACAGAGTCAGATGCTCAAAGAAGCCAAGAAGTGGGGTCCCTGCAGAGAGAAACTCCTTTCGAGCACCAAACTTCGGAGGAGGAACATGATAGCCAATACACGCTTGGATATACATGCTTGCAAAAGAAAGATGTGTATGTGGCAAAGGCTATTCCCATTCCACATGCCAGGAGAACAATGGAAAAAGCTCAAGCATTGGGAAAGGCTCCACCAACAAAAGCAAGATCAAAAACAAACCCAAGGAACAGAAGCGGATGATGAGAAAGAAGAGGCTGAAGCCAAAAATATTCCGTTGCTACGCAGGCAAACAACGACTTTAGAAAGGATCAAGCAACAGAAGAGGCAGGAAGCTAAAGAAAAACGGGAGATTGTCAGCGCCAAGTGGCAGCGCATTCAAAATGAACTCAAGCAAAAGATGGAGCAAAGGCAAAAAGAAGAATCAAAGAAGCCATGCGTCGATGATCTCGAATCATTTGATGAATCTAATCGAAGCAAAAAGGAGAAAAGTCACTCGCAAGGAGAGGAACAGGATGACACACAGGACCAGCAAGGTCAAGACCTTGGTTCTCCCAAGGACGCTGAGGCACCTTAGAAAGAGGAAAGGAAAAAATTCCAGGCTTGACGGAACAAGGAGTGGAGGAAAAGTAGACGAAACACAAAACAAATCAAGATACGGAGTCCGCACAAACAAAGCCCACAACAACCTCAGCTGCTCTAGAAGATTCGAAACAAAGAAAAAGCAAGTTGAGGCCGGCTGAATAATTGGATCAGAGCCAAAAAGGCCAGCATAGGCCAAGATCGCCACGCTCACAAGCGGCCATGGAGGAAAGAGCGGAGATAATTAAATCCTTTGAGATTGATGCTCACTTAGAGCAGATCAAGCTATAGTTTCAATGTCAAAGGGCTCTTTACAATCTTTGAGAGCTAGAGTTAGCAGATACCAAGGAAGAAGCATCTAAAACGGCATTAGAGTCCTGCAGCTAAAGCAAAAAATAGAGGCACTAGAGAAGGCACAACTCCAGGCACAATCAGAGTTGCAAAGAGAACAGGAGAATGCAGCCTACTATTACAAGGAAGTGCAACAATTTAACTAGGTGACTTCGCGTTGCAGGAGTAGCAACGTCTTGAGGAGGAGCTAACCAAAGAAAGAGAACAGAATGAGAAGCTGCAAAGCTCGTATGCTGTGGTGAGTAGATCCCTAACTCGGCTTCCGGCCACACAAGAGACCCCCTCGTCCTTAATGAGGACTGCAGGATCTGCCTTCTTAAATCAAGAAATAGAAGAATTGAAAGTAGCCTTGAATCAAGAAAAATATGACAAATAGATCATGACGGCAGGACGTAGGGCCCTACAACAAGCCAAGAATGAGGAAATCAAAGAATTAAAAAGGCACTTGGCTAAGGCAAGAGGGGATTTAGCAACTCTGAGAGCAGATCAGACAAAATATCAGTAGGCCCCAGGGGAATTTGAGCAAGGAGGAGGATTTGAACAATCACGTTTGAAGCTCATCAAACAGAGGTGCCCACTACTAGCACGAAAAAAGGAACGCAAGAATCTGCAGATCCAACCACGACATCCACTTCGGAGTCGACAAGGGATGAAATTCAGCATTGGATCTCAGAAGTAAAGGACCCTTCGCACAAAGGTTATATGCAATATGAACTGAAGGTGTTGGAATCGGCTGCCCTCCTCATGATCACTCCAAATGAGGTAGTAAAGAATCACGGGCACGAGATGATCGCACTACCATTGATGCGGCAAGAAGTTAAATTATGACAATAAAAGATGCTCCCCAAACTTGTACCAAACAACAGAGTGAACTACAGGGAGGTTCCTATTGCAGCCCTTTAGACTCAGACAATTATAGAAAATCAAGCCCTCTAGTGGAAAAAATGGTTTGATCAACGACCAACCGATGAAACCTATTACAGGACCCAACATCTCAGGATCGACCCCACTTACTGTCCCATCAACAGACGGCAATCTTGGGATAGTTTTTATATTTGGAAAATCAAAAGACCGGCAGTGCTAAACTACCCGGTAATCACAAAACCTCTCAATAACTACCCACCATTCGAGCAGTACATGGTTCAAACTCTAAAAGGGGTAATCAACATGATGAAGGAGATCCCAGATCTTGCCTATCGGATGCTTGTGAAGATTTCCAAAATTCTCATCACATGCATTATAGCTTTCAGTGATATCGAAGCAGCAAAGCATCCCTGGCAAGTTTTTTGTTGAAGGTACGCGGGGCATTTGCTGGAATATGGAGACAAAAATCCCAAGCAAGAATGTGATCATGGGATTATATGCAAGAGTCATGTTTCTGCCCTCTCATTACATGCAGACCCTTCGAAGAGGCTTTCATGACAGGCTTCTTCAAAGTGGACTCTTCTATATTCAATCCAATGACAAAAGATCTGCCAGTCCGCCACATCGCCTACCAAAGTAACCTCAGTAATAATCCCTTCAAGGAGTTGTCCACTAAAGTTGAGATTGAAGTAAGAGCTCTGAAATTCAAAAATCTCATTGCAACGCTCGAAAGAAGGCAGTAGACTCGCTCAGAGATAGCTTGCACGACAACGTGCAATGAACAGGAAGGGGGGAATGTTTGGTGGATACAAGTGTATGCACACCAAACCCTATAAACACTACTTGATTTTTCGGGGAAAGCCATGTAATTCAGCCTATGATGATTTGTAATTATGATGTAATTAAGCAATACCCTCTCTACCTCTCTAGGTCTACACCCTTGTAAGAGGCCAGATGGCCGTGGGAAAGCTCCCTTAACTTTTTAAATTCAAGACCCTTAGCCTTGAGAAGGAGAATTATCATTAGCTTGAAGAATAAAAAATGTGCACTGTGGGAGCCTCTTACTGCTACAAATTGTGATCTTGTTCTCTCTTGGATTGGTAATTAAAATTTGTTTACGAAATAGCACATTGCATTCCTTGTCTCTTGCTCTACAATCTAAGTGTAATCATTTTTCAATTCTGTTGTGGTTCGCGACACATTGTTTGTGAGCTAAATGCATTGATTTGGAGGTGAAAATGGTTGTTTTTTGATGTTTTGGCCATGGATAAGTGTTTCTATGCTTAAGGAGAACCTTTTTGAGTACTTCTATTTCAATTTTCTGCATATTTTTTGTGATGGATCATGATTTATGTACCTTCCTAGATGGTGATAGAACTTGGTAGGATTGAGCCCTTAAGTGTTGTGATACCTCTCCTTAAGTTTCGTTGCATTCCGGCCTCGTTTGGATGTCGAAAAGGCGTGATGACCTAGAGTGGTGAGATTGGATGCATATTGATTGTCTGACTAGGAAGTGGTTGATTTTCTTTTGTAGTAGATGGAGTAGCCCTTTTAGTTCACTTTGGTGAGATTGACATTCTCATTAAGTCTCCGTGCCCCATCCCGAGTCGCTTCCTTGCATATTGACATTATGTTAGTGCAAAAGAGCTATGCTACAGACGTCCGTCACGGTGACCCGCTAACATTTCTAAAAGTGTCTGATGGTATTCTTGCTTGTTGCAAAATTGCTTGGGTATAGATTCGTGGGTTGTGCTTCGAGTCAGCAAGATTCATTTGGCATCCCATGGTGATAATGTGGTAGGGAAACCCCATTGCCTTTAGTGTTGGCACACAAAGGAGAGGAAGAGACCTCAACTTGAGAGACTTGAGAACTCTCTTTCTTTGCTATAGTTGGAACTACGGTAGCAAGGTTTCATACACATGATTTTGAAGAGACGTTGAGGTTTCTGATGATAGGGTTAGGGTTACCACTGATCTTGATCCAAGTAAAGAGTCGATGAGATGGAGGTTGTTGTTGTTGTTGCTGCAGTGACACAAGGAAGAGTGTGTGTGTGTGTGTGTGTGTGTGTGTGTGTGTGTGTGTGTGAGAGAGAGAGAGAGAGAGAGAGAGAGAGAGAGAGAGAGAGAGAGAGAGAGAGAGAGGGAGAGAGAACTATATGTGGCGGCTATTGGTTGACGTTGTTTTTCTGGTTTCATGCATAGTGTGTGTGGTAGATAGAAGAGGGTAGTGCCTACATCTAGTGGTTACTCTCAATTTATAGAGATAAGTGTCAACAAAGTGGGCCATGCATGTAGAATTTGAGGTAAAGAACTAAAGGTGCTAGGTACAATTCTCCCCTAGTTGGTATCTCATGGTTGCATGCATGCAACTGCATATGGTGTGTGTGGTCAGTTGAAAAAGAGAGAGAAGTAGATGGCTTTAACTACTTATGAGAATCAAATAAAAGAGAGAGAAGTAGACGGATTTACCTACTTATGAGAATTAAAGAAAAGAGAGAGAGATTGTTGGTGTCAGCTCTAAGAGAGAGAAAGGGAGAGATGAGCATAGCATGGCCAGTAGGTGGTGGCGGGAGAGAAAGAGAGAGATCTGCGGCTGTGGTTGTTGGGGTGGGAGAAAGTGTTGGTTGAGAGAGGATGGTGTGTGTGGGTTGTAGAGAGAGGGAGAGAGTTGCAAATGTAGAGAGAGAGGGCCGACAATATTTGTAGGAGAGAGAGAGAGAGAGAGAGAGAGAGAGAGAGAGAGAGAGAGAGAGAGAGAGAGAGAGAGAATGAGCGCTCTTTGGTCAAGAAGTAGCCTTGTTGATGAATGGGCTTCTCTTCAGCTCATTAGGGGGGTCCTCGCTACTCTCTCTCTCAAACCTATTTCTGCGACTACTTCACCCATTAAGGTTTTAGTCAATCTTCAGAGAATGTTCACACGATCGAGCAATATGACTTACTAAATGTAAGGGTTTGAGCTCACAGTTTCCTTGCTAAGTATTGAGGTCCTTGGGAATTGTTTCCTACAAAGAAAGGGTATATTGGCACTCATGCTTTCTTTGCTACACGCACCTGTTTGGGGTAATTTCTTGCGTAGAGAGAGACAAAGAAGATAATCTTTCTTCTTCTACTTCTCTTTCTTCTGAAACTCCGGCTACTTCCACTTCATAAAACTATTCTTCTCCTTATTCCCCTTTGCCACATTCTCCGGTGGATTACTTATCAGCTAACAAGTAAGTAAATCTAACAATACTGTACCAAACCCCTCTAATTAAGATCCCACTTGCCGATTACAAACTTCTCTCACCCTTTATCCTATGTTGTGAGTCATAGCCGAGCCTTCATATCATGAAGGAGATTCTTTTTTTGTAACATCCTATATAAGGCTTCATAGTATTCCCTTCTCATTATTGAGTATCCTCATAAGATTACTTTTAATCTATTCTATTATTATGTTTAATTATCATAATTACAATGTTAATCACTATATTATGACAATAAGGAAGGGGCTCTCTTTAATTCCAAAGACCACTAACTATCTCATGTAGTCAACACTAATTACTACAAATTAAATCAATTAACAAAATCTACTAACATAAGAAAACAAAATTCTTAGCTATTGCAAAAGTTTTAGTCTTGGAGCGTAGCCCATGCTTTAATACCACTGCTACAAGCAAGAGTGTAGAGTGCCTTGTAAAATATTGAGAATAACATAGTACAATACATAAAATGATAGATCTACATACTTGGAGAATCCCACAAGCACATAATCAAATCTATACACCGATAGAGAGAGACGAAGAGCGAGAGAAAGAGAGAAAGCATGTGCAAGTGCACCTCTAGAGCAGAGTGCTACATTGGCATGGTGAGAGAGGAGACATAAGAGGATAGAAGAATAACATAGGCATTGGGTGAAATCTGCCCCTCCATGCAAGAGTGAGCATTTTCCTTTAGCATGTATTTATTTATAGATACCTTGAATGCTAAAAAATGGATACAAACTACCTAGCCTGTACCTAATAATGATCATAGCTCCTTAAGAGCACTTAAATAGTAAAATTTACATAAATGTAATATCCTTTCACATAGCCCATAGCGTGGTCATTCTTTTTCCACTTGTCAGCTGCAGTACATAACTATAAATCAATTTCCATTTACAAAAAAAACCTCTTTAGTGTATTATGTTTATCATTGTGAAGGATAATGTGTTATTTTTAGTAGGAGGTCAAAATTTTCACAGCTATACAAGGCCCATGCTTTCCTTTTCTTTGACATTGGGATTGTGCCATGCAATTTGGAAAACTTCGGTTTAACATTAATTTAATTGGCTACAATTATAAATCCTAGCTAGATTTGAACTTGTCTTGAAGAAAACTGGTAAACTTCTACACGCTTTATTTCAAAATTTGGCAAATCTCCCACATTTGATCCTAAAAACTAGGAGATTTTCAGTGTTTCCTTAATATCTCTAGTCAAGAAAAAACTTTTTGGCAAGGCCCATATTTTCCTTTCTTGGAAATTAAGATTTTTCCATTCATTGCGTGTAGAAAATGAGTGCTTTTTGTAATTTTAATCAACTAAAATTATGACTTTTTGGCGAGATTTTGAGCTTTCCTTGAAGAAAACTCATAAATTTCAACAAGATTTAGTAAAATTCTACAAGATTTAGTACAAAACATGGCAAATTCCTCATATTCAACTGTAACAATTGGGAGAGTTTCAAGTATATCCTTTTTATCTCTAGCTAGAGGAAACGTTTTTTGGCAAACCCTGGTGCCATGTTTGCAAAATAATGTTTAGTATATTTTTGCTCGATAAATGTTTCTAAATCTTGACTATGTTTTTTGAGCTTTTAAATCTTGACTATGTTTTCTGAGTTTTCCTTCAAGAAACCTGGTATAATTCCATAATTGTTAGTGTAAAGCTAGCTAATTCTTTTGAATTTTGATCCAAAAACCACCTTTTATACTATTGGAAAAGATTACTTTTTTATTTTTAAATTTTGGACTCTAGACATAAACTAGGTTTTTTGGCTTGCTAAAATAAGCCCTTAGTGGAGAAGAGACTTAGCAAGCCAAAAAACCTAGACATAAACTAGGTTTTTTGGCTTGCTAAAATAAGCCCTTAGTGGAGAAGAGACTTAGGCATACATTCTTCCTAGCCTTACAAGTGGACACCCACAATGTGTTCTTGTCAAGGTCTTCTATTTGTAGACGATTCTCAAATGACACATTGATGGTAGTATGTTGTAGCATCGATGAGACTTATCTTCAGTTTTGAGTGCTTAAATTTTGGAAAAGATTATTTTTTTATTTTTAAATTTTTAAAATTTTAAATTTTTAAATTCTTAGGGAAGTAACTTAGATGAGACTTATCTTCAGTTTTGAGTGCTTAATTTTTTTAAATATTTTGTTTTGACTATAGGAAAGTGTTATTAGACCTTAGGGTGACTTGTCTAGATAGTTCTATTGCAGTTTTGATGACCTATTTGTACCTTATTAGAATGTTTTCAAGCTTTGTGGACTTGTCCCCTAAAGTTCCATGGTTATCTAGATTTGTTTAGTCATTGAAATGGTGTGATGATCAAGAGTGGCAAGATAGGACATAAACATATTTTTTGGTCTTTGAGTTGTTGCTTTTCTTATAGAGACTGACATCCTTGTTTGTTAGGTTCACTCCTTGAGGTTTACACCCTCAAAGAGTCTCCATGCACCATCTGAGTTACTTCCCTAAGAATTGATAAGAGTATGTTAGTGCTAGAAAGCTATGCTATGGACGTCCATCGTGGTGACTTGCTAATGTAGATACCTTTGCCAAGGAATGATCCTTGGTTGGTGAGTGACCTAGTATGTATTAAGAGTTTTCATTATCTAGAGAGCTTCCATCAATTCCATACACGCTAGCAGCAAAGCAGCTAGATGTGGATTCAATGCTTGATAAAGTTTAGAGTTGAGGGACTAGCTAGATCTATTCTTGAGAGGCAAAGAGAGCTATGAGATTGCCAAAGGCATTTCATTCTTCCAAAGTTTCTCATTGCTTTGAGAGTGATTTTCCATTTTTTGTTGTTGCAACCTTTATTTACATTGTTTTGTTTATTTTTGTTTTATGTTTCTTTTCACCACATAGGAGTAGGGTAAGTAGGAATCATCACCCATCAAATTGGGCTGAAAAGTTGGATGCAAAATGGGTATAAAATCATATTTTTGGGCAAAAGGACCATAACTCTGAAATACTAAAAATTGATGGTAGAGACCTAAAATCTGATTCAAAACCAAAAAGAGGGTGCAAAATAACCTGAGAAAACTCATAAAAACAAAACTAAAAATCTCAAAAGATTGTAGTGGAACATGGATTGCAATCTCTATCCCTCAGAGGCTCATTGAAGCAGAACAAAGACTAACTGGTGAATATTGGCTTCACCAAAGTTTGGAATCAAATTAAGATCAAGATAACATTCAAAAGAAGAAAATTGTGGGAAAACACTTAAACTTAGTCTATCTGAATCCAAAGGTTTTGGGACTAGGATCCAAACATCATATCCTACCAGTTGACCAAGTTTCATATCTAGAGGAGATGGAACATGGATCGCGATCCATGTCTCCCATCTAATAAATTGGACAGAGACCTATACATTTTGTAGCAAGATCTATAGAAACATACTCCTAGAAACATTTTTGCAAAAAGAGTTCAAAAGTAGACCAAAAATTCCAAAAACAAGTCATGGTAAAAAATCACAAAATCAAACCTAGGGTTTGATTTTCAGCTAACGTAAACCAATCCAAATCACTGAAAAATCATATATATGGTATCAAGGCCCAAGGGCAATTTTGGGACAAAATTTCATTACTTTTTTCCTCTCAGCTACATGGATCGTGATCCATGTCTCCCTAAAATAGAATGAAGCCAGAGTGATACTATAGCTAGATATAATCATCAAGAGTACAAAGTCCTTCTCAAAATTGAATATGGACATCATTAGAGGATTCTACAAACGAGATATATTTTGTGCAGAAAGTGTGATTATTTGATCAATCCTAGAATTTGTCACTAGCGGAGTGGTTGTAAGTCCATAGCCATTGAGTGTTTATTGCGAAGATTGTGAAGGTCAAAGCATTGCAGCTTAGGTGATTCCGAGTTGGAGATTTCTAAAGATACCAAAGAGGAAATAGGTTAGGGTCTTTCAAGAGTGGTTATTTGTTGATGTATTTGAGATCAAGTAGAATTTACCGGATCAAAAACACTGTCGTGTAGGAGACTAACTGAGCAATATTTTGACTAAAAAGAGTTTGAATCAGGGACCATTGGCTCCCTTAGAGCCGATGGTCATTGAGGAAAGTCTATCTGCTGATACATCGTTGCAAAGATCTTACACCTTCATGGTTGAGGGATTCGACAAGGTGAGTTTTAAGGAGGGATTGAAACGTGGAAGTGAGATCATCCTAGAAAGCATCCATAATGAAATTATTTCACTTGAAATATCAGTTTGAAAATGACCAAAGTGCAAAGATCTATAAAGATGGTATGGATTGCTACTATGTGAGCTTAGACAAAAGGCCTGGTGAGTTCAAGGACCTAGTGTGTGATGACTATAGTGGTGATCAATACTTTGATGAGGAGGGAGTAATGTATTTAGTTGTGCAGAGTCCCTATATTGTGGACAAGTGGGGAATGACAAGCAAAAATTCAGAAAGAGATAGTTGGTGTAGAGCCGGAAGATGAGCCATTTATGTTGGATATGCCAAACGCTAAACTAAGGCCGTGAATGATGAAAAAAAAAATCAACATGGAGAATACCCACATAGGGTTGTATAAATAAAATACACTATTATAAATGTGATGAACCCTACATAGGAGAGTTGTTCGGGCACAAAATGTTATGTGTTTTTACATACACTAAAGGGAGAGGCACTCATATAATCATGCTTGGTAAGTTGGGCGTAGGTATTCAATGGTAGACCGGAGAGAATTGGAGAGATATACATATTTTGGAGGCCCACTCCATTGATATTGAAATGGTACTAAGGTGGAGTGAACATGTTATGCCTTTGCTCACCATTGGATCATAACAAGTTAAAGAAGCGAGGTAATGGCCCTTTTTTTATTTATGATATATCACCTAGTGGAGCCATAAAGCTTGCTACATTAGAGGAAAAGAGATGCTCAATTGGATTAGTGTGGTTGTAGGTTCAAGAAATATCATTAGCCACTAACCATCAAAATGTTGGATAAGATCCACAAAGCTATTGAAAGGAAGAAAGAACCCTACGATAATAGAGCAAAGGCTTAGGAGGAAGCTAAGCTACCGACTTGCAAATTTAGCCACAACCACACATGGAACCTCCTCAAGTAGAATCAATTCAAATGGAAAAAATCGGCTCGAAGGCATGGAGATACACATCAAAATACAACTTTGAGATAGATCAACAAAGTGAGCACTACAGGTGCAAGATCGAATGTCATCATTTATATACATACATGAAGATGACAAATACACCAATATTGATGAATCAAACGGAACTAAAGGCTGTAAACTAAGGGAAGATTGTGAGCTTAGGCTAAATCAGTTCTCCAATTACTATTGACATTTGCTATTGGCAGCCAGCAATGCCCATATCAATTTTATGTCATGGCGAATACAAATATCAACGAGGCAGTCATCCTAGCATTAAGAGATTTCAGAGGTCTTTTGGAGGGCCTTTTGGAAGAGAGAGGAAAATAAGCTCCTCCAATGAGAGAAGAGTCTACGTTACGTAGAAAAATAGATTGATATTAACAAAAATATAAAAGGTGTCCCTCTCCTCATTTAATAATCTAGTGGTCCTTGAAGACGAGCACTCTCTTTCATTTAATGCGAGCACCTTTTTCAGAAGGTAGATGCGGTGCATTTGATATGGGCTACGTCATCACTAGAACTCAAAAAGTCACAAAACTATCAAGTGGTGGAAGATTTTGAAACTTTTGATATTGTCAATGCGTCCGGAACGCACATATCTCCTATAAATGAATGTCCAATTGCCTCGCTCAGACATCCAAAGAGGCAAAAAAATGTCAAAAAGTCCTAAAGGAACATTTTACTAACGGCGCGCGAGGGGCCATTCCAAAATTTTGTAATGCCTCCTCGCGCGCCGTTAGTAAAAAGCCCCTTTTTCCTCTTTTTAGGGAGCTTTTTGAGAGGAAAATGTCCAAAAACCTCTAAAAAGGGGCTTTCTGGAAAGATAAGTGTCAAAAATCACTAAAAGGAGCTTTGTACTAACGACGCGCAGAGGGGCATTCTAGAATTTTGGAATGCCTCCTCGCGCGCCGTTAGTAAAAAGCCCCTTTTTCCTCTTTTTAGGGAGCTTTTTGAGAGGAAAATGTCCAAAAACCTCTAAAAAGGGGCTTTCTGGAAAGATAAGTGTCCAAAAATCACTAAAAGGAGCTTTGTACTAACGGCGCGCAGAGGGGCATTCTAGAATTTAGAAATGGCTCCTCGCGCGCCTTAAGTAAAAAGCCCATTTTTTGGGGTTTTTTGACATTTTTTGCCTCTCCGGTTGTCGGAATGAAGCAAGTAGACATTCGTTTTTAGGGTATTTTGGCGTTCCGGACGCATTGGTGGTGTCAAAAGCCTCAAAATCTATCACTATTTGATAGTTTGTGACTTTTCAACTTTTAGTGATGACGTAAGCTGCATTGAATGCGCCGCACCTGCCTCCTGAAAAAGACGCTCGCATTAAATAAAAAAGTGACCGTTTTCAAGGACGATTGGGAATATAAATCTACTTTTTAGAGTGTCTGGTTGTCCTTTTGGACGTACTCACAAGGTGCAAGTGCAATTTATAAAAAGTTTCTAGAGAGAGAAATACAATTTCTTACAAAGCCCTCCAAATGACCTACGAAATTTTCTAATGGAGTTTCTTGGATGTGGACATATAAAGAGACTTCAGATTGGAGGAGGATGCATTAAAATTCATCATTAACGACACCTCTTATATCACTCCAATAGATGACTTGTGGAAGTACAGTCCATTGTTGCAAGTCCACAACAACTAATCAAACCTATGCATGTATGACATTTCAATGAACAATCAATGTGGTAGTACAGTCCATTGTTGCAAGTCCACAACAACTAATCAAACCTATGCATGTATGACATTTCAATGAACAATCAATGTGGTAGATCTAGGCAAATAAATCAATCATGGTCATGAATCTAATTTGAAGATATGGATACCCAAGGCCACAACTCAAAAATGGCAACTAAAACAAAATGACATAGTACTCCAACAAAATCTTGACAGCCTCAAAGCAATTATACTTCGCAGTGGCAACCAAAACGACAGTCCAAATCCACAAATAGCCCACCAAAGCATCAATGGATTCCAAAGAACACACAAATCCACTAACCCCAACCACTATAGATAGCTTGTCAATGAAGATCAAAACTATTGACTCAACACCCAATTTAATTGTCTCCAACAACCACAAAAACCAAATACAAGTGGGTACCTAAGCCACCAATGACAACTGAAATCATGACATAGATACTTCAAAAACCCATCATCAAAGAAAGAGCGCGACATCTTCAATCACTTTTGTTCAAAAAATGTAGTATAGATGAAGCCTTTACAGTGAACAACAGTGAACAAACAGTTCAATACCCACATCTTGCACATCCTAGTGGCTTCCCATGCATTTCTTCCATTCGCATGATAGGGCCACACTACATGGCCTTGCATAGACACAGTGTTACCACACATGGATAGTGAACAACCTTTTGTCTGGGTCGACTCAAAATATAAAGGCAGAGTAGTAGCCTATGGCTACTGCAAGATGATGATAATTTACGTGTATAGTGGATAAAGTGTGGTTTTTTCTTAGTTTCTGTTTAATTTTTGTTTTTATTTGGTTTTTTACCTCTTATAAGACCTTACTCAGCATCTCTATATGGTTTGCACAACAAAAAAACACCAAAATGACCACATTAATGAAAATCAAATTAGATCTTCTGCAAGATATTCAATGCTAGAAGGAGGATCAAAAGTGATTCCAAGATCCAAAAGAATTTAGAGAATAGTCAACAAAATGTGTACTTCAAGGCCAAGTAATTGGTGAGGTAGAATGGATCATAATCCATGTTCCCCGGCACCCAAACTTCAAAAAATTTCAGTAGGAAACTCCCCATGACCCCACAACTACTCTAGAGAAAAAACAACAAAAAAGGTATCCCAACATGGATCACAATCGATGTCCCCACTTGCTCAGAATTTGGTCAAATCTTGCAAACAGCTTAGAACATACCTTGGGAAGACTTCTCCTAAATTTTGGTTGAATTTGGATATTAGTTAGCATAGAAACCTTAAATTTTCCATAGATCAATGATTAAATGGTCATTTTGACCCCGACCAGGCTCCTAGATGCCATTTTAACCCAAATTTGGTCCACAGATAGCTTAGCGTAGCTATAGGCCAAGGGCATTGAGAGTGTCACATAAATCTACAAGTTTGGCTAAAATTCAAGAATTTGTACCTTCAAAGTCTCCAAGTATGTCAAATTTGGATCATATTTGCTTAATTTATGTTCAATTTTTATTTTATGGTCAGTTTTACACTCAAGTGGATTTTTCGACAAGTTTGTGACCAATTTTTTGGCACTAAAGTGATGTATTTTGTTAGCAAGATGCCTCAAAGATATGTGCCAAAGGAGTGGGGAGCTTCCCCTTATGAGGTGGTAGATATTCAATCAATTGAGAAGGCCCACAGCAAGCATGAAGATCTAAAGAAAATACCAGCAAATTCCAAGAATTTGATGAAACAAAAGTGAAGGCAACCATATTCCCCGAAGAGTTATGGACGCTCCACCTAAAGCCTGAAATAATTGATGGTGCTAGATGCCTATATATGAACAATTTATTTTTCTTTCCACCATGGGGCACAAATTTCCAAAGAGCACATCAGTTGATGTCCATCATACAATACAATGGTGAGGCAACCCTTACAGATAAGGATGGAGCTACCATGCATGTGAAATTTATGAGTGAGATAATTTGCCAAGCACTTTACTTACCTGCCGACACACACAATCTATTCTACTAAAGACAAGTACAATCACCAATGACAAAGTGTTCATCAAGCAGCAAGGCCACAAGCTCACTTACAAAGATTTGATCTATGCAAATATGGACCTTTCATGGTGGCAAATTTCATAGCATCTCAAAGTACAAAATCCACCAAGATACACATAGCTACTCCTACATTGGCAATAATTATAGCCATTGGATTATCAGAGTGCTGGTCATCAAGTGCGACATTGGTAACTACATCCTAGAGAACCTGGTTGAAGCCAACCTCAAGAGAAATGATAAGAACAAAAGCTACATGAATGTGGGAACAATGTAGACTTGCATTGTTCTCGCATCGCATACCAAGCTCTTGGTATGATCGATCATCTCTTAGAGATAAATTCATAGTTGGAATTACTACACAAGTCCAAACACAGTGTACAAGCTGTGAGAAGTGCTTCTGCTAATCCCACAAGAAGAAAGATGCATGGATTGAGCTCCAAAGCACTAGCAAGATAGACAGTGAATCCACAAAATCGGATCTAGAGCTCCAACGTGAAATAAAAAAAGAAGACAATCCTTTAAAATATCAAATGATTGAGGAAGAAGAAGAGATTGAGATACCTCTTATTGGGAAAAAACCACAATCGGGAGGACACATTCCAAGAACACAAGTACAAAGGCCATGGAAGAAGCACAAAGGCTCCGAGTTGAAAGGCTTGCAAAGAGGGCTCGAGAACAAGGGAGACCCAACAAGTTTCATCCTCCTTGGATTTGGATGACTCTGGCGTGGGAGCTAGATTGCAAAAGCTCAAGGAGGAAAGGTGACAAATTAGGAGAGACAGCCTCAAGTTTGTTGATGCACAAAGACAAAGAATCCATAAGGATTTGAAGTGTAAAGGTGATGAGAGAGAGAGATGGAATCCAAGAGACAAAGGACTACAAAGCTTGACTCCATCTTGGATTCTCCTCGCAGTCTAGCTACACCTCATGAAACCTACTACCATTGCAAATATTTTAGAGAAACCTATGGAGAGCACCTTCTCCACCACCATCTATAACAATATATGAAGTAGAACACGCTTCATCACAGCCTCTTTCTCAAGCTACTATAGTTACTATCTATGCTACCCAGGAAATCATACCAGAGCATCAGAATTTGGAACTACAAACCAAAGGTTGCATGAAGTAGTTGCGCATGATCAAGCAGATGTGGAATTGCTACATACTGAAGAACAACACTTGGCACAAGAAGAAGCTACTGACATACCACAACCCAACCTCCATAGACTGAAGAACATGCTAATTCATCATAGGAAAAGAAAGACATATTGAAAAGAGACATCCCTCCATTGTAGCCCATAGATGAATAGATGGCAATGAGAATAGTCAAAAAATTTGATGTCCAATTGAAACCCTTGATATGCTTCAACTTTAATTCAATTGTCCTAAGATCGTAACCATGGCTCGGAATAAAGAAAAATAAGAGGCTAAGGAAGCCACAACTAAATTATATCAGGAGGTGATAAATCTCAAGCAACAAGTGGAAGGGATGCAAAAGGAAAACAAAAAGTTACAGACAGATCTAGAGAAAGCTAAGGTAGATACTAAAGATATCTATGAAGTATTGAAAAGGAGATTGATGCAAATAGCCACTTTTAAGTGCAGCGTGATGGGCTAGAAGAGAATATGGAGAAAGAGCAAAATAAGTACTCAAAGCTATTTGATTCATATGATGCTATCAAGCATAATCTCTCCACTCTCCTTGCCAACAAGATGTGGCACCAGCAAGAACATTGCCTTCTCTTCCTTCTATTGCAACTTTAGAAGAAGTCAAAGCACTCAAAGTAGAGCTAGAACAAGAGAAGCTACAATGGCAACCATTAATGATTGGAATGCTTACTACCAATACCCAAAAGGAGCAATAGGCTAAAGAGATACAATAAGCTTGCAAAAGCAAAATCAATTTGGCATCATCAGTAGAGGTGCATGCTCAAGAGTTGAAAGCAAAAGCTATAGACTTGAGTGGCACCTCTCAAGTACCTGAAAATGTGCCAATAGTTCAAACCACACACATAGAGTTTGAAAGCATCAATAAAATGCCACTAATAGACCTACCCAATACATTAATTGTGGGGGGGATTCAACACTTAGAGGAAATAGACCTGAAGTAGATATTTGAGATGAGATAAAGTGGTGGATAGAAAAAATGCTAGATGGCATAGCCAATGAGTATATGGAGTATGAGCTCAAAGTCTTAGAATCTCTGGAATTACTAATGATTCAACTAGATAAATAAATCAAGAATTTTGGCCAAGACATGCTAGCATTGCCATTAATGAAGCATGAATCCATCTTGTGGAAGAAGAAACTGCTTCCTTCTTAGAGCCAAATGTCCATGGAGATTATGAGGGAGTGGCTGTAACAAAAGAACAAGTTCTACTTATCCTTGAGAGCCAGCCCGTGTGGAGAAAGAGATGGTCTGAGAAGCAACCTCAAGATGAAACCATCAATAGGAATGCACCACAACACCTTTGGATTGACTCGACCTACTTCGCAATTTCAAGAAGGCAGTCCTGGAGTAGCTATGAAGTGTGGAGAATCACAAGGAAGATGGTGTTGAATCATCTAGTCCTTTTGCCAATCCTAAACAGAACACCAAGCCCACAGAAGCAAACATGCTACACATGTGCCCTTCAAGAAACAATAGCAATGAGAGATGTCCAAGATCTTGCATGCCAAATGACATGCAAAATAGCTAAGATGGTTATCACATGCACATAATCTTTTGATGACACTGAAAAAGTGGAGCATCCATGGAAAGGTTTTATTGAGGGTACAAACAACATCAACTAGGATCTCCAAGAAAGTCCATCCTGCAATGTATGGGAAGTTACGAGTATGTGTGAATCTCAAGCAGGTAATTGCAACTACAATAAGAGACAACATCTTCTACCTATTACAAATCATGTGATAAAATGAGTTGCAAAAAAGGAAGTATATAGATTTCTTGATGGCTTTCAAGCCTATAATCAACTTTCCATAAAGCCAAAGGATCAACATGAGACAATTTTTGCTACAAAATAGGGTATATTAGCTTATAGAGTGATGCCATTTGGCTTTAAAAATGTATATGTCACATTCCAAAGTAACGAGCCATGCTTTTAAGGAATATCTAAGAATATTCTTAGAGATTTACATGGATGACTTATGCATGCATTCTCTATTGAGGAATGAAAAAATGGAACACTTGAAAAAGATCTTTGAAAATTACATATCCCATTTGCTTAAATCTAGAGAAATGTATCTTCATGGTAAGACAAGGAAAGATTCCGGACACATTGTGTCCAATAACGACATTTCTAGTGATCTTGAAAAGATTAAAAAGTGTAGAACATATCACATTTTCTTAAACCTAGAGAAATGTGACTTCATGGTAAGACAACGAAATATTCTAGGACACATTGTGTCCAAGAACGACATTTCTATTGATCTTGAGAAGATTCAAGTGATCATTGCTCCACCAAGACCTACAAAAGTTACGGAGGTACAAGCCTTTATGGGCCATTGCGAATACTATAGATGGTTCATCTACATGTATGCAATTATTGCCAAACCTTTCTACTTCCTTATTACAAAATTCGAGCGGATCGATGAATGTGAGGAAGCATTCCAGACATTGAAGTAGAGATTGATTTCTGCTCCAATTTTGAAGCTCTTGATTGGACGAAGATTTTCCATGTCCACAAGATGCATCAGCTTACGCTATAGGATGCATTCTAGCATAACCTAGAGAGAACAACATGGATTTTCCTATATGTTACTCTAGCAGATAATTGAATAGTGCATAAAAGAATTATGTGAACACAAAAAGAGAAGGATTAGTGATGATTTATGCTATGAGGAAGTTTAGACACTACCTTCTCATGACATATTTGTATTCTTTGTGGATCATTAGACACTATTCTACTTGGTGATCAAACCTTGTAATACAAGGTGCATTGTTAGATGGATTATTATATTGCTCGAGCTTGCCTTCTCACTTGTAGTGAAGGAAGGAACAACTCATCAGAGAGTTGATCATTTGTCAAGATTGACTCATGGAGAAGCACCAGTTGGGGTTGATGGATGACTTACCTACTTCATATCTTTTTAACATTGAAATGGTACCAAGGTGGAGTGAATATGTTATACCTTTACTCACCATTGGATAATTACAAGTTAAGATACAACCATTCATCATTGAGAAAACCAAAACACTGTGCTATTAACTGTAAGACTATATAAGCAAGGAAATGATAGTTAAGGCTATATATAGAGCCAAACAACAGACAAGTCTTTTTGAGCTAGACTCATACAAAAAGCGAGGATTTATAATTAGAATACATAGACATATTAGAGATTGAGAAGACTAGGTGTATATTGGCTTAGAATGCAAAAAAGTGTTCATCATGACTATATTAGTTTATGTAATATTTCTGCAAAGAAAGCACCACTAGAACATGTGATATTGTTCAGAATACACATACATATTAGAGATTGAGAAGACTAGGTGTTTATTGGCTTAGAATGCAGAAAAGTGTTCATCATGACTACATTAGTTTATGTAATATTTGTGCAAACAAAGCACCACTAGAACATGTGATATCATTCAGAATCACTGTAGCACCTAAATGGAGCTCATACATTGTGGAGTACCTAACAATGCAAACCCTTCCATAAGGGTTGAGTAAGAAAGGATTCAATCCATTCAAACAAAATCAAAGAATTACGTATTGATTAAAGATCACCTATTTAGGAGAGGAAAGGACGATCAACTACTGATGTGTGCCATAGAGAGAAAATGCATTCCTATTCTAGAGCAATGGACAAGCAGGTGGACATATTTTTGTTGACAAAATTTCAAAAGAAATTCTTATAGCGGAAATTTGGTTGCCTACCTTGTTCATGGATTGTGAAGCTTACGTGAGGAGATGTGATGACTACCAACAAACAAAGGCACCTATGCAATGAGATGAGAAGCCTCTACAACCGATGATAGGGGCAAGAGAATTTGTCAAATGGGACATAGATTTTGTAGGACCTATAGCACCTCCAATATATCATACACAAGCTCACAACATCATAGTGGCCACAAACTATTTGACCAAATGGGTAGAAGAAAAGGAAACACAAAAGAATAATGTGAAGAAAAAAACACAATTCTTGTATGAGAATGTCTTTACAAGATATGGGCTACCAATTGAGATAGTTAGCAATAGAAGAAATCATTTCATAAATGAAGTGATATAATTTTTGCTAGATGAATTTCACTTAGTTCATTGCAAATTAGCACCCTATCACCCTCAAGCTAAAAGGCTAAGAGAACAAAAAAATCTTATACACAGTGCTCGCAAAGATAGTAAGTGAATCAAGAGCGGATTGGGACCAAAAGCTACATTTAGCTTTATGGGCACACAAAGTAGCTTACAAAACATCAATTGAAACAATGCCTTTAAACATGGTGTTTGGTCTTAATGCCATACTGCCCATATATTTCTTGATTTCAATGTTTAGAGTAGAAAAAGACTTAGATTGGATAGGTCATGAAATATCTGAGAGGGTTAGATATTCTTGAAAATCTAGATGAGACACGCTTAAGAGTTATCGTGGGAATTTATGCTCAGAAAAGGTGCACGTAAAATTTCATGATGAACATGTGATTAATAAAGAGTTCAAAAGGGAAGACTATGCATTATACACCTTGAAATAACATTCTAGGAAATTATAAAATCAAGGTAATGGCCCATTTGTGAGACAAATGATCTTCCATAACATGTTTCTTTCAAGGTCTTACACCAATAGTGAAATCAAACTCGAGCAAAACTAACAACCATCGCATAATCCTTCCCGTAGAACACGAATTGTTCACTAGACACAACAATGCTTGATCATCAATGTAAAACACAAACTCGGTAGCAAGAAGGTAATATCAAAATTTCTTTACAACATAAATCATAGCTAAACCTTCTTGCTCTGTAGTGTACACGTGTAGTTCATCTTTGCGTCATTTATTTTGCGACCTGCTAATAGGGTAGTCTAATTTATGTTCTCTCAGTTAAGTTATAGCACACCCAATAGCAAAGTTTGATGCATCAATATGCACATAGAAAATTACGTTCCAATCAAGAACTCGTACGATTGGTACACTTGCAAGGGCCTTTTTTAATAACTCATAAGCATGGTTGCACTTCTTGGTCCAATGAAACTCAATAAGAATCTTGTACGATCGACAAGCTATCTCAATGAAGTTTAAAATAAACTAACAATAATAATCATCATGGCCCATAAATCTTTGAACTCCCTTATAGTTTGTAGGTGGTGGCAAATTGGCAATGGCTTGAGTCTTGCTCTTTTTTGTGGAAATCCCATTCTTGGACACTATATGCCCTAGAATGACTCCATGCTTAACCCAAAATTGGCATTTGAAAGGGTTCAATGAGATGCAATACAACTAAAAAATGGAGCAAGTCAAGAGAGAATTTTGAAGATGTCCAAATTTATACGGCAACGGAAAGTTGAAAAGAGAGAGACAAAATTGGAACTATACATATTAATGAAATTGTTTGATGTTTATAATGAAACTATTAATGTAGAAAGATTGGGTGATGCCAAGTCATTTTGCACGTTTCAATGTAGTAGGCAATGGATGCACACAATAGATTGAGTCAAAGAATTAATACACTCTTAAGGAATTTTGTGAAGCTTTCCTAGACAACCTTTGTGTTTGTTCCTCTTGGGAGAAGCATCTATCATTTTTATGAAAATTGTTTGAAATCGATGTTCTTTTTTTATGTTCCTAAACCAAATGAGCCTCAAATTATGTCGGTGCGGCTAACAAAGCACTCTAGTTAAAGTATGAACACTTATAAAAACTACCATTGGAATTCAAGAGACTAGGTTTTCAAATTAACATAACCTTTAATTTTCTTAATTTTTCAAGAATCTAATTCTTGTATTCGATTATAGTTCTATATATAGAAAACCCTACTATGATATGTTTCTCATGGCTTCCTAATACTATATTTTAGCTTTGGTATTTATCATTTAATTTTCTAATTTATTTAACAAATTTTTCTCTTTAATGTACTATCAAAATCAAGAATTTTGATTTTAAAAACATTTGAAATAAAGGTGTTCACAGATGTGGATAGTTCAATCATCCACTTCTACACTTATTGAGTAGTACCCTCTTTACTTTTCTCCAGTGTTTCATATGGTCTACCTTGTGCTTACCTCTGAATCGGATTTGGAGATAAACTAGCATGTGTGGAAATTTTTGAGGAATTAGAATGGATGATATGTCTATTGACCATGAGTTATCCCTACTTAGTAGAGAACGTCTCCCTGATTGCACAAGCTCATCCTTTTGAGCAGGATGAATATCCACGGCTAGTAAAATTCTTAGTGAATCTATATGCATGGGATGATGAGGAAGATTTATTTGATTTCACAAATGAGATCCATGGTCTCACTGAGGATGACTTTATTTATCTTGACGATGATGAGGATAGAGGTTTAGCCTTAGGGCTGCCAAACCAATCTATACAATATCCTCTTTCCTTGATCTTGTAGTGTGGAGGAGATTGATAGGTTAGGATTCCATATTTTGTTTTATTGTTGTTCAATAAGTGGTTAATGCCTTCTCCCATTGATGAGCCTCTTGGAGATATGTGGTATTTTTTGCTAGTGTGTACGAGAATACGTTACAATAGCTCAACTTTTTAGCATCAGCCACTCCTTGGCATGTCCACATCTAAACGATCAAAGATTTGTGGCCAACAAAAAATAGGTGTTTTATGTCCATTATTGTTACTTTCTTGTTTTTTCTAGCATTCATGCTTGTTTGTTTCAAGAGTAATCTGTAACAACATGGAGGTGATTAACATTTGGAGGAATAGACACATGCCATGTGTGCAAGAATGGTGGGTGTGTAAGAGAGGTGTAAGAGTGGTCAAAAGATGCACTTTTCCCCCCAAAAAGGGGGAGGACAAATTTATGATTTTTGATCTTCCATAACTCCTACATATGATCTCCTATTTGAACAGAGATTATAAATCTAGAATCTACACGTCGAGCTCCTTCTATAGATATGTTACATGATATACTTTTGTTCGCTAGATTTTAAATTTCATTTTCGGGGGACATTTAAATTCAAATAAATTAGTTGTTTTACTTGCTTGAATTCAAAAGTTTTTCTTTGATTTCTTTCTTAATACTAAAGATTTGACTCCCTTAAATTGCCAAATAAAGAGGCCATCCTAGACTCCACTCTCTTCCTAATGATTCTACCTTAAAATTCCATATGATTTTATCTCATTTTCCTTGTCTAGGTTTGCTAATCAGGAGTTCCAGATGAGCTAGTTTGACTTAGGTAGGGTATTATAGAACTTCTCGTTATATCGTAGAGGAGCCTTCCTAATTCTCACTAGTTACTTTAGGCTCTTAATCAGATATTATGAAGCATTGCATGTAGTGTGTCAATGCTTTCTAGTGGGTTTAATCCCTCTTGATCTTTGGCTTAACTATTATAAAGGAATTTTGACTATTGTGATGAGCTTGGTTAGGGTAACAGTGTCAAAATGAACCCCCAAATATACACAAATTGAAAATCAACAAAAGGCAAAGCCACTCACAAAAATAAAAACCCAAGAAGTCAATTAAGGCTCTATGTGGGAACAAAGTCTATAGCACAAACACTTTGGGGGGTCAACCAATGGGAATCAATTCAAGCAATGATTTCATGTGTGATTTCCTTTATCATAACTTAACTTGAGGGTCTTCTAGGTATAGACTCTAGTCAATAGACTCTAGTCAACCCTAGGACAAGAAACACTATGCTCTTGCGATTAAACAGCTTAATTGACTAAGGAGAGTTTGAAGAATTGACTATGATATTAACAATTGACCTTTACTGCGTCCTTGATTCGTTGACCTCTACAAGTGCTAGTGAGTTTAATTATATTTTGTTATAATGTATAATGCTTAAACACATGTGTTTGAAATTTTGTCACCAATTACTCTTTATACTTACTGCATATACTTTCTAATTTATCAAATTCTACAAAAATGCAATCATTGTGTTATTCTCTTGGTGATTTTGCAGGGATTGAATGCAGCTAAGAAGTCACGATGTTACAAAGAACATGGTCATGTCTTTCAACCTAAACATCTTGATTGTGAGCACTTCCATGGGCCACTACTCTCATCAAGATGTTCACTATTGCTGACCATCCTTGGTACTTGTTTTTATTGCCATGCTCATAGCTTTCGAGGACAAAATCTATATTAGAGAGGGAGGCATGTTAACCCATCATGCCCTTATTATTCTTTTTCATAATTTTAGTCATGAGACTGGCTTGCCGTTTCGTAGGTTTATGGTCAAGGTTTGGTGATCACCGATGATATATAGGCGCACGAGACTTATTTAGTGATGAGTGGCCACATGTGGTTGCCCGTATGTGAAAGGGACAGACCCATAAGATAAGGATTGTAGGGTGAAAGCATTTTAACCTGTCATGCTTTTTCATGTCCCGGACAATGCTAACTAGCACAATTTTGACATATGCTAACTAGTACAATAACTTGAGCTACATCTCCAAGATCTATGACATATGATATATCAATAGAAAGCACTTGAAACAAGGAATCCAAATGTACAACCTCTGACAAATTTTGATACTATTTGTAAAATTTTACCGGACGCCCAACTTTTCGAAGATGTGCTAACTTGAAATTGCTAACTAGCACAAAAAGCGCGGCAGGTTAACATGCTTTCACCCTGTAAACCTAGGATTTTCTCATTCTGAAGGTACTAAGATTGCTCTTGGCTTATCCTCTTGGGTTGTTTTTCTGTGAGCGTGAGCGTGAGAGAGAGAGAGAGAGAGAGAGAGAGAGAGAGAGAGAGAGAGAGAGAGAGAGAGAGAGAGAGAGAGAGAGAGAGAGAGAGAGAGAGAGAGAGAGAGAGAGAGAGAGAGAGTTGGCAATCGAGTAGTGGAGAATATGGCAGCAGCGTGCCAGCGAGGAGGATAGGGAGCAGCGATGACTTCTTCCTCTTGACACGTGCAAGATCCCGTTAGCGGAAACAATGGGGGTGAGTGACATCCCATTTATAGTCGATGAGCTTGCCTATGTGCATAGGTTGTGTGCTTGTAGCCCCTGTGGCTCGCACACGGTATTGAACAAGTTCTGTGCAATTGATAGTAGAAAACCACTCACATGAATAAAAGCATATAAGAAATAAAAAATTAGCCTTAGCAATGCATCCAATCCATAGATTTCCTTGGAGATCTTAGTGTGAGTGGACAACATTGTCCTTTTAAACCTATGTTACCAAAATAATGGTGAGGTCGTACTAATGGAAATGGTATCCTAAAGGAATTTAAGAAAGACTTACCATCCATCTTTGAATAGTGGTCCCATGTCTTCTGCAATGCTTGCAAGTTCTTCTTTCCCAGATGCTTACAACCCCTTCTTTTACTAAGGAGACCATTTCAATTTCCTTCAACAGACAAATTTTCACTTGTTTAGGATTTGTGATGTGATGATCTCCTATCATCCGGCTTACCATTTCCTTTACATGACCCTAAGGCTTTGAAACTACTCTTGGTTATCTCAAGAGATATCCTATGAATCTCCTTGGTGAGCAAACTCCCAACTATATCATAAATAAACCATCTTGCCTTTAAAAGTAGAGTTACTAATGGCTGTAAAAAAAGTATCCCATGAGGAATATGAAGATAATAATAATCTTGAAGATAGACTAAAAATATTCTTCAAAATTGAGTCCTTGTGATGCCAACTAATGATGGTAACATTGAACTCATGCAAGTGTCCACAAATGGTGCTACCTTCTTTTTTACGATGCTGGAACAACTTCTTCATCAGTTAAAATTTAGAAATTGCACTCTTTGTCTCATATGTGTTGCACAACTTATCCCATAAGGCTCTTGAAGTAGCTTCACCAACAACAATGAAATACACTGACTCTACAAGATGTAATGAAATAGTGGCTTTAGCTTTAGTATCAAGTGATTTCCATAGAGCACGTGTGTAACCGTCACGCTCTTGGCATTCAAATAGTGGCTCCAATTGATCTTTCTAAATTAAAAAATTCTAAATCACCTCCTTCTATATCTGAAGTTTGTACCGGTGAACTTTTGGATGTTATGAATGTCCTTCTCAAAACTAGAAGCCATAGCTGCCAAGTGTCAATTTTATGGAAGAATCCTAGGAAAATTTGACAACGTCCCTTGTAAAATGAGAAGGATCTCAAACTAAAATGAGTGATGATGTTATCAAAATCATAAGCAAATGCATAAAGAGTGTCAATGGAATATAAACACATCAAAGGCTAATCACAAAAGACCCAAAAGATTGCCAACACAACAGTCAAAAGCATTTAGTCCTCCATATACATATCCTATGGGGAAATCTCAAAAAAAGGGGTACTCGAACAACCTATATCATCAAAAGGAACTCAACATTTGAGAATAGCCAACTCAATAAAACCTCACTACAACCCTCCAAAGGCTCAACAAAGAATCAGAACTATAGTCAACAATGACCATCTACTAATCAAGTCTTAGATATGATTAGGACTACTATGAATGCTAATATGGCTCCACAATCAACATACAAGGAAGTATCCTCAACTCAGCATACATAGAATGGGAGAATCACTTCTATATGTAGGAGAATCTATAGGTAAACAATCATCAAATAGTAATGCAAGCATAAACCAATCCTTGCAGGGACAAATTGCTCTCAAAGAAGCTCAATTGTACTCCAAACTACTCACATAGAAAAAGGCATAAACCATAGAGAAATTGATGCTCATGCGCATTCCATAGTGGGTAAAACATGATACAATTTTGTTTAAAATTGTTGAGCATAGGAAACCTATAACCCATCCTTGTAGTTATGAGACTATAAGCCTATGAAACATGTATCCATTGATACTTGTAAAACCTATTGTAGCAGTCTACAAATGAAAGCTATAGCTATGCAAGAACAAATTAGAGACTCGATCTATCAATCCACATATGTCATACATGAGCCAAAAGCATATGATTGTAAACAAGTATCTGACACTCAGAGAAGAGGCACGCTCCTGCATTAGTGGAAAACTATATGAATGTAAAAGGCACACTCCTGCAACAGTGGAAGACTATATGCATGTGTGTGTATGTGCCTATCTGTGGAGGTTGGATGTGTAGCCCCATCATGAACTCTTGATCCTATCTCTATGTGATCCTCGGGGGGATCACTACAATTACAAAATGCCTATCATGTGGGCTCAACATTGGGGATTATTTTATTCTATACTTTTTCACATTTTTATATACAAAAGGGTGTTGTAAATATACTCTTGAAAATAAACCTATAAATTTAATAGGAAAAGGGTCCCTTTTCTTGGTGAGAAATTCATAGCTAAGGGGTTTTATAAATAGTTCTTGAACACACGTGATATACAAGTTTTACTTATAGTGAACCCCCCGAAAAAATGAAGAACAATTGTCATCGAAAATGTAACAAAACTCAAACACTTGCAATCACATCATCATATCTCCCAAGTCATCTTCAAAATCAAATTTAAAGAAAATAAAAACAAAGCTACAAAAATTGCTCTTGTTAACTATTGACATGTAGGTAGTCTGAATGCTCTATCTGGAAATCTATGAAGAATTGAGAAAAAGTCCAAATTACAAAGTTGTAGAGCATGAAAAATTGAGCAAGTGACTTGGGAATCAAGCTAAAATGAACTATTTATAAAGGACAAAATATATTTACAAAAATGAGCTGAAATCTTACCCACAGACTCCCAAATGCTTCTATGTGCCAAATGCAAGCTCACACCTGCTCTTGTACCCACTATGAGCTAAAATGAAGCTCACCTAATGCTTATTTACTCAAATATACTCTAAATTTGAGTGATCTCATATGCACAAAGCTTCAATAATGATCTCCAGAATGGCCGCCTACTTGCCAATCCACTAATGCTCGCACACCACAAAGTGAGAGCTCTCTACAATGAGCTCTTTATGCCAAATTGAGCGCTATGGTACGATTGAGTTCACATTGTGGGAGCATGTACTGTGTGTAGCAAGGAAGATGAGAAAGGGGACATGCTTTCTTGGTGGAGTCCAATCATGAGAAATAGCTATAAATTCCTTATATTATTGATAGGGAAGAATAGATTTAGTTATTAGTATGGGTGTGTGGTTGTCCTCCTGCCACTTGTCTATTACCCCAACTTGCATACTTTTTGAGGTTAAATGGCAGCTTTGAGGCAAGGATCCCTCCAAAGCTATGGGTTATTGCACAAGTTTGAGTAAGAGAAGAACTTGTGTGAGTGGCATTGCATGCTTGGCTATGGTGTTGAATCAATAAATTCATATGATGGATCTTGTGTGTGATAAACATAGGAGAGTGTGCAGGTGTATGTAAGCTCAAAATTAGTATGTGTAGCAGAATTTTTGTGTAGATTGAATATTTTCTTGGAGAATGCATCTTGAAGCATTTAACCCACAATATATGTATGTAGCAGGGCCTGTCAAGTCTCACTCTATCTTATTGTAGACATAGCAAGAACCTCGTACATAAATGTCAATCCATGGAACATAGCTGACACGACTAGTACATGGAGGATACAAGAGGTTGTCAATCTCTATTAAAATACATCCAATCCCTATCCAATCAATGCAACACTCAATTGTATGTCACACAACAAAAAAATCTAATCCTCATGTCGGCAAGCAAAAATTTGGATGGTCCACTGTTAACCCTCACGGCTCACGGACACCCTATCACCTACGACAGACGTTGTATTATTTACTTGGTAGAGTCAGGTACCGGGCTTGTCAGTCCAATAGGAAAAGGGTAAGAGTGATCACCGATGAGAGGCGCACTCTAACTGGAACATTCAAGGGATTAGTTGGCTAAGCATGGGCGCCCAAGTGTGAATGGGGCGAGCTCATATAAAAGTCAATTGAACCTAAAATTCACTCATTCTCTCATTTGTGCAATTGAAGAGTGCTCTTGCTCCATCTCCATCTTCTTCTTATTCATCTCCTTATGTGTGTGTGTGTATGCGAGAGAGAGAGAGAGAGAGAGAGAGAGAGAGAGAGAGAGAGAGAGAGAGAGAGAGAGAGAGAGAGAGAGAATGTGCGATCGAGCATTGTGGCGGCACGACGGCAGCGAGGTGGTTGAGCGCAGTGTAGTGGCGTCTCCCTCTTCTTCGTGGCTAGGAATCCTCCACGACAGCAAGCGTAGAGTAGTGAGTGACACACCATCGCCATCTTTGAGCTTACTAGTTTAGGCTTGTTGTGTGCTTGGAGCCATTTGTGGCTCGCACACAATGTATCGACAAGTTCCTTGCATTGACACGTGCGACATACACGCACATTTTTGGCGCCGTTGATGGGGAATTCCATACACTAAGCTTTAATGGCACTCTATGCTTCTTTTGTGGTGCAATTTCAATTGTAGGAAAGGTAAGGGAGGAGGGTGTGTGTGTTGAGAAGAAGGATTTTGTGTTGCTACTGTGTTTTTTTTTGTTAATGGAGTTTTCAAAGGTACTGTGTTTTTTCTCTGTGTAAGGTGTTAGTATTCAGGTTGTTAGTTCTGTGTAATATAAAGTACAATAAGTAGGAAGTAGATCTCTGAGAGCTAATAGAGTGTGTTAGTGTGTAACAATAGGTGTATTAGTTGTAAGTGGGTAGGTAGAGTGTGTGTGTGCTCTCGCACAGGCTGCGGTGACCTTATCCTTATTATAAAATTTTTTCTTTAAAAATTAAATTAAAAAAAAAATAAAGGTAGAACCGGTATCGGGAATATCTCCAAGATCCAAGCCCAGACCCAAGCCCAAGCTCGCACTCAGGCTCAAGCCTCAGTCCCCTTTAAAATCATGTATTTTAGACCAACGGAGCTTCAGGTGACCAAACGTTGTGCTGTAAAGCACACCGCAACCCTCTGAGTGATACGCTTGTTTTGAGCTATCACACACTTTAATCAAAAAACCGATCATTCAAAAAACATAAAAAAACGAGTGAAAATGGATGCCTAAAAACGTAAGTGGTTAACCTTCGAGGTTATTCGCCGACACTTGTAGGGTGCCAAAGGAACATGCATCTGCGCTCTGGTCGTGTGCTAAAGATAGAGCAACTAGAGAGAATTTCAACTTACGTGAGTTCTGAATATCCACCTAACTTAGGTTTTGGGCCCTCGGTGGGGACCCAAGGTAGTACAAACCAAGACCCGAACATAGCGGCTAGTGACTCTTCCTCTGACTACGACATCATGGAGGGTTTCCCAATGCCTAATACCGATAGCTCAAGCCAAGACATGCATGCCATGGACCCACTGTCCGGACCGAGCGTGCTTAGCCGCTTGAAGGAAACCTTTAGCAGAGCCACTCGCTCCGAACATGGAGCCAATGATGTAAATGAGGGGGGTGGGGAAATCAATTCTCCATTCATGACTAACGTAGACCCTATACCCTTAGAGAATGTGCACATGAATACTTCATTCACTACACCTCCTGGCTCTTCAGAGTTATTTCCCTCTGAGGTCATATTACCCGATGGTAGAAGCCTTGCCGAAATGCAAGAGGTTGAGCGATATATCATTGCAGCTAGGGAAAAGGAAGTCGAGAGCATATGCAAGGCGGAACAACGAAGAGAGTTAAAAGAGAAAGCCCCTATGTCAATATCCTTGCTAAGAGAGCAATCAAGTGCTCCTGACTTAGCAACCGCTAAGGGCCAACCCTAGAAAGCAACATTGCATCTAGCTCAAAGGACACCCCTAGCACCTCAATCTTAGATGGAGCGTTCTTAAATGAGAACTGGGAGTACAAACTACAAACGAAAACTCTAACCGACGTATACATAGGTCACACCTATCACGTGGATTGGTTAGATGTCCTACAATCCACAATGGGTGCTACTAGTGTGGAGGATCAACAACAAAGAGTTTGTGAGGTCATCCATAGGGTCATTGAGTTAGAGAGATAGAACAAGGGGATCAACATGCCTTCAACGGGTCTCATGAGATTCTTGGATACAGGGAAGGATAAACAACCGACCTTATCTCAAATGGAGACTCCCTCGGTAAGTCCGATGGATCCCTCATATGTTGTTTCGTTAGGGGTCTCGGTGCAATCTGAGCCCACAAGTGATAGCTTTACCTTTCCAAGTCTAGCTCATCTTTCCCTTGATGACACCACGGCTACCATGCCTACCCCAATGATGGGCATGCCGAGAAACACGCCATGGACCTCATTTGTTAGTAAAGCGCCACTACATGGTAGCTCAATGCCTGCAATAGTACCTACAAGTGTGTACCAATTGTATACACCCATGGGTCCTCGTACTCATGTATCCCCTACCCCTCCCATTGTTTCAACAACCTATGCTCCACAACCACAACACCTAGGTTCTTATTTCCATGGGACCATACTGGCTAGCATTAGCATGTCACATCCGACGTCTGCTATACCTAGGGCCACACATATGAACTTTGGGCCACCACATGGCACACCATCATACCAAACGTGGAACCCAAGGGCTTCCTATGCGCCAAGCCCAATGCCAATACCTACTCCACATGTAGTCTCTCGAGCACCTTCACCCACGGTGCCTGCTCACTTAGGTGACTTGGCAACATTTTCTCAAGATATTGGTCGATCTATTGCTAAGAATATGAGTAGCACGCCTGATAGAGAGCCTAGAAGTAAGGCAGTACAAATAGCCAAGCTCACACAAAAATTTAGTGGAGATGGGGATGTGAGAAAGCATATCGAAGTGTTTGAACAAATATGCGATTCTCTAGGAGAACACAATGACCTACATAAGAGTAATGCTTTAAGCCTAACCTTAAGTGGGAAGGCACAGGATTGGTATAGAATCCTAAGGGTGGAAGAAAAAACGATTTACCCTACTCTTAGGAGACTTTTCTTGAAAGAATACATACGAGAGGGAGTGCTTTGGGGAGTAGCCTCTCAGCTCCAGAAAGCCCAACGAGAGGAAGGAGAGTCTGTGAGAGACTTTATTAGTCGCTTGAACCATTTGAATTCTCGTTGTAATCCAAATGAGCGCTTCAATAATAATCAATTGTTGGATAGATTCATTAGGGGATTATGACATGAGGATATCTAAAATGGCCTAGTCATTAGAGGTATCGCCACTCGGGAAGCAGTCACCACCAATGCGATCCAATTGGAGAATAATTTAATGATCAAAGGAGAAAGAGTGTCTGTTGAGTATAAATCTATTATCTCACAAGCATCGGGGCATCATCCAATGACCCTAAAGACTATTGCTAAGGAGCCAAAGATATCTGAGATGAATTTAGCACATCTCACCAAGGCTATTCAAGAGAGTCTTAGAGACAATCGTGCTCCGGAAAACAATCATATGTATCCAAGAAGGGAGCAACAATGGTGCGCAGTATGCTATGGACCGCATAGTACCAGTGAATTCCCTACTTTTAGAGTAAAATTCAATGAGATTGTAATGATTGTGGAAGGTATGGTCATCAAGCTAAGGATTTCATAGTATTTAAGCGTGTGATGGCCAATAGACCAGCCTTAGCATGGACAAACACACCTCGAGTGACTGCATTGATGCCGGCCCACCTCTTGAACAAAAAGCACAACACATGGTCCCTAGGGCCCAAAATGTTGTCCAAACAACACCCTCAGTGCTAGGACCACAACCACCACATCCGAGAATCACTTCTGTGAATCAAGTGGGTTGTGAGTCATCTATTGCTTGTTTGGAAGGCTGTGAGGAAGATATAGACCCTAATATTGCCTATGGGATGGATGTGCTTGAAGAAATTCCACAATACTACATGGAGGACTATTGCGGACAAGTCAAACCTGTCTATCAAGTAGTTGTTCTTATGGCAAGAGGCCAAAATATCAATTACACTGCTAAGAGACCACCTCTTCAATGCTATGAGTGTGGAGGTCCACATCGTGTAGCCGAGTTTCCTATTAGGCTACAAAAGAATGCCACACTAATGCAAACCAATCAAGTGACCACGTCTACAATGCCGATACTCATGTGTAGTCGATGTGTCATAGATCATTTGATTGCCCAATGTCCAAATAATCCAAATGCACCAAAGATCACGCCATTAAACTTGATTGAAGTTACCGAGGAGCCATCATAAAGTACACCAGTGGTACCAGTAAACGTATTCACACGATCGATGCTCCAAAAACAAAATTATATCCTTGAGGAAAGAGACACGGCATCAATTGCCCAATATCAAAAAAAAAAGAATACACGAAGAAAGAGATCGCAAAAAGCAGCGAAGTCAGACCCCAGTTCAAAGACCAACATAGGGACTGATGACAACACCATATATATGAATGATGCTGAAGAGGATTCTGATTCGATCACTAAGATAGAAACCAACAAGGAAGACCTTCATGAGCCACAATGGCCAGGATCCAAGAATAATATAGGAACTTATCCAAACCCTATAGAGGAGATTGAGCGAGTCAAGAAATTAAGGAGTTTGGTAGAAGATACCCAAAGGGAACTAGAACCAGCACCTAGGCAGATCCAAATTATAGACACCGTGTTCCCTACGCAACAACAATCTCACCAAGTCCATAGACCCTTAGCCATACCTAATGTCATCCAAGAAGAAAGTGACTTAAAGTCATGGGAAAGTGGGCGTACTCACTT
Source organism: Adiantum capillus-veneris (assembly GCF_014529385.1). NCBI lineage: Eukaryota > Viridiplantae > Streptophyta > Polypodiopsida > Polypodiales > Pteridaceae > Adiantum > Adiantum capillus-veneris. The sequence continues at coordinate 49,083,518 of NC_140937.1, forward strand.
CTTGATGGAAAGAATGTTTACAGAGGGACTACCTGATCCTATCAAAGAAATGGAGATCCCATCTTCCCCATGTCAAGGGACTGAAGCCCAAAAGGTGCCGTTAAACATTGCCAAATTGATGGATTTCATGTCTTCAGAAGTTAGAACCACCATCATGTCCAAACTATATAAAGACCCTGAGCTAGTCTCAGCTCTTCGAGCCTTCCTCAATGGAGAACTAAAGTTTGGGCTACCACAATTTGCAAAGATGGATGGAGCTGGGGAGATGCCAATAGAGGAGGAACACTTAGATCCACAACCCAACCTAGATGAGAACCTTTTTATAGAAATACGTGTTAACAAGTTGGGACTATACTTTGAGGGTGATGAATCCAATGCAACCATACCAATCACTACTAAGAGATTAACTATGAAGGGAATCCTTGATGGTGGCGCTGGGGTTAGAATTGTGACTAAAAATTGCTGGGAAACTATGGGAAGACCTCACCTTGCGACCACAACCATTGTAGTGAAGATGGCCAATGGGTCTATCGTTAAACCTATTGGGATGCTAGAAGATCTCAAGATCAAGGTCTTTGGACATAAAATAAGTATTACCTTCATTGTTATGGATTTCTCCAAACATGCAATGGCATCGGAGATGATCTTAGGATGTCCTTTCATGAGGGAAGCAAAAATGGTGCGTGACTGGTCTAAAAACCATGTCTACTTGCAGTTCCAAGATTCTGTCATTCGAGTGGATCTTGTGACTTATCGAGCACATCCTCTAGGAAACAGGTTTATAACTGATCATAGATCTGACACCACAGTTCACTCGGCCCCATTGCAGTATTTTTACACGTGTAAAGCAGACACTGATGTTGGGGAAGGTTCTCCTTATATGGATGTACTACCTGGGATGACTGAGTCGGACAATGTGGATTGGGTCCACCTAGCAGCAACCAAAGACACTTGGGAAAATAGGGGGATGACCTGGGTAACACCTGAGGGGGATGAAATACCACCACTTGTACCCTTAAATATGCTACAAGCAATGCATATAGCTTCTGACAAGACTCATCCTAATATAACAAAGAAAACATACAATTGGGTCCCTAAAGCTTCTTTAGCGACCATAGCTAGTGCTAAAAACAAAATCCTTGTAAGAAACATACCACTCGCTCCAAGAAAAGTAAGAAAACATTGCGTTGGATTCCTAAACGACTATTGGAATCCCAAGGCTACTATCAAGGAAATGATCAAATCTGGGTGCCAAAACGTAGATTGTGTTCTTACTTGTCACCTAGCCCATGTGAGCCCAATCCTGTAGCCCCAAAACAAATTGACGATCGTGGAAAGAAAAATATCATAGAATGCTACACACCCACCCCAGAGCTAGTTTGGGTACCGAAGAAAGAACGATTTGTTCTACCTAGCTCAAGAAGGGGGAAGTCCCATGAATTCTAGCTCCTCATGTAATGCATCCATAGAGGTAAAAGCTTCTCCACAACCTCCACCTACCCTTGTACATATCCATACAAGCAAGAAAGAGTTTGCACCTCCCGTTGTAATTTCACCACCTACAACATTGTTGCAAATAAAATCATGGAAGAGTACCTTACCACACTTGCAACTCGACGAGGCACCTAAGGTAATAGAAAACTAATGGCAAAAATTCTCACCTATTACCATCTGGAACAATTGGTTTCAAAGGGTGACGAGCACATTTCAAACGGTATGATAGGAAGGGTGGAGTGTTTGCTGACAGTCATCATTCACCCACTCACCTATCAACCTTTTTCCGTGACCTCTCAATCTCCCAATCTTAGGGAATGTATATACAAAGACTTATACTCACAAAAAACAAAAATAATAAAGAGCAAGAGCAATTAGAAAATGAGTATGCACAATAAAAGTCAAAACATTGACCCAAACCTACACATTCACATCCGATACACTGAAATAGAAACCTATGTCATAAAATACCTTTGATCCTCATCACTCGAGTGATGGAGGGTAGGTAGGATTAGTACAATAGGAGTATTTGTGTTTTAGAGTTTAGTGATTAGCAAAGTCCTTTTTTTTCACTGATGTGCCTCCTAGAGGTATCCTTGTGTGTGTGTATAGGAACGTGTTGCTGTGGTTAGGATTTGGACCTTCATGGAATCTTTCTCTCGTTCACACTTCAAATCAAGAGCAACCATCAACACAAAAATGTGTTTCATTAACATTGCCCCTTATCTTTTTGCATCCATGTTTGTCTGCTTTAATTGTGATTGGTAGCATAATATTCAGTGCATTTTCTTAGTATCAAATATTAAATTCAATGTAATTTTTTGCATAATCACTTGTCTAGGTTTAAAAATTAAGTAGTCCAACTAAGCTAGTTTGACCAAGCTAGGTGTTAGAGACCTTCTCTTAATACCATGGGGAATGCCTTCCTAATAATTAATGGTTACTTAGGTTCTTAATACGATTTAGGCACCATTGTGTGAAATATACTAGGGCTTTCTAGTGGGCTTAGTTCCTATTGACCTTTAGCTTAAGTATTATAAAGGGAGTTTACTAGTGTGATGAGCCTGGGGAGGGTAACAATGTTATATGACCCCCCAAAGTTACAAAATTAAAATGCTAAAAACGAACAAAAAAAAAAATTCAAAGTGCCACAATGTAAAATCTTAAGCTGGAAGAGAAATCTCAGCTTGATGTGGTACTTCACTCACGTGTATCGCCTATGGTACTAGAGCCCTAGAGATTCCCAGTGTGGGCGCTTTTCCTTGAAAAGCGAAAAACCCAAGGCATACAAAATAAGCACACGCATCAAAAATGGAATCACTGTGAAAAGACTTTGGGGGGTCAAAGAAAAATTAATCAGTCACGCGATGATTTCGTGAGAAATTCCTTTTATCGTAGCTTAACTACAAGGTCTTCTAGATATAGCCTCTAGTCAGCCCTTGAACATGAAATACTTGGCTCTCATGATTAAACAAATTAACTGACCAAAGAAAATTAAGAAGCTTACCCATGGTATTAATAATCGATATTTAGTGCCTTTTGACCGTTAAATTAGCGACCCCGGACTTGTTTAATTTTTTATCTTTACAATTGTTTATGCGTTTGATTATATTACCATTTAATGTGTATATTCTGACAAATGGTTTAAAATTATGCTACCAATTAATTTGTCTGCCTAAAACTGCATATGCTTTTTAATTGTATATGAGAATGCAATGACTGTGCCAATGTTGTTTGATTTTGCAGTGACTTAAGAAGGCTAAGGACATTCATCTCAAATTGTCATAAAATCTAATATCTGACCAACCCAAATGATTTTCTCATATTAAACTGATCATTTAATGTGGGAGAATAAACGGGAACAAGGGTTAAGATATAGATGTTCTTATAGATCTATTTAAGCATTGGGCCAATGGTAAAGGGGCCCATATGAGAAAAGGTCTATCAAAGAGAAAGGTTAACTAATGGAGCAAAAGACCTTAGGGTTGTCTTCATTAAAGCCTCCAAAGGTAAGTGTTAAAAGCTTTAAGACATAGTCTTTAAAATTTTACTCTTTAATCACTAAAGTCCAAGCAGGCAAGGGGGTAGCTTGCTTAAGCTAGGGCTATGCTTAAGCAGGGGGGCTGTCTGCTTAACAAGTTCAAAGTACTTGCTACTAAAGAGGGGGTGAGCCCTACAAAGGGGGGAGGTAGATAGTAAGTGATCACCTCACCAAGGACCCATACCCTTATGAAAGGAAAGGGGCCACTTGTCAAGTGTAGAGACACACTACTCAAGCAAGTAGGGGTTGTGCTTAAGCAGGGGCTGTGCTTAAGCAAGGGGGGTGCTAGCTTAGCCTCACAAAGCGAAAGAAGGACACTTGTCAAGACGCTACACACCTTGCCCCAAAGCGAGCCCAACTCTCACTGGCTAGAGGACTACATGGCCCAATCAACTTCACAGGAACTCTAGGAAAGGGGGTCGACCTAGCTCTCTCCCTCTCTCTCTCTCTCTCTCTCTCTCTCTCTCTCTCTCTCTCTCTCTCTCTCTCTCATTTGAGCCTCCCACGAGCTCTCTCTCCTTCATTCTTCCCTTCACACACTCTTGTGAAGCAAGGATTCCACCTCCTTCTCCAAGCTTGAGAAGTTGAGTGCCTACTACCACAAGCTCTTGGCTATGGATGCAAATCCACACAAGAGAATGCTTATGCTTGCTTATCAATCTTTCTAATCTCCATTAACTCTATGCTAAGCTATGCTACAAGAGCTATGAGTGATTATGTGCAAGGGGTTATTTCTTTCTAGTAGAGCTACTTCTACTTCTCTTCTTCCTCACTCCCTGCTAGCTCTCCTCACCTTTCATGGTGTTTGAGGCTGGGCATTTTTCAAGTTCATGCTAATCAGGTTTATTGTTGTAGTTATGCTAATGCTTGGTGAGTGAAGCTTACCATCTTCATCTCATCAAGAAGGTCTCAAGGAACACAAACAGTTGTATTGTAAACAAGTCTTCCGTCATGGAAGAATCTATAATACAAATGCCTATTGGAGGGGGGATCGGCTCCAACTAACCCGGTCCTCTATTGGTGTCCATTTCTCTAAACTCCCACTCTCTTTTACAAGTATTGATCATGCCATGTTAATGAAGTAATGTGTTAAGTGTTGCTCTCTCTCTATCCAAGCACTTTCTTTATCACTATACATCTACACACTAAAGAATACTCAAGGAAATGCTCAATATGTTATTTACTTTCCGCTCCAACTCAACTTAAAAGGCTAATTCCATTACATTGGTATCAGAGCATTTGGTTTCTCTTTTCTTGCTTAAGAAGAGAGGTCCTTAAGTAGCCTATAAATGGTTGATGTTGTTATTTATATTAGGGTAAGTGGAACTGGGATCTATTATCGGTTTTGTTGAGCCCACTATGTGGGGGATAGTGCACACCTCGGGAGCTTTGGACTTAATAATGGAGTCTTTTTAGACTTGCCTACGGCTTTACCATTATTGAGCCATAAGAAGTCCGAAAGGAGATAGCCCTTGGCAACTCTGCTATGTTAGACCTACTCCTCTACTCTCTATAATTAACCACTTCGAGCCGTGTGTGTAGATACTTAAGAGCCGATTTTCAAAGGCTAAGAGGAGTGGAAACTAAGGTTTTGAATTGCCAAAGCATACACTAAGTACATACATAAATTTTAACATGGCTGACAATAATCAAGAGAGTAGAATGAACATTGATAGCTTTGATTTTGCACATGAATGTGCTAATGATGATGCTCCCATGTTTGTGAATTATCTCGTTACTAGGTTGCAGCAAGCTATGGGCAACCCTGCTTTGCAAGCCGAAGTTACTCAACAACTTCGTGCTTATGGAATTTCCCTTCCTCTCCAAGAGAAGAGAGAGGTTAGGAGGCCTCTTGAAGAGACCCCCAAAAGAAGACTCTCTCCCATTCGAGAGGAGGAATCCAAGGAGCAAGAAAGAAATGAAAGTTTAAGTTCCTTTTAAGATGTGGCTCCACAAAGACGGCGGTCTAGACGATCGTCCACTCCTCCCAAGAGGAAAAGATCAACACATAGTCCTTCTCCTCAACATTCTGAAAGGCAAGAGAGTAAACAAAGGAAGAAAAGGGCTAGGAAGAGGTCACCCTCTTCTCCTTCTTCTTCACCTTCCTCCTCTTCTGACGAAAGTTATGGCTATTCTCCTAGAGAATACAAGAGGGGAGGACATCGCAAATCATTTCCTGCATGGCGAAGGTCACAAAAACTAAAGAAGTTCAAGGAGGGAGGAAAGAGTATCTCTTTTCTCACCTATGATGGCACCTTTGGTGCTACCGACAAAGTGTTGGACTTCATTCAACAATTTGATGCGGCCTTTGGAGATGAGGGCTTCACAGAGTCCTCCAAGCTATGCCATGTAGCTATGCACTTCCAAAAATCAGCTCGTCAATGGTGGGCTAGACTTCGTGGAAATGGTGAAGCCCCAAAGACATGGAAAACTCTACGCGTTTACATCATGAAGCAGTTCCTTGCAAGCAATGCAAACGACAAAGTGCTTACCAAATGGCGCAGCTTGAAGCTCCTCTCCCATGAGTCTATCCACAAATATGTAGACAAGTTTTGGGATTTACATCTCAAGGCTACTGTCTTTCAAAAGATAGACTTTTCCGAGCAAAGGCAGCAATTCTGTGCGGGATTACCTGAAGAGATGGCCGAATACATCAACTCTCAACGGCCTGGTACTATTAGCGAAGTAATCCATCACACCATGGTTGCTTCACGCATCAATTTCCATCAAGGGGCTAGACGTAATTTCAAGCCCATGGAAAACAAAGACAAAAATGATGCAAAGGGGAAAACCAATGTTCAAAATACTTCCCAAGTCAATTCCAACAACAACAACAACAATCGGTCCAAGGAGAAGGGAGTTTACAAAGGTAAAAACAAACTCTCTCCTGAAGAGCTTGAAGCTTTTCGCAAGGACCATAAGTGTTTCAAGTGTGGGGAGCAAGGACATGGCTATCGTTCTTGCCCCAAGAAGAATACTCGCAATGAGACTCCTAGGGCTTCCACCATCGAAACTCTAAAAGAGGATGCTCATTGCAAAGGATCATCGCTTTCCTATGCTTGGGAAAAGGTAAGAGAGCATGATTCCTTCATCTTGTTTGACCCTGGCTCTACTCTCAACTTCATATCAATGGAGTTGGCCACCAAGTTGGGCATTCAAGCTTTTGAGATGGGAGATATAGTAGTGGCTGATGCAGCTTTCAAGGGACAACAAGCCTCCGTTACTCCCTTGATTGGGAAGTTGAGGCTTCATGTCCAAAGCTATGTCGACAAGGAAGACTTCTTCATCTCTCCTCTCCAACATGAGGATGTTATCCTAGGGGCACCATGGTTTGATCGCATGGCTGCCAACATAAAGTTCCCTGAAAGGAGAATCTACTTCACCTACAGGGGAAAAAACATGTATATAGATGCTAGTGAGTGTGGTCGCACTATTCCACTTGTAAATCCTCTTGCTTTTGATAAGTCAATGAAGAGCTCAGTTTCTGCGTACATGATTTTTGTCAAAGAGTCTCTAAAAGATACTAATGTTTCATCAAATGTAAATGGTAGGAATCAAGAAGAGTTAGACTTGTCTAATTTTCTAAAAGGATTCCAAGATGTGTTCATCGATGATATCCCTATGGACTTACCTCCAAAACGAGGGGATGATGACCATCGTATTGAGCTCCTTCCTGGAAGCTCACCACCTAACAAGCCTCCTTATCGAGTCTCACAAGCTCAACAAGAGGAGATCATGAGGCAAGTACAAGAGATGGTAGACAAAGGGATGGTGAGGCCTAGTTTCTCTCCCTTTTGTTCTCCAGTCCTTTTAGTGCAAAAGAAAGATGGTACATACCGAATGTGTGTGGACTATCGAGCACTAAACCATATCACTATCAAAAACAGATTTCCCATACCTTGGGTAGAAGATCTGCTTGATAAGCTACAAGGCTCTACCTACTTCAGTAGGATTGACCTTAAGAGTGGCTATCATCAAATAAGGATAGTGGATGAAGACATCTTAAAGACCTCGTTTCGCACAACGTTTGGTCTTTATGAATATCTAGTCATGCCTTTTGGCTTGACTAATGCACCAGCTACGTTCAATCGTTTGATGGAGAAAATTTTTAGACCATATTGCAAATTCACTGGAGTGTTCTTTGATGATATCATCATCTACTCCAAGTCTTTGGAGGAACATAAGCAACATCTCCAAGTGATTTTTCAAGCATTGAGGGAGAACAAGCTTTTTCTCAACCAAAAGAAAAGCGAATTCTTCCTTCAAGAGATTCAATACCTAGGTCATATTATCTCTGAAGATGGTATCCAAATGGATCCATCAAAGTTAGAGGTAATAAAAGCATGGCCTAACCCAAGAAATCTACATGAGCTAAGAAGCTTTGTTGGTATGTGCGCATACTATAGACGCTTCATAGCAAAATTCTCTCAAGTAGCAGGACCACTAAGTTTGTATGGACTGCTAAGGAGCAAAATGCTTTTGAAAATCTCAAAGAGAAGCTTACTTCCCAACCAGTCCTCGTGCTTCCAGATCTCTCAAAGCCATTTGAGGTCCAATGTGATGCTTGTGGAGATTGCCTTGGAGCAGTTTTGCTTCAAGAAGGGCATACCATAGCATATGAGAGCCGAAGTCTCAATACTGATGAACGAGTCTTGGGCATTTATGAGAAAGAGATTTTAGCAGTTCTACATGCCCTAGACACATGGAAACACTATCTATTAGGGACTCCATTTATCCTACGAACCGACCACCAAAGTCTCAAGTATTTCATGACACAAACCAAGCTTTCCGACAAACAAATGAGGTGGGCAAATTTTCTTTCGCAATTTAATTTCCATATTGCTCACATAGCTGGTAAGCACAATCAAGTGGCCGATGCACTTTCACGACGACCCAAAGTTAATGCGGTGTCTATAGCTACTCACAATGATCTATCCTCTATGATAGATGAGTATGCTACTGACCCTGCCTTTAGAGACATAATGTCAACCCTTGCTTTGGGGAAGAAAGAGGAACCATTCACCTTGTAGGATGGTTATCTTCTCCACGGCAATAGGCTATGTGTTACCCATTCCCTTCGTGAGAAAGTTATGTATGAATCCCATGCTCCTCCATATGCGGGGCATAGAGGTATTCAACCTACTCTCCGAGGAGTAGAGACGTACTTCTATTGGCCTACCATGAAAGTGGACATACAAGAGTATGTATCAAAATGTCTAGTATGCCAAAAGACCAAGTATGATAGAGGGAAGCAACCTGGATTACTCCAACCATTGCCTATTCCAAATTCGCCATGGGAGAGTATATCCATGGATTTCATCTTTGGATTACCCAAGTCTATCCATGGGAATACTGGAATATGGACAATAGTCGACAGGTTTAGCAAGCAAGCACATTTTATTCCTGTCAAAAAGACTATTAAGGCACATCAAATGGAAACTCTCTTCATATCTCAAATTTTCAAGCACCATGGATTACCCACATCCATCATTTCAGATAGAGATCCTAAATGACCAGTAATTTTTGGAAAGGTCTCTTTGAAAATCTAGGAACAAGATTGAATTTCTCTTCGTCCTATCACCCACAAACGGATGGCCAAAGTGAGATAGCCAATCTTACGATACTCGATCTACTCAAGACTTATGTTACCGAAGTAGATCAACGCTCACAATGGGAAAAGTACTTACCTCTTGTAGAGTATGCTTACAATAATACTATACATACTTCTATGGGAAAAGCACCTTTTGAGATCATTGAGGGAAGACCTAAAAGTCCCTTGCTACTCAAAGTACATGGGAAGATCTTCGCAGCCGATGAGTATAGCCGTGACCTACAAGAATCTTTTCAAAAGATTAGGTAGGCTATCTCCATCTCTCAAAAAAGGCAAAAGGCTACTGCTGATAATCACAAAAGAGCCTTAATGTTCAAAGAAAATGATTGGGTCTTACTCAAGTTTCCTAAGGCTCGATTAAGGCAAACGACGGGCAAAAATCCTACGGGCCATCAAAAGTATTATGCTAAACTAGCAAAAAGATACTATGGTCCTTTCCAAATCTTGAAGCCCATCAATGAGACGGCTTATCAACTCAAATTGCCCAACCATTGGCTCAGACACAATGCCTTTCATGTAAGCCTACTTAAGCCATACAAAGGAGAGCCACCAACTGAACCAATTATTGAAGACCCTCCCGAAGTTGAAGACCAAGAAGAGGTGCTACAACCCGAAGCTGTCCTTCGGCATGAAGACAAGGTACTACGACATGGTAAGATTATCCGACGGTATCTTATTAAGTTCAAAAATTATCCTTTTGAAGATGCTAGATGGATGCAAGGAGTACAGCTTAAGGATAGTATCAACCTTGTCAATGCTTACAATGCTACATTAGAGTAAGCAAATGTACAAATTTCTTTTAAATGACTCATGTTTTTGTCTTATAAGACTAGTCCTCTTTTTAATTGTGCACAAAATTAACTAGTATGCATGCTTAGAAGCATGTTTTTGATGACGACGTCTCTCAAACACCAAGTAGAATTTGTCACTCTACTTTGGGAGAATGAAATGGACTAAAGAGAAGACATGCTTGCGGCAGTTACGTCTCCCAAGCACCAAATGGATTAGTCATCCATCTTGGAAAGATGTCGTAGGGTAAAAAGGGATCCTCTACCCGCTAAGTAAAATTGACTAATGACTAAGGCTTTATCTCTTCTACCTCATAGTCGAGGACGACTATGATTTCAACAGAGAGGTAATTTCATAAAATCTAATATCTGACCAACCCAAATGATTTTCTCAGATTAAACTGATCATTTAAGGTGTGAGAATAAACGGGAACAAGGGTTAAGATATAGATGTTCTTATAGATCTATTTAAGCACAGGGCCAATGATAAAGGGGCCCATATGGTCAAATGATTTTCTCATATTAAACTGATCATTTAATGTGGGAGAATAAACGGGAACAAGGGTTAAGATATAGATGTTCTTATAGATCTATTTAAGCACGGGGCCAATGGTAAAGGGGCCCATATGAGAAAAGGTCTATCAAAGAGAAAGGTTAACTAATGGAGCAAAAGACCTTAGGGTTGTCTTCATTAAAGCCTCCAAAGGTAAGTGTTAAAAGCTTTAAGACATAGTCTTTAAAATTTTACTCTTTAGTCACTAAAGTCCAAGCAGGCAAGGGGGTAGCTTGCTTAAGCTAGGGCTATGCTTAAGCAGGGGGGCTGCCTACTCACCAAGTTCAAATTACTTGCTACTAAAGAGGGGGCAAGCCCTACAAAGGGGGGAGGTAGATAGTAAGTGATCACCTCACCAAGGACCCATACCCTTATGAAAGGAAAGGGGCCACTTGTCAAGTGTAGAGACACACTACTCAAGCAAGTAGGGATTGTGCTTAATTAGGGGTTGTGCTTAAGCAAGGGGGGTGCTAGCTTAGCCTCACAAAGGGAAATAAGGACACTTGTCAAGAGGCTACACACCTTGCCCCAAAGGGAGCCCAAATCTCATTGGCTAGAGGGCTACATGGCCCAATCAACTTCACAGGAACTCTAGGAAAAGGGGTCGACCTAGCTAGCTCTCTCTCTCTCTCTCTCTCTCTCTCTCTCTCTCTCTCTCTCATTTGAGCCTCCCACGAGCTCTCTCTCCTTCATTATTCCCTTCACACACTCTTGTGAAGCAAGGATTCCACCTCCTTCTCCAAGCTTGAGAAGTTGAGTGCCTACTACCACAAGCTCTTGGCTATGGATGCAAATCCACACAAGAGAATGCTTATGCTTGCTTATCAATCTCTCTAATCTCCATTAACTCTATGTTAAGCTATGCTACAAGAGCTATGAGTGATTATGTGCAAGGGGTTATTTCTTTCTAGTAGAGCTACTTCTACTTCTCTTCTTCCTCACTCCCTGCTAGCTCTCCTCACCTTCCATGGTGTTTGAGGTCTTGGGATTGAGGCTGGGCATTTTTCAAGTTCATGCTAATCAGGTTTATTGTTGTAGTTATGCTAATGCTTGGTGAGTGAAGCTTACCATCTTCATCTCATCAAGAAGGTCTCAAGGAACACAAACAGTTGTATTGTAAACAAGTCTTCCATCATGGAAGAATCTATAATACAAATGCCTATTGGAGGGGGGACACCGGCTCCAACTAATCCGGTCCTCTATTGGTGTCAATTTCTCTAAACTCTCACTCTCTTTTACAAGTATTGATCATGCCATGTTAATGAAGTAATGTGTTAAGTGTTGCTCTCTCTCTATCCAAGCACTTTCTTTATCACTATACATCTACACACTAAAGAATACTCAAGGAAATGCTCAATATGTTATTTACTTTCCGCTCCAACTCAAGTTAAAAGGCTAATTCCATTACACATGCTCTTCCACCTCAACGAACGAGCTTTAACTCAATAGCTTCCGAGGACGGAATCTACATCAGGAAGGGGGTCATGTTAACCCTCACGGCTCACAGGAAACCCTATCACCTACGACGGACGTTCTATTATTTACTTGGTAGAGTCAGGTACCGGGCTTGTCGGTCCAATAGGAAAAGGGTAAGAGTGATCTCCGATGAGAGGCGCACTCTAACTGGAACATTCAAGGGATTAGTTGGCTAAGCATGGGTGCCCAAGTATAAATGGGGCGAGCTCATATAAAAGTCAATAAAACCTAAAATTCACTCATTCTCTCATTTTTGCAATTGAAGAGTGCTCTTGCTCCATCTCCGTCTTCTTCTTCTTCATCTCCTTGTGTGTGTGTGTATGCGTGAGAGAGAGAGAGTGTGATCGAGCATTGAGGCGGCACAACGGCGGCGAGGTGGTTGAGCACGGCATAGTGGCGTCTCCCTCTTCTTCACGACGAGGAATCCTCTAGCCAGCAAGCGTAGAGCGGTGAGTGACACACCATTGCCATCTTTGAGCTTACTAGTTTAAGGTTGTTGTGTGCTAGGAGCCATTTGTGGCTCGCACACAGTGTATCGGCAAGTTCCTTGCATTGACACGTGCGACATATGCGCACATCCACTAAGCAAACAAGCTTCAAACTGAACCAAACTTAAAGGTTGAGTGGAAAAAGTCTAACACAAGTACCTAGGGTCTCAAATCCACATTACAGTCACTTACAAAATAAAAAGTTCTTATTATCTACACAAGGCTGATTTAACCTTTTTTTTAAAACTTAAAATGCACCTAGAAGCTTAGCATTGATGCCCTAATACCTCTCTTATAGCTAAAGTAAAATTTTCATGCTTAAATCTTGAGTTATGAGTTTATTAGCAAGAGGATTTTGGGACGGATGTCTAACCTCACTCCTATCTTATTGCAGATGTAGCAAGAACCACAAATATAATTGTCAATCCATGGGATGAAGCTGACTCGACTAGTGCATAGAGGCTACAAGAGGTTGTCAATCTCTTGGAAAACAACAAACAACTCGCATCTAACTCAAGCTACACTCAAATGACTGAAATCACCAAAAGCTAATCGCTCATAAGAAAACAAATCACATCCGTTACAGCATCAAATGACATCCAAACGTTATGAAACTTCTAGGACATGTTTATAATATCTGAGCACACATGCTTATGGTCTCAAATCTCACTTTAGGTCAAGTACAAAAATCTTGATTATTAACAACAGTGAGTTTTTGACCTAATCGTTTTTGACCCAGAATGCATCTAAATGCTTAGCAATGATACCCCAATACCCTGCATATACTTAGTTTATAATTTTGAACTTAAATTCCTACTTATGATGAAATTAGGTTGCGGGTTGGTGTTAGGAAATAAGACGTAGCTAAATAGATAATTGAGTAGATTACTTAATGGAGAGAGACAGATTTATATACACGAGATTATAGAATAGAGAGAGAGAGAGAGAGAGAGAGAGAGAGAGAGAGAGTACACACAATATACATGGTTCACCCAATGTGGGCTACGTCCACGGGAAAGCAGCCACTCAATGGATTTAGTACTTCAAAACAAGAAGTAGTTTACAAAGGGATTATACCCTTAATGGAGCTCCCGCCTTGCTTCACTCTCACCACCTCTCACTCACCTTGTTGCATCAACTTCACACTATGAAATGTGTGTAGAAATGGCCTCCTTTTATAGGCCAAAAGGGCTGCCCTCTCTTATGAGAGACAGCCATGTGTAGCCGCCCTTGTGCGAATAAGTCCAAATCGGACCCTCCAATCCACCCATGTGTGGCCGCCCTTGAGAAGACAAGTCCGCTTTTGAATTCGGCCACCGGCCACCGGCCATTGACTTCCGACCACCGGCCATCGGCCATTGACTACCGGCCACCGACCAACCGACCGGTTGTTTTCCGACCACTTTTCGGCCGCCGTCCGGCCATAATATTCCGGCAAAAAAGAATATTCTGGCAAAAAAAAAGTCTAGGGGGCCTCCGCCCCCGAGGCCTTTAAAGTTGCCCCTGATTCTTGTCCGTGAAAATTTTGGTTTCCGGTGAGTGATTTTCCTTCACGGACGATGGCTTCTCCTCATAATGGGGGCCTTACAAATGTGCGCTTTTACCACAGAAAATTACAAGGGTAAATCAGGCTCCATACTTAACAGTTGGCAACACCAAAAGCTACGGATTATCATGAAATGCTTACGTCAATGCGTAGAGATCTTACCTGCGGTTGCAACGTAACAGATTGCACTGCAATGTGACAACCGAGAAGGGACTAGGAAGCAGGAGAAGGAGAAAAGTGAGCGCCTTAGCTCACGTTGTGTTTCTATTATCCAAAAACTTATTAAAAACTTACAAAAATTAGCTTTTATACCTTAGCCAAGGTTTTTGGTGGTCAAAACTGATAATCTGGGAGCTCTACATAAAGACAAGTTTATCTAGAAAGTAGGAGTTGCAGTATTCCCGATTCATCAAAATAATAAGTGTTTTTATAAAAGATCCAAAAAATGGTCTCCAAGTTAGCTTGCTGCTAACATTCCCCCCCTCCTCGACTGTGTCGTCCCTTGACACAGCTTCATGGGCTGAAGTAGTCTTTGGGTTGACGGTTGGCGAGGTGGTCTTTAAGTGCGTGTAAGGCTTTCTCGTATCTGATTCTTCTTTCTTTGTCAGGAACCTACAAGAACTACATGGTGACCCTGTTTTTAAGCTCAATGGCTGAATAGCCAACAAATCTGGAGGTGAGTTTGCTTATCACTGGCCTAAATATCTTTGTTTGCCAAGTGAAGAAATCTGTATAAAATGCTTCCTCAAACACCAACATATTTCTTGAGGGGAAAAATATGCATCGGACATAGAAGCCGTAAAGGACTTCTTCAGAAAGCTGGCCACTTAAGTCATAGCAGAGGCCCTTATTGCCTTTGAGGAATGACACCCATGGAGTTCCTGCTTGCTTTGGCTCATGAAATTCTTGAATACATGTGAGCAACATTCTTCAAATTTTATATAACATGGCACATGATAGGTGAGGAAGGCTTTTGAAGAATGTCGTGGTGCCCGTTAGAGTTTTCACCATGTATTCCTCTATCGGTGTTCCCTGCTCTGGAGCTGGCAATCGTGGATAGTTTAGCCATGTAGGCCGCTTCTTTTTCAGTGCTTCAAATGCTTGCCATGTCCTTACCCTTGGTACATGACAAAATGTTGGGTCATTTTGTAGTGCGGCAGGTGCTGTTGTGAAAAAAATCAGATATCTTGGATTCTTGTTCAACCAGCTCTTTCTCCACTTGGGGTGGACATCCTCTATGCCTTCTACCTACATATCTTTGTATAATCTTTCTTTGACCTGTAATAGCTCTACCTTGATCAAAGGGTATGGCAAGGATTTGCTGATGCCATTGTGCATTGATTTGGTTGGGAGTGAGTTGAGTTACATTGACTGAATGAAGAATTCTCAACTCCCAATCCATCGTTGCTTTCCATTCGGCATCTATCTCTTAGGAAACCTGTTCCTTGAGTGTATCTTCCTCAGCTTTAGACAGTTGGACCATGGGCACTTGCTCAAGATCAGTTAGTGGTACCTGAAAATCTTCTTCTTCTTGCCTTTTCGTCCCTCTGTGTTTCCATCTCAGCAAAAGAGAATGATGGAATGTCAACAATTGGTTGCTCCAAGGGGCCTGCTTCTTCTTGTGGCTCTGGTTGTCCCTCTCTTAGCAGAGCTGATTGACTCATTTTAGCTCTGCCATCTCCTTGATCAATTGTTCTTCTCATTGTACCCGCATCAGTGCAACGTACCTTCTCTGTGATTGCTCTAGCTTCAACTCTAGCTCGAGTTCCTTGGTTTTCTTTTCCAAAGTCTTATAGACTTCATCTGTACCTTTTATTGAAGCGACAGCAGGATTTTCTCTGATCTGTCTCAAAAAAGCTGCCTGATCATTGATCCTTTGCTCTAAGTATTGCAGAGATGTGTTTCCTACATCAATCTGCACTTGGATCTTCTGTATTGACATAGTTGTGGTTAGAGTTCATTTGTTACCTCTATCAGTTGTTGATCTTTAGTCCCGGGGCGGTCACTTTTTAGAATGTGTATGCTATCACGTGAGTCAACCGGAGAGGATTATTAAAAGATCAAAATGTATCAAACTGTATACATACAAAGGGGGGTGGGGGTTTTTTAAATAGGCACTTAGTGTAAATATAGTATGTATATTGAGGTATTATTAATAACCTCTTGAACGCAGGTGATATAGGAAGCTTTTGATAAGTGACTGCCCCGGGTCTTTAGTCTTGCATGCATCCGATAATTTTGTTAGAAGTTCTCCTAGCTCCTCCATTTCTTTTTGTTGTTTCTCTTTGGCTAGCTGGTGTTGTTCCGCTTCATCTTTCAGCTCTTTGACTTGTCTCGGTAAATCTGAAATGATAATCATCCTGTCATCTAACTCTCCTTGTAGAGCATCGATGACAAGTTCTAGCTCTCTAGCCTTAGCACTGTGGCTAAGTGCTACTGTTCGTAATTTTTCTGTCATCTGTTGCATCTGCTTGGAATATTTGTTTACTTGCATAATGACTTCGTCATTTGTCTCCCATTCTTCAAACTCTGTGGGCTATCTAGATGTTTCAGTAGTTTCAGTGTATGGCTCCTTTGGTGGTGTTGTGGTGGTTGTTTTTTGTTGCGATGGGCGTTGTTCTTCACCTTGAGGCGTTGCGGTTGCCTCAACTGCTTTTTTTTCTTGAGGCTTTGTAGATGCCTCGGCTGTTTCTTGTTGGGTGGTCGTAGAAGGATCCGCCTCTGTTTTTGTTGCTTTGGGCTACTCAGAACTAGTTGCTGCTTGTTGTTCAAGCTCTTTTTCTTTGGCTTCCTCGCCCTCATTTGGTCTAACTATTGGTAAAGGGTGAGGGCTTGGCATTGGATGGTTTGCCTATTCCGTAGCAGGTGAGGTTGGCTTCGGAGAAAAATCCTCCTGATAGTGCTGTGTCTCGCTTTGTTCTGTAGCCTCCATTTGTCTTTGTTGCTCGATTGCATCCTCCCTTGCTTTCCTTTCAGCTTCTTGAGCTTCTTTTAACTTTAGGGCTTCTGCCTCTGTGTACATGCGTTCAAGAAAGACTTATATACTCTCTTTGATGAACGTGTAGTTCTTAGAGAAGGCTGTGCAGACACAATCCATGTGTTCTGATCTGGGGTTGGCGGCAAATTGTCGGTCGTGCCAATAGCATGGTATGCTATTCTTGTCAGTACTTCAGGCGTGCCCAGATAGGTGATTTTCCCTTCTTTCTTGATGCCCTTCAGCGTTATTAGCACATACTGCACATGATCAATCGGCTGCCTGTTTGTCGACTTCAACACTTGGGTGAAGGTAGTCGCAACTGCATGATTTGGGGTGGTGTACCATGGCGGTCTCTTTGCTAAAAAGTGGAAGTGGTGATGGTAAAGGCGTGCTGGTTCTTCCACTTGCCTTTGGATGAGGTCGGCAAAAGTTGCAACAGCAGTCTCCTTGGTGAATGTGCCTGCTGTCTTTCTATCTCGGGGCCGCATTGTCATCCCTTCAATAGGCAACTTCAGTGCCTCGGCCACAATTTCCTTTGTGATTACCACTTCTACTTTTTGCCCTTGTTGGTCAGTGATTTGAGCTGACCCATCCTCTTTGATTGTAGACAATAACTCATAGGCTTTTTGGAAATCTACACCGCATGGTTCGTGGTCGTAGAAATCTCTGAGGCCTAGCCTTCTGTTGGCTTCTTTTGTGTCTGGCTTGGCAGCTACATCATATATTTCTTTTGGTAGCATTTGCAGCTCCATTTGGTGTCCTTGTTTGCTCTTGACCTTGCTTGTGAAAACCATGGTGTTGTTTTCTTTAAGCAATTCTCTTGATAAGTATGTTGCCTTGGCCGTCTTTACTGAACTTGGGTCCAGCTGGTAGGGTGGAAGCTCTTGCAACTTCTCCTTCTGGGACACCCTTTTCTTAGCCTTCTCTATAGCTTGCATTGCTCTTGTTAGGGAAATACAATGACAAAGTTAGAAAATTTCTGCAAATTCCACTCTGAAATTCCCTCGATCAGTCTGAATTGCTGACAAATTGGGTCCAATTTGCTTCAAATCAATTTTGGAACATGCATAGATGCATAAAAACATGTAAAGATCAAAATCATATAATTCAGGTAAAAATTTGCAACAAAAGTAAATAATTGTGATTATTTACAGCTGAGGATTTTTTCCAACTTTTTGCATTTTTGACATTATAAGCTTGAACTATGTGGCATTTAGGTGCTCTGAGTGAAGTGTGGGATCAATTGAGTGCAAGGGGGGGCGGAGATGGTGCCATATTTAGGCTTTCATTCTCTGAAACAGTAGATATAAAGGGATTTTGAATTTTTGAGATCCAAATTAGCTCAAATTTGGTCAATGGGCTTGGGACATCAGGTGCTTTGGCCCTATAAGGTCAAAGTTTGCAATTTTTCCCCATTTTGGCAAGAAAATAAATAATCACAATTATTAACTTTTTCATCAAAATACACAATTTTTTGTTGCAACTTGGTTCTAGGCATGATGTGGACTCTGTGTATGAGATATGGGGTAATTTGGATCAAAAAATGTGACAAATAACTCAAACATTGGATTGGAAAGATTTCTTTGCGTTTTTTGACAATTTTCCAAGTTTTTCTTGATCATTTTGGCTCATACTTGAAATGTGGCATGTAATAGGTGTGGACAAGTGATAGGTGAAGTGAAGGTCCCATTTTCAAGCCAAAAAAGTACAAAAGTAAATAATCGTGATTATTTATAGCATTCAATTCTTTTGCTAAACTTGACAATTTGATGATCTAGACGTATTCAATACATCTAAAACAAGTCCTAAACTGAATTTGGTAAAGTTTTGTCGTGTCGGCATCACTTCGTGCTTTGTCGACTCTTAAATCATCGACTTTTGTGACTAGATGGCCTTTGGAGTAGGTTAGTCACTTTTGAAGCTATGGACTTGTCGGCTACATAGTCATGAAGCTACCCATCTAGTTTTGGCCCATTTGGAGTCAATTTGACTTCATATGTCAAATTTGACGTGTTGTAGCCTTCGAGCTGTTTTCTGCATTTTGAGAGCTTTCCTTGATAGTTTTTATGAAACCATCCGTGTACATTGTGTATAGACCCAGTCTATAAGTTGTCTGTGGAGTCAGAAACCAATTCTGGTATCTGGCAAAAACCTAGCTTTTGTACTTGGGACCCCCCTCGACCCCTGCCGAATGGTTATCTGGTGATATAGAAGTGTTCTATTCTATAGGGGCATGCTACAGTTCAAGTTTTGTCCAATTTGGTTGATCTGATAGGCCGCTATGGTTAATTTTTGATCGTAGGACTTCGTGCACTGCTCCGTTTCTAGGATTTTTTCCTTGAGCTTAGACTTGCTATCGGCCATATAGAATTGATCATTGGTAAGCTTAGAACTTACCCCTCATGTCTCGTGTGAGACGGCATTGTACACAGGCAACTGTGGACTCTGAAAATCGTGCGCGAAGAAGGACGAGAGCTCTCTTCTCCAAGGGCGACTAGTGGAAATGAGGTGATTTTGGGCTACCTTGGATATCTATACTCGGACTTCCCAAACTATTTTTCCCCAAATTCCCCTATTAGTCCTACTGGGCCGTGAAATCTATGTTAGACTCAAAAATTTCTTCAATCGGACTAGCTCATTCTGCAAGAATTTGAGAAATTAGGCCTTGGCTGCCTAATTTAGGCTTCCCGCTTCCATCTGCCGATTTGATTGAAATATTTTGTATCTGTCCACCTTGTCCTTCTGATCATCAGTGTATCTTTAGTTTTTTCATCTGAGCTCATTTGCGATTTATTATTAATTTTGACGCATTTATTGAAAAAAATCAAAGAAAAGAACGAAACACGCTAGAAAAAAGTGAAAATCCAATAATTAAGAAAATCCATTTAAAAACACATCTTTATTGTTTTTTGGTGGATTTCTCCATTTTTACGTCCCAATATCAAGAAAAATGATGAAAAATAACCAAAAAAACCACTTTTTGATGATTTTCTGATAGTGTAAACACTATTTACACTCATTGGGGAGATGTTATCAGTTAAATTCCCCTGTCGATGACTTGGTAAGGGAATTATTAGGTAATTTTGCAAAAAATTGCACGTTAAAATCAAAAATTTTCCTCCCTCTCCAAACATTGCCCTTAATTACGTAGTTCCCTTCCATCCCTCCTAGATGGCGTACACCAAGACGACTATGTGCATGGGCTGAACAATTGTGTCTATTCATAGCCTTGGTTGGCTCTACCATGCTTTGAAGATCAATGCAATTTAAACCATGATGATGTGCATGAGGTGGGTCTTGAGTAATTAACTCAAGGGTTTTTTATGTCGAGGTTTTCTTTTGCTATCTTCCAAAGAGCAATTCTTGTAATATGTGTGCTCTTTGCTTGATTGTACCATCAGGATGCTTTGGCACGTTGATTTCCTGAGTTGTTAGTATCAACCTTGGTGGTTGTTGAGCTTTTATCCGCCATTGATATCTTGGTTTGTCTTGGTCAGAATGTTGTGGTTGAGTCATTTGAGACTTAACTCTCCATTGCTCCATCGGTTTTACAATTTTTGGAGAAGATAAGTGCTCCTTTTTCTTCCAAATCCATTTTGTTTTAGGTTTCCTGCTCAAAGATGCTCCTCTTTGTGTTTTGCACCTTGAAACCATCTTTGGTACAGTAGGTGATGTTTTGGGCACCCAAATTTGAATCGGCTTGTCCTTAAGCTGTGGTTTTGGTACCCAAATTTGCCTGACTCCTTGCATGCTACTTGTAGCATTTTCTTGTTGATAGGATGGAGAAGATTGATTGCTTCGTGGTTTGCTCTGCCTGGTAACCTCCTGTCCATTCCTCTGTGCTTGGTGAAATTAGAACAATGGGTTGTCTTCCTTTAGGTGATAGCTTGAGCTGGTTGGTATCCCAATCTGGTACTGCCTTGTACGTCCACATCCATGAGATTCCAAGAATCGTTGCTTCATTCATGTGTTCATCTGGTAACCATAAAAATTGATGAGGGCATGAACATAATGGTCGATATTCATGTTGTCAAGGACTGACTTGTTGCTTTCCTATAGGTGGAATAACTGATTGAATTTACTCGAGCTCCTTTATCGACCAATGCCTTTGTGCTATGATTTTTCAACAGTACTTTGATGCGAAGGTCCATTCCATCTAACCATTCATCATTGGTTGACATCGCATCTTTTTGTAATTCCCATAGTCGGTCATCTAGTTCCAGAGTGTTGATGGGAATAGGTATCTGTTGATTTTTGAGCGCAGCTTTCCTTTTGATTACTTGAACCCAAGCTTCCTCTTGGGATTCATCAATAACCTGCTATCGTTTTATCTTTCTTTGCTTTGCTGCATGCATCTTTTCTATCAATTCATTGGTTAGGGGAAAATTGTACTTCTTTAAACGGCATCCACTAATCCAATTAACCATTGGTTCACCATCTAGGGTGGAAAAATTAACTGCTCCACTTGGAGATACATATTCAATGATAAACGTTCCGTTTCCCGTTTTCTTAAACTTGGGAATGTGTTGCTTAAGGGAATAGACTAAGACTAAGTCCCCTTTTTTGAATATTTTTGTAACTAGATGGGAATCAAAAACCTGTTTTTGTTTCTGCTTTTGTGCATAGATGTGAGCTACATCATTTAGCCTCTTCTCATCAAGATTTTCTAAATCTTCAAGTCTCTCTAACAATTCATGTCCAATCCACACAAGATCCTTAACTACCCTTAGTGTCGGCAATATAAATTCTATTGGTAGTATGGCATCAAGACCATAGACAAGGTTAAAGGGTGTAGCATTTAAAATTTGTCTTGAATGAAACTCAATAAGCCCATAGAGCAGCATGGAGATTCATCTCCCAATCTATCCATCCTTAACTAACCACTTTAGTTAATACTGAGCTAAGAATTTTATTCGTATTCTCAAATTATCCATTTGCTTATGGGTAATGGGGAGCTGATTTGTTATGGATGACCATAAACTCATTAAGCAAATACTCAATCACAAATGAGTTCCCCTATCATTGACAATTTCTATTGGTAGTCGATATCTTCTGAAGACATACTCATACAAGAATGCAGTTGTGGTAGTGGCATCATTCTTTTAAGTTGCTTTAGCCTCTGTCCACTTAGTCAAATAGTCCGTAGCTACAATGATATATTGAGCTTGGGTTCTATAAGCAGGTGGTTGTATTGGCCCAACAAAGTCTATACCCTATTTTGCGAAAGCTCTAGCCCTCATATTCTTTGGCATCTGCAAAAATTGCTACCCACCATATGCCTGCCATTAAGATTGCTCTTGCGGTGGTCTCACTAGAAAAGTGACCTCCAGCTAATCCAACATGTACATGTTCTATAATGGGAAAATATTTGTCTTCATTTGCACAAAGACGCAAATGTTGATTCTTACCTCTCCGATACATTTGGTTTTCAATAAGAGCATAGTCTCTTGCTTCAGTTTCAATTGCTCTTTGGCGGGGTTTACTCGTATCCTTAGGAAATGTTCGACTTGATAAGTAAGTAACTAGATAGTTACTCCACTTAGGAACAAGTGATATTGGGAACAATGTCATGTGAGGTATGGGTGCTTGTTTTTGGCATTGAGGACATTGTTTTAAAAATGAATGAACATCCCTTCTCATAGTTGGCCAAAATACTCCAAGTCTCAAGATCCATTGCATAGTTTGATCTTCCGCAAAGTGAAGTCCTACTATGGTAATATGTGCTTGACTTAGGAATTGGTTTTTTCCTCAGGATTAATGCATAAAATCAATATTCTATCTCGATTTCTTTTGTATAGCCTTCCAGCTAGTAGTTGATACATAGCCAATTACTCAATTAATCCAGTGGTAATAGGAAGTGGTATTTGCAAACCCACTTGAGCTATGGTCATCAATGATACCATATTTTCCGACCATCAAGGTATCATTTCCATGGAGAACAGATATGCATCTGGTAGATCATCATCTATTCCTTAGGTGGTTCTCTTGAAATAATCCTTGATAAATGATCTGCTCTTTGATGAGTGGTGCCCTTTTTCACAACTACAGTGAAATCAAATTCCAAAAGAATGATGAGCCATCTCGCTATTCTTTTTGTGTTGCATGGCTTGTTGACCAAGTACAATAAGGCTTGGTGGTCCACAAAGAGCACAAATTTGTTTGATAATAGATAATGTCTATACTTTTTGACGGCATAGATCATCCCTAATCCTTCTCTTTCTATGATTGTGTAGTTTTTCTCTGTCATATTCAACTGTCGGCTAGCATAAGAAATAGGAAAATCAATTTTCTCGTCTCCTAGTTGAGCTAGGATACACCCAATGGAAAAATTGGAAGCATCTACATGTATGTGGAATATCTTATTCTTATTTTGTGCTTTCAATATTGGAGCTGAAGTGAGAGATTTCTTAAGCTTCATGAAGGATTCTTCACACTCATCAGTCCATTCAAAGTTTGTAATCAAGTTGTACATGGATTTTGCAATTATAGCGTACATGTAAATGAATCGTCTGTAATATCCACAATGTCCCATGAAGGCTTGAACCCCTTTGACTATTGTCGGTCTAGGCAGATCAGCAATAACATGTATTTTATCCATATCAGTAGTAGCTATGTCATTTTTAGACACTATATGTCCAAGAATTTTTCCTTGTCTACCCATAAATGTGCACTTTGTAGGATTTAAGCAAATCCTATAAAGTCTATATTTTTTGAATACCTTTTTGAGGTGTTCAAAATGATCAACTCGGATTGATGAATATACACATAGATCATCCATATATACTTCCAAAAAATTCCAAAGATATTCTTTAAAAGCATGGCTCATCAATCTTTGAAAGGTGGCAGGAGCATTAGTTAACCCAAAAGGCAAAAATACCCCATTCAGTTGCAAAGGAAGTTTTATGTTGATTTTTGGGATCAACCAAAAGTTGATTGTATCCCAAAAAGCCATCTAAAAATCTATAAGCTTCTTTTCCTACAACTCTAAAACATGCTCAGTGATTGGAAGAGGAAAGTTGTCTCTAATGGTAGCTACATTCACTTTCTTGAGATTAACACACACCCTTAAATTTTCCATTTTTCTCGAGTACTACCACAATTGGAGACACCCAATCTATGTGTTCAATTTCATAATGAATTCGGATTACTTTAGCTTTTCTATCTCTTCTTTGATCTTCCTAGCAAATGTTTCATTATAAGTGCGTGGCCTTTGTCTGCTTGGTTTTGCATCATCTCTCATAGGTATGGTATGTTGACAGATTTATGGATCAACGCCCTTGAGATCCTTAAAAGAACAAGCAAAGATATCTCAGTATTCTTTTAGTAAGCTTAACAAAATCTCTTCTTTGTCTTCGTCAGGTCTTTTGCGATGTAGGCAGGTCTAGAATTTTCTCCTGGTTCGGCCAGATCTATCTTTTTTGCATTTTCAGGTCCTTCGTAGGACTCAACCTGTTTTTGTAGTTCCATGACAGGTTGTTTCACTATGATTTTTTGGTTTTGGAGAGTATATTTCTTGTAATGGGATGGAACAGTCATTACATCTTTACCTTCCTCCTGAGTGGTTTCCATTTCAATTGTATACATATCCTTTAGAGCTTTCTTCAACTCTAAATACTTCTTTTTCCATTCAACTCATGGTTGGATCCTTGTCTTGGTATTTAGGTTTTGCTTGAGTTTCCTTTCTCGTTTTTCTCAATGTTTTTTATATTTCCTGCTTTTTGTTTGAAGGATATCTACCAGTGATTTTTTCCTTGACACAATCATGTGCGTCTATTTGCTTCAGAAACTGTGTTCTACTAGATACTGATGGCATAGGTCTAGCTTTCAAATTTCTCGTGTCTCTTTTTCTTCTATACCATTTCTATCTTCTAGGTTTCTGGTTTGGAAAGTTAAAAAACTTTTCCTCTCTCCTCATGAGTAGTTTAGCTCTCACATGTTCCTTTTCTAACCCCGAATCATCTGAGGTAGCTGAATGTTCTTCTAACTCATCTACTGCATCATAATAGAGGTCTAAAAAGACTTGTTGAGTCTTCATCAAGTCCTTGGAGTCTTGAATTTTGTCTTCAATGTGAAGGGTTGATATTATTTCTATGGCAATTATGTCATAGACATCCTCATTGCAAAATTGAGTAGGCATAGATGTATTTACACATACATCCATTGTTGCTAAGATTTAAGTCCACTCAAATGGCTGAAACAAATGCTTTGGAAAGGGTTCAGGTACATAGGCTTCATCTGTGCAATCCCTTTCTAAGATATATTCTTCTCGTTTTAAGTTCCAATTTTTTGAGGCTTCGCATATCCAAATAGGTGTATCTTTGTTCAACCATGATGGAAGTTTTGTTTCAGCCAAAGAGACTGACTCAAGTTCTTGTATGGGTGTTTTCATGACATCTCGATAAGTGTGATCTTGTAGATTAACCCTTGTTATTGATCCCACTTGCTTCAAGTACATATAGTCGTTTCCCCAATCCTGGATGAGTTGTACTTGTCGCATGAAAGGTCTTTCCAAGATGATTTCATAATGGAATTTCTTTCCAAAGTCCACTATGGCAAAAGTGTGTTGATAACCAATTACACAGGAATCAACTATCATTTTTTCAAGCAGTCCTAAGGGTCTTTTGATATGTCCATCAGCCAATTGCAATTTCATTCGATTTTGTATAATGGCTGGTTGTCCTTAGGATTCCCATACTGCTTTTGTGGCTATGGCTATGTCTGCCCCACTATCCAGTATTGCCATGGTTTTGATATCATTATATCTGACTGGAAGGGTTGTGTTTCCTTCTTCCCCTTTGTAGTATCCTCCGACTTTTTTCATTAGAACAGATTGAATCTCTTTGTTATCCAATTCGTGTTTCAATTTTTCCAATTTTTTTGAGATTATCCATGTTATCCCCATCTTCTCTAGAGTTGTTTGTGATCATTCCATAGATATGGTCTGATTTTTAACAGTTCTCCTAGAGTAAGAGTGCATTGAATGGGTGTAGACATGATTGAATGGATGTTGTCTACTTCTAGGGTTTGTTCCGCTCTTTTTATCTGAATGGTTTTACACACTATGGATTCATCTTTGTTATCTCCCAAGTAAGAGGGTACTGTTTTCAGAGTCATGGGTTAAGACATTTTTGAAGCTTCAGAGCCGCAATCCCCATACAAGGATTGTACATCTTTGTCCATATCCGGAGGTAGATTGTCTAACCAAACTTCCTCTATAGGAGCTGACTTGAGAGTTAGGCTCCCATCATTAATCTCTCTAACTTTTTCCCATAAGTGTCCTGGCCAATCTTCTTCTGCGAATGGAATTCCGTCTAAAGCATCTTCGCTGTCAGGCACTATGAGTTCTGGCTCTTTTGTTTCAAGGTGGGGTTCTACCACCACTTTGGATTTTCTTTACATGTTCCTTCCACAAGATCCTTAGATTTTGCTATACTTTCGAGCTTGGGTTTTTGTTTTTTGAGTAATCCTTATCAAATTTTGATAAGCTTCAAGATTAGTTGCTTCCATATATGGAAAAGGATAGTTTTTCCGTTTGTTTACCATGTTTTGGCCTGATTTAAGTCCCACTTGGTAAGCTTCCAAGTTTGCATTAATTGGCTCAAAAATTTTATCTACCAAAATTGATCCTCCAGATTTCACAATGGTTTCCTTGATTCTGCTCCCAATTTCTTTCATTTCTTCCTGGAATAGTTTCTTTGCTTTCTCCTCGAGTTTGGCCCTTTGTTTCTGTTTTCTCATCTCATACCTTTTGCTTTTGCTTCTCTTGGTCTTTTGAGAGGAAATTTTAGTATTCTCCGAATCATCAGATGAGTTATGTTTCTTTTTCTTAGCCTGGGCTCTGGGGATTACCTTGATTGGAACAATCGGTTCACTCTCAGATGAGCTACTAGGTATCACTTGGACTACGTTCACTATTGTTTTACCCTTGTTTAAAGTATTTTTTGGACAATCTTTAAGGAAGTGTCCTCCCTTTTTGCAACATTGTATGCAATAAGCTTCAACTAGCTTAAGGTTCTTGTCATGCTCTGGGAATTCATTTTTCCAATGATCATCTGTGCCACAGTTATGACAGTTTTCAGTTCTTGGCTTAATCATGGGTCTTACCATAGGAGGTCTAACACCTTGATTAGCTACATAGTACATTGGTGCAAGCTCTGGTGTAGTATAAGTCACAGGTTCCTCCATTGGTGGTGGATGTGAGTTATACTAGTCTCCTTCTACAATTACTGTAGATGGACTAGGCTCAGCATAGGGTGTAACAGGCACTAGTGCTTGTTCATCTATGACTCCCTCTGAATGCATGTACTTTACAGGCACTACATTATGTCCAGGATATGGAGGTTTTTGACCTAACACGGGTTGAGTTCTTTCTATACCCATTTATGGTCTTTGATCTGGGGCCATATTAGGCTGATATCTGTACATGGGTTGTCCTTGTGGCCTCACAAACACATATTGAACATTCCCATCATACTTTGTTCGGTAATAGCACTCATTGGTCTCACAGTTGATCCATTTACCCTCAATTGCACACCATTTTTGTTGCCTAATTGGTTGTCCCTGTTGAGGTATCCCTTGCCTTGGTCCCCTCATAGGTGCTTTTTGCATGTTATTCATCATTTCATTCATCCTTTTGAGCATGTATTTTATGGTTGTAAGAGGTGTTGCAGCAGCCTCTTTCGCTTGTGCTGGTTTGGTGGATGATGTTTTCTTGCTTAGATTATCCTTAGGGACATCTTCTTCATTGAAAATATCACAATTGTCTCCTAAGTCAATAGCATCCTACACACACTCTTCTAGGGTCATATGTTTCTTGCTATACAATATAGCATGAAGCTCTTTGTTTAGCAGTCCCTCTAGAAACAATGATGCCAACCTTTCTTCTACATGTATTTCTAGTTCTGGGTATCTTGCAATGTATTGCTTTATTCTAGTTTCACAATCCCTGACACACTCACCTTGTTTCTATTTGAAGCTATAAATTTGAGCTACCATATTATGTTTGATCCCTGTTTTGGAACATGCAGCTACAAATCCTTGAGCTAATGTATTTAAGTCCATGATTGACCTTGGTGGAATGTTTTGGAACCATGTCAATGCTTTTCCTTCTAATGTCATTCCAAATCCCTGGAATTGAGTATGGAAATCAAATATGCGTTCTGTTCTTAGCACTTGTTTAAAGCTTGCTAAGTGATCATATGGATCCCCAGATGCACTGTATTTTCTAACCTATTTTTGAAAATCATCTGGTCTGACACGTCTGTTTGGTTCAACTCTCGGTCTCCTGGAAGTTGGTCTTGTTTTGAGTCCTTCAACCCAGTCTGTTGGAAATAGTGACTCACGTAGCCGTGGACTGGATTTAGTGTCACCCGATTTTCTTCGTGATGACGTAGTTTCTAGTTTCTTAGCATTACTCTCAAAATATCTCTCGCGGAGTTCATCTCTTGGAATGGTTTCTGGTCCTTGGCCCAATATCCAATCCCTTATGGAGTACTCTTGGTATTTGGTTTGTTCCCCACCTCCTCAAGAGTCATCATAACAAAGTTATCTGTTATTAAAATTTCTAAATAGGTAGGTTGGTAGAACTGTTGAACCCTTGTCTTTGATTTTGAAAATATAGATGATCTTCATGGGTGTTAGCTGTCCTGATTTGGCATGAGAAGTCCATAGAAGATCTTTGACGTTTCTATCCTCCCAACAATAGACTGCGATCCTAGGATTATCCGTGCTAAGCCATTTCAAAGGCTTCAAATCAACTTGATCATATCCCTCAAATTCTAAAGACGGTGGTTCTTCTTTTGCTGCCATATCTGGAATTATGGTATTTACTTCTAACCCCCATTTGTCTATCCAGTCAGGGTTTTCAACTTGTAAATATTGAGTTCCATTTTTTTATCCATGTACATTTTTCCTTGTTTGTTTGCCCTGATTTCCTCTTCAAACTCTATGTCATGGTCATCAATGCGAATAGCATACTCTTCATTAGGCTCCAGGTAAACCTAAGCTCCATGGCAATTAGTCTTATAAAAAGTGAGTATATACTTATACCGCATTGTCGTTCTGATTTCTGAATGAGTCGAATAGGAAGACATTTCAGATGTTGATTCTGAAAATCAAAGATAGTGTCCAAGTGATCTCCTTGGTTCACACTCTCTTTGGTGGATACTCTACTAGCGGTCTCGCCAAATATGCCTTGATTTGCTAGTATACAACCAAATCTAAGGTTCATATAGACTCGTGAAGCCCTGGATACTTACCGTCGAATTTGACTTGTTGTCAAATTCTTCCACTTGACTTGATGGCAACTTCTGTGAAGCTTTCAATTCCTTGTCTGCAACAACCGGACTCGTGTATCAGTTTCAATCAAGTTAGCTATCCTTTCACAAACATTGTACAATTTTTTCTAACTATTGCGACCGGTCTATGTGTTTCACTTCAATTTAATCTCGGTGAGTCAACAATTGTGACTTTCAGATTCTACTTTTGCAAAAAGTTAGAGACTAATCTGCAACCTATAAACTAAGTGAACATGTACTAATTTGGATCCAATTGAACCCAAAATTGCCCGGTGGACTTGTATTATGTTGGTATAACATTGTACAAGCTCAAAAGTCCAAAATGGTGTCTCTATGTATCATAAGTAAATAATCGCGATTGTTTACTTTTCTCAATTTTTTACACCTTTTGACTTGATTTTCCAAGTATGAAACTTGTTAAGGTCTCTGGACAAGTTTCACTAAGTTTGAACAAAATCTGTTCCAGTTATCAAGTGTTTCGTGTCCACAAACTTAGTTTTCAAGAATCTGGCTTAAGTTTCACTTTTGTGATCCAAATTTCACAAAAATTGATTGTGTGGTCTACTTGATATGCTTGACCTTGTGGTATACTCAAATGTGCAAAAATGTACAATTTTATAGCAAATGTAAATAATCACGATTTGTTAAGCAGCTTAACTTAAGTTCCCTAGCCAAGTTTCATCAAGTTTGGATAATTCATGTTTAAATGGTCGACAGTTTGTGTCTGCAGACCGACTTTGCAAATTTGGCCACAATTTTCACTTCAATGATCCAAGCCTTACTAAATTTGATTTGTGGGCTTATTATAACATGCTAAAGGTATACTAGGTTGGTCAAAAAAGTTGAAAAATAGGACAAAAGTAAATAATCATGATTATTTACTTCTGGAAAATTTTTGCATCTTTTTGGTCAAATGAGCATGTACACTTGTTTATCACATCAATATAAGCCTATGAGTAAAGTTTCACTTTGTTTGAACAAAAGTTTCCCAATTTACACTCAAGTTCTCAAAAGGCAGTACAGAATTCAGTTTCTACCAAATTTTTGGTCAGTTTGGTGATCCAAATTCTATGGGCCTTTACAGAAGATGTTTGTACACATGCATAGAGTCTCTAGTATCAACCTTGGTCACTTTTGAGTTGGAGGTAAATAATCACGATTATTTACTTTAGACCTAAAATGAGCACTTTTTTGAATTTTTTACTGGACAGTCTTTTCATGAGCTATTTTAAGCCTCTAAGTTAAGTCAAAACTTAGTTTGGCCTACAATATCAAGAAAAAGTAAATAATCTGAGTTTTTGCAAACTCTTGAAATTTTTACCTCGATGCGTCCTTAAGCTTACCTACTGGTTCATACAACTTATAAAGCATGCTCTCCAATTGAATTCAGTGGATGGTTGATAGCCTTTTGGTGTTATTTCTAGCCGTAGACCTGAAATTCTTCAACTTCATATAAACACTCATAATTGATTCTTTTGGAGAGAGCAATGTTCTGAAATCCACCTCAGATTCTACTTACCCTACTCCTAGGTTCTACTGCAATGGGGTTGTGGAAAGTGTCCACAAACACTTGTTTTCTTGTTCTTTATGGTTTTTTGAGCCTTGATCTCAAGACTTGTTTCATCCATCAATCATTCTCAAAATCCTAATCTAATCCTACAATCATACAATCCTAAAAGGTACTTATTAGCAAGTACAACCTACTTCCAAGACACCTCTACACAGCAAAAGACGACAATCTTAAGCTATGCAGTTTTAAAAAGAACTTTTTACTCTAAGTGATCCTAGAGGAAGTTAAAGGATAACTTCACAAGGCGCTCGTATTTCTCCCTAGTTTAGGTCTCTTTGATCCCCGACAACGGTGCCAAATGTGGGACGGGTGTCTAACTTGACTCCTATCTTATTGCAGACATAGTGAGAACCACAAATATAATTGTCAATCCATGGGATGAAGCTGACTCAACTAGTGCATGCAAGCTACAAGAGGTTTTCAATCTCTTGGAAAACAGCAAACAACTCGCATCTAATTGAAGCTACACTCAAATGACTGAAATCACCAAAAGCTAATCGTTCATCGGCAAACAAATCACATCCGTTACAACGTCAAACGAAATCCAAACGTTACAAAACTTGTAGGACATGTTTATAAGACCTAAGAGCACATGCTTATGGTCTCAAATCTCATTTTAGGTCAAGTACAAAAATCACAATTATTAACAACACAGTGAGTTTTTGACAAAGTCGTTTTAGACCCAGAATGCATCAAAATGCTTAGCAACGATGCCACAATACCCCGCCTATACTTAGTTTATGATTTGAAGCTTAAATTCCTACTTATAATGAAATTAGGCCGTGGGTCAACGACGCCAAAAGCTACGGATTACCATGAAATGCTTACGTCAATGCGTAGAGCTCTTACTTACGGTTGCAACGCAACAGGATGCACTGCAATGTGACAACCAAGAAAGGAGTAGGAAGCGCGAGAAGGAGATAATTGAGCGTGGTTAGCTCACGCTATGTTTCTATTATCCAAAAACTTATAAAAAACTTTCAAAATTTGGCTTTTATACCTTAGCCAAGGTTTTTGGTGGTCAAAACTAATAATTTGGGAGCTCTAGCTAAAGACAGGTTGATACAATCTAGAAGCTTGTAGCCCCGGATCATCAATTACAATGTTTATCTAGAAAGTAGGAGTTACAATATTCCCGATTCATCAAAATAATAAGTGTTTTTACAATAAAAGCTCCAAAAAATGGTATTCGAGTTAACTTGCCGCCGCTAACAAGGATTAGCTAAAACAATTTCAAAGAACCATCATGAGCGGCTTACTTCATTACATATAGCTTTCACATGTGAACAGTAGAAGCAGACGGCACTTCAAACGAACAATCCACGAGTGTGCTACGAGCATCCGAAAAAAGAGGGAGAGTACATAGAGCTTAGAGAAAATAATGTATGTTTCATTATCCAAGAAAATAGAATATTTCATAAAAATTGTCTTTTACATCTTAGCCAATGTTTAAAAATGACAAACTCACTCAAATTTTGGGTAGGAAGGGACCAGAGATCGTATCTGGATAATGCTTACTTACAATCTGGAAGCTCATAGCCTTGACTACTGACTTTACAACTTCGTAAGGATAATCAAAAGTACAAGATTTGAAATGCTAGGTTTTACATTAAAACATGAGATGAAATTACAAAATTTGAGCTCAAAAGGAAGTGCTTGTTAGCCTGGCACAAACACTCCCCGCCTCCTAATCTGAGTCATCTACAACACAGATACTTAACGGTGAGGTAGTGTTGAGGCTTTTGTGATTTGTGTTGCTTTTGTAGAGCCTCAAAAGCTTCTTGGTGTTTGATTTGCAGCTTCTTTTCTCCTTCTGTGGAGAGTAACTGAAGATTGACTTTGTTTTTGAGCTCAATGCTAGAGTATCCAACAAATCTTTCTCAAAGATTCTCTATCATAGGGCCAAACTTTTTGGTTTTGAAAGTGAAGAAACCCTGTGTAAAAGGCCTCTTCAAAGGTCTACATGTATTAAGAAGACAAAACCATTTGTGTGGCATAGAAGCCATAAATGACTTTGACGGATGGTTGATCTGTTAGATCATAGCATAGTCCCTTTGATTGTTAGGATATATATCAGAATCATTTTGACTATCTTTATGAGCATAATACATAACAAATCCTATATTCTTTTGAAAATCTCTATAGCCTCTGTCAATGTCTTAATGACATAGTCTTCTTGTTGAGGTGTGTGACATATCCACACCACCATAAGTGAGAACCCTCTCTAGTTTAGAAGACCTATACTTTGAGAGCATTGCTTACATCACCAAAAGATCTCTCCCAACTCTATAAAAGAAGCCTATGCTA
This sequence comes from Adiantum capillus-veneris, assembly GCF_014529385.1. Classification (NCBI taxonomy): domain Eukaryota; kingdom Viridiplantae; phylum Streptophyta; class Polypodiopsida; order Polypodiales; family Pteridaceae; genus Adiantum; species Adiantum capillus-veneris. The sequence continues at coordinate 49,116,665 of NC_140937.1, forward strand.
CACACTTTGTATCCTTTTATCTCTCACTCACTACCATCATAGACTACTTTGTATCCATTATTGCATTGTTAATCAATATGCTTATGGTTTTCTATTTCCATTAGTGTTAATCTCTCTCTCTAGTCTCTTGTACTTAACCTACTAATTACGCCATGAATGGGTCACTCATAGGAATCTTGCACATGAATGGCCTAAAGATGGAAGCCCCAAACTCCACGACACCCCTTATGGAGTTTGGTATTTAATTTTTGGTATTACTTATGTTGGAATTAGGGTTGCAGAAAAACACACACAGCTTGGAGAAGATGAAGGAAGCTCTAGGCACACAATAGAGAGTTTGTTACTTGGTGTGCAATGGAAAGATAGATAGCCCTAGAGTGATGGGCGTCTATACAATGCACAGGGGAAAAAACCTCCTAAAGAGGGAAAAAATCCCCCGGCGGTCCTAGTGTGTTCACACACATCACTACCACATGTATATGGTAACAAATCCCCCTTGGAGTGATGTGGTGAATGAGAGTTGGCACTTGAGTAAAGGGAAGTGCCATCCCCTAAGGACATGATCAGTCCACAAAGGGGAGTAATCCCAAAGCTTTGTGGAAAGCTTCAAGCTTCTCACGAGACAATGCCTTTGTGAAAAGATCTGCAAGGTTGTCCTATGTTGGCACATAAGCCAAGCTGATCTCTCCTGCTGAGAGCCTCTCCCTGACATAGTGGTAATGCAACTCAATGTGCTTTGTGTGAGCATGAAAAATTGGGTTCCTCGCAACTGCCAATGCGCTCTGACTGCCAGTGTAGATAGTGTTGGGAGTGTCCTGTCCAACACCCAAATGAGACATAAGGCGTCTGATCCATACACACTCAATCGTAGCTATGAAGACTGCCCTGTACTCAACCTCACAACTCAAAGTGGCCACAATAGGTTGCTTCTTGCTCAATCTGAGTCTGAAAAAGCATGTAAATCTGGCGGCAAGGATCCCCCCTTGGGATAAAACAAGCCAAGATGTAAAGTGCCACTAAGGTAGCAAAAAATCTTCTTGACAGCCTGTCAATTCTTAGACCCTGGGCTATGCATAAATTTGCTGACACGTGAGACTGCAAATTGAATATCTGGCCTCGTGTTGCATACATAAATGAGGCATCCAACAACACTTTGGTAAAGAGTGACATCAGCAAGATCACCAACGTCATGAAGACTCAATTTCAAACTTGTTTCAATGGGAGTGGCAATAGGTTTGCAATCCTCAAGTCCAAACTTACATAGAAATGTCTCTATGTAACTTTTTTGACACAAGGCAATACCACCATTACACTGCTTTAACTGTATACCCAAGTAATGATGCAACAGCCCCAAATCTTTTATCTTGAAAGTAGCATTCAAATCAGCCTTAAATTCAGCAATATGTCTCTCATTTGGTCCAGTGATCATCAACTCATCTAGATAAAGAACCACAATGAGAAGTACACCACCCTCACACTTTACATACAATGTGCTTTTTGTTGGACTGTTATGAAATCCTTGTTTGACCAAATGAGTGTGAGCTTTCTCATACCAAGCACGAGGAGATTTCTTCAACCCATAAAATACCTTGTTACATTTGCATATTTTGTCTCCTTGTCCTTTCTTGACAAAACCGCAAGGCTACGTTACATAAACTTTCTCAAATATGTCACCATTCAAGAAAGCAATAACAATGTCTGATTGATGTACATCCCAACCAAAATGAGCTGCCAATGCACATAGAAAATGCACAGTAGTCATACGACAAGTGGGAGCAAAAGTCTCTTGATAATCTATGCCTTTTTGTTGTGCATAACCCTTTGCAACAAGTCGAGCCTTATGGCGATCAATCTCACCATTCGGCTTGCGTTTCAACTTGTAAACCCACTTTGTACCAATGGCCTTTTTGCTAGGAGGCAATCACATAAAGTCCATGTATCATTTTCTATAAGTGCATCATGTTCTGATTGCATGGCAGCCATCCAATTTTTGGGATTTTGTGCTTCATCAAAAGACAGTGGCTCCTCAACATCATGTAAGCTAGACACAGCCAAATCATAACAATCTAATGCATAAGATGCATGGGGAGAGCTTGAACGAGTACGACTAGAAAAAGGTGCATCCAATTAACTGTCACGCAAAGTGTGCACCAGCCATTTTGGCATACCTCTAACCTCCTCATTTTCAACCCTTTTCTCATCAAGTACATCATGTACATCTGCATCAATAAAAATAGGTTGATCTATAACATTTTTAGAAACCCCCATAGGCTGTACATTTGCCTCATTGGAACTTACATTCTGAAAAGAGGCAAAAAAGTGTCATAAATGTCCTGTGAGCTTACATTACTGTCTCTAGTACATGACAACAAGGGCTAAACAGAATCTTCCACAAACACTACATCCTGTGAAACCAGAATACATTTTGTTTGTGGATGATACAACCTGTAACCTTTACTTTCAACACTATAACCAACAAAAATACATTTGACAGCCTTATCATCCAATTTTATGCGCTATGTTTGTGGCACCAAAGAATATGCCAAACAGCCAAAAACACGCATGTGCTCAATAGAAGGCTTTCTATCATGCCATGCTTCATATGGAGTAATAGACTACAAAGCTTTTGTAGGACACCTGTTTAGTACATAAGTGGCACACATGATGGCCTCAAGCCAAAAAGAATGTGGCAAAGCTTGACTTTTGACCATACATCGTGCCATTTTTGTAAGTGACCTGTTTTTCCTCTCAGCAATACCATTTTGCTGAGGTGTATAAGGAACTGTACATTGGTGTTTTATCCCACGACTAGCCAGAAATGCATTGAATTCATGAGACATATACTCCCCCCCTTGATCAGAACAGAGGGTGCCCACAGTACATTTTGAGACATTTTCAGCCATAGCCAGAAATTGTTTGAAGCACATAAAAACTTCGGACTTCACTTTAAGTGGAAATACCCATGCATGCCTGGAGTAATCATCAATGAAAGTCATGAAATAAAGGTAATTTCCCAAGGACGGAGTTTGCATTGCTCCACAAACTATGCACAAGCTGCAACCTGCATGTGGCCCGAATTGAACCATCCTTTGGAAACTTAGAACGCTGCATCTTACCCAAAATACAGCCTTTACAAGCATGTTTGACAGGTGCTTCAAGAGGCAGCAAAGAAGCAACCATATCAGATTTCTGCAAATGTAGCAAACTGGCAAAATTCAGATGACCAAAACGTGCATGCCAAAGTTTTGCATCAGAAATAGCCCTTGAGTCTGCAACTGCATTTGCAAAATTTTTTCCACACTTGTCATACAAAGTGATCTTATACATCCCACGGCACAAAAGTCCAGATGCAACGATTTCATCGCCAAAACTACGATCATGAATTGTACATCTGTCATCCACAAATTTGACTATAAGTCCAAGTCTAGCAAGTGCATATACAGACAAAAGATTCTTCTTGATCCCAGGTACATAAAGTGCATCAACAAGTGATAAAGAACTACCATTAGCAACAGTAAGCACAATCTTTCCAACTCCATGAACCGGCTAAGAGGCATTGTTGGCACAAGTGACTGAATTCCCATGAGGGACATACTCAGAGAGGTGAATAATTCATGATGTGAGGTAATGTGCTTTGTAGCACCACTGTCGAAATACCACACACGTGAATCTACAGCAAAACTGACATGCATGCATCATGGACAGCAGGATTGTAAGTGCACTCTACACTAAAAGCCCATTCTACATCAACATCAGCAACACAGTCTCCTTCCACAAAAGACTCAACAATGACTGCATTTGTAATGGAACCAGCATTTGCAGTGGAACCACCCTCTTTCTTCTTAGCCTCTTTAGCCTTCAACTTAGGACACTGCTTGATCAAGTGATCATTGCTTTACAATAATGGCAACGCATCTTGTTTTTGCCCTCATCGCTAGAATTTCCGGACGAATTGCTGGCAGATAGCAGAAGCATTAGGAACAAAAGTTTTGCCACTCGCAGCAGAACCATAAGAAGTGGCTGCATTGCTGTTACCACCCTTTTTTTGAGAAGCAATAAAAGCCTGTTCAACTGCACGTTGTCTAGTCCTGTTTTTTCTGGAAAGTGACTCTTGCAACAGCAATGTGCATAATGCATTTCGTTGGGTCATAAGTTTCCAAGTACTAACAAAAGTCTGGTAAGAATCTGGTAGGGCATCAAGAACAGTCTGCACAAGGGAACTGTTTGAAATGACTTCACCTGTAGAAATAATTGCTCATTGATATCCTTGATGCCAGCAAGAAAAGTGTCCATATCATCTTCCTCATGCATAATCTTCGACTCCATCTCTTTACGCACCAAAGCAATTTTAGCCTCATTGCGACTTGCATAAAGACCAACCAAAATATTCCAAGCCTGTTTTGCAGATTTTGCTGAACAAATGTAAGAAACAATTGTGCGCATCACAGACGACACTGTCAATGCATGAGCATGTGCATCCTTTACATCCCAACGAGCTTGTTCTGCCGTAGGCAAAACAACTCTAATATCAGCAAGACCTGCAACATCCTCAACATCGCGTACATCCTCTGAACCAGGACGTGTAACTTATAATGGCCTAAAATCTTATGTGTAGCGGAAATTAGCATGAACATAGTGAGCATTTCATTAGAGTTGATTCCTAATGAGAATTACAAGAGTGCTTGGGTGGAGAGAGCAACAAAAAGCATAACACCTAGTTAGATAGCATCGACAATACTTTCAAAAGAGAGAGCAATTAAGCTATTGACAACAGTTGAGGACCGGATTTGCATGGAGCCGGTCCCCCCTCCAAAAGGCTTTGTATTATGGTTTCTCCCATCAAGAGAGACATTGTACAATACAATTCTTTGTGTTCCTTCAAGACTAGCTAGTGCAATGAAGATGGAAGCTTCATACACCAAGCAAAACACTTAATCAAACACAACTTGAATTATCCCCGTTCTCAGACCCAAGACCTCACACACCTTCGAAGATGGTGAGAGCTAGCAGGGTATGAGAGTAGATTGAGAGGAAAAAGAAGTATCTTACGAGAAAGAAGTACATCTCCTCACATAATCACTCATATTAGCATAGCTTAGCTTAGTAATTAGCTTGGTAGAGAAGATGAGCATGCATTGAAGCTTGGCTCTTGGTTGGATTTGCATCCACATGCCAAGAGAGTGTTGATGTAGGCTTCTATCTCACAAGCTTGGAGTAGGTGATGAGCTCTCCATTAAAGCTTGGGAGGAGATAGAGTATTTTTCCTTCACACATGGTCAAGTCTGAGAATGTGAGAGTGAATGCCCAGCAAAAATCAGCCCCCTCTCTCTCTTGGGCGAGCCCTAGCTGCTATGTTAGTCTGGCTTTTGCCTTATTGGACCCCCCCAGGTCAAGCCAATAGGGATTAAGCAGCATAAGTGATAGCCTTCTGACATGTGTCCCCCTTTCCCCTTTTGTGAGAGCTTTAGATAATTAAATAATTAAACTAAACTCTCATTGGACCCCTTTGCCTCCTGGCCAATAGGAATCAGGCAAGCCATAGGGCTCCTGAATGCTCATTGGACCCCTTGGGAGACTGCCCAATAGTCTTCTAGGACACTTAATTCTTATTGGTTTCTTTTATTAAATGTTTTTAAATTAATTAAACTAGATTTACTCTAGCCTAATTCTCATTGGTCCACTTCAAGGGTCTTCCAATAGGAATTGGGCATACCTTGTGGGCATCTGGCCTAGGGAGCTGACATGTGTCCCTCATTCCCTTTGTGTAAAGGGAGCCTGTGTGTGTGTGTGTGGCTTTCTCTCTCATCCCCTAGCTTTGGGGCTCGCCCCCTCCCATGTAGGGATGCAGAAAGACTTTTTGGGCACACAATAAGCATCCAATTTTCCCTAAGGTTGACCTTTGGACACAACCTTTGAATTTTGGAACCTTAGCATTTTGGAAGTCTTAATGGGCTGAACCTTAGGGTCTTTCTAGCCCGTTGTTTCACATGGCTCTTTTGCAGATGGCCCCCCCCTTTGGATCCCTATTTTCCCTCCTTTGGATCCCTACTGTGGCCGGTCTGCTAACTTAACCAATATTCTAGCTTTTTCTCCCTTGGCACTTCCCCACATTAAATGATCAGTTTAATATGAGAAAATCATTTAGGAGAATTAGATATTGATTATTATGACATTACCTCTCTCTTGAAATCATAGTCGTCCTCGACTATGGTGTAGAGAAGATAAAGCATATGCATGAGTCCTTTTCTTAGCGGGTAGAGGATCCCTATGTTACCCTACGACATCATTCCATAATGGATGACTAGTCCATTTGGCGCTTGAGAGCCTGAGGCTGCCGCAAGCATGTCTGCACATTAGTCCTATCAGTCTTCCATAGTAGAGTGACAAGCTCTACTTGGTGTTTGGGAGACGTTGTCTCCACAAACTTGATCTAAGCATGCATACTACTTCATTTTTGTGCACAAATCAAGAAAAAGAGAGTCTTATAAGACAAAAATTTTTGTTCATTTTTAACATTTTGTACATTTGCTTACTCTTGGGAAGCATTGTAAGCATTGACAAGGTTTAGGTTATCCTTTAATTGTATGCCTTGCATCCATCTAGCATCTTCAAAAGGATAATTCTTAAACTTAATAAGATATCATCGGATAGTCTTACCGCCTCTTAATACCTTGTCTTCATGTCGGAGAATGGACTCGGGCTGCAGCACCTCCTCGTGGTCCTCGATCTCCGGTGGGTCTTCAATAGTTGGTTCTTGAGGTGGCTCTCCTTTGTAAGGCTTTAAGAGGCTCACATGAAAAGCATTGTGTATGAGCCAATGATTGGGCAACTTAAGTTGATAGGCCATCTCATTGATTGGCCTAAGAATCTGGAAGGGACCATAGTACCTTTTTGCTAGTTTAGCATAGTACTTTTGGTGGCCCGTAGGATTCTTGCCCGTCGTGTGCCTTAATCGAGCCTTGGGAAACTTTAACAAGACCCAATCGTTTTCTTTAAAGGATTGGGCTCTTCTGTGCTTGTCAGCAGCAGCCTTTTGCCTTTGCTGTGAGATAGAGATAGCATCCTTAATCTTTTGGAAAGATTCTTGTAGGTCTCGGCTATACTCATCTGCAGCGAAGATCTTCCCATGTACCTTAAGTAGCAAGGGACTTTTTGATCTTCCCTCAATTACCTCGAAAGGTGCTTTTCCTGTAGAAGTATGTACAGTGTTATTGTAAGCATACTCTACTAAGGGTAAGTACTTCTCCCATTGGGATCTTTGATCTACTTCCGTTACATAGGCTTTTAGTAGATCGAGAATAGTTAGGTTAGCTATTTCACTTTGGCCATCAGTTTGTGGATGATAGGCCGAAGAGAAGTTTAGCCTTGTTCCTAAATTCTCAAAGAGACCCTTCCAGAAATTACTGGTCATTCTAGGATCTCTATCCGACACTATGGACATTGGCAAGCCATGGTACTTGAAAATTTGTGAAATGAAGAGGGTTGCCATTTGATGGGCTTTGATAGTCTTTTTGACAGGTATAAAATGAGCTTGTTTACTGAACCTGTCTACTATCGTCCATATTCCCGTATTCCCATGGATAGACTTAGGCAATCCAAAGATAAAATCCATGGATATGCTCTCCCACGGTGAATTAGGGATTGGCAAGGGTTGAAGCAATCCAAGTTGCTTCCCTCTATCAAATTTTGTCTTTTGACATACCACACATTTGGAAACATACTCATGTATGTTCACTTTCATGGTAGGCCAATAGAAATATGTTTCAATTCCCTTTAGGGTAGACTGAATCCCTCTATGCCCCGCATATGGGGGAGCATGAGATTCATACATTACTTTCTCACGTAGTGAGTTAGTAACGCATAGTCTATTGCCATAGAGAAGATAACCATCTTGTAAAGTAAATGGTTCTTCTTTCTTCCCTAATGCAAGGGCTGAAATCACATCTCTAAAATCGGAATCAATAGCATACTCATCTATCATTGAAGATAGATCATTGTGAGTTGCTATGGAAACCGCATTCACTCTCGGTCGTCTTGAGAGTGCATCGGCTACTTGATTATGCTTGCCAGCAATGTGAGCAATATGAAAATGAAATTGCGAAAGGAAATTTGCCCACCTCATTTGTTTGTCGGAGAGCTTGGTCTGCGTCATGAAGTACTTAAGACTTTGGTGATCCGTTCGCAGAATGAAAGGAGTCCCCAATAAATAGTGCTTCCATGAGTCTAAGGCATGTAGAACTGCAAGGAGTTCTTTTTCGTATATGCCTAAAGCTTGCTCAACAGGGTCGAGCCTTCGACTCTCATAGCCTATGGCGTGCCCTTCTTGGAGCAAAACAGCCCCAAGGCAATCACCACAAGCATCACATTGGACCTCAAATGGTTTTGAGAGATCCGGTAGTGTAAGCACAGGTTGAGAGATAAGCTTTTCTTTAAGCTTTTCGAAAGCATTGTTTTCCTTAGCAGACCACGTATACCTAACATTTTTCTTTGTTAGGTCATGTAATGGTCCCGCAATTTGTGAGAACTTTTCTATGAAGCGTCTATAGTATGCACACATACCTATAAAGCTTCTTAGTTCATGAAGATTCCTTGGTTTAGGCCATCCTTTTATTACCTCTAACTTGGATGGATCCATTTGGATTCCATCTTGAGAGATAATGTGACCTAAATATTGAATCTCTTGCAAGAAAAATTCACTTTTCTTTCGATTAACATAAAGTTTACTCTCTCTTAAAACTTGAAATATTACCTGGAGGTGTTGCTTGTGTTCCTCTAGTGAATTAGAGTAGATGATAATATCATCAAAGAACACTCCAGTGAAGGTTCGATGAGGTCTGAACAGCTTCTCCATCAAGCGGTTAAATGTGGCTGGTGCATTAGTCAAGCCAAAAGGCATGACAATGTATTCGTAAAGACCAAATGTAGTACGAAATGCGGTCTTTACAATGTCTTGATCAACTATCCTTATTTGATGATAGCCACTTTTTAGGTCAATCCTACTGAAGTAGGTCGATCCTTGTAGCTTATCAAATAGGTCTTCTACCCGTGGAACGGGAAACCTATTCTTGATAGTGATCCTATTTAGTGCTCTATAGTCGACACACATACGATATGTGCCGTCTTTCTTTTGCACTAATAGCACAGGTGAGCAAAATGGAGATGAGCTAGGCCTAACCATGCCCTTCTCAATTAACTCATGCACTTGCCGCATAATCTCCTCTTGTTGAGCTTGAGAAACTCTATAAGGAGGTTTGTTAGGCGGTGAACTTCCTAGAAGAAGTTCAATTGCATGGTCGTCATTACCTCGTTTAGGAGGTAGCTCAGAAGGGATGTCGTCAATAAAGACATCTTGAAACCCCTTGAGAAAATTGGATAACTCTAATTCCTTTTGGTTGCTTTTATTTTCTTTTGCTAAAGCATTAGGTTCATTTTGAGAATCTTTAACAAAAATCATGTACACGGAAATAGAGCTCTTTATTGACTTGTTGAAAGCTGGTGTATGTACAATGGGGATGGTGTTACCCATCTCCCTAGCATCTATATACATGTCCTTTTCCCTGAACTTAAAGGAGATTCTCCTTTCAGGAAATTTAACATGGGCAGCCAAACGGTCAAACCATGGTGCCCCTAGGATTACATCCTCATGCTTGAGAGGAGAGATAAAGAAGTCCTCTTTGTCCACATAGCCTTGGACATGAAGCCTCAATTTCCCGATTAAGGGAGTGACTGAAGCTTCTTGCCCCTTGAAGGCACTGTCTGCGGGTAGGATATCTCCCATCTCGTAGGATTGTATGCCTAGCTTGGTGGCTAACTCCATAGATATAAAATTGTGAGTAGAACCAGGGTCAAAGAGAATAAAAGCATCATGTTCTCTTACCTTTCCCCAAGCATGGCATAGAGGAGATCCTTTGTGGTGAGTTTGGTGAATCTCCTCCTCTTGGATTTCAACCAAAGAAGCTCTAGGAGGATCTTGGCGGTTGTTCTTTTGGGGACAAGCGCGGTACGCATGCCCTTGTTCGCCGCACTTGAAACACCGGTTATCTTTACGATAACGCTCAAGCTCTTCAGGAGAGAGTTTATTCTTTCCTTTGTAAACTCCCTTCTCTTTAGCTTTGTTGGAATTGCCCTTAGGAGACTTTTGGACATTGTCCTTCCCCTTAGGCTCATTGGAACCTTTGTTTTCCGGGGGCTTATTATTTCTTTTACCCCCCGTTTGGAAATTGATTCGCGAGGCCACCATAGTATGGTGTATTACCGCCGATATGGTACGTGGCCTTTGGGAGTTGACATACTCCGCCATTTCTTCGGTTAAGCCCGCACAAAATTGTTGCTTTTGCTCTCCAAAATCCAACTTTTTGAAGACAGTGGCTTTGAGTTGTAGGTCCCAAAACTTGTCTACATATTTGTGGATGGATTCATTGGGAGAGAGCTTTAAGCTTCGCCATTCGGTGAGTACTTTGTCTTTGGCATCGGTGGCCAAAAACTGCTTCATAATGGAAGCTCTTAAAGCCTTCCATGTTCGTGGAGCTTCACCGTTGGCTCGTAGGCTAGACCACCATTGTCTGGCGGACTTTTGAAAGTGCATAGCTACATGGCGTAGCTTAGAGGACTCCGTGAAGCCCTCATCTCCAAACGCCGCATCGAATTGCTGGATAAAGGCCAAAACTTTGTCTGTAGCACCGAAGGTGCCATCATAGGTAAGGAAAGAGATGCTCTTCCCTCCCTCTTTGAATTTCTTCAACTTGGACGACCTCTTCCATGCGGCATAGGATTTCCTATGGCCTCTTCTTTTTGATGGTTCAAAAGTTGCACCATCACTTTCTTCAGAAGATGAAGAATTTGAAGAAGGTGGAGAAGAGGGTGACCTCTTTCTCGCCTTTTTCTTGTCTTGATCTTTGTCGTCTTCACCATAGCTTTCATAAGAGGAAGAGGATAAAGAAGATGGAGAAGAGGGTGTCCTCTTTCTCGCCTTTTTCTTCTCTTGCTTTTTATCATCCCTCTTTGAATTATGGCGTGGAGAAGAGTGTGATGGTCTTCTCCGCTTTGGTGGTGATGGAGAGCGTTTAGCCCGCCGTCTTCGTGGAGCCATCTCCGCCGAGGTGGCGGGAGACTCGCTTCTTTCTCGTTCCTTCGGTGGGGGCTCTTGAGTTCTCCTTTGGGAAGGAGATGCATCATCAAGAAGTAAGTTCTTGAGCCCTTCATATGGATTCTCTTCTTCTTCCCGAATCGGAGAGAGACCTCTTTTGGTAGTCTCACAAGGAGGCTTCCTAGGTGTTCTCTCGTCATGGTGATGAGCTTGGAGAATCCCGTGAGCACGGAGCTGCCGTTGCACTTCACTTTGGAGAGATGGATTGCCCATGGCTTGTTGAAGCCTAGAAACAAGATAATTAACAAGCATTGAAGCATCATTAGTAGCTTGCTCATGAGCAAAATCAAAGTTATCAACATTAATTTCACTCTCTTTAATATTGTCAGCCATTCTAACAACTTTTAGGTGTAAACTTTTTAGGTGTACTTTGGCACTTCAAGCCCTAGTTGCTACTCCTCTTTACCCCTTTAGAAAAAGCACTCAAGCTACTGTACCCGCGGCTCGAATACCATTAATTGCAAGGAATAGAAGAGAGGGTCTTTCGACACCAAAACAGCACCGGCTCCTGTCAAGCTTCTAATAGCTCAATAGTGGTTAAGCCGTAGGCAAGCCCCGTAGGACTCCACTATTAAGACCATAGCTCTCGACGGTGATGCCCCGTTAACTGCACAAAGGCAGGCGCACTGAAAGGCTGAAAAATCCCTATTCTACTTACTCACAGGCAATTAATAATACCAACCATTTGTAGCTAGCTTGAGGACCTCCCTTCTTGAGCAAGAAAAGAGAAACCTTGAGCTCTGATACCAATGTAACTTATAATGGCCTAAAATCTTATGTGTAGCGGAAATTAGCATGAACATAGTGAGCATTTCATTAGAGTTGATTCCTAATGAGAATTACAAGAGTGCTTGGGTGGAGAGAGCAACAAAAAGCATAACACCTAGTTAGATAGCATCGACAATACTTTCAAAAGAGAGAGCAATTAAGCTATTGACAACAGTTGAGGACCGGATTTGCATGGAGCCGGTCCCCCCTCCAAAAGGCTTTGTATTATGGTTTCTCCCATCAAGAGAGACATTGTACAATACAATTCTTTGTGTTCCTTCAAGACTAGCTAGTGCAATGAAGATGGAAGCTTCATACACCAAGCAAAACACTTAATCAAACACAACTTGAATTATCCCCGTTCTCAGACCCAAGACCTCACACACCTTCGAAGATGGTGAGAGCTAGCAGGGTATGAGAGTAGATTGAGAGGAAAAAGAAGTATCTTACGAGAAAGAAGTACATCTCCTCACATAATCACTCATATTAGCATAGCTTAGCTTAGTAATTAGCTTGGTAGAGAAGATGAGCATGCATTGAAGCTTGGCTCTTGGTTGGATTTGCATCCACATGCCAAGAGAGTGTTGATGTAGGCTTCTATCTCACAAGCTTGGAGTAGGTGATGAGCTCTCCATTAAAGCTTGGGAGGAGATAGAGTATTTTTCCTTCACACATGGTCAAGTCTGAGAATGTGAGAGTGAATGCCCAGCAAAAATCAGCCCCCTCTCTCTCTTGGGCGAGCCCTAGCTGCTATGTTAGTCTGGCTTTTGCCTTATTGGACCCCCCCAGGTCAAGCCAATAGGGATTAAGCAGCATAAGTGATAGCCTTCTGACATGTGTCCCCCTTTCCCCTTTTGTGAGAGCTTTAGATAATTAAATAATTAAACTAAACTCTCATTGGACCCCTTTGCCTCCTGGCCAATAGGAATCAGGCAAGCCATAGGGCTCCTGAATGCTCATTGGACCCCTTGGGAGACTGCCCAATAGTCTTCTAGGACACTTAATTCTTATTGGTTTCTTTTATTAAATGTTTTTAAATTAATTAAACTAGATTTACTCTAGCCTAATTCTCATTGGTCCACTTCAAGGGTCTTCCAATAGGAATTGGGCATACCTTGTGGGCATCTGGCCTAGGGAGCTGACATGTGTCCCTCATTCCCTTTGTGTAAAGGGAGCCTGTGTGTGTGTGTGTGGCTTTCTCTCTCATCCCCTAGCTTTGGGGCTCGCCCCCTCCCATGTAGGGATGCAGAAAGACTTTTTGGGCACACACTAAGCATCCAATTTTCCCTAAGGTTGACCTTTGGACACAACCTTTGAATTTTGGAACCTTAGCATTTTGGAAGTCTTAATGGGCTGAACCTTAGGGTCTTTCTAGCCCGTTGTTTCACATGGCTCTTTTGCAGATGGCCCCCCCCTTTGGATCCCTATTTTCCCTCCTTTGGATCCCTACTGTGGCCGGTCTGCTAACTTAACCAATATTCTAGCTTTTTCTCCCTTGGCACTTCCCCACATTAAATGATCAGTTTAATATGAGAAAATCATTTAGGAGAATTAGATATTGATTATTATGACAGGACGTATATCAATACCCTGCACAGTATTCCAGACGCCCTTTGACACAAGACCGTGTTGCATCATATAAGCCCACATCCAACCTATCCTCAGCAGCAACCATCTTGAACACATCTGTGTTGTTGTCGGCCATGGTATATGTTGCACCTGATGTGAAAGCTGCCCAAAAAGAGGAGAAACAAAGCGGAGACAACACGTGTTATATAGCACAAACTATGGAAGACTATAAGGAACTTGTTATGTAGAAATGGCATTGACAAAAATTCTGCACAAAATGACAAAATTGCCAATGCAGACCTGCCTGTAGTGGAAACGGAGGCCGATATGAGCCCAAATCAAAAACCTGAGCAGACTAAGCTCTATGAGCTTACCCAAAATATTTGTTGACTTGCGAACGCTCGCCAAACCTCACTGTAATCAGAGAAAGTGAGCAAGCGTTCGCTGGAGCAGTTGGCGACTAAGCCCGGGAGGATGCAACCTGCTCTGATACCAATTGTTGGAATTAGCGTTGCAGAGAAATGCACACAGCTTGGAGAAGATGAAGGAAGCTCTAGGCACACAATAGAGAGTGTGTTACTTAGTTTGCAATGGAAAGATAGCTAGCCCTATAGTGATGGGTGTATATACAATGCACGGGGGGGAAACCTCCTAAAGAGGGTAAATATCCCCTGGCGATCCTAGTGTGTTCACACACATTACTACCACATGTATATGGTAATAGCTTATTGGTGCCAAAAATTGGAGGCCCCTCTTTACACTTAGTTCCAGTTTAGTCTTTGAGTCGTGGTTATCACTTATTGCATAACGCTCTATAGGGTGAGTCCTCACTAATTATCTAGAAGCGAGCCATAGCGGCCTATTGAAAAAATATACTATAGCACTATGCAAAAATGGCCAAGAGAATTATTTATTGTCGGCACCTTCTCCTCAACTCCCAAAGTTTCAATCTACACAGCACCAACTCACCACTAGTAAAAATAGAAAGACAACACAATACTTAATCATTACATGCTAGCTATCCCAATTATAGTTAACCACATACAACAGGAGGGTGCCCAATCTCATAACATCCCTCCCACTAGGGATAGCAATTGTCCTCAGTTAAGACTATATTAGGTAAAGTGGGAAAATCCCAATTCCCAGGTTGGACAACTTTCAACATATTATGTATGAAGTAATGAGATTTTTTATAAAGATGTCAAGTTGCTTAAGGTCTCATTCCAATTTTTGCACGTAGATTACACATTGAGAACAACATTGAACATGAAGACCATTAAGAGACAACTACATTGCATCCATTATCATTTTCTATGCTCCGTTGTCCTACGTATGACTTATTTCAATGTGAAGAGCTTGGTTTCAAGGCCCACCACTTGTCCAAGCTAGGACCCATTGAGGAATCCAAACCACTTTTCTTTGACATTCAAGCAAGATCCACCACTAATATAGGACTTCCTCATTTGAGGCACGAACTACGTTGCATTTATACGCCCGTACCAAAAAAAATAATACGTATAAAACGTCATTACATTCCAAAATCCTAAATAATCACTGAATAGCCGTATTTTTTCTTTTTGATCCAAAGAAGTTTTGATCGCAATACCTATTGATCAAAAAAATTGCTTATATAAAAACAGTGCCAGTTTCGATCGAAACCAGCGACTGCAGTTGAGAGAGCAATAGACAGCTAGAGCTTCTTGAGGTATACTTTTAAAGTTGTTTAAATGTGTTCTAACTTGTTTTTCTGAGTTGTGCCAAACTCGTGTGGCACAGTAGTTTTTCTCTCACCACAGAGTCGGCTTGCAGGTTATTGGCCACTTCGTGGTGCGTAGCCATCCGCCTCACTCCCGAATTAAGTAGAAGCTATGTGCTTTTCTCGTGCTATGAAATCCCTTGGATCAATGCAGGGAAGAGTTTTACGATAGACTTAAATTCTCACTTGTGTGGTGCAGTAGTATATCTCTCACCACAGAGCTGAGTTAGAATTTAGTGGTCGACTCATGGATGTAGTAGGCATGATGCTGTACCTCTCACTTCAGAGTGACCTATAGGTTTCTCGATTTTAGATCAGCTCAAATCATTGTTTGTACCATGTAGAAACGCAAGAGTTTTGCTCGTCAAACAGAGACTGGAGAGATGCATAGTTTATGTCCTCTTCATCTCTGTGTGACCCACTATTTACTTTTGTGCTTCGAACTCCAAAGACACGTCAGATATTCTCATCTACTCCAACTCTTTGGACAAACACAAGAGACATCTCCAGGTAATTTTTCAAGTTCTAAGAGAGAAGAGGCTTTTCATAAATCGAAAGAAAAGTGATTTTTTCTTGCAAGAAATTCAGTATTTAGGTCACATTATCTCTCAAAATGGTTTCCAAATGGATCCATCAAAGTTGGAGGTAATAAAGGGATGGCCTATTCCAAGGAATTTGCATGAACTAAGAAGCTTTATAGATATGTGTGCCTACTATAGACGCTTTATAGAAAAAATTTCACTAATAGCAAGACCATTGCATGACCTAACTAAAAAGAACATTAAGTTTACATGGTCTGCAAAAGAGAACAATGCTTTCAAAAATCTCAAGGAGAAGCTCATCTCTCAACCTGTGCTTACACTGTCGAACCTCTCAAAGCCATTTGAGGTCCAATGCGACGCTTGTGGTGATTGCCTTGGAGTTGTTTTGCTCCAAGAAGGGCACTCCATAGCCTATGAAAGTCAAAGTCTCGACCTGTTGAGCAAGCTCTAGGCATATATAAAAAGGAACTCCTCGCAGTTCTACATGCCTTAGACTCGTGTAAGCACTATTTATTGGGGACTCCTTTCATTCTACAAACGGATCAGCAAAGCCTTAAGTACTTCATGATGCACACCAAGCTCTTTGACAAACAAATGAGGTGGGCAAATTCCTCTCACAATTTCACTTTCATATTGCTCACATTGCTGTAGCATAATCTTGCAGCCGATGCACTCTCAAGATGACCAAGAGTGAATGCGGTATCAATAACTACTCACAAATGATCTATCTATTATGATATATGAGTACGCTAATGATCCCAATTTCAAAGATGTGATTTCAGCCCTTGCACTAGGGAAGAAAGAGGAACCCTTTACCCTATAAGATGGTTATCTTCTCTATGGAAATAGGCTATGCGTTACTAGCTCACTACACGAGAAAGTGATGTATGAATAGTATGCTCCTCCTTATGCGGGGAATAGAGGGATTCAAGATACCCTAAGAGGGATAGAAATCTACTTCTATTGGCCTACCATGAAAGTGAACATACAAGATCATGTATCAAAATTTGTGGTTTGCCAAAAGACAAAGTTTGATAGGGGGAAGCAACCCGGTTTTCTTCAACCTTTGCCAATCCCTAATTCACCATGGGAGAGCATATCCATGGATTTCATCTTTGGATCTCCCAAGTCTATCCATGGGAATATGGATGATAGTAGACATGTTCAGCAACCAAGCTCATTTCATACATGTCAAAAAGACTATCAAAGCCCATCAAATGGCAACCCTCTTCATATCACAAATCTTCAAGTACCGTGGCTTACTAACGTCCATAGTGTCGGATAGAGATCCTAGAATGACCAGTAAAATACAAGACAACACCAAGTCAGTGAAGCTGCGGTGAGGCTTGAATAGTTTTTCCATCATTTGGTTGAAGTTATCCGGTGCATTGGTCAAGCCAAAAGGCATGATAATGTACTCGTAAAGACCAAACGTAGTACAAAACGGTCTTTACATGTCTTGATCAACTACCCTTATTTGATGGTAGCCACTTTTTAGGTCAATCCTACTGAAGTAGGTCGACCCTTGTAGCTTATCAACTAGGTCTTCTACCCGTGGAACGGGAAACCTATTCTTGATAGTGATCCTATTTAGTGCTCTATAGTCGACACACATATGATATGTGACGTCTTTCTTTTGCACTAATAGCACGGGTAAACAAAATGGAGATGATCTAGGCCTAACCATGCCTTTCTCAACTAACCCATGCACTTGCCACATAATTTTCTCTTGTTGAGCTTGGGAAACTCTATAAGGAGGTTTATTAGGTGGTGAACTTCTTGGAAGAAGTTTAATTGCATGGTTGTCATTACCTCGTTTGGGAGGTGGTTCACAAGGGATATTGTCAATAAAAACATCCTGGAACCCTTTGAGGAAATTGGATAAGTCTAATTCCTTTTGATTGTTTATATTTTCTTCTGTTAAAGCATTAGGTTCATTTTGAGAATAACAAAAATCATATACACGGAAATAGAGCTCTTTATTGACTTATCAAAAGCTTCTTTATGTACAAGGGGTACAGTGTGACCCGACTCGTTAGCATCTATAGTCTTCTCCATGTACGTAAAGTAAATACGCCTTTCAAGGAACTTGATGTCAGTAGCCATGCGATCAAACCATGATGCCCCTAAAATGACATCTTCATGCTTAAGAGGAGATATGAAACAGTCCAATCTTTCCAATCAAGGGAGTAACCGAGGCCTCTTGTCCCTTGAAGACTCCTTCTGCGTTCACTTCATCTCTCATTTCATATGCTTGGATACCGAGCTTGGTGGCCAACTCCATGGAGATGAAGTTGTGAGTAGAGCCAGGATCAAAGAGAATAAATGCATCATGTTCTCTTACCTTTCTCCAAGCATAACATAGTGGGAGATCCTTTGTGATGAGCGTTCTCTTCTTGAACTTCGACTATGGAAGCTCTAGGAGTCTCATTGCATGTGTTCTTTTGGGGGCATGCACGGTAGGCATGGCCTTGCTCCCCGCATTTAAAGCAATGGTTATCCTTGCGATAACACTCAAGCTCTTATGGAGAGAGTTTTTTTTTGCCCTTGTAAACTCCCTTCTCCTTAGCTTTGTTGTTATTAGAGTTGCCCTTAGGAGACTTTTGGACATTGTCCTTCCCCTTAGGCTCGCGGTCCTTGTTTTTTGTGGGCTTAAGATTTCTCTTAGCCCCTTGTTGGAAGTTGACTCGTGAAGCCACCATGGTATGGTGTATGACCACAAATATGGTGTGTGGCCTTTGGGAGTTTACATACTCCGCCATATCCTCACTTAAACCTGCACAAAATTGTTATTTTTTCTCTCCAAAATCCATCTTTCTGAAGACAGTGGCTTTGAGATGTAAATCCCAAAACTTGTCTACATATTTGTGAATAGAGTCATAGGGAGAGAGCTTCAAGATTCGCCATTCGGTGAGTACTTTTTCTTTGGCATTGGTAGCCAAAAACTACTTCATAATGGAAGCTCTTAAAGCTTTCCATGTTTGTGGAGCTTCACCGTTTGCTCGTAGGCTAGACCACCATTGCATGGAGGACTTTTGAAAATGCATAGCTACATGACATAGCTTAGAGGACTCCATGAAGCCCTCATCTCCAAACGCCGCATCAAATTATGGGATAAAGGCCAAGAATTTGTCCGTAGCACCAAAAGTGCCATCGTAGGTAAGGAAAGAGATGTTCTTTCCTCCCTCTTTGAACTTTTTGAGCTTGGACAACCTCTTCCAGGCGGCATAGGATTTCCTATGGCCTATTCTTTTAGATGGTTCAAGAGTTGCACCATCACTTTCTTCAGAAGAGGAAGAGTATGAGGAGGATGGAGAAGAGGGTGACCTCTTTCTCGTCTTTTTCTTCCCTTGTTCCTCCTTGTCTGCACCATCACTTTCTTCAGAAGAGGAAGAGGATGAAGAATATGGAGAAGAGGATGGAGAAGATGGAGAAGAGGGCGACCTCTTTCTCGCCTTTTTCTTCTCTTGTTTTCTCTCGTCCCTCTTTGAATTATGGTGTAGAGAAGTACGCGATGTTCTTCTCCATTTAGGGGGTGTTGGAGAGCATTTTTCCCGCCGTCTTCGTGGATCCATCTCCACCGAGGTGATAGGAGACTTGCTTCTTTATCGTTCTTTTGGTGGGTGCTCTACCGTCGATCAAAACTTGAGTTCTCCTTTGGGAAGGAGATGCATCATTGAGTAGTAGATTTTTGAGCCCTTCGTACGGATCCTCTTCTTCTTCCCTTATAGGAGAGAATCCTCTTTTAGAAGTCTCCCTAGGAGGCTTCCTAGGTACTCTCTCTTCTTGGTGGGGAGTTTGGAGAATACCATGGGTGCACAATTGTTGTAGCACTTCACCTTGGAGAGATGGGTTGCCCAAGGCTTGTTGTAGCCTAAAAACAAGATAGTTTACAAGCATAGGGGCATCATTAGGTGCTCTTTCATTAGTAAATTAAAGCTATCGACATTAATTTCACTTTCTTTACTATTGTTAGCCATTCTAACAAATTTTAGGTGTAAAATGTTTAAGTGTACTTTGGCACTTCAAGCCCTAGTTGGTACTCCTCTTAACCCTTTAGAAAAGCACTCAAGCTCATGTACCCACGGCTCGAATATCATTAATTGCAAGGAATAGAAGAGAGGGTCTTTCACCACCCAAACAGCACCGGTTCATTCAAGCTTCTAATAGCTCAATAGTGGTTAAGTCGTAGGCAAGCCCCGTACGACTCCACTATTAAGACCATAGCTCTCGACGGTGTTGCCCCGTTATCTACATGAAGTAGGCGCACTGCAAGGCTGAAAATTTCCTAATCTACTTACTCAAATGCAATTAATAATACCAACCATTTATAATCATCTTGAGGAAGAAAAGAGAAACCCTTTGATCTGATACCAATGTAACATTTAATGGGGTAGTAACTTATGTGAAGCGGAAAGTAACATAGACATAGTGAGCATTTCATTAAGAGTAGATTCCTAATGAGCATAGAAAGGGTGCTTGGTTGGAGAGAGGGGTGAAAGCATGTTAACCTGTCATGCTTTTTCATGTCCCGGACAATGCTAACTAGCACAATTTTGACATATGCTAACTAGTACAATAACTTGAGCTACATCCCCAAGATCTATGACATATGATATATCAATAGAAAGCCCTTGAAACAAGGAATCCAAATGTACAACCTCCGACAAATTTTGATATTATTTGTAAAAAATTTACCGGACGCCCAACTTTTTGAAGATGTTCTAACTTGAAACTGCTGACTAAGACAAAAAGCGCGACAGGTTAACATGCTTTCACCCAGAGAGCAACAAAGGCATAACACCTCGTTAGAATTAGGCATCAACAATACTTGAAAAAGAGAGATAAATTAAGCTATTGACAACAGTTGAGAACGGGATGGACATGGAGCCGGTCCCCCCTCCAAAAGGCTTTGTATTATAGGTTTCCCCCATCAAGGGAGACATGTTACAATACAATACTTTGTGTTCCTTCAATAACTTGCTGCTGCAATGAAGATGGAAGCTTCAAGCGCCAAGTTTACACTTGAAAAACACAACATCAATTCCCTCACGGTATCAGACCCAAGACCTCACACACCTTTGAAGATGGTGAGAGCTAGCGAGGTATGAGAGTAGATCTAGAGGAAAAAGAAGTATTCTTACAAGAAAGAAGTATTTCTCCTCACATAATCACTCTTAATAGATTAGCATAGCTTAGTAATTAGCATGGTAGAGGAGATGAGCATGCATTGGAGCTTGGATCTTGGTTGGATTTGTATCACAAAGCCAAGAGTTGTTGGTGTAGGCCTCCCTTCTCACAAGCTTGGAGTAGATGATGAGCTTTCCATTAAAGCTTGAGAAGGATATAGTCTTCTTTACTTTGCACATGAGTTTGTGCGAGTGTGTGTGCCATAATGCCTTGCAAAATCAGCCCCGTCTCACTCTTGGTGGACCCCTCTTGCTATTTCCTCCTCCTGGCCCCTCATTGGCTCATGCCAAGCTTAGCCAATAGGAAATTAGAAGTCAAATGGAGAGCCTTGTGACAAGTGTCCCTCTTTCCTCCCTTTAGTGAGAGTTTAGGTAATTCAAATATTCCATTAAAACCCCCACTATACCTTTTTCCCTCTAGCCAATAGGAATTAAGCAAACCATTGGACTGCTTAATTCTCATTGGGCCCCTTGGCAGGTTGTCCAAAAAAAATTTAGAAGACTTAATTTTCATTGGTTTTTTTATCAAGTGTTTTTAAATTAATTAGACTGAATTTACTCTAGCCTATTTCTCATTGGTCCACCTCTATGGCCATCCAATAGGATTCGAATGGGAATTGGGGGCAACTGGGCTAGGAACCTGACATGTGTCTAATATGCCCTTTGTGTAAAGGGAAGCCTTGAGTGTGTGTGTGTGTGTGTGTGTGTGTGTGTGTGTGTGTGTTCTCTCACCTCTTCTCTCTCTCTTCCCCTACCTTTCTCTCTCTCTTCCCCTACCTTTAGGGCTCTCCCCCTCCCATCTAGGGATGTGGGAAGACTTTGTGGTCTTCCCAAAGCATCCAATTTTCCTAAGGATTGACCACTGAACATTTCATTTGAATTTTGGAACCTAAGCTTTTTAAAAGGCTTAATGGGCTAAACCTTAGGTTCTTTGAAGTCCATGGATGCACATTGCTCTTTTGCAGATGGTCCCTCTTTGGATCCCTATTTTCCCTCCTTTGGATCCCAACTGTGACCAATCTGCTAGCCTTACCAATATTCTAGCTTTTTCTCCCCTGGTACTTCCCCATATTAAATGATCAGCTTAACATGAGAAAATCATTAGGAGAATTAGATATTAGTTATTATGAAAATTTCAAGAGTTGTGTTTAGAACATTCACCCATGGCTGTGGACACACAATCTTTGTATGGGGATTAGGATTCAAAAACTCAAGGAATTCAAAAAGTAAAGACTCTTAAAACCCTAATTTCATACTTAGGCAAGCATGAAGAAAAATATTTAGTTTGCAAGACATCAAAATGGTGAAAGCCAAGGACACTTTGGATATTGGTAACTTGCATTCAATAAATTCCACTAAAATAAAATGTAGGCTAACATGGGAGACCTGCTATCATGAGAAACATAGCACATTAGGCCAACCATAATATTAGCATATTTCATATGTACAAACAATATTTTCCAAGACAATCACATTGTACAGGGTCTCTATCCGTACACTTCTAACATAATCCACCAACCAAAAACCGTTCCACAATCGATAAACCATATCGCATCACATGGGTAAGTACTCCACTCGACTTTTGGTGATACCCAACCATCCTCCAAACCACTTTAGCACATAACAAGGCTGCAAAAGTTTAGGCAGCACAACCATATCCAAAATAATATAAAATCCAAGAGACACACAGGTTACCACAAGCAAAATCATAGCCATATTCATAAGGGAAACTTCATCCCTTGACCATAGATCATATTCATCACCGATCGCACACTTGGAGCTTTAATTGTACTTGTTGTTGGCCGAAATACACAATCCTTAAAGGTGGAATTTTATGCCTTAAAAAATCCAACCAAAGAATAAACATCATTTTAATCACCAATTTAAAATCTTTGTTAGCAGCAGCAAGCTAGCTCCGATAACTCAGATAACATTTTTCGGAGCTTTTATTGTAAAAACACTTATTATTTTGATAAATCGGGAATGTTGTAACTCCCACTTTCCAGATAAACAGTGTAATTGATGAGCCAGGGCTACAAGCTTCCAGATTGTATCAACCTATCTTTAGTTAGAGCTCCCAGATTATTAGTTTTGACCACAAACCTTGGCTAAGGTATAAAAGCCAATTTTTGTAGGTATTTTAAGGGGTTTTTGGGATAATAGAAACACAGTGTGAGCTAATAGCGCTCACTTCTCTCCTTCTTGCGCTACCTACTCCCTTCTCGGTTGTCACATTGCAGTGTCGTCTGTTGTGTTGCAACTGTAGGTAAGAGCTCTAGCATTGACGTAAGCATTTCATGGTAATTCGTAGCTTTTGGCGTCGTCGACTCGCGGCCTAATTTCATCATAAGTAGGAATTTAAGCTTCAAAATCATAAAATAAGTATAGACGGGATATTGGGGCATCATTGCTAAGGATTTAGATGCATTCTGGGTCAAAAATGACTAGGTCAAAAACTCACTACTGTACATGCTCAATTGACCAAAAAGATGCAAAAATTTGTCAAAAGTAAATAATCACGATTATTTACTTTTGTCCCATAATTCAACTTTTTTGACCAACCCACCATACCATTAGTTTTAGCATGTTATAGTGAGCACACAAATCAAATTTGGTAAGATTTGGATCATTGAAGTGAAAATTGTGGCTAATATTGTAATTCAGTCTGCAGACACAAAACTGTTGACCATTTGAACAGGGATTATCCAAACTTGATGGAGCTTGGCTAGGGAGCTTAAGTTGAGTTGCTTAACCATTCTCTGTCAACATTATGGCAAAAACTTGCATAAAAATATTAGAAGTAAATAATCGCGATTATTTATATTTGCTAATAATTGGACATTTTTGCACATTTGAGTATACCACAAGGTCAAGCATATCAAGTAGACCACACAAATCAAAATTGGTGAAATTTGGATAACAAAAGTGAGACTTAAGCCAGATTCTTGAAAAATGAGTCTGCGGACACGAAATTGTTGATAACTTGAACAAATTTCGTTCAAACTCCGTAAAACTTGTTGAGAGACCTTAACAAGTTGAATACTTGGAAAAACAAGCCAAAAAGTGCAAAAATTTGAGAAAACTAAATAATCACGATTATTTACTTCTGATACACAGACACAGAATTTTAGACTTTTAAGCTTGTACAGTGTTAGAACAACATAATACAAGGCCATCGGTCAATTTTGGGTTCAATCGGATCCAAATTAGTACATGCTCACTCAGTTTCCAGGTTGCAGATTAGTCCTTCGGCTTTTTGCAAAAGTAGAATCTGAAAGTCTCAATTGCTGACTCACTTAGCTCAAATTGAACAGATACACATAGACCAGTCACCGTAGTTAGCAAAAATTGTACATTCTTTGTGAAAGAATAGCCAACTTGATTAAAATTGATACAGGAATCAAGTTGCAGACAAGGAATTGAAATCTTGACAAGAGTTGCAATCAAGTCAAGAGGAAGAAAGTGATAACAAGTCAATTCGATGGTAAGTACTCTATCCAATTGCTAACTCACTTAGCTTAAATTGAAGAGATACACATAGACAAGTCACCATAGTTAGCAAAAATTACACATTCTTTGTGAAAGAATAGCTAACTTGATTAAAATTGATACACGAATTGTCATAATAATCAATATCTAATTCTCCTAAATGATTTTCTCATGTTAAACTGATCATTTAATATGGGGAAGTGCCAGGGGAGAAAAAGCTAGAATATTGGTTAAGCTAGCAGACCGGCCATAGTAGGGATCCAAAGGAGGGAAAATAGGGATCCAAAGGGGGGTCCATCTGCAAAATATCCATGTGCAACAATGGGCTAAAAAGACCCTAAGGTTCAGCCCATTAAGACTTCCAAAATGCTAAGGTTCCAAAATTCAAAGGTTGTGTCCAAAGGTCAAACCATGCGGGAATTGGATGCTTTGTGTGTGTCAAAAAAGTCTTTACAAATCCCTACTTAGGAGGGGGCGAGCCTTGCTTATAGGGGATGAGAGAGAAAGCCACAAAACACACAAAAGCTCCCTTTACACAAAGGGAATGAGGAACACATGTCAGCTCCCTAGGCCAGATGCCCACAAGGTGTACCCAATTCCTATTGGATGGCCTTGGAGGTGGAACAATGAGAATTTGACTAGAGTAAATTTATTTTAATTAATTTAAAAACATTTCATAAAAGAACTAATGAGAATAAAGTCCTCTAGAAGACTATTGGACAGTCTCCCAAGGGGTCCAATGAGCATTCAGCAGCCCCAATGGCTTGCCTGGTTCCTATTGGCCAAGAGGCAAAGGGGTCCAATGAGAGTTTAGTTGAATTATTAAATTACCTAAAGCTCTCACAAAAAGGGAAAGGGGGACACATGTCAGAAGGCTATCACTTATGCTGCTTAATTGTCATTGGCTAGCCCTAGGGAGGTCCAATGAGAGGGTAGCAAGAGAAAATAGCAAGAGGGGTCGCCCAAGAGAGAGAGGGGGCTGATTTTTGCAAGGCATTATCACACACACACTCACACAATCTCATGTGTGAAGTAAAAAAGACTCTCTCTCCTTCTCAAGCTTTAATGGAGAACTCATCACCTACTCCAAGCTTGTGAGATAGAAGCCTACATCAACACTCTCTTGGCATGTGGATGCAAATCCAACCAAGAGCCAAGCTTCAATGCATGCTCATCTCCTCTACCATGCTAATTACTAAGCTAAGCTATGCTAATATGAGTGATTATGTGAGGAGATGTACATCTTTCTCGTAAGAATACTCCTACTTCCTCTCAATCTACTCTCATACCCTGCTAGCTCTCACCATCTTCGAAGGTGTGTGAGGTCTTGGGTCTGAGACTGGGGATAATTGATGTTGTGTTTGATAAGTGTTTTTCTTAGTGCATGAAGCTTTCATCTTCATTGCACTAGCTAGTCTTGAAGGAACACAAAGAATTGTATTGTACAATGTCTCTCTTGATGGGAGAAACCATAATACAAAGCCTTTTGGAGGGGGGACTGGCTCCATGAAAATCCGTTCCTCAACTGTTGTCAATAGCTTAATTTTTCTCTCTTTTGAAATTATTGTTCATGCTATCTAACTAGGTGTTATGCTTTTTGTTGTGCTCTCTCCACCCAAGCACTCTTGTAATTCTCATTAGGAATCTATTCTAATGAAATTCCCGCTATGTTCATGCTAATTTCCTCTACACACAAGTTTTTAGGCCATTAAATGTTACATTGGTATCAGAGCACAAGGTTTCTCTTTTCTTGCTCAAGAAGGGAGGTCCTCAAGCTAGCTATAAATGGTTGGTATTATTAATTGCCTGTGAGTAAGTAGAATAGGGATTTTTCAGCCTTCGTGCAGTTAACGTGCGCCTGCCTTGTGTAGTTAACAGGGCATCACCATCGAGAGCTATGGTCTTAATAGTGGAGTCCTATGGGGCTTGCCTACGGCTTAACCACTATTGAGCTATTAGAAGCTTGACAGGAGCCAGTGTTGTTTTGGTGTTGAACGACCCTCTCTTCTATTACTTGCAATTAATGGTATTCGAGCCACGGGTACAGTAGCTTGAGTGCTTTTTCTAAAGGGGTAAAGAGGAGTAGCAACTAGGGCTTGAAGTGCCAAAGTACACCTAAAAAGTTTACACCTAAAAGTTGTTAGAATGGCTGACAATAGTAAAGAGAGTGAAATTAATGTTGATAACTTTGATTTTGCTAATGAGCAAGCTACTAATGATGCTCCGATGCTAGTTAACTATCTTGTTTCTAGGCTTCAACAAGCCATGGGCAATCCATCTCTCCAAAGTGAAGTGAAACGGCAGCTCCGTGCTCACGGGATTCTCCAAGCTCACCACCATGACGAGAGAACACCTAGGAAGCCTCCTTGTGAGACTTCCAAAAGAGGTCTCTCTCCGATTCGGGAAGAAGAAGAGAATCCATACAAAGGGCTCAAGAATTTACTTCTGGATGATGCATCTCCTTCCCAAAGGAGAACTCCAGAGCCTCCACCGAAGGAACGAGAAATAAGTGAGTCTCCCGCCACCTCGGCGGAGATGGCTCCACAAAGATGGTGGGATAAACGCTCTCCATCACCACCAAAGCGGAGAAGACCCTCGCACCCTTCTCCACACCATAATTCAAAGAGGGATGATAAAAAGCAAGAGAAGAAAAAGACGAGAAAGAGGACACCCTCTTCTCCATCTTCTTCATCCTCTTCCTCTTATGAAAGTGATGGTGAAGACGACGAAGATCAAGACAAGAAAAAGGCAAGAAAGTGGTCACCCTCTTCTCCACCTTCTTCAAATTCTTCACCTTCTGAAGAAAGTGATGGTGCAACCTTTGAACCATCAAAAAAAAAAGGCCATAGGAAATCCTATGCCGCATGGAAGAGGTCGTCCAAGCTGAAGAAGTTCAAAGAGGGAGGGAAGAGCATTTCTTTCCTTACCTATGATGGCACCTTTGGTGCTACGGACAAATTAAGTCTTGGCCTTTATCCAACAGTTTGATGCGGCATCTGGAGATGAGGGCTTCATGGAGTCCTCTAAGCTACGCCATGTAGCTATGCACTTTCAAAAGTCCGCGAGGAAATGGTGGTCTAGCCTACGAGCCAACGGTGAAGCTCTGCGAACATGGAAAGCTTTAAGAGCTTCCATTATGAAGCAGTTTTTGGCCACCGATGCCAAAGACAAAGTACTCACCGAATGGCGAAGCTTAAAGATCTCTCCCTATGAATCCATCCACAAATATGTAGACAGTTTTGGGACCTACAACTCAAAGCCACTGTCTTCAAAAAGTTGGATTTTGGAGAGCAAAAGCAACAATTTTGTGCGGGCTTAACCAAAGAAATGACGGAGTATGTCAACTCCCAAAGGCCACGTACCATATCGGTGGTAATACACCATACTATGGTGGCCTCTCGAATCAATTTCCAAATGGGGGCTAAAAGAAATAATAAGCCCACGGAAAACAAGGGTTCCAACGAGCCTAAGGTGAAGGACAATGTCCAAAAGTCTCCTAAGGCCAACTCCAACAAAGCTAAAGAGAAGGGAATTTACAAAGGTTAAAACAAACTCTCTCCTGAAGAGCTTGAGCGTTATCGCAAGGATAACCGGTGTTTCAAGTGCGGCGAACAAGGGAATGCGTACCGCGCTTGTCCCCAAAAGAACAACCGCCAAGATACTCCTAGAGCTACCTTGGTTGAAATCCAAGAGGAGGAGACTCACCAAATTCACCACAAAGGATCTCCTCTATGCAATGCTTGGGGAAAGGTAAGAGAACATGATGCTTTTATTCTCTTTGACCCTGGTTGACCCTGGTTCTACTCACAATTTTATATCTATAGAGTTGGCCACCAAGATAGGCATGCAAGCCTATGAGATGGGAGATGTTCTACCCGTAGATAGTGCTTTCAAGGGGCAAGAAGCTTCAGTCACTCCCTTAATCGGGAAATTGAGGCTTCATGTCCAAATCTATGTGGACAAAGATTACTTCTTTATCTCTCCTCTCAAGCATGAGGATGTAATCCTAAGGGAACCATGGTTTGATCGCCTGGCTGCCAATGTTAAATTCCCTAAAAGGAGAATCTCCTTTAAGTTTAGGGAAAAAGAAATGTATATAGATGCTAAGGAAATGGGTAACACTATCCCCATTGTACATACACCAGCTTTCAACAAGTCAATAAAGAGCTCTGTTTCCGTGTACATGATTTTTGTTAAAGATTCTCAAAAATGAACCTAATGCTTTAGCAAAAGAAAATAAAAGCAACCAAAAGGAATTAGAGTTATCCAATTTTTTCAAGGGGTTTCAAGATGTTTTTATTGACGACATTCCTTGTGAGCTACCTCCTAAACGAGGTAATGATGACCATGCAATTGAACTTCTTCCAAGAAGTTCACCGCCTAACAAACCTCCTTATAGAGTTTCTCAAGCTCAACAAGAGGAGATTATGCGGAAAGTGCATGAGTTAGTTGAGAAGGGCATGGTTAGTCCTAGCTCATCTCCATTTTGCTCACCTGTGCTATTAGTGCAAAAGAAAGACGGCACATAATATATGTGTGTCGACTATAGAGCACTAAATAGGATCACTATCAAGAATAGGTTTCCCGTTCCATGGGTAGAAGACCTATTTGATAAGCTACAAGGATTGACCTACTTTAGTAGGATTGACCCAAAAAGTGGCTATCATCAAATAAGGATAGTTGATCAAGACATTGTAAAGACCGCATTTTGCACCACATTTGGTCTTTACGAATACATTGTCATGCCTACAAGAGTATGTTTCTAAATGTGTGGTATGCCAAAAGACAAAATTTGATAGAGGGAAGCAACTTGGATTGCTTCAACCCTTGCCAATCCCTAATTCACCATGGGAGAGCATATCCATGGATTTATCATTTTATCTTTGGATTGCCTAAGTCTATCCATGGGAATACGGGAATATGGACGATAGTAGACAGGTTCAGTAAACAAGCTCATTTTAAACCTGTCAAAAAGACTATCAAAGCC
This sequence comes from Adiantum capillus-veneris, assembly GCF_014529385.1. NCBI lineage: Eukaryota > Viridiplantae > Streptophyta > Polypodiopsida > Polypodiales > Pteridaceae > Adiantum > Adiantum capillus-veneris. The sequence continues at coordinate 49,146,111 of NC_140937.1, forward strand.
CATCAAATGGCAACCCTCTTCATTTCAAAAAATTTCAAGTATGTCCATAGTGTTGGATAGAGATCCTAGAATGACCAGTAATTTCTGGAAGGGTCTCTTTGAGAATTTAGGGGCAAGGCTAAACTTCTCTTCGGCCTATCATCCACAAATGGATGGCCAAAGTGAAATAGCTAACCTAACAATTCTCGATCTACTAAAAGCCTATGTAACGGAAGTAGATAAAAGATCCCAATGGGAGAAGTACTTACCCTTAGTGGAGTATGCTTACAATAACACTGTACATACTTCCATGGGAAAAGCACCCTTCGAGGTAATTGAGGAAAGATCAAAAAGTCCCTTGCTACTTAAGGTACATGGGAAGATCTTCGTTGTAGATGAGTATAGCCGAGACCTACAGGAATCTTTTCAAAAGATTAAGGATGATATCTCTATCTCACAACAAAGGCAAAAGGCTGATGCTGACAAGCACAGAATAGCCCAAGCCTTTAAAGAAAATGATTGGGTCTTATTAAAATTTCCCAAGGCTCGATTAAGGCACACGACGGGCAAGAATCCTACGGGACACCAAAAGTACTATGCTAAACTAGCAAAAAGGTACTATGGTCCCTTCCAGATTCTTAGGCCAATCAATGAGATGGCCTATCAACTCAAGTTGCCCAATCATTGGCTCATACACAATGATTTTCCATGTGAGCCTATTAAAGCCTTACAAAGGAGAGCCACCTCAAGAACCAACTACTGAAGACCCTCCGGAGATCGAGGACCAAGAGGAGGTGATGCAGCCCGAGTTTATTCTCCGACATGAAGACAAGGTACTAAGAGGCGGTAAGATTATCCGACGATATCTTATTAAGTTTAAGAATTATCCTTTTGAAGATGCTAGATGTATGCAAGGCATACAATTAAAGGATAACCTAAACCTTGTAAATGCTTACAATGCTTCCCAAGAGTAAGCAAATGTACAAAATGTTAAAAATGAACAAAGTTTTTGTCTTATAAGACTCTCTTTTTCTTTATTATGCACAAAAATGAAGTAGTATGCATGCTTAGATCAAGTTTGCGGAGACCACATCTCCCAAACACCAAGTAGAGCTTGTCACTCTACTATGGAAGATTGATAGGACTAATGTGCAGACATGCTTGCGGCAACCTCAGGCTCTCAAGCACCAAATGGACTAGTCATCTATTGTGGAATGATGTCGTAGGGTAACATAGGGATCCTCTACCCACTAACAAAAGGACTCATGAATATGCTTTATCTTCTCTACACCATAGTCGAGGATGACTATGATTTCAAGAGAGAGGTAATGTCATAAAAATCAATATCTAATTCTCCTAAATGATTTTCTCATGTTAAAGTGATCATTTAATATGGGGAAGTGCCAGGGGAGAAAAAGCTAGAATATTGGTTAAGCTAGCAGACCGGCCACAGTAGGGATCCAAAGGAGGGAAAATAGGGATCCAAAGGGGGGGCCATCTGCAAAAGAGCAAAAAGACCCTAATGTTCCGCCCATTAAGACTTCCAAAATGCTAAGGTTCCAAAATTAAAAGGTTGTGTCTAAAGGTCTACCATGGGGGAATTGGATGCTTTGTGTGTGTCAAAAAATTATTTACAAATCCCTACTTAGGAGGGGGCAAGCCTTGCTTATAGGGGATGAGAGAGAAAGCCACAAAACACACAAAAGCTCCCTTTACACAAAGGGAATGAGGAACACATGTCAGCTCCCTAGGTCAGATGCCCACAAGGTGTACCCAATTCCTATTGGATGTCCTTGGAGGTGGAACAATGAGAATTTGACTAGAGTAAATTTATTTTAATTAATTTAAAAACATTTCATAAAAGAACCAATGAGAATAAAGTCCTCTAGAAGACTATTGGACAGTCTCCCAAGGGGTCCAATGAGCATTCAGCAGCCCCAATGGCTTGCCTGGTTCCTATTGGCCAAGAGGCAAAGGGGTCCAATGAGAGTTTAGTTGAATTATTAAATTACCTAAAGCTCTCACAAAAAGGGAAAGGGGGACACATGTCAGAAGGCTATCACTTATGCTACTTAATTGTCATTGGCTAGCCCTAGGGAGGTCCAATGAGAGGGTAGCAAGAGCAAATAGCAAGAGGGGTCTCCCAAGAGAGAGAGAGAGAGGGGGGGCTGATTATTGCAAGGAATTATTACACACACACTCACACAATCTCATGTGTGAAGTAAAGAAGACTCTCTCTCCTTCTCAAGCTTTAATGGAGAACTCATCACCTACTCCAAGCTTGTGAGATAGAAGCCTACATCAACACTCTCTTGGCATGTGGATGCAAATCCAACCAAGAGCCAAGCTTCAATGCATGCTCATCTCCTCTACCATGCTAATTACTAAGCTAAGCTATGCTAATATGAGTGATTATGTGAGGAGATGTACATCTTTCTCGTAAGAATACTCCTACTTCCTCTCAATCTACTCTCATACCCTGCTAGCTCTCACCATCTTCGAAGGTGTGTGAGGTCTTGGGTCTGAGACTGGGGATAATTGATGTTGTGTTTGATAAGTGTTTTTCTTAGTGCATGAAGCTTTCATCTTCATTGCACTAGCTAGTCTTGAAGGAACACAAAGAATTGTATTGTACAATGTCTCTCTTGATGGGAGAAACCATAATACAAAGCCTTTTGGAGGGGGGACCGGCTCCATGAAAATCTGGTCCTCAACTGTTGTCAATAGCTTAATTTCTCTCTCTTTTGAAAGTATTGTTCATGCTATCTAACTAGGTGTTATGCTTTTTGTTGCTCTCTCTCCACCCAAGCACTCTTGTAATTCTCATTAGGAATCTATTCTAATGAAATTCCCACTATGTTCATGCTAATTTCCGCTACACACAAGTTTTTAGGCCATTAAATGTTACAGGAATCAGGTTTGCAGACAAGGAATTGAAAGCTTGACAGGAGTTGCAATCAAGTCAAGAGGAAGAAACTGATAACAAGTCAATCCGATGGTAATTACTCTATCCAGGGCTTCACAAGTCTATATGACCCTTAGATCTGGTCGTATACTAGCAAACCAAGGCATATTTGGAGAGACCGCTAGTAGAGTATCCACCAAAGAGAGTGTGAATCAAGGCGGTCACTTGGACACTATCTTTAAAGAAGTCTTGGATACTTTTCAAAATCAACATTTGAAATGTCTTCCTATTTAACTCATTCAAGAACCAGAACGACACCACGATATACGCACATACTCACCTTTTATAAGACTAATGGACATGGAGCTCGTGTTTACCTGGATCCTAATGAAGAGGATGCCATTCACATTGATGACCATGACATAGAGTTTGAAGAGGAAATCAGGGCAACCAAACAAGGAGAAATGTATATGCATAAAAATGGAACTTAGTATTTGCAAGTTGAAAACCCTGATGTGATAGACAAGTGGGGTTAGAAGTAAATACCATAATTCCAAATATGGCAGCAAAAGAAGCACCACCAACTTTACAGTTCGAGGGATACGATCAAGTTGATTTGAAGCCTTTGAAATGGCTTAGCACAAATAATCCTAGGATCGGAGTCTATTGTTGGGAGGATAGAAATATCAAAAGATCTTCTATGGAATTCGCATGCCAAATCAGGACAGCTATATCTTCAAAATCAAAGACAAGGGTTCAGTAGATCTACCAACCTACCTATTTAGGGTTTGTTATAACAATAACTTTGTTATGATGAGTCATGAGTATGTAGAACAAACCAAATACCAAGGGTACTCTATAAGAGATTGGATATTGGTCTAAGGACCAGAAACTATTCCAAGAGAGGAACTCTACAAGAGATCTTTTGGGAGTAATGTTAAAAAACCCAAAACTATCTCATCACGAAGAAAACCGGGTGACACTAAATCTAGTCCGGGGCTACATGAGTCACTATTTCCAATAGACTGGTTTGAAGGACTCGGAACAGAAACAACTTCCTGGAGACCGGGCGTTGAACCAAATAGACGTGTCAGACCAGCTGATTTTCAAAAATGAGTCAAAAAATATAGTGGATCTAGGGATCCATATGACCACTTAGCAAGCTTTAAACAAGTACTAAGAGCATTACACATATTTGATTTCCATACTCAATTCGAGGGATTTGGAATGACATTAGAAGGAAAAGCATTGGCATGGTTTCAAAACATTCCACCAAGGTTAATCATGGACTTAAATACATTAACTCAAGGATTTGTAGTTGCATGTTCCAAAACAGGGATCAAACATAATATTGTAGTTGCATGTTCCAAAACGGGGATCAAACATAATACTGTAGCTCAAAATCTATAGCTTCAAACAGAGAAATAAGGTGAGTCTGTTAGGGATTGTGCAGCTAGAATGAAGCAATACATTGCAAGATACCTAGAACTAGAAATACCTGCAGAAGAAAGATTAGTATCATTGTTTCTAGAGAGACTTCTAAACAAAGAACTTCATGCTATATTGTATAGCAAGAAACATATGACCCTAGAAGAGTGTGTGTTGCTATTGACTTAGGAGACAATTGTGATATTTTCAATGAAGAAGATGTCCCTAAGAATAATCAAAGTGAGAAAACAGCATCCACCAAACCAGCACAAGTGGGAACTACTACTGTAGCACCGCTATAGCCATAGAAGACAAGCTCAAAAGGATAAATGAAATGACGAATAACATGCAAAAATCACCTATGAGGGGACCAAGGCAAGGGATACCTCAACAGGGACAACCAATTAGGTCACAGAAATGATGTGAAAATCGAGGGTAAATGGACCAACCATGAGACCAATAAGTGCTATTACCGACCAAAGTATGATGGGAATGTTCAATACGTGCCTATGAGGTCACAAGGACCACCAATGGGTATGGGAAGACCTCAACCCGTGTTGGGTCAACAACCTCCATATCCTTGACATAATGCAGTGCCTGTAAAGTATATGCATTTAGAGGAAGTCATAGATGAACAAGCACTAGTGCATGTTACACCCTATATTAAGCCTAGTCCATCTACTGTAATGGTAGAAGGAGATTGGTATAATTCACATCCACCACCAGTGGAAGAACCCATGACTTATACTACACCAGAGCTTGCACCGATATACTATGTAGCTAGCAAGGTGTTAGACCTCTGATGGTAAGACCCATGATTAAGCTAAGAACTGGAAACTGTCATAACTGTGGTGCAGATGATCACTGGAAAAATGAATTCCCAGAGCCTAACAAGAACATTAAGCCAATTGAAGCTTTCTATATACAATGTTGTAAAAAGGGAGGACACTTCCCTGAAGATTGTACAAAAAATTTGTTAAACAATGGTAAAGCAGTAGTGAACGTAGTCCAAGTGATACCTAGTAGCTCATCTGTGAGTGAACCTATTCTTCCAATCAACGTAATCACCAGAGCCCATGCTAAGAAAAAGAAACATAACTCCTTTGATGATTTGGAAAATACTAAAAGTTCCTCTCACAAGACCAAGTGAAGCAGAAGCCAAAGATATGAGATGAGAAAACAAAAACAAAGGGCTGAAATCGAGGGGAAAGCCAAGAAACTATTCCAGGAAAAAGTGAAGAAACTGGAAGTAAAATCAAGGAAACCACAGTGAAATTTGGGGGATCAATTTTGGTAGAGAAAATTTTTGAGCCATTCAATGCATCCTTGGAAGCTTACCAAGTGGGGACTTAAAGCAAGCCAAAACATGGAAAACAAATGGAAAAACTATCCTTCTCCAGATATCAAAATCTGGTAAGAATTACTCAAGAGATGCTAGAAAAACAAAAACCCAAGCTCAAGAGTATAGCAAAACCTGAGGAGCTTGTGGTAGGAACCAGTTAAAGAGAAATTGGAAGTGGTGGTAGAACCCCACCTTAAAACTAAAGAGCCAGAAGTCATAGTGTTTGACAGTGAAGATGCTTTAGATGGAATTCCGTTTGTAGAAGAAGACTGGCCATGACACTTATGGGAAAAATTTAGAGAGATTAATGATGGGAGCCTAACTTTGAAGTCAGCTCCTATAGAGGAAGTTTGGTTGGACTATCTATCTCCTGATATGGACATGGTTGTACAATCCTTGTATGGGGATTGCGGCTCTGAACCTTCAAGATTGTCTAAACCAATGACTCTGAAAACACTACCCTCTTGCTTGGGAGATAACGACCCGATAACGAAGATGAATCCATAGTGTGTAAAACCACTCAGATAAAAATACCAAAACGGATCCTAGAGGTAGACAACCTCCATTCAATCATTTCTACACTAATTCAATGCACTCTTACTTTAGGAGAACTGTTAAAAATCAGACCATATCTATGGAATGATCTATAGAAAACTCTACAGAAGATGGGGATAACAGGACTAATTGTGAAAAATTTGAAAAAATTGAAACACGAATTGGATAACAAAGAGATTAGATCCGTTCCAATGAACAAAGTCGAAGAATATTACGAAGGGGAAGAAGGAAACACAACCCTTCCAGTGAGATATAATGATATAGAAACCATGGCAATACTGGATAGTGGGGCAGGCATAACCATAGCCACAAAAGAAATATGGGAATCATGGGGAAAACCAGCCATTAGACAAACTTGAATGAAATTGCAATTTTCTAATGGACACATTGAAAAACCTTTAGGAATGCTTAAAAAAGTGATAGTTAGTTCCAGTGGAATTGATTATCAACATAGGTTTGCAATAGTGGATTTTGGAAAGAAACTCAATTATGAAATCATCTTGGGAAGACCTTTCATGCAACAAGTACAACTCATCCAGGATTGGGAAAACAACTATCTGTACTTGAAGCAAGTGGGATCAATAACAAAGGTTAATCTAAAAGATCACACTTATAGAGATGTCATGAAAACACCCATACAAGAATTTGACTCAATTATGAAATCATCTTGGGAAGACCTTTCATGCAACAAGTACAACTCATCCAGGATTGGGAAAACAACTATCTGTACTTGAAGCAAGTGGGATCAATAACAAAGGTTAATCTAAAAGATCACACTTATAGAGATGTCATGAAAACACCCATACAAGAATTTGACTCAGTCTCTTTGGCTGAAAAACTATACTTTCATCTTGGTTGAACAAAGACACACCTATTTGGAGCCTCAGAAAACAGGAGCTTGAAAAGAGAAGAATGCATCTTAGAAAGGCATTGCAGAGATGAAGCCTATGTACGTGAATCCTTCCCGGAGCATTTGTTTGAGCCATTTGAGTGGACTCAAATTTAAGCAACAATGGATGTGTGTGTAAATACGTCTATGCCTACTCAATTTTGCAATGAGAACAACTATGAGATATTTTCCATACAAATTATCTCAACCCTTCACATTGAAGATGAGATTCAAGAATCCAAGGACTTTATGAAAGCTTAACAAGTCTTTTCCGACCTATAATATGATGCAACAGATGAGTTAGAAGAACATTCAGCTACCTCAGACGATTCGGGGTCGAAAAAAAAACATGTGAGAGCTAAACTACTTATGAAAGGAGGGGAGGAAAAGTTTTTTGACTTTCCAAACCAGAAACCGAGAAGACAAAAGTGGTATAGAAGAAAAAGAGACACGAGAAACTTGAAATCTAGACCTATGCCATTAGTCTCTAGTAGAATACTATATGATGCAAATAGATGCACATGATTATGTCGAAGACAAAATGACTGGTAGATATCCTTTAAACGAAAAGAAAAAAATAATATCAAAAACATTAAGAAAAACTAGAAAGGAAACTCAAGAAAAACCTAATTACCAAGAGAAGGATGAAGGAGTACGAGCGGAAGTGCGACGCGAGAGAGAGTGCGAGAAGAAGAGCACGACGATATGGTGAACTCGCTCTATTGTAATGTGTAGAGCATAGTGAGTTCTTATTAGGTTTTAACGAAAGAATATGTGTACATACCTGGCGGCCTGCCCACTTACCTGGGCGACCACATTGGGCTTTATACCCCAACAACCTCCCACTTAAACTCCAATGTGGTACTTTAAGTGTGAGAGAAGCTACTATACAAGCTAATATACAAGAGATGTAGAGAAGTGATGTACTACCCTACACCTATCTGCTTGCGAAAATGCGCAAAGCTCTCTGAGGGAAGTCCTTTTGTAAGTAGATCAGCAGGATTTTCTGTGGTGTGAACTTTGACAAGCTGAAGTTGCTTATCCTCGAGCATTTCCCTGATGAAATGATACTTCACATCCACATGCTTTGTCTTTGAGTGATAAACTGGATTGCGAGCCAATTGTATAGCACTTTGACTATCACAATATAACACAGGCATCTCTTCTTTGATTCCCAAATCTGTTACTAGTTGATTAAGCCAAATTGATTCTTTGCATGCCTCTGATGCTGCAACATATTCAGCCTCTGTAGTAGACTGAGTAACACAATCTTGTAATCTAGAACGCCATGATACTGCTCCACCAGCCAATCTAAAGACATACCTTGACGTAGACCTTCGGTTGTCTAAGTCACCTGCATAATCTGAGTCTGTAAAACCCTTTACACTTAGCTCCTGACTCCCATAGCATATACGCATACTCTTTGTAGCTTTCAGGTATCTCAATATTCCTTTCACTGCCTCCCAATGTTTCTTGCCTGGGTTTGACATGTATCGACTTACTACTCCCACTGCAAATGCAATGTCTGGGCGAGTAGCAATCATTGCATACATCAAACTACCCACTGCAGGCGCATATGGAATCTTATCCATTTCGGCATGTTCTTCCTCAGACACAGGACAATCTTGTTTGCTAAGTTTCACATATGGTGGCAATGGAACACTCAATGCCTTTCCCTTCTCCATATTGAAACATTGCAAAACCTTGTCAATATACTCTGTTTGAGATAACCAAATCAACTTCCTTGATCTGTCTCTCTCAATGCGCATACCAAGTATATGACTTGCCTCACCCATGTCTTTCATGTCAAACGATTTTGCCATCTTTGACTTCAAAGCTGAAATTTCTTCCAAGTGTTTGCCAGCAATCAACATGTCATCCACATACAAAATAAGGATCAGCCAACTGCCATCCTTAGCCTTCTTTGTATATAGACAGTGATCGAACTCACTACGTTTGTAGCCTTGAGAAAGCATAAACTTGTGGAATTTATGGTACCATGCCCTCGGTGATTGTTTTAAGCCATAAAGACTCTTTAACAACTGGCATACCCAATCTTCCTTGCCTTTCTCAACAAACCCTTCTGGCTGCTGCATGTAAATTTCCACATCTAAATCACCATGCAAGAACGCTGTCTTGACATCCATTTGGTGCAACACCAAATCTAATATGGCAACCAATGCAAGAAAGCATCTCAATGTAGTCATCTTGACCACCGGAGAGAAGACTTCATCAAAGTCAATGCCTTGTTCTTGCTTAAAGCCCTTGGCAACAAGCCTTGCTTTGTACTTTGGCTGACTATCATGAGCGGTGATCTTATACCTGTAAACCCATTTACAAGGTAGAGCCTTTTTGCCCCATGGTAATTTAACTAGCTTCCATGTCTGGTTTTTATGCAGAGCTGTCATCTTTGACTGCATGGCCAATTGCCAATTCCCGGAGTCCTTCATTTGCACTCCTTCCTTGTAACATGAAGGCTCATTGCAATCAGTCAACATGACATAGTTCATAGATGGAACAAACCTATCAGGAGGTCACGTGACACGTCCAGATCTACGCACAATAGGTGGCTCAGGCTCAGCCACAACCTGTGGTTCCAATCTATCATGTCCTTGCTCCTCTTGAGCCCTGACATTTTGTCTTGCACGTGCAAGTCCATCTTCTTGGAAGACAACTCTTCTAATCTCCTCAACCCTCTCTGGTTTACAATGATATTTGGATTCATTAAAGTGAACATCATTGCTGCAGACAACCTTTCTGGATTCGGGATCCCAAAGTCTGTACCCCATCTCACCAGAATTACCATAGCCTAGAAAGATGCACTTTCTACTCTTTGGCTCAAGTTTGTTCTTAAATTCCTTTGGAACGTGAGTATATGCCTCACAGCCAAAGACTCTGAGATGCTTGTATGAGGGCATTTTGCCTGACCATACCATCTCTTGCACTGAATCCTTCTGCAAACCTTGCTAGGAGATCTATTTACAAGATGAACAATTGTTGATACAGCTTCAGCCCAAAACCCATTTGGCAGTTGTGCATTAGACAACATACTTTTGACCTTTTCTTGTATGGTCCTATTCATCCTCTCAGCAACACCATTTTGAGGAGGATTGTAAGGAGCGGTAAGTTCACGTTTTATACCTTTTGACTCACAAAAGTCCTGAAAGGCCTTTGAAACATACTCTCCACCATTGTCAGTGCATAAGCATTTAAGCTTCTTGCCACTCTGATTCTCCACAAGTGTCACAAACGTTTTGAAAACACTAAACGCTTCATCCTTGTGCTTGAGAAAGTAAACCCATACTTTCCTCGAGTAATCATCTATAAATGTCATAAAGTAAGAAGCTCCCCCTAGAGATAGGTTAGGCATAGGTCCACACAAATCACTATGAACAAGTGCCAACTGTGTATCTCTTCTACTGCTTCTATGCTTATGTGGCTGCTGTGTTTGCTTACCATACAGACAATGTTCACAGAATTCAAAATCATTAAATGAAAAGCCAGGCAAATAACCAGAACGAGACAAGATTTCCATTCCCTTCTTGGACATATGTCCTAACCGGCTATGCCACAAAGAAACGTTCGGCTGCTCGGTTACATTGATTACATTTTTAGAGACATTTGATACATAAATCATGTAAAGTCCTCCAGACTTTACTCCATGTGCTACTGTCATAGAACCCTTGGATATCTTCCACATGTTCTGTCCAAAAGTGGTGACGTAGCCAGCATCATCAAGTAAACCTGTGCTGATCAAGCTCTTTGTAATTGCGGGAACATGTCTCACATTCTTCAGCGTGAAAGAAGAGCCATTCTGAAACTTCAATTGAACATCTCCAACACCTAAGATCTCACATGTCTGCCCATTGCCTAGCCGAACATGATCTTTAGTGGTCACATAAGAGGTAAACCACTCCTTGTTTGGAGACACATGAAGTGATGCCCCTGAGTCTATAATCCAGTCACTCAGTGCATTTCCATCAGATGCTGTAAGAAGAGCTGAGTCCATTGTATTCTTCAAGAAGTAGATGTCTCCTGACACTAGACTGTCATCCTCTGCAACAGTGTTTGTCACATTTATTTCTTGAATCTTCACTGAGGACTTGTTCTTCTCACCATGGTCTTCAGCTTTCTCTTTGCCTTTTTCTACTTTCCATTCTCTGCAGTCTCTTTTCATGTGACCCTTCTTGCCACAATGGTAGCATTCTATGTCACTCTTGCCTTTAGCACTGCGGGACTTGCTACGAGACTGATTCCTCTTTCCACCTTTGTACTTTTCTTTGGTCCTTCCCCTGACAACTAAGGCTGTTCCTTTGCCTTTGTCCATTGTCTTTCTATTGGTTTCTTCAGTAAGCAGACTTCCTTCTACACCTGCTATGTTCAAACCATCTGGAGGTGCAGAATTACTCAAAGTTGTGCGAAAAGTGTCCCAACTTTCCGGCAATGTGATCAACAGGAACATAGCTCTAACAGGTTCATCAAACTTGACACCTTGAGCTGACAACTGACTATAGATTGTGTTGAATTCATTCAGATGATTGGACATAGGTGTCCCTTCTTTCATCTTCAAGTCAACAAGCTTCTTAAGCCAGTATACCTGTGAAGCTGCACTCTGCTTCTCATAAAGATCACTCAGCTTTAACCATGCTTGATAAGCCGACATCTCGTCTGCTACATTGAAGTAAACGCTTTCTGCCAAAGTCAGCATAATGGTAGAAAGTGCCAATTTATCCATTTCGCTCCATTCATCTTCGTCCATATCTTCTGGTTTTATCCCCTTGAGCTTTATAGGTTTTATCTGCTTCTTTTGTACCAACACGTGCCAAATCTGCTTCTTCCACAATGGGAAATTGGTTCCATCCAGCTTCTTGATATTGTAAAGAGCAGTGTCCTATGATCCATCCATAGCTACGCTTCACAGTAGTTTACTTTCCTGGGAAAAATTCGGCAGAGTTTCCCCTGTAAACTGACCTCTGAACCAATATCAACCTGTCAAATGAACCAAGAAAGCTTCAGATTTTGCATAAATTTTGGCAGAGTCTCCTTTGTAAAATGGCTCTGGTGTACTCAAAAAACAGACCAAAAACAGCTCAAAAAACCACTGTCTCTCTGACACTGTAAGCTGCGGGTAAACCTGTCATGCACCTGTACTGTCTCTGACTGTCCTGTCACTGTCCTGTAATCATAGACTGCGACAATGCCTCAACGGCAGTAAAGCAAAGATGCAATCCCCCAACTGTCTAACTCACAGTCAATACATCCTAGCTGCCTATCTAAGGGTGCTCGAGGGATCGCTCCAAGACCTGTATCATCGAAAGAATCTCAACATTCGAGAATCCCCCAGCTCAATAAAACCTCACTCGACCCTCAACAAAGGCTGCAGTAAATCTGACAATACATAGACTTCCCACAAAGTCATACATCCACAAATTTCCCACTGTATGCTGTAACTACTGCGGCGGTTGTTTGCTGCGTGACTCATAGCCAGCAAACCCTCAACAGACATACATCATCTTTGACAATACATCCCATGTGGAAGTACCTGCAATGTCAGGATGAAATCTGGAATATCAAGCAGCAAACACAAGCTACCTAATGAACTAGTGGATGTCGCCTACAGTCTGTGTGTAGATGCGCCCGTGTCGTATGTGACACACCTCCAAGAACTATGAGCCGTCCTTCGATATGTAGACAGCCACAAATCAACACTCTGGGAGTGTCGATATCCTCAGCACCTACAGTCGTAGGCCAAAATCCCCAAATTTGCAGAGTCGGATCTACACCCGTCGAGACCACGTAGTCAAAAATGGCCTGCACAAACCTTTGTCGAAGCCGAACGGTGGCCGAGATGACCTCAGAATGAAAATCTGAGAACACCAAGCCCTTCGGGCTTGCTCACAGGATTTGGGGCCGTGTCTTCGCCTGTCGAATTCACTCCAATCTGAGTTGGTGACTCTAGCCTCCTGCGGTGCTACCCCGAGCCTCGATCTGAGCTCTGATACCAGTTGAAGTAGTACGAGCGGAAGTGCGATGCGAGAGAGAGAGTGCGAGAAGAAGAGCACGACGATATGATGAACTCGCTCTACTATAATGTGTAGAGCATAGTGAGTTCTTATTAGGTTTTAACGAAAGAATATGTGTACATACCTGGCGGCCCGCCCACTTACCTGGGCGACCACATTGGGCTTTATACCCCAACAAAGGATTCATCCATGACACGAGTTGAAGAAAGAAAGAAGTATCAAGAGTTGAAGAAAGCTGTAAAGGAGATGTATACCATTGAAATGGAAACCACTAAGGAGGAAGGTAAAGATGTAATGAGTGTTCCATCCCATTACAAGAAATATACTCTCCAAGACCGAAAGATCATAGTCGAACAACCTGTCATGGAACTAATAAAAGAGAGTGAGTCCTATGAAGGACCTAAAAATGCAAAAAAGATAGATCTGGCCGAACCAGGAGAAGAGCCAAGACCTGCCTACATTGCAAACGACCTGACGGAAGAAGAATAGGAGCTTTTGTTAATCCAACTGAAAGAATACCAAGATTTCTTTGCTTGGTCTTATAAGGATCTCAAGGGTGTTGACCCAGAAATTTGTCAGCATACTATACCTATGAGAGATGATGCAAAACCAAGCAGACAAAGACCATATACTTATAATGAAACATTTTCCACGAACATCAAAGAAGAGATAGAAAAGCTAAAGGAAGCCGAATTCATTTATGAAATTGAACACACAAATTGGGTGTCTTCAATTGCAGTAGTACCCAAGAAAAATGGAAAATTAAGGGTGTGTGTCAATCTCAAGAAAGTGAATGCAGCTACCATTAGAGACAACTTTCCTCTTCCAATCACTAAGCATGTTTTAGAACGAGTTGTAGGAAAATAATCTTACAGTATTTAGATGGCTTTTCGGAATACAATCAACTTTTGGTTGATCCCAAAGATCAGCATAAAACTACCTTTGCAACTGAATGGGGTATTTTTGCCTATCGAGTTATGCCTTTTGGGTTAACTAATGCTCCTGCCACCTTTCAAAGATTGATGAGCCATGCGTTTAAGTAATACATTTGGAATTTCTTGGAGTATATATGGATGATCTATGTGTACATTCATCAATCCGGGCTAATCATTTTGAACACCTCAAAAAGTAGACTTTATAGGATCTGTTTAAATGTAGACTTTATAGGATTTGCTTAAATCCTGAAAAGTGCACATTTATGGGCAGACAAGGAAAACTTGTTGGACATATAGTGTCCAAAAATTTCCTAGCTACTGATATGGATAAAATTCATGTTATTGTTGAATTTCCTAGACTGACAACAATCAAAGGGGTTCAAGCTTTCATGGGAGATTGTGGATATTACTCGCGATTCATTTACATGTACACTATAATTGCAAAACCCATGTATAGCTTAAATTACACTCTTTGAATGGACTGATGAGTGTGAAGAATCCTTCATGAAACTTAAACAAGCTCTCACTTCAGCCCCAATATTGAAAGCACCAGACTGGAATAAGATATTCCACATACATGTAGATTCTTCTAATTTTTCCATTGGGTGTCCCAGGAGACAGAAAAATTGATTTTTCTATTTCTTATGCTAGTAGACAGTTGGATATGGTAGAGAAAAACTATACAACCATTGAAATGGAAGGATTAGGAATGATATGCCGTAAAAAAGTATAGACATTACCTATTAGCTAACAAATTTGTGTTCTTTGTGGACCACCAAGCCTTATTGTACTTGGTCAACAAGCCATGCAACACAAGAAGAATAGTGAGATGGTTGATCATTCTTTTAGAGTCTGATTTCAATGTAGTTGTGAAAAAGGGCACCACTCATCAAAGAGCAAATTATTTATCAAGGATTATTTCAGGTGAATCACCAGAGGGAGTAGATGATGATTTACTAGACGCATATATGTTCTCCGTGGAAATGATACCTCTATGGTCGGAAAATATGGTATCATTGATGACCATAGCTCAAGTGGATTCAAAAATATCACTTCCTATTACAACAGGATTAATTGAGCGATCAGCTATATATCAATTACTAGCTGGAAGGCTGTACAAAAGAAATCGAGATGGAATATTGCTTTTGTGTATTAATCCTGAGGAGAAAACCTAATACCTAAGTCAAGCACATATTACCATAGTGGGACTTACTTGGAGTATTTTGGCCAACCATGAGGAGTGATGTTTACTCATTTGTTTAAAAAATGTCCTCAATGCCAGAAACAAGCACCCATACCTTATGTGACATTGATTCTAGTATTTTGGAACCATGAGAGTGATACTCATTTACTTTAAAAAATTCCTCATACAGAAACAAGCACCATATTAGTGACATTGTCACTTGTTCTAAGTGGAGTAATATCTTACTTACTTATAAAGCAATCTGATATGGAAGAGCAATCATATGGTGGGCCGACACTTTTTGCAGATGCCAAAGAATATGTTCAAAGGTGTGATGCATGTCAACGAGAAAAAATGCCAACTCGTGTAGATAGCATGCCTTTAAGACCAATGATGGGGGATAGAGCTTTTGCAAAATGGGGTATAGACTTTGTTGGGCCAATCCAACCACCTACTTATAGAACCCAATCTCAATATATCATTGTAGCTACGGACTATTTGACCAAGTGGGCAGAGGCTAAGGCAACCCAAAAGAATGATGCCAGAACCACAGCCGCATTCTTGTATGAGAATTTGTTCACAAGATATGGACTGCCAATAGAAATTGTCAGTGATAGGGGAACTCATTTCCTCAATGAGGTAATTGAGTATCTTCTTAATGAATTTATGCTCATCCATAACAAATTGGCTCCCTATCACCCACAAGCAAATGGACAAGTAGAGCATACGAATAAAATTCTTAGCTCAATAACTAAAGTGGTTAGTTCGGGACATATTGATTGGGAAATGAATCTCCATGCCGCTCTATGGGCTTATAGAGTTTCATTCAAGACAGCTTTAATGTACACCCTTTAACCTTGTTCATGGTCTTGACGCCATACTGTCAATAGAATTTCTATTGCCGACACTAAGGTAGCTAAGGATCTTGAGTGGACTGGACATGAATTGTCAGAGAGGCTTGAAGATTTAAAAAAGCTTGATGAGCAAAGGCTAACACCTGATGTAGCTCACATCTATGCACAAAAGCAGAAACAAAAACAGTTTTTTGATTTCCATTTAGTTACAAAAATCTTCAAAAAAGGGGACTTAGTTCTAGTCTACTCCCATAAGCAACACATTCCTAAGTTTAAGAAAAAGGGAAACGGATCATTTATCATTGAAGACGTATCCCCAAGTGGAGCATTTAACTTGTACCTTAGATGGTGAACCAATGGCTAATTGGATTAGTGGATGCCGTTTAACACTAGGTTGGTAACCTAACTGGACATAAAAGTGTCCTTTCAGGGTTTTGAAAAAAACCTCCAAAACCATAGTAGATCCACTCATTTTGTAAAATCCTTTCATGAGGTTATAGTTCAAGGACTACTACACATGTAAAAAATAAGAAACTTGTAAAATTTCTAATCTTTTGGTCACACCAAGCCTCCAAAGTTGATGGACCAGTACATTTTCATCAAAACAGTCATTTCTTACATTTTGTTGCATAAAAATAAGATTAGGGATTTTTGTAGGACTTGAGATAAATTCCCTAGTTAACTTCAATGGGTTGGTGATCAGAACATATGATTGCTTCTCACTCACTATTTTTTGTTTTGCCAAAAGAAATAGGTACAAAAAAGTTGAATTTTTACCATTCTGCAAACCTATCATCAAAGTTTCTATAGCCACGCTCAATACAAATAATCCTTTAGGTTCATAAGGAGCCATGGAGCATGTCAAAAGAATATTACATCTCTTACCAAGGGGAGTCTTGGGGACAAAGATGAAGTGCTAAATACAGCAAACATGAAAAAACTGGTTTCAACATTATGAGTTGTAGAATCCCATAGAAACTATTCAATATCTAGCCAAATTTGATCCTTATGACTAGATATGGTTACTACCTACAAAATGCATGTAGTTGTCACAAGAAACTAACAATATTGAAAAAGCTATACTTGATATACTAGAATGTTTCGTTTTCTTCTGTAATTGAAAAAATCAACCATCGTTGCCTACTATGCAAAATAGGGTATTAGGTGCTCCAAAACTCAAGGAATATTAGCTTTATGTTACAATATGCGACATAAAAATCAAAACTGCATTTGGATATCATGAAAGCCACCAAAAAAATCATAGAAGAGCTAAAATTGGCTAAAAAACAGGATTTGACAATTTTTGTAATTTGGTCATAACTTACAACTTTAACATTTATTTCTCCCTAGAAGCATCAGGACATGTTGAGGACTACTAAAGATAGTTCTCTAGCATTATAGACCTCACAAACATGAATTCTAGAGTGGTATAGTTGCAAAAAGTTGAAAAAAGCCAAAAACAGGACCCTTTTTTTCACACAGTTTAGGTTGTGAAATGTTGTGCAAGGACAAGGTTAAAGATGGAATTGATATTCCAAAAAAATGTCGAGTTTTTTTCAGCTCATGAGACAACTTTCTAGATAGATAGCACCTCAAAATACATTTTGAAACTCTTGACATAATTCAAGGAAAATGGTCACTTAACAGGACATTAAAGTGTCCCAAGACATAAAAGTGTCCCATTACCAACCTAGTGTTAAAGAAGTACAATTTGCCACTAACCAATGAGTTGCTAGAAAAGATGCATGCAGCAAATCAGAGAAATATGAAACAACAGCAGGTCATTGATGAAGCCCAAGAGAAAGCTCGGCTTTGAGTACTCAAAAGGAAGGCTACTCTCAAAAATCAACAAATACCTATTCCCATCAACACTTTGGAACTAGATGACTGACTATGGGAATTAAAGAAGGATGCAGTGTCAACGGATGATGAATGGTTAGATGGACTGGACCTTCACATCAAAGAACAATTGAACAATCATAGCACAAATGCATTGGTCGATATAGAAGCTTGAGTAAATGCAGTCAGTTATTCCACGTAGAGGAAAGCAACAGATCAGTCTTTGACATCAGGAATATCAGCTATTAAAGGATGCAACAAGGACCCAACACCGCACTGGGAGTAGTCAACTTAAATGTGATAGTACATGGATGTTCATACCCTCATCAATTTTTATGCTTACCAGATAAACACATGAATGAAAAAATGATTCTTGGAATCTCATGGATCCGGACGTACAAGGCAGTAACGGATTGTGACACCAATCAACTCAAGCTATCACCTAAAGGCGGACAACTCATTGTGCTAATTGCACCAAGCAAAGAGGAATGGAAAAGAGATTACCAGCAGAACAACCCACAAAGCAATCAATCACCTCCATCATATACACAACCAAATGCTACAAGTAGCATGCAAGGAGTCAGGCAGATCTGGGTACCAAAAGCACAACTTAAGGACAATCCGTTTCACCTTTGGGTGCCCAAAACATCATCTAATGTACCAAAGACGGTTCGGAGGTTCAAAACACAAATAAGAGCATCTTCAAGAAGGGAACCTAAAACACGATGGATTTGGAGGAAGGAGCACTTATCTTCTCCGCAAACTGTAAAATCGATGAAGCAGTGGAGAGTTAAGTCTCAAAACACTCAACCACAACATTCTTTGAAGAAAAACCAAGATACCAATGGTGAGTTAAATCTCAACAACCATCATTATTGATACCGGCAGCTCAGAAAATCAGCATGCCAAAGCATCTTGACGGTACAATAAAGCAAAGAGCACACAAGCTACAAGATTTGCTCTTTGGGAAACAGCAAACAACGAAAACCTCGACCTTAGAAACCCTTGAGCTAATTACTCAAGACCCAACTCTTGCACAACATAATGATTTGAATTGCATTGATGTTCACAGCATGGTAGAGCCAACCAATGCGATGCATAGACACAATTGTTCAACCCATGCACACAATCGTCCCGGAGTACGCCATCTAGGAGGGGTGGAAGGGAATTAAGTAATTAAGGGCAATGTTTAAAGAAGAAGGAAAAAGTTGGATGTTAACGTGTGATTTTTTGCAAAATTACCTAATATTGCCCTTAACAAGTCATCAACAAGGGAAATTTAAATGGTAACATCTCCCCGATGAGTGTAAATAGAATATATACTACCAAAAAGTCATCAAAAGATGGTCTTTTTTTTTGTTATTTTCATCATTTTTCCTTGATATTGGAACTAAAAAATGGAGAAATCCACCAAAAAACAATAAAGCAGTATTTCTCAATGAATTTTCTTAATTATTGATTTTTCACTTTGCTTTTTTTACTGTAGTTTATTATCTTCTTTTATTTTTTCAATAAGCAGGTCAAAAATTAATAATAAATAGCAAATGAGCTCAGATGGAGAAACTAAAGATACGCCGATGATCAAAAGTATAAGGCAGACATGCACAAAAAATTTCAATCGAATCGACAGATGGAAGCGGGAAGCCTAACTTAAGCTGTCAAGGACTACTTTCGCAATTTTTTGCAAAATGAGCTAACGAAATCCGATTGAAGAATTTTTTGAGTCTAACATAGATTTCATGGCCTAGAAGGACTAACAGGGGAATCTGGGGGAAAATAGTTTGGGAAGTCCGAGTATAGATATCCAAGGTAGCCCAAAATCACATCATTTCCACTAGTCACTCTTGGAGGAGAGAGCTCTATGCCTTCTTCGCGCTCGATTTTCGGAGTCTACAGTCGTCCATGTATAGCGTCGTCTCACACGAGATATGAAGGGTAAGTTCTAAGCTTATCAATGAACAATTTATATGGCTAGGTAGCAAGTCTAGGCTCAGGAAAAAAACCCTAGAAACCCAGTTGTGCACAAAGTCCTACAATACAAAATTGACCATAGCGGCCTGTCAGCTCAACCGAATTGGACGAGACTTGAATTGTAGCATGCCTTTATAGAATAGAACATTTTCATATCACCAAATGGGGGTTCCAAGTAAATAATGTAGGTTTTTGCCACCATAAGCCAGAATTGCATTCTGACTCCATAGGCAGCTTATAGAGTGGGTATATACACAATGTACCTAGATGGTTTCATGGAAACAATCAAGGAAAGCTCTCGAACAACAGAAAACGGCTTGGAGGCTACACAGCGTCAAATTTGACATATGAAGTCAAACTGACTCCAAATGGGTCAAAACTGGATGGGTAGCATCAAGACTATGTAGTGGACAAGTCCATAGCTTCAAAAGTGACTAACCAACTCCACATGCCATCTAATCACAAAAATGATGATTTTAGAGTCGACAAGAGCACGAAGTGATGCCGACACGACATAACTTTACCAAATTCATTTTCGGACTTGTTTTAGATGTATTAAATATGTGTAGGTCATCAAATTGTCAAGACTTGCAAAAAAAATTGACAGCTGTGAATAATCACGATTATTTATTTTTGTGCTTGTTTGGCTTTAAATTAATCTCTTCACTTCGCCTATCACTTGTACACATCTATTACATGCCACATGTCAAGTATGAGCCAAAATGATGAAGAAAAACTTTGAAATTGTCAAAAAACGCACCAAAGTCTTTTCAATCCAATTTTTGAGTTAAATGTCACATTTTTTGATCCAAATTACCCCATATCTCATCCACAGAGTCTACATCATGCCTAGAACCAAGTTGCAACAAAAAATGCACATTTTGATGAAAAAGTTAATAATCGAGATTATTTACTTTTTTGCCAAAATGGGTGCAATCTGCAACTTTGACCTTATGGGGCCAAAGAACATGATGTCCCAAGCCCACAAATCAAGTTTGAGCAAATTTGGATCTCAAAAACTCAAAATCTCTTTATATCTACTGTTTCAGAGTATGAAAGCCTAAATCTGGCACCATTTCTACCCAATGCACTCAAATGAGCCCACACTTCACCCAGAGTACCTAAATTCCATATGTTTCAAGCTTATCATGTCAAAAATGCAAAAAGTTGGAAAAAATCCCCAGCTGTAAATAATCATGATTCTTTACTTTTGTTGTAGTTTTTGCTTGAATTACATGATTTTGATCTCTACAAGTTTTTTGTGCATCTATGCATGCTCTAAAATTGATTTGAAGCAAAATGGACATCATTTGTCAGCAATTTAGAATCAGGGCATTTCAGAGCGGAATTTGTAAAATTTTCTAACTTTGACAGTGTATTCACTTAACATGAGCAATCCAAGCTGCCGAGAAGGCAAATGAAAGGGTGTCCCACAAAGAAAAGTTGCAAGAGTTGCCACCATATCAATTAGATCCAAGCTCAGTGAAGACAGTAAAAGCAACTTACTTGTCTAAAGAACTGCTCAAAGAAAACAACACAACGGTTTTTACTGGCAGATTCAAGAGCGAAGAAGGACACCAAGTAGGACTGAAAATGCTACCAAAGGAGATTTATGATGTAGCTGCTAAGCCAAACACCAAGGAAGCCAACAGAAGGCTAGGCCTAAGAGATTTCTACGACCAGGAACCATGCGGTGTGGATTTCTAGAAGGCATATGAATTACTATCCACGATCAAAGAAGATGGGTCAGCCCAAATCACCAATCAACAAGGGCAAAAGGTACAAGTGGTAATCATGAAAGAGATAGTGATTGAGGCATTGAAGCTGCCAACAGAAGGTATGACGATGCGGGCCACAAATAGAAAGACAACAAGTACTTTTACCAAAGATACTGTTGCTGCCACCTTTTTTTATTTCATCCAAAGACAAGTGGAAGAACCAGCTTGCCTCTACCATCAACATTTCCACTTCCTATCAAAGAGACCGCCACAGTACACAACTCCAAACCATGCAGTTGCGACTACCTTCACTCAAGTATTGAAGTTGACAACCAGGCAGACAATTGATCATGCACAGTATATGCTTACAACACTGAAGGGCATGAAGAAAGAGGCAAGATCACATATCTGGGCACTCTAGAAGTGCTAACAAGGATAGCATATCATGCTATTGGAATGGCCGACAATTTGCCACCAGCCCTAGATCAGAACACCTGGATCGTGTCCACTCAACCTTCTCCAAGAACCACTCGATCAACAAAGAGAGTGTACAAGTCAGATGAGGAATCAGCAGAAAGTTTCACGACGCTCATAGCAGTGAAAGTTCTGACAACAAAGAAAGATGAGCAAGGATTGAAGAAATGAAAAAGAAAGCATTTGCAGCTCACTAAGAAGAACCACAACAAAAGAGGGCGAGATTTGAAAGACAAAAGCAGACATACGAAAGGAGCCGCCAAGCTACAGGTGAGGACCCTGAAAGATGGAGTCTGAGAGATATAAGGGGACCAAGAACCAAGAACCCTGCAAGGAAAGGAACAGAGGATCCCAAGAATTTCCTTGAGTGGATGTATGCGGAAGCAGAAGCCTTAAGGCTGAAAGAAGCTCAAGAAGCTCAAAGGAAAGCAGAGGAAGAAACGGCCAAGCAACAGAGACAAGAGAAAGCTACTGAACAAAGTGAGTCACATCATGACCACGCATATATGTCTCCAAGATCCACTTCACCCACTACGGAGCAAGAAGACCATCCCATGCCAAGTCCAAATCCTTCACCAACTTCTAAACCCAATGAAGGCGAAGAAGTAAAGGGAAAAGAGAAGCACCAAGAAGAGGCCAGTTTTGAACAGCCAAAGGGAACAAAAAATACTGAAGTTGGGCCTTCTACAACAACACAACAATAATCAACTGAGGCATCTACAAAGCCTCAAGAATTAAAAGTAGCCGAGGCATCTGCAATGCCTCAAGGAGGAGAAGTAGAACCCCCTCCACGGCCACAAGCAGAAGCAACAACACCAACCAATGACCCACTAATTGAAACGGCCCAAACCTCTAAACAACCCCAAGTAGAGCCTGAAGATTGGGAAACAAATGACAAAGTCATCATGCAAGTGAATGAATACGCCAAGTTAATACAGCTGATAACAGATAAGATGTGAACAGAATCACTTAGCCGCAGTGCTAAGGCCAAGGAGCTTGAACTAGCCATTGAGGCTCTACAAGGAGAGTTAGACAACAGGATGAACATCATTGTAGATCTTCAAAGGTAGATCAAAGAGTTGAAAAATGAAGCAGAACAACACCAGATTGCAAAGGAGAAGCAGCAGAAAGAGATGGAAGAGCTAGGAGAGCTTCTGACTAAATTATTATCCAATGCCTGCAAAAGCAAAGATCAACAACTGACAAAAGTAACCAATGAACTTTTAACCACTACCCTGTCAGTACAAAAGATCCAAGTGCAGCTCGATGTAGCTAATGCTTCTTTGCAGTACTTCGAGCAACGGATCAATGATCAAGCAGCATTTTTAAGACAGATAAGAGAAAACCCTGATGTTGCCTCAATCAAGGGAACAGATGAAGTCTACAAGACTTTGGAAAAGAGAAACAAGGACCTTGAGCTAGAGCTAAAGCTAGAACAATCGCAAAGATGATACCTTGCATTGATGCGGATCCAAAGAGAGAAGTAATTGCTCAAAGAAATAGAGGAATTAAAAAGAGCCAATCAACTGCTAAAAGAGGGACAACCAGAAACTTAGGATGAAGCAGGAACCTCTGAACAACCAACCATCAACATACCCTCAGTCTCATTTGCTGATATGGAAACACAACCGTCAGAAGGACTAGCAGGAGAGTCGGATTTTCAAGTACCACTCACTGAAGCCGAGAAAGTGCCCATGGTCAAGCTTTCTAAAGCTGAGGAAGATGCACTAAAAGAGCAGATTGTCCAAGAAACAGATGCTCAATGGAAAGCAGCAATGGATTGGGAGTTGAGAGTTCTCCACTCACTAAATGTAACTTAGCTCACTCCCAACCAAATCAATGCTTAGTGGCATCAGCATTCACTACCCTACCCATTGATCAAAGTGGAGCTACTATATGTTAAGGAAAGACTATACAAGGATATGCAAGTAGCAGGCTCAGAGGATATCCACCCCAAGTGGAGAAAGAACTGGTTGAACAAAAACTCCAGATATCTAATTCTGTTCACAAGAGCACTTGCAGCCCTACAGAAGGACCCTACATTCTATCCAATACCAAGAGTAAGTACATGGCAGGCATATGATGCACTGAAAAATAAGAGGTCGACATGGTTGAATTATCCACGACTACCAGCTCCAGAGCAGAGACCAGCAAAACGAAAGAATACATGGTGAAAACCCTAACGGGCGCCATGACCTTCTTCAAGAGCCTCCCTGACCTCTCATGTGCAATGATATACAAGATTTGTAGAATGATGCTCACCTGTATTCAGAATTTTCACGAGCCTGAGCAAGCCGAAGCACCATGGATGTATTTCCTCGAAGGCAATAAAGGTCTATGTTATGACTTAAGTGGACAGCCTTCAAAAGAAGTCCTTTACGGCTTCTACGCTAGATGCATGTTTCTGCCATCTAGCAATATGTTGGCATTTGATGAGGCATTCTATGTAGGTTTCTTCACATGGCTAACAAAGATATTTGGGCTAGTGATAAGAAACCTTACATCAAGGTTTGTTGGCTATTCAGTCATTGAGCTTAAAAACAGAGTCACCATGCAATTTTTGCAAGTCCCAGACAAAGAAAGAAGAATCACATATGAAAAATCCCTACATGCACTTAAAGACCACCTTGCCAGCCGTCAACCCGAAGAGTACTTCAGTCCATGAAGCTGTGTCAAGGGACAACACAATCGAGGAGGGAGGGAATGTTAGCAGCAAGCTAACTTAGATAACTCAGAGAACGTTTTTTGGAGCTTTTCTAATAAAAACACTTATTATTTTGATAAATCGAGAATGTTGTAACTCTTACTTTCCAGATAAACAGTGTAATTGATGAGCCGGGGCTACAAGCTTCTAGATTGTATC
The DNA here is from genome assembly GCF_014529385.1 of Adiantum capillus-veneris. Classification (NCBI taxonomy): domain Eukaryota; kingdom Viridiplantae; phylum Streptophyta; class Polypodiopsida; order Polypodiales; family Pteridaceae; genus Adiantum; species Adiantum capillus-veneris. Next base: position 49,171,069 of record NC_140937.1, read on the forward strand.
AATCCATCTATAGTTAGAGCTCCAACTTATTAGTTTTGACCACAAAAACCTTGGCTAAGTTATAGAAGCCAATTTTTGTAAGTATTTTAAGGAGTTTTTGGGATATAGAAACACAACGTGAGCTAACGGCACTCACTTCTCTCCTTCTCATTCTTCCTACTCCCTTCCCGGTTGTCACATTGCAGTATCCTTTGTTGCGTTGCAACCGTAGGTAAGAGCTCTACACATTGACGTAAGCATTTCATGGTAATCTGTAGCTTTTGGCGTCACCGATCCGCGGCGATCTGCGGCCTAATTTCATCATAAGTAAGAATTTAAGCTTCAAAATCATAAAATAAGTATAGGCAGGGTATTGGAGCATCATTGCTAAGCATTTAGATGCATTCATTATTTTTGTACTTGATCTAAAGTGAGATTTGAGACCATAAGCATGTGTTCTTAGGTCTTATAAACATGTCCTAGAAGTTTCATAACATTTGGATGTCGTTTGATGTTATAACGGTATGATTTGTGCCGATTAGCGACTAGCTTTTGGTGATTTCTATCACTAGAGTGTAGCTTGAGTTAGATGCGCATTGTTTGTTGTTTTGCAAGAGATTGACAACCTCTTGTAGCCTCTATGCACTAGTTGAGTCAGTTTCATCCCATGGATTGACAATTATATTCATGGTTCTCGCTATGTCTGCAATAAGATAGGAGTGAGGTTAGACACCCGTCCCACAATCTTTTAGCCATATGCAAATGATGCACTGCAACCACACATCACCCTTTTACCACATATCGCTAGTTTTTTACCTAGGAGGATGAAAAGCAATACACACATACACATGAAACATCCTCATCTATGCTTTGCGGTTTCATACATCATATAATACCATCTTATAACCCTAATCATGATATAAAAAAGTCCCATCACTTTGACCAATCATTTGCTATAACTTCACACTTAGATGTAAAACAATTTGTTTTCCTATTGTTGGATGCACGTGTGACATAGAAGAGAGTATTTTACTTCACACCAATGCATCAATCTCAACCTTATAACATAGGCTATAACCTTACCATATCACTTCATCCTCATGAGACTCAAGCTAATAATCGTGATGCGAAAAGCAAGCCATCTTATGCAAAACTGCCCATACAATTCAGGCTAGATCCATTCATCAACACAATTTTATGGAAATAAAACAAGTAAAATAAAATCACCAAAATAAACCATAAATCATATATGAACTAAACATCAAAATCACCACCCCATATGGCACCCCTCCTTTGTAGCACCCCTACACATATAGGCAATCTTATACAAAAATCAATTAATAACTCACACTCATGAAGAGATAACAATTATCTAAATACATTACAAGCATGTATAATCAAATTATTGACTTAGATATGTGGTTTTCCTCATCCAAAGAATACACATGGTAGCCCTTTAAGGAGCTTAGGGTCCAAAAATTTGGTCGTGCAAAAAAGAGCAAGCTGTATTTTGGCCATAACTCTTCACACAAGCATATTTTTTACATGATACACACAAGAGAAAGTGCTCTAAACAATTTCATTAACCTCTAGTTCAAAGGGTTTTACCTAGTTCATAGTGGTTTGGGAGGTACAACCAAAACAATTTTCCCACCGTATCTACAATAAGCATGCATTTTATGTATCCATATGAGCATATTACACCATACCCATACATCAGCAATCTAAGCATGATAATACAAGCATAAATCAACATTGTACACTTTGGCCAAGTGTTGAGCCAGCAGAGGATCACACCCACATTTTTGCTCACAGTCATCATTTTGTAACCATTGATTGTAATAAATGTCTTTTCGACATTAATTTTGATTTGAGCCATTCATTAAGTAACGGGACTCAATTGAGTTTCCAGCTTGTAATCCCGAAGTAATTTCACTTGCTGCTGTAATTAGTTAGAGATGTTCTCACCTCCAAGGCTGAGGCATATAAGCCAAAGTTTTTGTAACCTAGGGATTCAGATTATTAATCAAAGTGAGTTTTTTGAGCGCCGTGACTGTGTCTGAGAGAGAGTGAGAGAGAGAGAGAGAGTCTTATCTACTTGCTACGCGAGCTACGGAGCCGCCATTAGAGAAGCGACACCGCCATTGTGTTAGCAATGGCGAGAGCTACGCACAGATACCAAGAGTGTGTGCTATCGGCTTCTATGTGTGGTAAGTTCCTACGAGCTTCGGTGTGAGTTTTCTTCCAACTCGTGTGTCGGAATTGAGCGTGCAGCATATCTATAGAACCACAACAAGTAGAGCTACACATTAGTACCATCGGGGTCAAGTTTCAGTCACCTGTATTTTTCCGCCTATCTTCATACGCGCTTACCGCACGGAGTGGTTATAGATTGATTTTGCAGTTCAAGTCTTTAGGGTGTTGTTCTTACCTAGTGTATAAACTTCCCCTTGAGTTTGAGATCGATTCAATGATTCTAGATCTTGTTTCGTATAGCATTAGTTCGTAGTACGGATTTCAGTCACTTGCGTATTTTAGAACTTAGATTTGATTTCCTTAGTAGTGATTGTCATTAGAAGGTCGAGTAGGGGATTTGACATCCACCTAGTTGTTTCCATGCACCTGCGGGTCAAGCTCCGTCTTCGTCTGACAAATTCTGTTGTTGGTTGAGTTCTCGCTATTTAGCTTCCGCTAGCGGCGTAACCGCCTTAACATTTGGCGCCGCTGCCGGGGACGAGAGCCCTAAGTAGGTGACCTTAGACTAATCCTACGAGGTGAGTCGTATAAACTACTTTGTATACTTTAGTTAGAAAAGATCTAGGAGTGGTGGACTCCGAAGATCTCGAGAGATACTAGGAAGTGGGGTATTCCTGGGTCTTCCGTGTTGACAGTATTTTTAGTTTAGCTTAGATTTGTTTGTTGTTTTGTTGGTGTTGAGTAGTTGTTGATAGAAGAAGAATTTGCTAGTCCGTGAGTGGCAGTGGATCTCTTTAAAATCACAATTACCAAACCCATTTTATGATTAGGAATAGCTTAGGTAGGACTTCATTTGATCATGATCTAGAGCTAGTAATCATTGGAGTATTTGCTTGATATGGTTGATTGCATGTTAGATCACTAAACCGTCGAGTTAGTAGTGAAACTTACAATAAACAAAAGTCAGAGAAATTTTCTGTGTATCTGGGAGTTGATGAGCACTTGAGAAAGCTTTAGGAAGGATTCTGTGCCAAAAAACTGGAAATTTGCAACTTTAGACATCATACGCATATGATGTCTAAATGACCAAACAGAGACCAAAACAGAAATTTTGACTTTACCAGAGTGTTCAAAAGGGGGGTTATACCCTAATTTCAACTTAAAACAAGAGCATTAACACTCAAAGAAACCCAAAAAGACAAGTCGGAGTCCAAGAAACGCAAAGAATAGGAAATTTTGGATTCATATCTTGTTTTTACATTCAAACCTGATAAAAACACTTGAAACTCAATTATAAACATTGGAGAAGGCTTAAAACCAAGAATAGTCAAAATCTGGGACAAAAGACATCATACGCGTATAATGTCTTTTAGCACATCCACTGCTTATTTTTGATATCTGACCTGACAAGATTGTTACAAACACTGTAGAAAGCATAAATATCAAGTCTTGACCCAAATTGATGAAAAAGACATCATACGTGTATGATGTCTTTGACCTAATTTTGGACATATTTTGATACTTTGCCAACACAGATCCATTGTAATAGCTGTCTAGAGGTTATATTTCAAGTTTCATCTCATTTGGATCACAATTGACCCAAAACAAGTCAAAAGCGGAAAATTGCCAAGAAAAGCCTAAATTAGCCATAACTTGCTCAAACAGAGTTCAAACTGAATTTTGTGAGTGGACAGAGCATAAGGGGGCTACTGAGAGTGAGCATAACCAAAATAGTCCAAATCTGTGAAAAAAAGACATCATACGCGTATAATGTCTTTTTCAGCATAACTACAACAAAATTCTCACTTGATGAAACAGAAGTTGTCCAACTGACAAGATTAAACAATTGACCAAGTATCAATCAGTTTGGATCAATTCTGACCACAAAAACTTGGGAAAACAAATTGCCGAGACGGAAAAGTTAAAGTCCTTTAGGGGAATTGATGAATTTGAGATCACGCAGGAATCTCCAGAATAACCAACCAAAACAAGGGGAACAAGCAAGTGTCATATCAACCGAGGGAAGTGTAAACCAAAGTTGGGTGCAACCATTAGAGCCGATCTTTGAAGGAAGTGTTTCTGATACTTCTTCGGAGAGATCTTACAAGATTTTCACCGAACACTTGGAACACTTGAACCTGAACAACAGAGAAAATATGGCAGCAGGACCATCAAACCCTTCCGCCACAATGAAGCTATTGTTCATAAAATACCAGTACGACAATGAGCAAGGTGCCAAGATCTACAAAGATGGAATGGACCGCTATTGTGTAAAGATAGAAGATAGACCTAGTGAGTTCAAGGACTTAGTGCCTGTGAGCTATAGCGGAGATAGATATCTAGATAACGAGGGTACCATGTATTTGGTAGTCCTAAACCCTAACATTGTGGACAAGTGGGGATTGATGGGCACCAAAGCCAAAGTAGATGAAGAACTTGAGGAGAAAGCACCAATAATGAACTTCCCTGATGCGAGGTTAAGAAGAGAGAATGAAACTACAAGGATCAACATTGATAACATCTATGTGGGGCTATACAAATATAATAATGGGGAGCAAGATCTCTATTATAGATATGAAGAACCCTACACTGGAGAGTTGACAGACCAAAAAATACTTTATGTCTTTACCTACACAGAGGGATCGGAAGTGAAAATTTCCGCTTACGACAAGTATGGGAGGCAATACTCAACAATGGGCAAGAAAGAATTAGAAGGATATACATACTTTGGGGGACCACTACATCAGTATTATGTTACTTCTAGCTCACAAAGACCAGCACCAACAAATGGAGTGCAAAACCCAATGACAAAAGGAGGACAAAGAATTCAGGCTGCTGACTCTTTCAGTCAACCTCAGTACTCGAAGCCCGGACCAATGGGATCATTACATTCCAGAGAGTCAATGGATACGAATCGAGGTAGTGCAGTTCCAATCCCCACATATACCACTCCAGGTCCAAGGTTCGAAGCGGAACCATCACATTTACCTCCTAGTAGTAGACTCAGGGCAGGGGTACCGATAAGGGTAACCCATGAAGTCCATGATGCTAGAGAAAGCTTTAGCGGGACACAGGAGCAATGAGATTGGTAGCAGACCATAGACGTATGAGACCATCTCAAGTAGCCAAGTGTATGCCAAAGAAGTATGGTGGTTCAGGAGATCCGTATGCACATGTGTCACTCTTTAAGCAAGTCTTAAGAGCTGAGCAGATAACAGATTTCCATACACAATACGAGGGATTTGGTCTTACTCTAGAAGGTACGGCATTGACATGGTTTCAACCACTGAACAGAGGGGGATTCCATGACATTGACCATTTGCTAAGAGAGTTTGCTGAGGAATTCTCAAAACGAGGGATTAAGCACAATACGGTCTCACAAATATATGCTTTTAAACAGAGAGAACACAAAAAAGTGAAGGAAGCTTCACTTCGCTTCAAACAATACATTGAGAGATGTCCAGTACGTGAACGACCACAAGATGACAGACTATCTGTTCTCTTTATTGAAGGATTGAGAAACGACACTCTCAAGAAGGACTTGCACTTGAAAGCTTGTACAAGTTTCGAGCAAGTAACGAGAGAAGCATTGTACTTAGTGGATAACTGTACGGTTTATGGAGAGGTGTCAGCGGATACAGATTTTGCATCCAGTAGCTCTTCCTCCGTAGCAAGCAAGACTACTACTAAAAAAATTGTTCAAACAACAACCATGCCAAATGTAGAGAAAATGATAGAAGATGCTCTAAAAAGGATGGCACCATACCAAAAACCATTGCCAAAACCACTGAAATGGTGTGCTATTGAACAAAAATGGACAAACCACCCACCAGAGGAGTGCTATTACAACAAAGGGTATGTAAGGGAGTGTCAGTATGCACCTCCTGCTCAATTAGCACCACCTCAGGTACATCCAGTACCTCGATACCCAATGGGAAATGTACCAGGACCTATGGGGATAGAAAGACCGCAACCGGTATTGGGACAACAACCACCTTTACCAGGAGCAAGACCAGTGGGCATTAGATATGCACCAACCTTAGAGAATCAGGAAGAACAAGCCTTAGTGCCTGTTCAAGCCTATTATGAAGAATCTGGTGCACACATGTCTCCAACTATGTATTACCCACCAGAAGAACCCAAACAACCAAAACCATGGGGCATGATTGGGAATGTTGGAACACCAACAGTTACAAGTGCTTCTGATGAAGAGAGATACAATTTGGACACAAGAACATTGATTTTCATAGCTCATGGAGGGTTAACAGGACAAAGACCATCCTATCCACAAAGGACGAATCAAGTGGGACCAAGACCAGCACTAGGACCCTGTTACAAGTGTGGAGGTGACCATCTGATGAATGTTTGTCCACATACGGAAATCATTAGAATTAACGCTTATTGCACTGAGTGTGGGGTTACTCACTTCATTAAGGATTGTTCAAAGAATCCAAACAAAGTGCAAAAGACGACATTGAATATGCTAGAAACTATTACTACCAGCAGTGGGTCTGAAAATGAAACTCTGATACCAACGCAAGTTGTTACTAGAGCTCAAGCTAAGAAAACCACTAGAGAACCTGAGAATGGAAAGTTAGCGACTGAAGTGGTTAGTCAAGGACCGCGAAGTCAGAGAAACACATGGAAAGCTAGAAAAGCACGCATGAAGTTGAGAAAAGAACGTGAAGACGCTATTCTAGCTGAGGAACTAAAGCGAACTAAAGATAGATTAGAAAAACTTGAGAGTCAAAACGGGAAACGAGAGATGAGCCCGGAAAGAACGAAACAAAAGAGTATCAAAGAAACAACGAGCTTAAGCTCAGGGAGATCAGTGCTAGTCGACAAAGTACACGAACCATTGGACGCACTGATGAGAGCTTACGAAGCTAGGTTAAAGAACAACCAAACACAAGAACAGAGGTGGATGACATACCCAAACGCGGAATGGAAAAGCAGAGACTTGAAATGTGCCAGAGAATGATCGAGACTGCACAAGCCTTATTAGAACCACCAAGAGAAACAATGAATTGTGGAATGGAAAACCCAATTCAGCCAGAGACTATCATTTCACGGGTAGCTGAAAAGACTCCCAGTGCACAAAAGCCTGAAAATACACACAAGGATGACCGCATAGTATTGAACACAACCGATCAGGAGATAGAGAGTTTTCATCCAGTCATACATAGGATTTACGGAAGAGATGAGGATTACAATGAATTTTGGAAACAAGTGAGAGAGGAAAACTTTGCAAATGAGCTAAGTTGCCAAGCTAATCAGACAAATTGGGAAAAGGACATCAGGAATCCTCCCATAGTGGAATTTGAGGCAGGATTTCAAGTGGACTTGGATCTGCAATCTTACTGGGGAGATGGGGGCTCTGTTAGAACAATGGAGACCAAACCTCATTCACTGAATACCTTACCTTCATACTTAGCAGAGTATGAAGCAAAATCCGAGATTAGAGCACTTCCCTCACGAAGAATTTCATCAAAAAAAGTCATGTACTCGCAAGGATTGATAGAGATCTTGTCAACACCAGTGACATGCACTATCACTCTAGCTGAGCTTTTGAGGCTAAGACCACATATGTGGACCACTGTAGGAAAATGCTTGGAGAAATTTGGGATAAAAGACCCAACATCGAGACTGCAAGAGGGTATACAAGAGCTGAGCAAACCACAAAAGAACGCTAAGCCTGTACCCTTAAACAAGGTCGGAGAGTATTGCGAAGGTGAAGAGGGGAATACAACCTTACCAGTTGAATTCCAAGGAGTGAACACGATGGCAATACTAGACAGCGAAGCTGGGGTAGCCATTGCTACAAAAGAAATCTGGAAAAAATGGGGGAAACCAGCAATAAGAAAGACTAGGTTGAAACTCCAATTAGCAGATGGACACATGGAGAAACCTATGGGGTTATTAGAGAAAGTCGTAGTGACTTCTTGCGGCATTGAATACGAACATACTTTTGCTATTGTCGATTTTGGCAAGGAGAATAACTATGATATCATACTGGGAAGACCATTCATGAGACAGTTGAAAATGGTCCAGGATTGGGGCTACAATCACATATACCTGATAAATATGGAAACCACTACACGTGTGAACCTGAAAGACCATAGCTATAGAGATGTGAACCGAACACCGGTAGAGGAGTTTGATTCAGCTACTTTGGCGGGATCCAAATTTCCAGCTTGGTTAGGTAAGCCCAAGGAGTTATGGATGTGTGGAGCCTCGAAATGTGGAAGTCTGAGGCGAGAAGATATGTTTTAGAAAGGGCTATCGAAGACAAAACTTATATAGGAGAACCCTTTCCAGAGGACACGCTTGAACCATTAGAATGGACACACATTCTAGCAACCCTAGATGTTTGTGCAATTCCGGATGGTCCCACAACGAAATTTTGCGACAAGGACGGGTACGACGTGGTTCCGTACTTCATGCTGAGAACTACACTCGAAAAAGAAACTGAAAAGAACGATACACTGGAAAAGGAAGATGAAGAAGAGGTGTTTCACGACATTCCCGATCATCCAGAGTGGGGAAATGAAGCAGACAACGAGTCAACGGACAATTCAAGTGGAAACGAAGAAACTATAACGGATGTCCGATTTTATGATTTTCCAAACCAAACTAAACAACGCCAGAAACGCTATAGAGCAAAGAGAAAAACAAAGGGGGTTAGAACCAATCCGATGCCTAGAATAAGAGAAAAAAATCAATTCCTAATGCTAGTAAAGGCGGAAGATTGTGTTAAGGACAAGATTTCTGGAAGAATGAGAGGCAATGAGCAAAAGAGCTTACGAAAAGACAAAAGAAGCTCAAGAAATCAAGTTCAAAGGAATGAAACGAAAATTGAAACAGAAAAATCAGAAAAGAACAAGCGCAACAGAGAACACACGGAGTTCAAGTTAGAACGTAGAAACAAGTACAGAGAGCTCAAGAAAACTCTGAAAGAAGTTTGGACGACAGAAATTGAGAGTGGAGAGGACGAAAACGCCAAAATCAAGGAAAACATGGATGTTCCCTCTCACTACAGGAAATTCACAATAGAGGATAGGAAGGTGGTATTAACCCAACCTATTCGAGAGAGAAGGGAGAACAAATCTTATGAAGGACCGGAGGATGCAAAAAAAGTTGATTTAGCAGCTCCAGGTGAGACACCTAGACCCGTGTACATAGCCACAGATTTGTCTCCAGGCGAGGAAGAGAGACTTTTGAGTCTTCTCAGAGAGTACAGGGATGTGTTTTCATGGTCTTATAAGGACTTAAAGGGAGTTGACCCATCAATATGCCAACACACAATCCCACTAAAACAAGACGCAAAGCCTAGCAGACAGAGACCATACACATATAATGATACGTTTGTTAAGCGAATCAAAGAAGAGATAGATAAGCTAATGGAAGCTAAATTCATATACGAGATTGAACACACCGATTGGGTATCTCCGATTGTGGTGGTACCCAAGAAGAACGGAAAACTCCGAGTGTGTGTCAACTTAAAGAAAGTGAATGCTGCAACAATCAGGGACAATTATCCCCTGCCGATAACTGATCATGTTCTAGAGCGTGTATCAGGGAAAACAGCATACTCCTTTCTTGATGGTTTTTCAAGATATAACCAGCTAGCCATAGCACCGTAAGATCAACATAAAACAGCTTTTGCAACGGAGTGGGGAATTTATGCTTATCGGGTTATGCCTTTTGGTCTAACCAATGCTCCCGCAACCTTCCAGAGGCTGATGACGCATGCTTTCAAAGAATACTTAAGGTTGTTTCTAGAAATATACATGGATGACTTATGTGTACATTCTCTTCTGAGAGATGAGCATCTAGAACACCTAAGAAAAGTATTTGAGAAATGTAGGACATATCGCATTTGTCTCAATCCTGAGAAATGTGTGTTTATGGTCCGACAGGGCAGAATTCTGGGACATATTGTCTCACAAAACGGAATATCCATGGATTTAGAGAAGATAAAAGTTATAGTGGATATGCCTAGACCAACCAATGCGAAACAAGTACAGAGCTTTATGGGACATTGCGGATATTATAGACGATTCATTTACATGTACGCTATAATAGGCCAACCACTTTACAGGCTAATAGTGAACTTTGAATGGACAGAGGAGTGTGAGGAATCATTCAAGGAATTGAAAGAGGCGCTCATTACTGCTCCAGTCTTGAAATCACCAGATTGGGAGAAGATATTCCATGTGCATATAGATGCTTCGGCATATGCAATAGGATGCATTCTAGCTCAACCAGAAGAAGGAAACATGGATTTTCCTATCTGTTACGCCAGTCGACAGCTCAACAATGCAAAGAAGAATTACACCACAACAGAGCGAGAAGGATTAGGAATGATATATGCTGTGAAGAAATTTCGGCATTATCTTCTAGCCAACAAGTTTGTGTTTTTTACGGATCACCAAGCCTTGCTCTACCTAGTGAATAAACCATGCAATACTGGTAGAATAGTGAGATGGTTCATTATCTTACTGGAATTCAACTTCATGGTAGTAGTAAAGAAAGGAAAAACACATCTTAGAGCTGATCATCTTTCGCGATTGACGAATGGAGAAGACCCTATAGGAGTAGATGACGACATGCCAGACGCGTACTTGTTCAACATAGAAATGATACCGAAGTGGTCTCAAAATGTCGTTAGCCTATTAACCTATGGAGAAGAGTTTGATAGAAGAGAATACAACCAGAAACATATTGCTATTCAGCAATCCAAGAATCTTCAATTGGTTGCAGGAAGGTTGTATCAATTGGGAAATGATCATGTTTTACGACTATGCATCAATCCTGAGGAATATAATATATATCTGCGCGAAGCACATGTTCAGGAATGTGCATTTCATTGTTCAAGAAGGAACACATATAGGAATTTGTTACAATTGGGAGTCTATTGGCCAGGAATGAAAGAAAGCGTACATGAATATGTCACTGTATGTATTGTATGTTCATTAAAACCGCCAACAGAGTATTCGACATTATATCAGATAATGATCGCTCCGGAATGGAGTCAGTATATTGTTGAATATCTCACAAATAGAACTTTCCCAGAAGGAACGTCAAAAGCTCGTCAGAAATCTATAGAGACAGAAGCTAGAGATTACACTTTAATAGGAGATCAACTCTATAAGAGATGTAAAGACAACCAGCTTAGGATTTGCGCATTAGAGTCTGAGTATGTGATAATCCTGGAGCAAGCTCATGGAGGAGTAGGTGGAGGCCATTTCTCAGGTGATAAGACAACAAAACTTGTCTTAGCCGCAGGAATATGGTGGCCAACATTACATATGGACGCTGAGGAATACGTTAAACGGTGTGACGACTGTCAGCGGACCAAAGTACCACTTAAAAGAGATGATATGCCGCTTAGACCAATGATGGGGGCAAGAGCTTTTGCAAAATGGGGGATTGATTATGTCTGACCCATTTCACCTCCTGCATATAAGACTCATGCACAATACATCGTTGTGGCTACAGACTATCTAACAAAGTGGGTCGAAGCAAAGGCAACTCAAAAAGCAGATGCCAGGACCACGGCACAATTTCTATATGAATACGTCTTTGTACTATATGGATTGCCAATAGAAATTGTGAGTGATCGAGGCACACATTTTATAAATGAAGTGATAGAGATCCTTCTAGATGAATTCATGGTAATCCATAGGAAATCAGCCCCGTATCATCCACAAGCAAACAGACAAGCTGAAGCAACAAACAAAACCATATGCACGGTCCTTACGAAGATTGTATGTGATTCGAGAACTGACTGGGACCAGAAGTTGCATTCAACATTATGGGCATATAGGGTAGCATATAAAACATCAATAGGAACGACCCCATATAACATGGTTTTTGGGCTAAATGCTATCTTACCAATAGAATTATTGATTTCAACCTTAAGGGTGGCTAAGGATCTAGAGTGGATAGGGCATGAGCTTTCTAATAGAATAGATGACCTGGAAAAGCTAGACGAGCTTAGCCTAAAAGCAGTAGCTTCTATCTACGCTCAAAAAAGGCGACAAAAGAAATTTTTTGATAAGCATGTGCGGACTAAAGAGTTTAAAGTTGGGGACTATGTCCTAGTTTACACTCTGAAATAGCATGCTAAGAAGCTTAAAAAGCGAGGGATGGGACCTCTGGTGATTAAAGATCTATCACCAAGTGGAGCCGTCAAGCTTGCTACATTAGACGGAGAAGAAATGCCCAATTGGATTAGTGGATGCAGAGTGAAAAAGTATCTTTTTCCGCTAACCCAAGACATGCTTCTCAAAATACATCAAGAAAAGCTGCGTGTCCAGAAAAAGAAAAAGATTGTGGAGGAAGCGCAAGCCGAGGCGAAGGAAAGAATGGAGAAAAGAAGACTACTGCGTCGGAAACAGCGCAATGAAGGAGCAATACGAATAAACGCAGTCAGTATAACAGAAATGGATAATGACAAAGAAGAACCCATCATTGAATGCAAAGTAGGAACCAACCAAATCAAAGCCAGAGCACTATTGGATTCAGGAGCTCAAACTAACCTACTTTCACTCAGTTTGTATAGACAATTAACAAATGACACTAAATTACAAACTACCAAGCAAGAGTTAAAGAGTTACTCTGAGAATTCAATCAAAACTGTCGGATGCACAGTTTTACATATACAGATTAACCAGTATGTGTATCCTCATATGTTTTACGTGGTTGAAGACCAAGCTACACAACATCCATTATTGCTAGGACAACCATGGCAGAAGCAATACAATGCAATGATTGACTGGAGTTCTAAATCAGTACTTATCAAATACGAAGGTGAAAGTCAATCAGTTAAGTTCACTAAAGGAGCAGAGCCAACTCCAAAGGAAGAATCCAAGAACAAAGGTAAACAACAACCAGAGAAAAAGAAGAAGCAATGGCAACCAAAAGTTTCTATACAACTGGATTGCTCTTCGACGAGGAACTCTCAACATTGGATAAGGAAGACAAGCAATAATATGACAGCTCAACCTTGGGAAAAAACGGAGTCAAAGTTGGTATGGAGACCAAAAAAGGTTGTGCCAGAGAACACAAAGGTGGAAAACAGAGTCTTCAATACCAGACAACAGAGTGATTCCAGACAATCAAGGACAGTGAAACAGATCTGGATTCCAAAGAAGTTCATGATGGCACAAAGCTATAGCAAGCAAATTTGGATCCCAAGGATTTGTAAACAGGAACTCCCTTCAGTACAATCCACGGAAACTCCTAGGTATTTCAAGGTGAGGAAATCAACACAAAGAACAAAGCAGGTTTGGGTCGCAAAGAGTTTGTGGCAAGCACAAGCGAAGCGGAAGCAGATTTGGATTGTGAAAAAGAACAACAAGGTAAAGAAGAATCCATCTACTGATGCTACTACCAAAGTGCCAAAACCAACCCAAAACCCGACCACCAATCCTTCAATCAAACAAAGAGAAACTTTATTGGAAAGACTGTTGTATCATCGCTCTACAATTGCATTGGGAACTTATGACCAAAACAACTACAATGCTTCGCCCACAGACACTTCATAGTCGTCCGGGAGGACTCAGACTAGGAGGGGGGGAGGTATACAGGTATACAGGAGCTACAAAGCAGCTACAAGCGACAAAAACAAAGAAAAACAAAAATTATATTACAAGGGCAGTGTCTTACATGATTTTGCAATTTTTATGCTTGATTGCGGATATTGATAATATTTATGCCCTTATATACCTTGTTTTGCAACAAGAAGAGATCAAATGATGAATTTGGGTCTCTAGACATGTAAATATCACTAAATAAGAGTGTTTTTGGAGCTAAAAAGTGGAAAAAAGTAGTAATCCATGTCCAGAAATCACAAATAAGTGTATATTCATATACACAGGGTTACCAGCTATTTATTGTGTATGTTTGGAATTTTTTGGCTTCAATTTGCTATTTTCCTTTATTTTTTATGATTTTCTTAATAAAAGTAAAAGAAAAATAAAAAAAGCAGGTGAAATGAGATCGAAAAAAAGAAAAGAATAGACGGTGATGGTCCTAATGACAAGGGCAACCCATGGTAAAAATTGGGTACAATTTTGAAAAAGTTGCGGAAAGTCCGAAACGGTAGAATTTTGGCAAGTGGACGGAATTCTAAGAAAACGGGTCAAACGGAGTCCGATTTGGGAAATTTCAGATCCTAAAGCGCATCTCACAACGAGATAGGAGCACATGACAAATTTGGTGGCAAGTGAACCGGGAAGTCCGAAGTTAAGTATTTTTCACATCACTTTCAAGCTCATTCACACTATTACCTTCTTGGAGAAGAGCAGAGAGCCACAGGAGCACAGATCTTCTACGACCTTCTACGACTTCCACAAGAGCTCAGAGGACACCAGACATGAGAGGTAGACTCGTTTCCATAAGCTTTTGATGCTTATCATTAACTTTTGTCGCGAAAACTGACCAAAACCAAGAAACAAGAGCAGACGGGGAATGGGGTAGAATGCTAGGTAGTGGCACAACCGCCTAACCAAACCTTGCAAGAACTTATAGGTGGGTTACCCTAGTATAGAAGATGGGTTTCTAAAACTCAAAGCTCGAGAAAGAACGACTGGAAAAACCCTAGGTCAACAGAGCCTGCAAGAGGCAAACAGGAAAAAGTTGTCGAAACAATACGAAACTTCACAGGAAGTTCAACCACATCAAGGACAATGCAACCATAGAATATCTCCAAGTTTGAATCACAAAAAGTAGGTCGGAACAACCGATTTGGCTGCGGACACACAAAGCGTCATTTTGGCATAACGGCTGAAATTGACGACCGAATGAAATGAAACTTCACAAGCAGCTTCAAGTAACTATCGATGACTTATGTTTGCAAGCAAAACCCAAAAGAAAGCTGATTCACTTACCGATGGTGAAAAAGATGCTTTCGGGCAACCAAAGGGAGAAAGATGGAGAACGGGGAGCCAAAGTCAAGTTCAACCAAATAGATGGCTTCACAACATATCCAATGAGCTGGAAATGCAACTCTCGAGAAGAAAAGTTGAAGAAATTCAACTCCAAGGCAAAAAGACGACTTCGGAGACTGAAATGCCTATAAGGGGGCTTTTTAGCTAAACTGATGACTTTTTAAGTTGAAAACTAGTTAGCAGGGCTTAGGGCACTAGCACAAAGCATTCTTTGCACAAAAAGACCAACATTTCAAGAAAAGACATCATACGCGTATGATGTCTCACAGCATGAATTTCACATCCATTTCAACATTTGAGTGCATAGCCTCATTCCACATGTTAATCACATCCTATGAACCAAGTATCATGAGAATTGGAGTTAGAAAACCCAAGGAAAACAAAAAAAAACGCAAAGTAGGCCATAAAATTGATTTTTGGTCCTAATTTTGTCAAAATAACTCCAAACTCATTGAAACTTTGTAGGATTGTTGTTAAACACATCTACAAGCTATCTGGAACCAAAAAGCACCATTTTGACACAAAAGACATCATACGCGTATGATGTCTATTTGCACTTACAGAGCCAAAACTGCTCATTTGTCATCATACATCCATTATATATATCTAATACATGCTACATATGAAATTTGGAACCATTTGGTCAAGAGGATCACCCCATTAGCCCAATTGAGGGAAAATCCTTCACCTAAAGCCTATTTTTGGCCCAAATCCAACATACTCAAGCCCAAACCAAGATTTGAGTAAGAACAGTCCTTCACTAGTACATGGGAAGTCCATAGAACCAATCCCATGCAAAATTGATGAAAAAGACATCATACGCGTATGATGTCTTCAGAGCCATTTTTAGCCCAAAATCTATCCAAAATTCATAAATCCACTGAATAAGCCTATCTAAAGCCAAATCCAAGCTTATAGAGAAATTTGGTCCAAAAAATACACTAAAAGACATCATACGCGTATGATGTCTCACTATGTGATTTTGGCACCTCAGGGCTTCAACCACCAAACAGAAGTGATCTACATGCCATTTGAAAGTGAACCACCAAGTTTTATCCAATTTGGATCATAAAATTCAATTCCCTTTCAAAATTTTTCCAAGAGCCGGAACTGGACTAAATTGGCCAAAACTTGACCAAATGGGATCCAAACTCAAATCCAAGCATATGATAATCATGTATACACTATCAGCTACAAGCACAACCAATATGAAGTCATTTTGACACAAAAGACATAATACGCGTATGATGTTTCCAGCATGATTTTGAGCCCATTTTGCATATTTTTTCCCCTACCTTGCATCCTTAGGCCCTGAATAGCTCATGTTTCAATTTTCAAGTCATTTGGATATTTAAAAGCTTCATTTCGGCTTTCAGTACTAAAAAGACGCTAACTTCTGAAATTGGAGTTACAGGATCCATGGATTCCACCAAGTCATCAGTAACGAAGAGAAAAAGACCGACAATCAAAGATGCTATTGCAGAAGCGGAACCATTTGACATTCCAGCAGAAACCCTCAAGCCAACCAAAACTTGGGTGGAGGAAGCAGTATTGGAGAAAGAGGGAATAAAGATCTACCAGGGGACTTTCAGAGATCCTCAAGGGCAAGCGGTGGATGTACCGATGATCCTACAGGAATTGGTAGATTATAGCAGGTCAAAAGAAATCAGCAGGTACCTGGAAAGGGCAGACTTGCACAGTTTCTTCACCTCGAGACCATCAGGTGTGGATACAAGAAGAGTGTACGAGTTGGCAACATCCATTCAGAAGGATGGAAAAGCCACATTGACAGCCATGGATGGAGAGAAGGTAGAAGTACAGATCACTCCACAGCTAAGTGCAGACGCATTGAAGCTACACAACAAAGGGAGTTCGGTCAGGGAAAGAAGGGAGGCCATAGAGGTCTATGGGCCCAAGAAACAGAATGCGACCTATGGAGATATGAAGGACCCAAGAGCGGCAACCCTTTGCCGACTGTACAACCAATTTCTTCATGTTTGCAGTAAAAGACCGCAAAAGTATACGACACCACTCCATGCCATTGCGACCACCATCACATGGGCATTAAAGAGCAATATGCCAAAAGAGGTGAATTACGCTCAACACATCCACGAGCAAGTAATTGCCATGCACAACGAGAAGCCAAAATACATAGGAGGAGCGGAAATTCTGACAAGAATAGCTTATGAAGCTATTGGAGCTAGAGATCAGTGGCCAAAGGTTCCCTCCCAGAATGAGTGGCTTAGAGAAGCCGACGAGGAGGAAGAACAACCTGAAGTATCCAAGAGGGCATCCACAAGAGCACGCCGGAAACTAGAAGTAGTTTCAAAACCTGAAGAGGATGTGGACGAGCCACTTAAGAAGAAAGTAAAGAAGAAGGTTTCTCCCAAGCAAACCAAAAGTCAGAAAGCGGCAAGAATGGAAAGATTAGTGGAGCAGTTTAGAGCGGAAAGAGCTCTAAAGGGTGACTTTGAAGAAAAGTGGGTGTCAGACCCCACTAAAGTCGGAACTAGCTCGGCCAGGCCACATATTGATCAATACGATCAATATATTAAAGCTTATGAGGAGTCAGAGGCTATTTTGGAGCAGCAACCTGACGAGCCATACACTGAAGAGGAGGTACAACAATTAAAAGCTGAGCTGAAAAAGGACGACAAGGGGAAAAGGAAAGTAGATGGGTCTACTAAGCCTCAAGAGAAAGATGGGCAAGCCGACAAAGGGAAATCCAAGGAAGCTGAGGACAAACATCCCTCTATGACTGATGTACCAAGCCCGAAGAAGACGGAAAAAATTGTGGAAGAGACCACAGTAGAAGTGGACACAAATGTTTTGGAAAAGCCAAAAGTCGAGACCAAAGAAAAGAAGATAGATCCAGTTCAGCAAAAGAGAAATGATTATGAGAATCTGGTAGAGATAGGATACACCGAAGAAGAGGCCCTTGAGGCAGTTTATGGGATCACCCTACAAAAACAAGATGAACGGAGAGGGACGGAAAAAAAGACAAAGAGTAAAAAAGAAAGTGAAGAGAAACTGGACGAACCGAAAATACTAGAAGAGCCAAAGCCAATGGAGGTGGTGGCGGAAAGAGCTTTAGAGTTGACAGATGATGATGAAAAAGACATGCACATGGTGCATGAACTGCTCAGCAAGATAAAAGAAAGGTCCAAGGCAAAGGAAGTAGAGATTGAGACAGCCAAACAAAGGGAAGCGGAGTTGCAGAGAAATTTAGAGAATGCTATGACTGAATCTGAAAGTCATAAAGCATCACTCTATGACGCGGAAAACGAGAGAGACGGCTTGATACTCCAACTAGCGGAGGCTTCAAGAGAAGTAACAAGTGCACAGGAAGCAAGGGAGCGGATAGAGGATGAGTTGGAGGCGGCTAAGGATGAGCTCATTGAGCTAAGGGAAAGAGTCGAGCTCCAAGAAAGAACAATCACTAGACTCAGGTCTACCCCTAGAGCTAGTAGAGAAGGAACCGAACAAGAGGGAGCTATCATACCCGTTTTGGAAGACCAGGTCCGAAGCTTACAAAGAGAGCTAAGATTAGAGCAAGTGCAAAGGTTGCACATTGCGGAGGGATCATTGGCCGCAGAGGAGAGGCTCACATTAGAAAATCAAACACTACGGACAGAGAATGAGGCCCTCCGCAAACAGCTCCAAGATCTACAAGAGCAACAAAGAAGAGAGACAGAGACACCACACGAAGAATCAGGTGGAGCAGCCATAGAGCTACCAGAAACTGGAGAGGCAACCATAATTGAAGATCCAGCCCCATCTCAAGAGGTGGCCTCGACTTCAAGAATCTCTGAAGAAGAAGAACAAAGGCTCCATGACCAAATAGAAAAGTCAGCAGAGGAGAGTGCCAAGGCGGAAATGGAATGGGAGAGGAGACTCCTAATCTCCATTAGACTTCAGGGACTAGACACAAAAGTGCTCCATGAACAGTGGATGCAACCCAGCCTGCCTTTCCCTTTGATGAAATTTGAAGTGCTAAAGACGAAAAAGAGACTAGAAGGGGAGCAGTATGTCGCTCTTTACGAAGGCGACATCACAAAGGAGGAACAATCAAAGAAGATAGTAGATTCACAACCTAGATGGAGGAAAGGTTGGCTGAACAAATACCCACCCTACCTCATCTACTTGGTGGAGGCACCAAAGGAGATCCGGGAGGATGCAACCTTCTGCCCGGTGCCAAGAGTCAGAAACTGGAAAGAGCATGGTAGGATTGCAGAAAAGAAGCCAAATTGGCTTAATTATCCCAGGATGCCAGGACCAAAGGCAAGAGAGAGAATAGGTAAAGCCTACATGGTGAAAACCCTAACAGGCACCATCAAGCTCTTTACTGGCTCTCCTGACCTTTCATGTCAGATGCTCAAGAAAATCTGCAGGACTCTCTTAGCTTGCATTGAAGTGTTCGCGCCAGATAAAGCCACGACCTCGAGTCTACTATCGACGGCCGACACGGTGTCTGATATGATGTATGATCTTTCATTGCAGCCTTCTCCAAAAGTGTTACACCTCCTATACCAAAGGATTATGTTTTTGCCTAGCTTCCACATGCAAACATTCGAAGAAGCTTTCTACACCGGCTTTTTCACCCACGAAAGCAAAATATTCGGCCCAACCTTGACCATCGGCAACCTACGATGCGAATCACATTTGCAGATGCTCAAGACGACAGGACTTTATTGACCAAGCATAAAAGTCATGTCAGGGACGACATGAACGCGGAGGGGGGGGAGTGTTGAGCCAGCAGAGGATCGCACCCACATTTTTGCTCACACTCATCATTTTGTAACCATTGATTGTAATAAATGTCTTTCCGACATTAATTTTGATTTGAGCCATTCATTAAGTAACGGGACTCAATTGAGTTTCCAGCTTGTAATCCCGAAGTAATTTCACTTGTTGATGTAATTAGTTAGAGATGTTCTCACCTCCAAGGCTGAGGTATATAAGCCAAAGTTTTTGTAACCTAGGGATTCAGATTATTAATCAAAGTGAGTTTTTTGAGCGCCGTGACTGTGTCTGAGAGAGAGTGAGAGAGAGAGAGATTCTTATCTACTTGCTACGCGAGCTACGGAGCCGCCATTAGAGAAGCGACACCGCCATTGTGTTAGCAACGGCGAGAGCTACGCACAGATACCAAGAGTGCGCGCTATCGGCTTCTATGTGTGGTAAGTTCCTACGAGCTTCGGTGTGAGTTTTCTTCCAACTCATGTGTCGGAATTGAGCGTGCATCATATCTATAGAACCACAACAAGTAGAGCTACACATTAGTACCATCGGGGTCAATCGGTCACCTGTATTTTTCGGCCTGTCTTCATACGCGCTTACCGCACGGAGTGGTTATAGGTTGATTTTGCAGTTCAAGTCTTTAGGGTGTTGTTCTTACCTAGTGTATAAACTTCCCCTTGAGTTTGAGATCGATTCAATGATTCTAGATCCTGTTTTGTATAGCATTCGTCCGTAGTACGGATTTCAGTCACTTGCGTATTTTAGAACTTAGATTTGATTTCCTTAGTAGTGATTGTCATTAGAAGGTCGAGTAGGTGATTTGACATCCACCTAGTTGTTTCCATGCGCCTGCGGGTCAAGCTCCATCCTCGTCTAACAAATTCTGTTGTTGGTTGAGTTCTCGCTATTTAGCTTCCGCTAGCGGCGTAACCGCCTTAACACCAAGCACATACATGCCTATGTACACAGAAAAGCACCAATTGAAGGCATAGTTTTCCTACATGGAACAAAAGTGGAAGTAATGAGAGAAAGAGATGATGGCTATGGAGTTTAGAACTTCTTACAATGATCAAGGAGTGATTGTTGGAGGTTAAAAGGTTTCTCACTTTTCATGTGCGAGAGAGAGAGGGAGAGAGAGAGAGAGAGAGAGAGAGAGAGAGAGAGTATTGCTAGCTAGGTCCTCGGTATCTCTCTATATGAAATCACTTATGCTTGAAACTTAAATTTGTGTGGCACCACTCAATATTTTGATACGGGAAAAAGAATTCACCATGATATTGTTAGTCACGGGCTGCTGAAAGAAAACATAGATGAAGTCACCTATGATTTGGCCTTGAAGGCATGTGGCACTATGCAAGACACTAATATGGGCAAAAACATTCACGATCATATTATTAGTTAGGAAATGTTGCAAGAAAACATTGTGCTTGGTAATGCCTTGGTCGGCATGTATGCCAAATGTCATACTTCACAAGCACAAAAAGATCTTGAGGGGTTGCTTGTCCGAGAGACCCTCTCTTGTAGTGTTTGATTGTAGGATATGCCCAGCCAAGGTAGGGCCAAAAATCTTTGAGCTGTTTTCAAAGGATGCAAAGTGAGGGCATCTCTCCAAATGCAATTACCTACACTTGCATTTTGAAGGCATGTGGCACTACGCAAGACATTGATATGGGCAAAAGAATTCATGATGAGATTGTTAGTCAGGGGCTATTGAAAGAAAACATTGTTCTTGGCAATGTCTTGGTCAACATGTATTCCAAATGTGGTGTACTTCAGAAAGCACAGAAAGTTCTTGAGGAGCAGGATGTTGCCTCTTGGACATCATTGATTGCAAGATATGCCAAATAGGGGCAAGACCAAGAAGCTCTAGGCTATTTTCAATGGATGCAAAGTAAGGGTATCTCTTTAGATGAAATCACTTACACTTGCATCTTGAAGGCATGTGGCACACCACTTAAGATGTTGATACGAACAAAAGAATTCATGATGATATTGTTTGTCAAGGGTTGTTGAAAAAAAAATGTAGATGAAGCACCTACACTTTCATCTTGAAGCCATGTGACACCTTGATATGGGGAAAATAATTCATAGTCATATTATTATTAAGGGGCTATTGAAAGAAAACATCGTGCTTGAAAATGCCTTGGTCAACATGTATGCCTAATGTCGTCTACTTCAGAAAGGATACCCTCTCTTGAAGTGTTCTAATTGCAAGATATACCCAACTGGCATAGGGTTAAGAATGTATGGGCTCTTTTTAGAAGACACAAAGTGCGGGCATCTCTCCATATGATAGCCTATGCTTGCATTTTGAAGGCATGTGGTGGTACTACGCAAGACACTAGAAGGGGCAAAAGAATTCATGATGAGATTGGTAGACAACTAATGTTGAAAGAAAACCTTGTTCTTGGAAATGCCTTGGTGGAAATGTATGCCAAATACGATGTACTTCAAAAAGCACAGAAAGTGATTGAGGAGGTACATGTCCAAGATGTTGTCTCTTGGACTTCATTGATTGTAGGATATGTCAGACAAGGGCAAGGGCAAGAAGCTCTAGGATGCCATTTCAGTGGATGCAAAGCAAGGGCATCTCTCCAAATGCAATCACTTATGCTTGCATCTTGAAGGCATGTAGCACCACTCAAGATGTTGATATGGGCAAACAAATTCATGATAATATTGTCGGTGAAGGATTGTTGAAAGAAAATGTAGATGAAGTAACCTAAGCTTTTGTCTTGATTAAGGCATGTGGTACTACGTAAGACGTTGATATGGGCAAAAGAATTCACGATTATATTGCTAGTTAGGGTTGCTGAAAGAAAATATTGTGTTTGGAAATGCTTTGGTCGACATGTATGCCTAAATTCATCTACTTCAAAAAGCACAAAAAGTGCTTGAGGAGTTGCTTGTCCAGGATGCCCTCTCTTGGAATGTTTTGATTGCGAGATATGCCCAGTAGGCCCGGGGACAAGAAGCTCTAGGCTACTTTCAAAGGATGAAAATTTCAAATTCAATTACCTATGCTTGAATTTTAAAGGCATGTGGCACTACACAAGACATTAATATGGGCAAAAGAATTCACACTGAGATTGTTAGTCAGGGATGATTGAAACAAACTGTCATGCTTGGCAATGCCTTGGTAAACATGTATGTCAAACATGGTGTACTTGAGAAAGCACAGCAAGAGCTTGAGGAGCTACGTGTCCGAGATGTTGTCTTTTGGACTTCATTGATTCTAAGGTATGCTAAGCAGGGGCAAGGCCAGGAAGTTCTGGGGTGTTTTCAACGGATGCACAACGAGGGCATCTCTCTAGATGCAATCACTTATGCTTGCATCTTGAAGATTTGTGGCACCACTCAAAATGTTGATATGGGAAAAAGAACTCACAATAATATTGTTAGTGAGGGGCTGCAAAAAAGAAAACATAGATGAAATCACCTAGGCTTTCATTGTGAAGGCATGTGGCGTTGTGCAAGACACTGATATGGAGAAAAGAATTCACAACCATACTATTACTTAGGGGATTTGAAAGAAAACATCGTGCTTGGAAATGCTTTGGTCAACATGTGTGCCAAATGTTTCCTACTTTGAGTCTACTTCAAAAATCATCAAAAGTGGTTGAGGAGTTGTCTATCTGGGATGCCCTCTCTTGGAGTGTTCTAATGTGGGATATGCCCAACAGGGGCTCTGGACTATTTTCAAAGGATGCAAAGTGAATTCATCTCTCCAGATGCAATTACCTAGGCTTTGAAGCCATGAGGCACTAGACAAGACATTGATATGGGCAAAAGAATTCACCATGAGATTGTTAGTCAAAGTTTGTTGAAACAAAACGTCAACTTGAAAATTCCTTAGTCGACATGTATGCCAAACGTGGTGTACTTGAGGAATCACAAAAAGAGCTTAAGGAGTTATGTGTCTGGGATGTTGTCTCTTGGACCTCATTGATTGTAGGATATGCCAAACAAGGTCAATGCCAAGAAGCTCTTGGCTATTTTCAATGGATGCAAAGCAAGGGCATCTCTCCTAATGCAATCACTTACACTTGCATCTTGAAGGCATGTGGCATCACTCAATATGTTGATACAGGCAAAAGAATTCAAGATAATATTGTTAGCAAGACTATTATGGGAAAAAGAATTCACAATCATATTGTTAGTCAAGGGTTGTTGAAAGAAAACATCATGCTTGGCAATGCCTTGTCAACCAAATGTCGTCTACTTTAGAGAGCATAGACACACTTGAGGATCTACCTATCGGGGATGTCCTCTTGAAGTGTTGTGATTGCAGGATATATCCAATAGGGCCAAGGCCAAGAAGCTCTAGTATATTCCCAAAGGATGCAAAGTCAGGTATCTCTCTAGATGAAATTACCTATGCTTTGCATTATGAAGGCATGTGGCACTATGCAGGACGCCAGTATGGGCAAAAGAATTCACGATGAGATTTTTAGTCAAGGGTTGTTGAAATAAAACGTCGTAGTTGGCAATTCCTTGGTTGACATGTATGCAAAATGTGGTGTACTTCAGAAATCGTAGAGAGTGCTTGAGGAGGTATATGTTTGGGATGTTGTCTCTTGGACTTCATTGATTGTATGATATGCCGAACAAGGGCAAGGCTAGGAAGCTCTACGCTATTTTAAGCAGCTTCAAAGCGACAACATCTCTTCATATGTAATCACTTACACTTGCATCTTGAAGGCATGTGGGACCACTCAAGATGTTGATACAGACAAAATGATTCACAATAATATAGTTTGTCAAGGGTTGCTAAAAGAAAACACAGATGAAAACACCTATGCTTTTATCTTGAAGGCATGTGTCACTATGCAAGACATTGATATGGGAAAAAGAATTCATGGTCATATTACTATTCAGGGGCTATTGAAAGAAAACATCGTGCTTGGAAATACCTTGGTCGACATGTATGCCAAATATCGTCTAATTTAAAAAACACAAAAAGTGCCCAAGGAATCCAAGATTCCCTCCCTTGTAGTGTTTTGATTGCGAGATATGCCCAAGAGGCCAGGAAGCTCTGGGCTATTTTTAGAGGATGCAAAGTGAGGGCATCTCTCCAGATACAATTACCTATGCTTTCATTTTGAAGGCATGTGGCAGTATGCAAGACACTAGTGTGGGCAAAAGAATTCATCATGATATTGTTTGTTAGGGGCTATTGAAGGAAAACATTATGCTTTGCAATGCCTTGGTCAATACATATGCCAAACATGGTGTACTTTAGAGAACACAAAAACTGCTTGAGGAGCTACCTGATCGGGATGTTGTCTCTTGGACCTCATTGATTTCACGATATGCCAAACAAAGGCAAGGCCAAGAAGTTATGTGCTATTTTCAGCGGATACAAAGC
This sequence comes from Adiantum capillus-veneris, assembly GCF_014529385.1. Taxonomy (NCBI): domain Eukaryota; kingdom Viridiplantae; phylum Streptophyta; class Polypodiopsida; order Polypodiales; family Pteridaceae; genus Adiantum; species Adiantum capillus-veneris. Next base: position 49,196,308 of record NC_140937.1, read on the forward strand.
AATGGAATCTCTCCAAATGCAATCATGTATGCTTGCATCTTGAAGGCATCTAGCACCACTCAAGATGTTGACAAGAAAAATAATTCATGATGATAGTGTTAGTTAGGGGTTGCTTGAAGAAAACGTAGATGAAATCACCTACGCTTTCATCTTGAGACAATGTAGCACTATGCAAGACATTGATAGGGGAAAAAGAATTCAAGATCATATTATTAGTCAGGGACTATTGAAAGAAAACATCATGCTTGGAAATGCCGTGGTCAACATATGTGCCAAATGTCATCTACTTCAGAAAGCACAAAAGGTGCTTCAGGATTGCCTATCCGGGATGCCCTCTTTCAAAGTGTTCTAATTGCAAGATATGCCCAATAGGGGGAGGGCAAGGAAGCTATGGGCTGTTTTCAGAGGATGCAAATTGAGGGTATCTCTTGAGATGCAATTACCCATGCTTGCATATTGAAGGCATGTAGCACTTTGCAAGACACTAATACGGGAAAAAACATTCACAAAGATTTTGTTAGTAAGGGGTTGCTGAAATAAAACCTAGCGCTTGGAAATGCCTTGATTGACATGTATGGCAAATTTGGTGTACTTCAAAATGCACAAAAAGTGCTTGAGGAGGTACGTGTTTGGGATTTCTCTTAGACTTCATTGATTGCAAGATTTGTCAAATAGGGGCAAGGCCAAGAAGCTTTGTGTTGTTTTCAACAAATCCAAAGTGAGTGCATCTCTCCATGCAATCACTTATGCTTGCATCTTGAATGTGTGTGCCACCACTCTAGATGTTGATACATGCAAAAGAATTCAGGATATTATTGTTGATCATTTGTTGCAAAAAAGAAAAGTAGATGAAATCACCTACGCTTTTTTTTTTGAAGGCATATGTGTTGGCGGATATGCCGCGAGGGACGTCAGCACAGCGAGAACTCACCTAACAAGATTTGTTAGCTAAGGACGAAGCTCGACCCGCAGGCGCATGGAAGCAAGCATAAGGTGTCAACCTACACTCGACCGACTCTCGACTAATTCCTACAGAGGTATCTACCCAATGTCTAAGCTACAGCCTTCATGAGTGCATAAGAGGAGATTTCCTACAACGCTTCCAAGAGCCAAATACCCATCAAATGTTCTCCAAACGCCACAGAACTTGAAAGAGACCCTATTAACACCAATAGGTCTCTCTCCCTAAGGTCCATGAACCAAAATCCCAACTCTAAACACCTGGTGCAAAATCACGTAGGATATCTGTCTGAAATTTGCAGGTCGTCGTTTCCAAAAACTAAAGTGCCTAATGTGTAGCTCTACTCGATGCGAACGCGTGGATATGCTGAAATGCGAAAATAGACAACGTATGCTCACCGAATCACTAGATGTAGCTCGTGGGTCGAGTTCGTAAAACCAGACCATATACTCGCAATGTAGGTATTGGCGCGTAGCTCTAGTCGGGGACAACACACTGCACTTCTCCGCACTCAATTCCGACCATCAGTGTGCGCGTAGCATCAAGATGAAACTCTCACTCTCTCTCGTACACAGTACGCTCACTCACACAGACAGATTTTTTTTAAAATGACAAAGGTTTTTTTCATTAAGGTCAAAAGTGGTATAAATACCTTACAATCTCAAACCCTAATGTTTCGATTTAACCATCTACTCAATCTAAATGTCAAAAATGGGATACAATCTGGAAGCTTCTGTAAGCCCCACTATTTACAAAGGTGAAATGACGGGTTTTCTCAATTAAAGAATAATTACAAAAAATAATATTCCGTCGAGCAATCATTCTCCGTTGGGTGTGTCCAGCTGCTAACACTCCCCCCCTCCTAGTTCATGCCGTCCCCGACATGGCAGTTAAGCTGCTTTTTTAGTGGAGGCTTTCATACATCTTTAGAAGGGACTCATATCGCGCATGCTAAGCCAGTAACGTCTGGCCGAATTAAGCTGCTTTTTTAGTGGAGGCTTTCATACATCTTTAGAAGGGACTCATATCGCGCATGCTAAGCCAGTAACGTCTGGCCGAATATATCTGTGTTGATGGTGAAGAAGCCAGTGTAGAAGGCTTCTTCGAAGGCCTGGAGGTGATAAGAAGGCAAAAACATAATTCTTTGATATAGTGCATGTATCACCTCGTGAGAAGGCTGAGCAGACAGATCGTAGGCACATCTATATGTATCTTGGAAGAAAAAGATATTGTATGTCTCCTGTCTAGGTTTGAAGGTTTCGAAGACCGCCGTAAGTGTTTTACATATTTTTCTCAGCATGATGCAAGATAGGTCAGGCGCGCCAGTGAACAATTTGATGGCGCCCGTTAGGGTTTTCACCATGTATTGCTCACTCATTCTCTCGCCTGCCTTCAAGCTTGGCAGCTTCGGGTAATTGAGCCAAGTGGGTTGGCTTCTCTGCAACAGTTCTTGGGCCTTCCATGTCCGCATCCTTGGTAGAGGGCAGAAATTGAGGTTGTCTCTGATTCTTTTGGGCGCCTCTACCAGATGAATTAGATATTGCGGATATTTTGTGAGCCATGCCTTTCTCCACCTGGGTTGAGAATCCACTATTAGCTTAACTCCTTCAGGCTTGGAGATATTTGCTTTGTACAATGGCACTGTGGGCTCCTCTTTTATCTGTTTAGCAGCTTCATACTTTAGCAGTGGATATGGGAGAGAAGGCTGTAGCCATTCACGCCAAATGGTATTGGCATATATCTTTTGAATGGTCATTGATTTAAACACTCTCTGCTCCCACTCCGATGCTTCTTTGGATGTGTCTCTCACTACCGCTTCTATGGCCTTCTGCAGCTTTTCTTCTTCTTGTTGTGTCAGATCCTGGGGTTCTTGTTAGGGTCCCATCAGGATGTCCTCTTGCATGGTGGTGTCCACTAGATCTGACACATTCTCTATGTCAATTCCTTCCATTCCTACTGGCCAAGCGCTAAACTGTTGCTCTTCAGTTTGTTGTTGGCCTTTCAGCTCATCTATCTGCTGTTGAAATGCCTTCTTTGCCTCTTTCGCTTGATCTCCCATGTTTACTAGGAGGTCGTTCAGATCTGCATTGATTTTTTCCGCCTCCTCAAGCTTCCTCTTGATGGCTTCGTTTTTTGATTGCCATCTCTGAAATTCCTTGTCCATCTTTCTTTTGACGACTTCTAGCTCATTTTTCATGGCATGGTTCTCTTCTTCCAAGCGGTTTTGCATTACAAGAAATCCCTCGGCCAGCATCAGTCTTTGCCTTTTCTCTAATGTCAACTCCTTTTGGAGTTCCTTCATTTGTTCTTAATACAAATCAGTCTCTGAAGTTGTGCCAGTCGAGCTAGTAGCTCTGACTTTGGCCGAAGATGCCCTTCACCTTTGGATGGTCTGATCTTTTACTTTAATCTGATCTTTTAACTCTATTACCTCATCCTGGCTTGCCTCATATTCTATCTCGGCCTTTTCCTTGGCATTCCTCAGGGTTTCAACCTCTTTGGACTCTTCAGCAAGTTGTAGAGTTAGGCTATCCCTCTCTTTTTCCGCATCTGTCAGTGACCTGCTGATTTTCTTGTAATCCTCTTCTACTCTATGAAGCTTGTGTTCGACTGCCTGATTCTGTCATTCCATTTCTTTGCATCTTTGTAATGCCGCGTCTAGACTGTCTTGCAGCTTTGTTTGTTTCTCTATGTTCTCTTGGCCCTGTTTCTGTAGTAAGTCCACTTCAGCCTTGATATAAACTTCATTTGTTTTGAGAGTATCAATCTCACTCTCAGTGGCCATTGATCTTGCTCGAGCCCGGTTAGATTTTGCATTACCACATCCCAATCATTGGTCGGTGGCTGTAGGTCCACTTTATCGGTGGCCATCTCTTTCAATTCTACTAACCAAAGGCTCTGCATCTGTTCCTTGGGCCTTGTGCTTGTCAACTCAAAGGCTACCGTAGCTTCCTCTTCTCGAGAGTACCCCGCAACTAGTAGATCAAGAAAGATTCTAAAATTTCTTTCCTCTAGATCGGGCTTCTCCTCTTTGGGCTCAGCTTCTGCCTTTTGATCTTCCTCTTTGTTCTTTTCTTGCTTGGACTCTTCTTGTTCATCAGGACTGTTCAGCTCCTCTTTTTGTTGGGTTTGTGGAGGGCTAAGAGGAGGTGGTGATGGTGGTGGGCTGGATTCCCGGCTTGACGGTGAAGTTGTTGGCTTCTTCTTGAAATGTCTATCCGCCTTGGTCTTTCTCTCTCTTTCTTGGCCTTCCTGCTCTTCTAGCAGCTGCCGTCTCACTTCGTCCACTTCTTCTTCTATAAATGGGATATTCGGGATATTCTCCACCGTGGCATCTAAGATCTCGAAGTTTTTGATATAGTCTTCGAACCGATCCCGGTGAACCCTTCGAGATGATACCGACATGGCTTCAAGGGATGGCTTCCACAACTCGCTTAGATCTCCTTTCAGTGCTCTCTCGACTCAGAATCTTTCCATCAGTCTTTCTAGCCGTGCCGCTTTCTGTGACTTGGTTTCTTTGATTGGCACTTGTAGACTTTCTTTCTTTCCTTTCTTCGACTCTGGCGGCTCTTCTAGCACGGTCTCTAACCGACGCTTCATCCTTGTGGCTACCCTGGGTGCCTTGGGTGGTTCTTCTTCCTTGTCTTCCTTTAGCTTTAGCCAATCATTTTCTGAGGGAGGTTCAGGCCAATTTCCCTTGGCATGCAATGCTCCATAGACAACTTTTGTTATCAGTTCACCAGGTACAATATAGGTGGGATTTCTGTTCCCCATCTTCACCAGGTTGTCGTGGATGTAAGCGGCATAATTTATCTCTTTTGGCTTGCCCTTCTGCATTGCCCAGGTGAAAGTGGTGGCAATGGCTCCAGATGGCATCTTGTACTTCTGTGGCCGCTTTGTACACATGTGGAAGTATTGGTTGTAGAGTTGGCTCATGATAGCCACTTTTGGGTTTGCAATATCTTCAAATGTGTAGTTGTTCTTCTTTTCCGAGTAGACCTTGACTTCATCTCGCCTCTTTGTCACACTATCTCCTTTGTTTGAGATGTCAAGTGCGGCTGCCACCACCCTCTCTGTGATGAAAATCATGTTATCTGGCTTGCCTTGCAGATCGGTGACTCGGGCCACTCCATCTTCTTTGATTGTGTTTACAAATTTCCACACTCTTTTGATGTCAATCCCCGCTGGCAAAGCTTCAAAGTAGTTGTGTAGATCCAGCTTCTCCAGGTAATCCCCCATCTTGCTCCTGACAAATTCATTGAGCTCTCGTGGTATCATGGGTAGCTCTACTGCATTTCCTTCAAGATCTTTGAATACTCCTTGGTAGATTCTCAGATCATTGGACTCGAGCAGATCATCTTGAATCCATGTGCTGGAGGGCTTCAGAGTTCCTTCTGCTATCACAAATGGCTCCACTTCTTCTAAGTGGTCTTTTATTGTCATCCTCTTCTTCTTTGCAGGTGATTTTGCGGCTGCCATGGATCCTGTTGCACTCAGTAGTCCAAAGTTAGCGTTTTTTCCATATTAGCTGATAAACTGAGTTCTAACTACCCAAATGACTTGAAAATTGAAAATAAAACTTAAAAGGAACTAGCGAAACTCTGCATTTGCCCACAATAGCTTTCTGGATAAAAATAATCATGTAGACATCCTACGCGTAGGATGTCTATCTTCTCAGTTTTTGGTGAAACTTGGCAGGCTTGTGGCCCTTGACCTATGCAACATGGCTATGTGATTGGAATTGGGTTTGGGCATCAAAAAGTGCAATTTGGGGCAGATTCAGGCTTTTGGCTCACAAATTGGGTAGGATGTCCTCAACAGGTGGAAAATGTATTCAAATGGATTGAAATTTGATATACAGGCTTCTTGCACCCTGTTATTAATGGCTCCCATGAAGTCAGATCCTGCATAGTAGGTCAATATCACACTGGAGACATCCTACATGTAGGATGTCTATTTTATCAAAATGACTTCAAGTTGGTTCTGGGGTTAGCCCTTAGCATGTGGAACATGGCCCTGCTCTTGGATTTTGATTTGGATAAGCATTGGTGCTGTTAAGAGCATGTGTAGTGTTTTTAGGCTCAAAAAGTGCATCTTGGAGGTTTTGGGGACCAAAGGTGATGGGAATGGCTTGAAATTTGATACATGAGCTTAGGAAGGTGTTATAAAGAGATCTGGAACTCAAAAGTGCCACCTGGGGTCAAATTGGTCATTTAGACATCCTACGCGTAGGATGTCTATTTCATCAATTTTCACATCTGACCCCACAGTTAGCTTGGCAATGTGCTCAGGAGTATATTGTTCAAGTTTCATGTGATTTGGACTAGTTTTGGTAGGTCTATGACACATTATTGCCTCTATGCTCTGACTTTGCGTTTTTTGATGCATATGAGGTCAACTTTTGTCCAAATGTGATGAAACTTGGTGGCTAGCATGTACAGGCTATTGAGAAACTGAGTGTGATATGAAGTGTTTAAAATGTTACACGGGTGGTCGTGCGCATCGTAGAAGCCGTTGGAAGTCCGGTTCGCTGTAGGTGGCAAAGAGCTCTCTCTGAAGAAGGCAATAGTAGAAATGAGCTTTAAATGAAGTGAAAAAATCTTATAATAGGGGTCCCCGAACCACTTTCCATGAAATTTGACATGTGCTCCCAACTTCTTGCGAGATGCGGTTTAGGCTCGAAAAATTCTTGATTTGGACTCCATTTGTCCAGTTTCCGAGAAATTTGACGTTTCGGTCAAAATCTGGCCAAAACACGCTTTCCGCTCCATTCACATAATTGCACCTCCATTGTACCATAGGTTGTCCTATAGTCACTGATTATCCCCATATTTTTTGTTTTTCATTACAACCGTTTTTCACCTGCTTTTTGAAGTTTTTCTATCCATAATTAGTAAAATTAAAAAGAAAATAGCAAATTCAACCCAAAAAATCATAATAACTCAAAAACATCGTCGCAAAACGCTATATACACTTACATGCAATTTTTATGGCCGGATTTCTTTACCAATATTTTGCCCAAAAAAATGGCTATTTTTATCTATATACACACACCTAGGGGCTTGATTTGGCGTTTGGCCCCATATACTTGTAGATTCATGTTGTATAAGGGCATATATACTTGGTTAGTCTAGAAAATTTCGCAATCAAATGACAACCCTCTAAAATAGTCGAAAAACATGTCCTTTTTTGCTCTTTTTATCATTGGGTCCGCATTTGAGAATGCCTCCCCCCCTCCTAGCCGAAGTCCTCCCGGACGACAAGGTATCGCCTCGGTGTATGTGCCATACATGGGTGAAAAATTGTGCTAATGCTCGGCCGTGTAATGTGGCCCTATATAATGCATACTCGGTCAATGCATGAAAAAATTAATGCTGTGCAAGAGGAGGGTAAAAGCAAGATGCTTATTGGAATTCGCCATCGAGGTTTCCTATTTGTTGTTGATTTGGTTGGCAGATTTTCTTTGCAAGTAAAAGTTGTAACTCTACAGCTCTTTGTTTGATCGTCTTTCTTACAAAAGTCGCTTGGTTTGCCGCTACTGTCAATATGTCCATGGTTGTCTCCTTGGAGAGAATTGTTGTGGCGGGATTGGCCATAGTCTTTGTCTATTTTGCTTTCCATTTGTAGCTTTGTTTTGGAGGTTTTTGTAGGTTTATTGCTACATCCGTGCTTGTACTGAAGGGAGTTCCTGTTGCTTTGGTTTCGGGATCCAAATGCGAGTCGCATTGAAGTTGTTACTGAGCATTCTCTTTGGAATCCATATCTTTTCTATTCCCTTGGTTTTTGGTGGACTTCTGTGCTTCTCCTATTGACTTCTTCTATTGTATTGTGGTTTTTCTGCCATGTCACCTTTATCCTTTCGCACCCATACTTGTTTGTCGCGTGTTGCTAACCTTGATCTTGGCACTGCGGTCTGTGTTGTTTTATGTTTGTAGTGAACATGGTTGGCAGTTCCCTGTTTGTTTGCCATGGGGATCATGTTGTTCTTTAGTGGCACCCATCTTTTTGGTTCTTTATCCAGTGATTGTATTGCTGCCATCTGATTCTTCCAGGGTTGTTGAACAAAGGCTACCACCTGTTGTTCTTGTGCATGTTGAATTTTCACTGCATCCGCATTCCAATCTATCTGCACATTATACTCTTTGCCAAGGTTGTCCCAACAACATGGGGTGTTGTGTGCTTTCATCCTCAACCACATAAAACTTGTGTGGGTAAATTTATTGATGTACGTGTACATGCAATATAATCCAGCCCAATGTTTTTAGCGAATGTGATGTACTACTTTCCAGCACTTGTGGAGTAGGATGTAGTTGACCTTTGGGCTTGAGTTTTTTGTATAATCTGTAAGAGGTTAGATTTGCTTGAGCTCCAGAATCAAGCAATGTCATCGATTCAACTTGATTGCTACCCACTTTGAGTGCAATTATTGGCTCCACTGTGTCTTCATCAAAATTCGTTAATCGAATAGCATTTATTCACAACGGTGATCCACATTGTTGTTGTTGTCGTAGAAGCCGTCTTTTTGCAATGCGTTCTTTTGCTTCTGCTTGGGCCTCTTCTCGTACCCTCTGTTTCTCCTTCATCCATTGTTTTTCTTGATGTATTTGTTGAAGCATATCCTGTGTTAGTGGTAAATGATACTTTTTTAATCGACACCCACTAATCCAATTTGGCATTTCTTTTTCTACTAATGTAGCAAGTTTGACAGCTCCACTTTGTGATGAGTCACTAATCACAAAGGGTCCCATACCTTGCTTTTTAAGTTTCTTGGCATGTTGCTTCAAGGTATAAACAAGTACATAATCACCTGTTTTGAACTCTTTCGTGTGCACATGCTTGTCAAAAAACTCTTTTTGTCTTATCTTTTTAGCATAGATTGAAGCTACAGCTCTCAATCAAAGTTCATCTAGCTTTTCAAGATCATCTATTCTTGAAGAGAGCTCATGACCTATCCATTCCAAGCATTTCGCTACCCGTAGAGTTGGAATTAAAGACTCTATGGGTAATATAGCGTTTAGACCAAACACCATGTTGTACGGTGTTGTTCCTATTGATGTTTTGTAACCTACCCTGTATGCCCATAGTGTTGAGTGTAACTGCTGATCCCAGTCTCTATCCTTGACTCTGATACAATTTTTAGTCAGAACAATGCATAGTGTTTTATTTGTGGACTCAGCTTGTCCATTTGCCTGTGGATGATATGGAGCAGATTTTCTATGTATGACCGTGAATTCCCCTAGCAGATTTTCAATGACTTCATTAAGAAAATGTGTTCCTCGATCACTGACAATTTCTAGTGGTAATCCCTATCATACAAAGACATTCTCATACAAAAATTGTGCAGTGGTTCTTGCGTCTGCTTTTTGTGTTGTCTTGGCTTTCGCCCATTTTGTGAGATAGTCCGTAGACACAATGATATATTGGGTATGGGTGCGATATGCAGGGGGTGAAATAGGCCCCACAAAATCAATGCCCCATTTTGCAAATGCCCTTGCTCCCATCATTGGCCGTAGTGGCATCTCATCTCTCTTTATCGACACCTTGGTGTGCTAACATGCATCACAATGCTTTACAAACTCCTCAGCATCCATATGCAATGTAGGCCACCATATTCCTACGGTTAAGACAATTTTTGCCGTCTTATCGCCTGAAAAATGGACCCACTTATGCCTCCATGTGCGTGTTCTAGAATCAGCAGGTATTAACTTTCACTTGCACAGATTCTAAGTTGATTGTCCTTTCCTCGCTTATAGAGTTGATTCCCAATTAAATTAAAGTTGCGAGCCTCCAGCTCTATAGCCCTTTTTTGTGCTCTATAGCCCTTTTTTAGGAAATGTCCTTGTGTTTAAGAAATCAATGATATATTGACTCCATGTAGGTGCAATGTTTACCTGAAACAATGTCGCGTGATCCACTGGTCGTTTGGCACTACATATAGTACAATTGTTAACATAAGCATGTGTGTCAGCATACATAGTTGGCCAAAAAACCCCTAATTGTTTCAGTCGTTGGTGTGTTTTCATTGTTGAACAATGAAATGCACAATCCTGGACGTGTGCTTCTTCAAGATAACACTCGAATTCCTCCGGATTTATACATAATCGTAGAATTTGGTCCGAGCTTAGATGATAGAGTCGTCCTGCAATCAACTGGAAGTTTTTTGTTTGTCGAATTGTTTGTTGTTTGGATCTGTCTTCCTTGTTATCAAATCTACGTCCAAAGGAAAGAATAACAATTTCCTAAGACCATTTGGGTATCATTTCAATATTGAAAAGATAAGCAACAGGTATATCATCATCTACTCCTTCAGGGGCTTCCCCGTTTTGCAGCCTTGAAAGATGATTCGCCCGTAGATGAGTTTTACCCTTTTTGACCACCACTATGAAGTGAAAATCTAGCAAGATAATAAACCAGCATACAATTCTCCCAGTATTGCATGGTTTATTTACCAGATACAAAAGAGCTTGATGATTTGTGAAGAACACAAATTTGTTTGCTAGCAAATAATGCCGAAATTTCTTTACAGCATAAATCATCCCTAACCCCTCTCTTTCAGTGGTTGTGTAGTTCTTCTCTACACTATTTAACTGTCAGCTTGCATAACAAACTGGGGAATCCATTGTTCCGTCTCCAGGTTGAGCCAGAATACTCCCAATTGCATATGGAGATGCATCAATGTGAACATGGAATATCTTTTCCCAATCTGGTGCTTTAAGTACAGGTGCTAATACAAGGTTTTCCTTAAGCTTTTGGAATGAAGTTTCACACTCCTCAGTCAAGTCGAAACTGACTAATAAGCGAGACAGAGGTTGTGCAATGACTGCATATATATATATATATATATATATGAATCTTCGATAATATCAGCAGTGTCCCAAGAAGGATTGTACTTATTTGGCATTAGTAGGCCTGGGCAGGTCTACTATGACTTTGATTTTGTCTAGGTAAGTGGTTATGCCATTTCTTGAGACAATATGTCCTAAGATGCGGCCTTGCCTAACCATAAAAATGCGCTTTTTTGGGTTACGACAGATTCGATATGTTCTGCATTTCTCAAATACCTTTTGTAAATGGTCAATATGTTCTTCTCGTAGAAGAGAGTGGACACAGAGATCATCCATATATATTTCTAAGAATATTCTCAGGTATTCTTTGAACGCATGAGTCATTAACCTTTGGAAGGTAGCTGGGGCATTGGTTAAGCCAAAAGGCATAACTCTATACGCATATATTTCCCATTCTGTGGCAAACGTTTTTTTGTGTTGATCCTCTATTGCAATTGCCACTTGGTTATACCCTGAAAACCCGTCTAGAAAGGAATAAGCCCGTTTCCCAGCCACCCTCTCCAGTACATGTTCTGTGTGATCGGCAAGGGATAATTATCCCTTATGGTGGCTGCATTTACTTTTTTGAGGTTCACACACACACGCAGCTTTTCGTTCTTTTTGGGGACAACCACAATGGGTGATACCCAATCTGTATGTTCGATTTTATAGATGAATTCAACATCCATCAGCTTGTCAATCTTCTCTTTGATTCATTTAGCAAATGTGTCATTATATGTGTAAGGACGTTGTTTGCTAGGTTTGGCATCTGATTTCAACGGTATTGTATGTTGGCATATCGATGGATCAACTTCTTTGAGGTCTTTGTAGGACCATGCAAACACATCTTTATATTTCTTGAGAAGTTGTGTTAGCAGTTTTTCTTCTTCAGGCTCTAAATGAGTTACGATATAGACCGCGGCTGAGGCTTTTCTCCTGGCTCAGCAAGGTCTATCCGTTTTGCATTTTCCGGCCCATCGTAAGATTCCTGGTTTGTTCTTTCCCTGATTGGTGGTGTCATTCTGATTTTTCTGTCCTGGATGGTGAATTTTTTATAGTGGGATGGTACATTTATGTTTGCTTTTTCTGACTCCTCCTTACCATCACTTTCTCCCTCAGTAGTCCATACCTCTCGTAAGGACCGTTTTAGTTCTTGGTATTTCTTTTTACACTCCAGTTTGGTCCACTCTGGGTCTTTTGTTTTTTCCTGTTTTGATTGTTGAGATTTTTTTTATTTTATTTCTATTTTAGTCTTCCGTACTTTTTTTATTTCCTCTTGTGTTCCTTCCCTTCGCACTCTCGAGAATCTTCCTGATATTTGGTCTTTTACACAATCCTCTGCTTTGACAAGCATTAGATAGTGAGTTTTATCTTTTATCCTGGGCATTGGGTTCTCTCTCATTTTGTTTTTTGCTCGTTTTTTTGTATAGCATTCCTGACGTCTAGGGTGCTGATTGGCAAAATCATAAAACTTGATATTCGTTGTTTTCTCCCCACGCTCGCTTGAGCTGTCTGAACACTCGTTATCGGCATCGTTATTTGCCTCCAGATGCTCAGAGGCGTTATAAAACTCTTCTTGTTCTGGCAGCTCTACAATCTCATCTCCTGCTGGTATAAGGCTTACCATGTAATAGGGTAGCACATCATAGCCGTCCTTATCGCAAAATTTTGTCGTTGGGCTATCTGTAATGGTACAGACATCCAATGTTGCTAGTATGTGTTCCCATTCCAGAGGTTCAAGGCATCTTCAGGAAAAGGTTCTGGAATGTAATCCTTGTCCTCAATAGCTCTTTCTAAGATGCATTCCTCTCTTTTTAATCTCCCACAATGTGAAGCTCCGCACATCCATAGCTCTTTTTTTTGCCCTAACCATGCTGGGAGTTCGGACCTTGCCAATGTAGCTGAATCAAACTCTTCCACTGGTGTTTGGTTCACATCTTTGTAACTATGGTCTTTTAGGTGTATTTTGGTTGTAGTCTCGCCATGTCTGAGGTATATGTGGTCGTAACCCCAATCCTGGACCATCTTTAATTGTCTCATGAATGGTCTTCCCAAGATGATCTCGTAATTGTTCTTTTTGTCGAAATCGACTATTGCAAATGTATGCTCATAATCGATTCTACACGAGGTGACAATTACATTTTCTAAAAGTCCTAGAGCCTTTTCCATGAACCCATCTGCCAGTTGCAATTTCATTCTAGTCGCTCTCAAAGCCGGTTTTTCCCATTTTTTCTACATTTCCTTGGTGGCGATAGCGACTCCTGCTCCACTGTCAGGAATAGCTTTGGAGACTACTCCTTGGAATTCTACTAGTAGTGTGGTGTTTCTATCTTCTCCCTCACAATATTCTCCAGCTTTGTTTAAAGGTACTAGCCTAGTGTTTAGTTGAGGCTTGTCCAATTCTCTGATCCCTTCTTGAAGCTTTGAGGTGGGGTCTTTTACTCCAAATTTTTCTAAGCATTTGCCTACGGTTGTCCACATGTTTGGTCGTAACCTCAGGAGTTCGGCTAATGTGATTGTGCATGCCACAGGGGTGGACAATAACTCAATCAACCCTTGTGAATCCATCACTCTGTTGGAAGAAAGTCTTTGAGATGGGATTGCTCTCACCTCATACTTGGCTTCATACTCCCCTAGGTAAGAGGGTAGAGTTTTTAGTGAGTCCGGTTGGCTGTGCCCCGAACTAATTGATCCCTGGTCTCCCCCTTGTGAATGTATATCAAAGTTCATTTGTGATCTTGCCTCAAATTCTTCAATGGGAGGTAAGACCTCATTTTTCTCTTTTCTCGTGCTATTCATTTGGTAACTCACCTTGTTAGCTTCGTTGGCATCACGGATTTTCTTCCACAGGTCATCTAGACCGTTACAATCCTTACCCATTTCTACCCATGTTTTAAACTGGAAACCATCACTTGTCTCATTTGTTGTATTTGGCACTATGATAGGTTCTCTCCTAGACTCAGAGGCAGTCGTGAGTCCCTCTTTCGTGTCTACTTGTTTCTCTAAAGTTGGTTTGATAGGGGTTGGAGCTGGTACTTCATGCCAACTTGCAGGTTTACCAAGCGGGCTTTCTATCAAGGATTGAGCTGTTTCAATCATCTTTCGACACATTTCCAACCTTTGTTTTTCTATTTCGGCATATGGATAAGTCATCCATCTTTGCTGTTGGGTTTGGTTGTTTTTGAGTCTGGCTTCGTAAGATTTTAAGAGTGCATCTAACTGCTCATTTACCTTTTTTGCCAACATCGATCCTCCTGATCCTTCACTTTTGGGTTCTGCTATTTCCTTGGGTGCTATGGTTGCCGTAGTGTTTGAGCTTAGACTAGCTAGATCCTCTAATCACTCTAATCTATCCTTTGTGTGTTTTAACTCCTCGGATAGAGCCGTTTGCTCTCCTTCTCTCCTGGCTTTCATACGCGCCTTTCTAGCTTTCCAAGTGCTTCTCTGATTTTTCATTTCTGAACTTGGGGCATCAGTTTTTGGCTCTTCAATTATGGGTTCATTCGTATTCTTTGAGCTTGGGCTCACGTCACTGCGTGAATAGGTATTACTGTCTCGTTTTCTGACCCTCCACTGGAAGGCACTGCTTCCAGCATGTTCAAGGTAGTATTTGCTCCTTTGCTCGGGTTCTTAGGACAATCCGGAATCAAATGAGTAATTCCACACTCAGTGCAATATACGTTGACCCTAATGATTTCCTCATGAGGACAGTCTCTTAGCCAATGGTCTCCACCACACTTGTAGCAAGGTTCCTTATGATTTTGAGGTGCTCCTTGAGCTCCTCTTTGTTGGTATGCATGTCTCTGCCCGCCCATGCTTCCGTTGGCTATGAACAACAATGTTCGTTCATCCAAGCTATATCTTCCTTCTCTTGCTACCTGTGCAGATATTGATGGTCCTGCACTTCCCATCATGCTCCAAGGTTCTGGCGTTGGGGGTTCTTCCAGTGGATAATAGACAGGATTTGCAGCATATCCATTGGGATCTTTGTTATGGTTGGTGTGTATCTTATGCCACGACTGGTCGTAATCCTGGTAGGGGTGGTTGCTGCCCCAACACTGGTTGTGGTCTTTCTACGCCTACAGGTCCTGGTAGGTTGCTTGCTTGATACCTAGGCATTGGTGGAAGTTGAGGAGATGCTACCTGAGCCTGGGGAGCATAAGGTCTCTCTCTCACATATCCCTTGTTATAATAGCATTCCTCCGTCCCATGGTTTGTCCATTTTTGTTCAATAGCACACCACTTTAGCTGTTTAGCTTGAGGTTTGGCATACAAGTTAATCTTTTTTAGCACTTCCTCTACAAGATGCTCCTAGTTTACAGCTACTTCTCCTTTCGGTGCTGTCTTAGCGGACTTTCTCCCACTTTGTTGTGAGGATGAATTGTCATCAAGATCCTTGAATTCACCCTCTTTGTAGACCGCACAATTGTATACAAGGTAAAGAGTCTCCTTAGTTAACTCATTTGACGTCGTGCTCCTCTTCATATGTAATTCCTTCTGGAGATCTGCATTTCTCAGTCCTTGATAAATATAATCATAAGTCTGGACTGAGTTGACAGTTCTTCCACAGGGCAGAACTTAACATATCCTTTTAGTCGTAGGGCTGCCTTTCACACAGACTCCCCTTCTTTCTGTTTGAATTTATGGATTTGTGAGACTGTATTATGAGCTATCCCCCTTTGTGAGAATTCCTCAATAAACTCGTCAAACACCTCCTCCATAGACTCAAAGTCTCTACGCTCCACAGAGTCGAACCAAGTAGCAGCATCCTCTTCTAGGGTCAGTCCAAACCCTGCAAATTGGGTAGGGAAGTCTAACACCTCTTCAACTCTAATTACACGCACAAAGGGTGCTACATGATCTCTAGGATCTCTGTTTCCCGTGTATTTCTTGCTTACCCATTTTTGCACCTGAGAAGGTCTAAATCTACGATGGTCTACAAATCTCATCATTGGTTCTCCTCGTCCTACTCGATATACCTCCTCTCGCCTTCGATAGTGGGCAAGTTCCTCTCCCAGTGGTGCTCCTAAGCCATAATTTCTAACAGTTTTTGCAAGAGATGGTTCATCTCTTCGAACTCAGTCTATGGGTTGTCTTCTAGGCTCTATTGACCCTTGAGTTTTTGTCTTACTCTCGCCTTGATACCGTGAATAGAGTGATGGTTCTCGTAAATCCCTTAGCCCTTGTGCAGCTGGATAACCATCTCGGTTCCGGTCTTGTTCTAATGTTGCACTTTGTCGAAGCCATGCCTGTAATGATGGTTGGGTTGTTGGTTGGTTCTGGTAGTTGAACGTCTGTTGTCGGGTAGAATGTGAGGTCGCGTCGTACTCTTCTGAAAATGGATTTGTCGATTTTCTAGGGGTGTAGGTGACCCTTGGCACTTCTTCAGGGGCATATGTTGATGTCTCTGGAACTGTTACCTTTTCTACCTCCTTTAGGAGAATACGTTTGTATTCTCGTCCGTACCTATCAACAAAAATGATATCCTTCCCCATAGCAATTTCATAAGAGAATAAGTAAATAACCTTGTCTTTGCTTAATTCTTTTGGGTAGGGTTCGTTGCATCGAAAATAAGAAACTACTCCCTCGCTCTCATGCTTGTAAATTCCCACATTCTCATTATAGGTTGAGACCCTAGTTGTTTTCTTATCATACATAAAAAGAGCTTCAGGTCCGATCAATGTTTGGAGGCGGTTCTTGAGTTTCTGAAATCATTTTTCCTTTTGCCACGTTATCTCCATATCTATTGTAATCCTCAGGGTTACTAACTATCAGATAGTGGTTCTCCTTTTCGTCTCGGAATCTATCTCCATCATCATAGACTCGAATTATTTCCAGTCTCGGAGCAGGTCTTTCTTCAATACAAATACACTTGTGTCCTCGATAGTCAGAATAAACTAGGGCTCCCCTAGAGTTTGTTCCTTCTACGAAGATTATAGTGAACTTGGAATCGCTCAAAGGATTTTGGGAGGTGCTTTCTCCTCGCATTGGTCCTTCATCGGAGAAACCTCCTGGCTGTTAACTACCCATCATGAAGAAGGACTTATCTGATGAAGTGTCAGTATCACTACCCTCCTCAATGATCGATGCTAGTGGATCTAGCCTTGCCTGAGTTACACTCTCCTCGGTGGACACTAAGCTACCCTGATCACCCGCCACCTTTTGATCTCTAAGAATGTGTCTTCCTGATCTTAAATTCATCAAACTTAGCAATGCAATTTAACACAAATCCAACCACTCACCTGGCAAAGGATCAGTTTCCGCACAACTTCTTGCTTTGGCGCTGAATATACTTGTACACAAGCGTTTAATTTCGGCAATCGAATCAAAGCATATAACCGCTAGAGGTGATCTTAGTAATGATTGGTATAACTGGAGGGTTAACCTCAACCACTACTGTATTTTATACACTTTGGATGTTCTTGATTAGGTGTGCTAATCTGGAACTGTACTTCCCTCGGATGTTGGCCAATTTACAGGAAAAGTCTTAATTCCGTCTTTGCTCCGTCAAAAGTTCAAACAAGGTCCAAATTCACTTCTGAAAGAAGTTCTAGAACTCTCAAGTCAACTGGAACATCACTCTATTTCCTCTGTCATCTTTTCTCTTCACTAAGCCCCTGTAGACATTCTACGCGTAGGATGTCTACCTGCTCTATTTTGCCTAGATTTTGCACTATAGATTCCCCTTGATGTGCTGAGTCCACAGCTGTTTTTACTTTTTGATTTGGACACCTATAAGCTGGTCAATTGATCAGAAATCTGTTTCAGTAGCCTGATGTTGGTATGACTAGTCAAATCAACTCCAATTTGGACCAAAATTGACTAGGAGTCTTGCCTCAGGCTATAAAACACCCTGCTATGCCTACAGTCATTGTCTGGCTTCAATTTCATGCATTAGACATTCTACACGTAGCATGTCTAACTGCTCAAGATGGCTTCAAGTGCAAAGCATAGACTCCCCTTAAGGTGTTGATCACTTTGGTATGCTCAAAGCTGGGTTTGGAGTGCTAAATCACACAGAACACATCCTACACGTAGGATGTCTATATGGTCTGTTTGACCCCAAACTTGAGCCACAGCTTTCCCTTGATGTCAGCAACCCAATGCTATGCTTAGATTTTAGTTTGGATTTCAAAAGACCCCAATTTTAGCTATTCTAGCCTTTTTCATTCAAAAATGCTAAATTCTGCTTAAAACCCAATTTTCTCACCCAATTGAGATGAAAGCTTTCTCAGGCACTCAATAAATCATGCAGATCATGCTCATGTAGTTATCCTATGGTTTTGGTCTTAAAATAATGCCTTGGCACAATTTGGGTAGGATGTCTGGCAATTTTCTTTGGCCTTATCTTGTCAAGATATGGTCAAACTTCCACTTTCCAGGTGAAAGTAGGGTAAAACCTACCTTCTAAACACACTAGTCAACTCAGAATTTCAAAATTTCCACCAGAACACCCTGTAGACATCCTACGCGTAGGATGTCTCTTGGCTTAAAATTTAATTTTTCCCTGACAAAAATGCTCCTGATTCTCTCCAGCTCTATCAGAAACACTCACCGAAACTTTTGAACTTCACTTCAGCTTCTAAACACTCTTTTCCCTTCTTTACAACCTTGTGATGAGCCTAACAGCAAATATAACATGCATGAAGTGCTCCAGATCATAAATCATGATGTCCTACTTACCCTACTCCTACTCATCATGTGAGATGGTGATATTGGTGTCTCAGTTCCTTCCTGGCCTCTTCGGACTCTCAAGCTCTCCTTCCACAGCTTCTACCACTCTAACTCCTACTCTCTACACCACAATTCAGCTAATACCTAAAACTATCTAAGTCTACCTAAGTCGAACGATCTAGGCCAGACACTCGCTCCCTAGACTCCTCCTGAGACCTAGAGAGTCCTCCACCCTCTGATCCTATCTAAATGTAAAACGAGACTCTGGCAAGCCAGAGAATCCCTATCCTCAAGGACTAGTCTCGGTCACCTACCTAGGGTTTTCGTCCCCGGCAGCGGCGCCAATGTTGGCGGATACGCCGCAACGAATGTCAGCACAACGAGAACTCACCTAACAAGATTTGTCAGCTAAGGACGAAGCTCGACCCGCAGGCATGTGGAAGCAAGCATAGGGTATCAACCTACACTCGATTGACTCTCGACTAATTCCTACAGAGGTATCTACCCAATGTCTAAGCTATAGCCTTCATGAGTGCATAAGAGGAGATTTCCTACAACGCTTCCAAGAGCCAAATACCCATCAAACGTTCTTGAAACGCCACAGAACTTGAAAGAGACCCTATTAACACCAATAGGTCACTCTCCCTAAGGTCCATGAACCAAAATCCCAACCCTAAACACCTGGTGCAAAATCACGTAGGATGTCAGGTCGAAATTTGCAGGTCCTCGTTTTCAAAAACTAAAGTGCCTAATGTGTAGCTCTACTCGATGCGAACGCGTGGATATGCTAAAATGCAAAAACAGACAACGTAAGCTCACCGAATCACCAAATGTATCTCGTGGGTCGAGTTCGTAAAACCAGATTGTACACCCACAATGTAGGTATTGGTGCGTAGCTCTAGTTGGAGGCAACACGCTGCACTTCTCCGCACTCGATTTTGACCACCGATGCACGTGTAGCATCAAGATGAAACTCTCACTCTCTCTCGTACACAGTACGCTCACTCACGCAGACATAATTTTTTTTAAAATGACAAAGGTTTTTTTCATTAAGTTCAAAAGGGGTATAAATACCTTACAATCTCAAACCCTAATGTTCCGATTTAACCATCTACTCAATCTAAATGTCAAAAATGGGATACAATCTGGAAGCTTCTGTAAGCCCCACTATTTACAAAGGTGAAATGACGGGTTTTCTCAATTAAAGAATAATTACAAAAAATAATATTCCGTCGAGCAATCGTTCTCCGTTGGGTGTGTCCAGCTGCTAACAATATGGCACTACGCAAGACACTTATATGGGCAAAAGAATGCACTATATTGTTAGTTACTTAGGGGCTATTAAAAGAAAACATCCTGCTTGGCAATGCCTTGGCCGACATGTATGCCAAATGTCATCTACTTTAGAAAGCACAAAAATTTCTTGAGGAGTATCCTCTTTGGGATGCCCTCTCTTGGAGTGTTCTAATCGAACCTTAGCTTCCTTGGACTTAGCAAAAGAAGGATCCGCCCTACTTTTTGCAAAATAATATCCCAAAAAGTGCAAAATTCAAGAAAAAGAAAAAAAAAATCAAAACTAAACCAAGTGTCCATCTGGCTTAATAGAACTTGACAATGATTTTTCTTTCCATTTTAAACTATCACACCATTGCAGAGTAAGCATTCTAAGCTGAGACAAAGAAATGAAATCATATGTATTTGGAAATTTTATTTATCTTATTTTTGAGAGAGACCCAAAAATTGGAGATCTTGCATCCTCCCACACTTGAAAGATTTATATTGTCCTAACCTCAACATAAAGTCAGGGTAATTAAGCTATAAAATATCGTCATGCTCCCAAGTAGCTTCTTCATCAAGGTAAGTTAACCATTTAACAAGATGTTCAGCAATGGTTTGGTTACAAAGAGGTTTGTTCTTACTTTGAATAATGGCTTTAAAGTGTATCTCAAAAGTAGCATCGATGGAAGTTGACAAGAGATAATCATCAAGAATGTGACTCCGATTGGGTACATACTTCTTAAGTAAGCTGACATGGAAAACATCATATACCTTGATATGAGGTTGACTAATCATTTATCCTCTTTGTAATGACAAAAGGTCCACAGTATCTTGCACTAAGTTTCTTGCACTTACCCATTGATAAAGAATTATGTTTAGGTTTCACTCTCAAAAATACCATATCCCCTTCTTCAAACAACTAAGTAGACCATTTAGGAACAACATAACACTTCTGTTTAGCTTGCGTATTATTTATGTCCTGGCGTATAAGATCAATTTACAATTGCATCTCATCCAACATTCCTTTATAATCTTAAACTTTTTTAAGTGGGTCTATCTACTTTGATGGAGTAAGGCACTCTTTGTCATACAATTGTTGAAAAGGAGATATCCCAATTCAAAAAAATATAAATATCTTGTCCACTCATACAATAAGCTCTCACCATATCTTCAATGATTTGGTTGGTTTTCTCCGTTTGACCATCAATTTGAAAGTGATAAGATGATTGGATTCTTGTAGCTAAGAATAAGGCTTTACAAAAATTCAAAGTGAATTTTGCATCATGATCCAAAGCCATTTGATGAGCTAACCCACGATGTAATAAAACTCCTTTCATAAAAAAATGGGCTATGTCTTTAGCTATAAACATTGTCTTGATGGGAAATAAGTGAGTTATTTTTGTAAACATATGAATCACCATAAAAAATAGAATCATATCCTAGAGATGTAGGAATTCTTGTGATGAAATCCATGAATATGCATGCCCATTTCATTTGAGATGGATCAATTAGATAAAGCTTACTATGGTATCGAACTTGTTCAATTTTAATGTGTTGACATGTTAAGCATTTGGTGACATAGCTAAAACACATCAAGTTTCAATCGTTGTCAAAAGAAACTCTCCCTCAAAGTAAAATAATTTTTAATGTAACCTAGGTGGATTACAATAGGGACGTCAGGGAACTCTTGTAGTATTTGAAGCTTGATACCTTTAACATTAGGGATACAAAGACGATTGTTGAAGTAGAGATCATCACCTTGAAAGTCTTTGATTTGTCATTCCAACTTCTCCATTTGATTATGCAATCTTGAAAATATTAAATTTTCTTGAAAAACAAATCTTGAAGTATACTTTCACAAATAAAGTCAATCAAAGAGGTAGTATAGATTGCAATCGTTGTTGCTACTTTACTTTCTCTACTTAAAGCATCAGCTACCAAATTTTCTTTTTCCATTTTATATTCAATCTCAAATCTTATTCACATAACAAAATCCACCAATCTTTCTTATCGCATATTAAGATCAGGTTAAGTGTGGATTCATTTAAGGCTTTTATGATCAATATGTAGCTCAAATGATTGTCCAAGGAAATAATGTTTCCATACTTTGAAAGCATGTACAATTGCTAACAATTCCAAATCATGAGTAGGATAATTCAACTCATCAATATGTAACTTACAAGATTCATAAGCTATTGGTCATTCTTCTTGAGACAAAACACCACCAATTGCTTGTCCACTTGCATCTGTGAAGACAATGAATGTCTTTGTGGAATTTGAAAGTCATAAAATAGGAGCATTTACCAATGCTTCTTTGATTTTCTCAAAGCTATCTTGGGCACAATCATTTCAATTAAACATTGCTTTAGTCTTCTTAAGAGAATTGGTCAATGGTGATGCTAGCTACCTTCAATAAAAGTACGATACCATCTTGTCAATCCAAGAAATACATGCACTTCCTTGACAAATTTTGAAATAGGACAAGCTAAAATGGATTCAATATTACTCATGTTAATGGAGACACCATCCTTGGAAATAATACCCACAAATATTACACCTTGTTTACTAAAAAAGTTACATTTACTTTGCTTAGCATAAAGCCAATTTTGTTGTACAGGTAAGTACTTTGCACACATGATGCTCATGTTATTTGAGTAGATCAAAATATCATCAAAAACAAAATCATCAAGATGCTCTCTGAAGCTCTTTTAATGTATGCGGACGCAATTTGTTGACTTCACCATGCAAGGTATACTCCAAGCTGACAAATAATTGCGTTTGAAAGTAGAGCGAGAAACTTTTTTCTACATGTTGAAGAGCAAGTAGACTGTGCCAAAAGCTATCTGTGTATTGTGTGACAGTTTCCCATGTCCTAGATTGAAGAGTATCCCATGCATGCTTAGCTTTCTCTTTGTATTGAGAAGGGAGAAAGTACTTCATTACCATTCTTTGAAATTTCTTCCAAGTTCGTGGGTCGTTTGTGTAATTTGCAAGTCACATTCCACCAAAGACAAGCACGTTCTATCATTTAGTTTGTTGTGAGCTTAATTTTATCTCATTCATTGAACTTAACATCATCCAATGATGATAATCAAGACAAAAGCATGCGTGCATCCTTTCTTGCATCATACTTCATAAAAGTAAATGCCTTTTTAGAAATCTTTTTTTGTTTTGTCTCGGGTTGAGCATCCAAAGTATGCTTTATCACTTTAATAAGCCACATGTCTTTGTTGTCATCTTCATGATTGCACTTGTGGGAACTTTGCTTTTGTAACTTCTCAAGCTTTTACATAAGGAAATTATGTGAAGCACGTTCCTTTTCAAGCTCTTCAGAAATAACAACAATCTTTTGATCCATAACAAGGGAATCTTGTATGGACATAGTTGGTTCACTCAAGCAAAAGAAAAGCAAAAATATAGATGTAAATCTAAAATATACGTGCAAGAGTTAAATTACCAAAAAAAAAGGACATAAGAAAATGAAAAAGATGATATTTGTGCATGTTGAATGAGCTAGAACAATTTAAAGAAGATCTCCAGTGAATATGCTAAGCCTTCAAACAATCCAAAATGGTAGATAGAAACAATTGAGAGAGCACCTTCTTGGTTTTTTTATGATTGTTGACACTTTGATTGATTTTGAGGCTGATTTTCAACACTTTTGTGGCTGTCCTTTAAGAGTGTAAGTGATGCATGAATTGCCTTTGTTGCTTTTTTTTCTTACATCATTTTCTTCAAAGTAGGTTGTTTGTAGTTGTGATTGAAACTCTTGAGATGAAAAAACATGTTATTCTTGCCTCTTTAGCAAAGAGAGATTCTTCCAAAAGAAATATTTTTGAGATTCCTCTTGTAGAAATTTATTTGATTTGCCACAAGAAGCACCCATTCTTATCTTCTACACATTGTTTGGAGCATTTTCGAAGCTTTGATACCACTGTTGGCTTCCTGGTATCTTCCCAATACTTTCAATCCAGCTTCAATTTACTAAATCAAAATAAATTCAACAAAACAACCAAAACGCAAAGAGAACAACATAAGCAAGAATCAAAACACAAGACACCATACTGGATACCAACCATCCCTTTCAATCAGTTTGATTGAATATTTTCTTTCTACCTCTTTATTCATCTTGTGAAGAATGAATTATAATAATATAAATATATAAAAGATAAGAGAGCATCAGCTACGCAATCAAGAGAGTGTATGTCATGATTAAGAGAGAAAATTAGCATAAAAAAGAGGACAAAAGTGTATCTTTTGCAACTTTTCTATGATGGAGATTTGATGGATCCATTGGCTTCGAAAGGGAGGTATTGAAAATAGGTCACTTGGTCTTCCTTGTGAAAAGTTAAGAAGCTGATTCCCCACTGATTCCTGCTGAAAAAATGCGGTGTGCATAATCACAACACACAAAGAGAATAACATAAGCAAGAATCAAAACATAAGACACCATACTGAGTACCAACCATCCCCTTCAATCAATATTAGTATTTGCCTTCCACCTCTTTATTCATCTCATGGAGCATGAATTACAATAATATAACTATATGAAAGATAAGAGAGCATGAACTACACAATTAAGAGAGTGTATGCCATGATTAAGAGAGAAAATTAGCATAAAAGAGGACAAAAATGTATCTTAAGCAGATTTTCTCTAACAGAGATTCTAATGGACTCGTTGACTTTGAAAGGGGGGTCAAATAGAAGGTCCTTTGCTCAGGATACTTTTCCAGTGCTCGTCTTCCTCGTAAAGAGTTAAGAAGCTGATTCTGTTGCTTTTCACTTAAACTCTAAGATTGCTTTTCACTTAAACTCTAAGAATAGTAGGTAAAGAAGACTTCTATTTACATTGCTTCTTTTGAATTATTTTTAGAATAAAACGTAAGCAAAACTGATAAAATGTCCAAGAGTAGTAATACTGATAATAAAAACGTAAGTTTTTTTTAGCATAGTTGAGGGCTTAAGAATTTGGCTAATGTTCTCCTTCTTCATCAGTTTGTCTCGACCACCAATTACTTTTTCAATAACTCTACAAGATATTTAGTGAGTGGATTCAAAAGCGATGATTATGGTACTTCTTTCAAAGAATTTGGGTTGATATGACCTAAAGAGTTGTTGTTGAAAGCATCCATGGTATAGTGTTGAAGGTGGTGGGAAACTATTTTTGATGGGAAACAAGATATAGTTTCAAAATATGTAGTAAATGTAAAAGGAAAAGATTTGTTTAGATAGTTGGAGCTTTTACTCTCATGAACACTTCTTTTGGCAATAACAACAAAGAAGGTGAATAGTCAAATGGTGTAGCGCGGATAATGTGTCGTTCTCTCTACAGTGGGTGGTCCTCAATGCAATGTGCGTGACAATATCACTCAAACAAACTGAATAGAAAGGAAACAATAGACATCAACAGAGCTCACAAAGACACAACAGCAGACCAAAACATATGACTCGACTATCTCAAAGACTGATACAGACTCTGGTGTGGCACCACACTCAGCTCCATCCCAGGACTCACAGGTACAATGGGGGTGTCAAGGCTCAGATACACGGGGATGGTGAAGATGTGCTCTATGAATAGACTCACTCCAGACGACTCCGTACAAGATAATGCAACTGGCCCAAAACGACTACTCATATGTACAACCATAAAGAGCCACCAACGGCTCATAAATGTCCAGTCAGCTAAGTCTATCTCCAAACTAAGTGGTAGTGGTGACTTGTCCACGATGTCCACTAGACCACCGTCGATACCCTGCCACGTGTCACCCCCCAGCCCAGAGGGTCCGTCCAGTGTGAACCAGACCAACTATAACTAGCTATCCAACTGTCTGCCTGTCATGTGAAGTGACACTGTAGCCCTGCTAACAGGTTGCCCGCCACAAGACCGCTCACCGTCTTAGTGAGAGGAAGACTGAAACTGTGAAAGAAAACTACTAGTTGGTAGTTTTTGCCATTGAACTTCTCAATCTTGAGCTTCCCTTCCTCCGCCATAACTCCCACTCAATTCAAGGAATCCTTTCCTTGAGATAATTTAGCTACGAGCAAACCTTGCTCTGATATCAGTTGTTAGGAAATAAGACGTAGCTAAATAGATAATTGAGTAGATTACTTAATGGAGAGAGACATATTTACATACACGAGATTATAGAGTAGAGAGAGAGAGAGAGAGAGAGTACACACAATATACGTGGTTCACCCAATGTGGGCTATGTCCACGGGAAAGCAGCCACTCAATGGCTTTAGTACTTCAAAACAAGAAGTAGTTTACAAAAGGGTTATACCCTTTTGGAGCTCCCACCTTGCTTCACTCTCACCACCTCACACCCACCTTGTTGCATCAACTTCACACTATGAAATGTGTGTAGAAATGGCCTCCGTTTATAGGCCAAAAGGGTTGCCCTCTCTCATGAGAGGCAACCATGTGTAGCCGTCCTTGTGTGAATAAGTCCAAATTGGACCCTCCAATCCGCCCATGTGTGGCAGCCCTTCTGTAGACAAATCCGCTTTTGAATTCGGCCACCGGCCACCGGCCAACCGACCAATCGATTTTCGACCACTTTCCATCTGCCGTCCGGCCATAATATTCCGGCAAAAAGGAATATTTCGGCGAGGGAAAAAACGTCCCTAAAGTTGCCCCTAAATTTTGGCCGTGAAATTTTTGGTTTCCGGTGAGTAATTTTCCTTCACGCACGATGGCTTCTCCTCATAATGGGGGCCTTACAAATGTGCACTTTTACCACAGAAAATTACAAGGGGTAAATCAGGCTCCATACTTAACAATCTCCCACTTGGAGACTGATCTCCAAACCAAACCTGTGACTGCTTTCCATCATAGCTTCTTATCCTTGAATGCCGATTGAAGATGAGCAAAAGCTCAACTTCTCCTTGTTGACCACCTTTGTAAACATGTCTGCAGGATTTTCACTTGTATGCACCTTTCCTAGCTTTAGTTGTCCCTCTTCCAAAAGAGTGCGTATGAAGTGATATCTCACCTCAATGTGCTTTGTCCTTGAATGAAAGGATGAGTTCTTTGCAAGATGAATAGCACTTTGGCTATCACTGTACAAGACACAATTGTCTTGTTTGAATCCAAGCTCTGCTAAGAATCTGTGAAGCCACAGAATTTCTTTGCTTGCCTCCGTCATTGCTACATACTCTGCTTCTGTGGTAGAAAGTGAGACCACTTTCTGCAACTTTGAAGCCCAGCTTATTGCTATGCCTCCAACTGTGAATACATAGCCCATAGTGCTCCTTCGAGTATCTTTGTCACCTGCCATATCTGCATCAGCATACCCTTGAAGAAAAATATCAGTTCCTCCAAAATACAAAGCATTTGTTATTGTCCCTTTTAGATACCTAAGTATCCACTTCACAGCTTGCCAATGCTCTTTACCTGGGTTGTCCGTGAACCTACTCACAACTCCCACTGCATGTGCAATGTCTGGCCTTGTCCAGACCATAGCATACATTAGAGAACCTACCACTGCAGCATATGGAACTTTAGACATATATGCTATCTCCTCTTGTGTCTTTAGCCACATATCCTTCATTAGTTTAAAGTGACCAGCCAAAGGTGTAGAAATTGCTTTTGCATTTTGCATTGCAAACCTTTCTAGTACCTTCTTAATGTAATCCTCTTGAGATAGCTTTATTGTCTTCTTCGTCCTGTCCCTTGATATTTTCATACCAAGTATCCTCTTTGCAGCACCTAAATCTTTCATTGAAAAAGATTTAGACAGCTCCTCTTTTAGGTCTTTGATGTCTTGCATGTTAGCACTTGCAATCAACATGTCATCAACATACAACATTAGGATGATGAATTTCCCATCTCCCAAATTCTTCGTGTAGACGTAGTGATCCGAGTTGCATCTTGTGAATCCATGATCCAACATCCATTGATCAAACTTCAAGTACCATTGTCTTGAGGCTTGCTTTAAACCATACAAGCTCTTCTTTAATCTGCAAACCATTTTCTCCTTACCTTTTACTTCATACCCCTTTGGTTGAAGCATGTAGATTTCCTCCTCTAAGTCACCGTGAGGGAATGCCGTATTTACATCCATTTGCTCGAGATTTAAATCATGAGCAGCCACAAGGCTTAAGACAAGCCTAATTGAGTTCATTTTTACAACAGGAGAAAATATTTCATTGAAGTCAATACCTTTCTTTTGAGAAAACCCTTTTACCACAAGCCTAAACTTGTACCTTTTCTTCCCACCTTCTTCTTCCTTCAGCTTATACACCCATTTGTTTTGAAGTGCCCACTTACCTTTAGGTAACTCAACCAACTCCCATGTTTGGTTGCGATGTAGTGAGTCCATCTCCACTTGCATGCTCTTCGTCCATTCTTCTTTGGATTCATGTTGCATAGCTTCTTCGTATGATTCCGGCTCTCCAGAATCTAAGATCAAGAGATGGTTGAAGGAAGGAACAAACCTTTCTGGATGTCTACTTGCTCTTATAGATCTTCGGGGAATAGGTTGAGGCTCCTCATTTGGTTGACATTGTTACACATTGTCACCGTTTGCAGTCCTTGAGTCTTCACCGTCCTCAAGCTCCATATACTCATCACCTATTTCTTTTGTTTGTTTTCTTTCCAAGTAATCTTTGTACATATTTTGTTCGTTAAAAATTACATCCCTACTCCTTAAGATTTTACCATCTTCAGGATTCCATAGGCGATACCCAAAGTCACCTTCTCCGTAGCCAATGAAGAAACACTTTTTGGACTTTGCATTTAGCTTTGATCTTAGGCTTCTATCTATGTGCATGAAAGCCTCGCACCCAAACACTTTGAGAAATGCATAATTCACCAATTTACCTGTCCATGCCTCTTCTGGAACTCCCCCATCCAATGCCGTTGAGGGTGACCGGTTGATTAAGTACACAGAAATACTTACAGCTTCTGCCCAAAGCTCAAGCGGTAGGCCTGCATGTAGCCAAATGCTTCATGATCGCTCCATGATTGTCATGTTCATCCTTTCTGAAATCCCATTTTGTTGAGGTTTCCTTGGGGTTGTCCTTTGTCTCCGAATGCCATTGCTAGCACAAAAGCTTTCAAAATCTTGGCTGCAATATTCACCTCCATTGTTGGACCTGAGGCATTTAACCTTGGTACCTGTTTCATTCTCCACAAAGGCTTTCCACCTTTGAAATATGGAAAATACATCGGATTTATTCTTCATGACATAAACCCATGTTTTTCTAGTCGCATCGTCTATGAATGTTACATAGTACAATGAGCCACCAAGTGATGGTGTACTTGCAGGACCCCAAACATCAGAATGAACCAACTCAAGTTTTTTATTTTTTCTTTCATTTCCTGATTTTTGAAATTTTACCCTCTTTTGTTTACCATAAATACAATCTTCACAGAACTCTAAGTCCACTTCTTTCAAACCTAGTAGAAGCTTCTTTGTTTGAAGGATTTGTATTCCTTTGGCACTCATATGCCCAAGCCGGTAGTGCCACACCACACTGTCAACTTCTCTAGTTGCTGCACAAGCTTAAGGTTGCGTGCTAACAGTACACAAGTAAAGTGTACCAACCTTTTCTTCCTTGGCAACCACCAAAGATCCCTTTGAGATCTTCCACCGTTTGTTTTCGAATGCAATGTTGTGACCTTCATCGTCCAATTGTCCTGTAGAGATCAAATTTTTGCGAAGAGAAGGAACATGCCTAACATCTTTAAGCTTCCATTCATTTCCGTTAGTAGTTTTGACAGAAACTGTACCTTTGCCGACAATCTCACAAGCTTCATCATCTCCCAAGTATACATACCCAAAATTACCTTTGGTGTAGTCTTGGAAATGTTGCTTGTGTGGTGTCGCATGGAATGAAGCCCCGGAATCTACTATCCAAGAATTAGACACATTGTCTAATGAGAGAATTAGAGCATCTTGCTCTACTTTACCTGCCACATTGGCCTCCGATGTTGGCTTGTTATCTTGAGACTCTGTCTCCTTCTTCTTCTTGGACTAGCAATCCTTCTTGAAGTGGCCCTTCTTGCCGCAGTTCCAACATTCAAGAACTGACTTTGTGCGTGACTTGCTCCGCCTTGAGCGATCACGACCCTTTTGGTTTTTGAACCTCTCCTTAGTCCTTCCTCTTGTTTCCACTGACAGTGCAGCACTTGATGATTCTCCTGTGCTTCTCCTTCGTATTTCCTCGCTTATGAGAACACCCACAACATCATCAAACTTAAGAGTATTTGTGCCAGAAATAGAATTACTTACAGCCATCACAAGGCTGTCCCAACTATCCGGTAGAGATGATAGTATAAGAAGAGCTCGCACTTTGTCATCAAAATTGATTTTCACCGATCGAAGTTAACTTATGTTTGTGTTAAAGTCATTTAGGTGTTCTGCAACTGAACCATTCTCTGCCATCTTTAGATTGAACAAGCGCTTCATAAGAAATACCTTATTGGATGCCGATGGTTTCTCGTAGAAGTCGTCAAGTGACTTCATCAAGTCCTCCGTGGTCTTCATCTCCGAAACATTGAAGGACACCGTTGACGCCAAGCTTAACCGGATTTTTCCTAGTGCCTTTCGATCAAGGACAATCCATGCTTCATCTGCCATTGTTGCGGGCTTCTTTGCAAGACCACCTAGTGGCAAATAGAGGTCCTTCTGGTAGAGATAGTCTTCAATCTGCATCTTCCAATGTTGGTAGTTTTTGCCATTGAACTTCTCAATCTTGAGCTTCCCTTCCTCCGCCATAGCTCCCACTCAATTCAAGGAATCCTTTCCTTGAGATAATTTAGCTACGAGCAAACCTTGATGTGATACCAGTTGTTAGGAAATAAGATGTAGCTAAATAGATAATTGAGTAGATTACTTAATGGAGAGAGACAGATTTACATACACGAGATTATAGAGTAGAGAGAGAGAGAGAGAGAGAGAGAGAGAGTACACACAATATACGTGGTTCACCCAATGTGGGCTACGTCCACGGGAAAGCAGCCACTCAATGGCTTTAGTACTTCAAAACAAGAAGTAGTTTACAAAGGGATTATACCCTTTTGGAGCTTCCGCCTTGCTTCACTCTCACCACCTCACACCCACCTTGTTGCATCAACTTCACACTATGAAATGTGTGTAGAAATGGCCTCCGTTTATAGGCCAAAAGGGCTGCCCTCTCTCATGAGAGGCAGCCATGTGTAGCCGTCCTTGTGTGAATAAGTCCAAATCGGACCCTCCAATCCGCCCATGTTTGGCCGCCCTTGTGTAGACAAATCCGCTTTTGAATCCGACCACCGGCCATTGACTTCCGACCACCGGCCATCGGCCATCGACTACCGGCCACCGGCCAACCGAACGGTCGATTTCCGGCCGCCGTCAGGCCATAATATTCCGACGAAAAGGAATATTCTAGCGAGGGAAAAAAATTCCCTAAAGTTGCCCCTGAATTTTGGCCGTGAAAATTTTGGTTTTCGGTGAGTAATTTTCCTTCACGCATATGGCTTCTCCTCATAATGGGGACCTTACAAATGTGCGCTTTTACCACAGAAAATAACAAGGGGTAAATCAGGCTCCATACTTAACACCAATCTACCCATACCCCATACCCATCATCGTAGGCTGTGTTGCCCTATTTCATGTAAGAGCAATTCTCTAAATCCTTGTACTTGATTTTGAAGGTCACTAATCACTTGAGACTTTAACTTCAGGGCCTGTTGGAGTGCGAAAATAGTGGCATCCCTATCGACGATGGCGCTCTCAGCAACTCGCAAAGATACCTCCATAGCTGCGTAAGTAGCTATGTGATGCTGGTGTGTGGCTGCTAAACACTCTGCTCCAAGCTCAATGGTGGCAATGGCTTGCCTAGACTCTTGCAATATATCCGCAGATAGCCGAAAAAATGATGTACAGTCCGACCCTGTGGAAGGTCCTGTAAAAACAGTGTCAGGGTGAAGAGAGCTGGCAAGTGGTACAGCTGGTGGTACTGGTGTGACAAGTGGCACTGCTCGTGGTGGGCTGGGCGCATGACTCTCTATCGGAGTAGAGATGATGGGAGTGGTTGCAGCAAGACTAGGCATAGGAGAAGAAGCAACTGCCACTGGGACGTGGGAGCTAGTCACTGTGGTAGGGGTAAAAATAGTAGCAGTAGAGAGTGGAACACACACTCTAGAAGCCACAGCTATGACATGCATAGTGTGATCTGCACCACCTGAACTTACCACCAAATCAGTAGCGACCGTATGCGAGGAACGTCGAACCGGTTGCTTCACTCGAAGTTGTTGGCTTTCCAAAACTGGCAGGGATACTAAAGATTCTATTGTATCCTTCACTACCTTTGCCCTCTTTTTCTTTGGATTTTCAGGGAGATCCATTGTCTGTTCAATATCTTTCCCTTTTCCCTTAGAGCTTTTATGCCGCATCTCCGCATCCACATCCATAGGACTAACAGGTATATTAATGACCCAGGCCAACATGGGAGCTGCAAAGCATTGAAAGCTACATTGCACAGATTGCACCTGAGCTCTGAATCTTTTTGCCCACGACTGTAAAGAGGTAAATAGAATTTGATGAAAGCCACACGGGATGGTGTGGATGAGGGAGTATAGGCCTTCGCAGTGCGAGAATATAGTAGGCACGTCACATATGCCCTTGCCCTTGCCCTTGCCCTTGCTAACTTTAGGATCTCTGACCAAAACGTAGTACTTGAAAATGGACCAGAGCTTTTTATTCCTTGCATAGTCAGCACGACTCATACTAAGTAGCTCTTTGCATGACTTGATTGTCACATCTTTTGAAATTTGTGAATAGGTTCTTGTAGCCGGTTTTACTGCAGGAAAGGTTGTCATCCCCAAAGCGTTACCAATGCGTGTAGCAGTCAGTGGGTTTCCTCTGACTTTGGGAAAAACTTGAGAACTGCATGCACCATATCCATGGGAATATCAGAAGGCAGATCGGTGTCTGCTAATGCTGACAGACCTAGTGTATGTAGCTAGTCTTTTGATAAGACTTCTTGTAGAGACGGATGAGGCTGTTGCTGCAGATGGAAGTTCAAAGTGAGCTTGGTTTGGGTTTTGGAAGAAGGAGGTCGAGGAATTTGATGACTTAATACCTGCATGATGGCTTTCCTCTTCTTTTGGTTTTTCACAGCATCTTCGTGTTCATCATCTTCCTCTTCCTCTTTGCTAGAAGACTCGGAGTCAGAGTCAGAAGCAGAGCCTGAGTCGGACGCTTTGTAATTGTCATCATTGTGATCAGTGGAGGACACATCAGTGAGGCCATGACTGGACGTATCCACATCCTCATCCTCTGCAGAACTATGGGATGTTTCATGTGATGCTTCAGTTGGCCTCTGTCGAGACAAAGCTTTATTTCTCCTAGCTTGTTTGCTTGTACCAGTCATCTTACAGTGTGAGATGTAACGCTCTCTAGCCAGTGTGCAGGTGAACTCTACTCCCAGATCCCCAGCTGTAGCGCTGACTTGAAAAAGCTGCACTTGGAAAATCTTGAGGTGTAGCGCTGACTTGGAAAGACGAGTAGGCGGAACTTTCAAAAAAGCGATGAGTAGGCGGATGGATGCAGGAAGAGGAGGGTGGGCGAGGGGATTGGTGAGGACGAGGGGTTTGGGTAGGGTATGAGCGAGGGTAGTAAGAGGAGGGTAGGGCGAGGGGTTGGGGTAGGGTAGAGGCAAGAGCCAAAGAGTAGGTAGCGGCAAGGGAGTAAGGGGAGGGTAGGGGCGAGTGGGTTGGGGTAGGGTAGGGGCAAGGGGGTGTGGGAGGATGGGTAGGGGTGAGGGGGTTGGGGGTAGGGTAGGGGCAAGGGGGTGTGGGTAGGGTAGGGCAAGGGAGTAAGGGGAGGGTAGGTAGGGGCGAGGGGGTGTGGGAGGATGGGTAGGGGCGAGGGGGTTGGGGTAGGGTGGGTAGGGGCGAGGGGGTGTGGGGAGGGTAGGTAGGGGCGAGGGGGTTGGGGTAGGGTAGGGGCGAGGGGGTGTGAGAGGGAGGATAGGGTAGGGGCGAGGCGAGTAAGGGGAGGGTAGGGGCGTTAGTCAAAGTCATTATGTCAGGAAAGCACCACTTACAGGGAAATCACCACTTAGTAAGCAGGGCAAAAAGCAATATTGGGTAGGGGCGAGTGAAAAAGTCAACAAATCTAGCAGTAAGCGAAAGCACAAAGCAATATAGTAAGGAGCTACTAGTTGCAGCAGCGGCTTGGAGTCGAAGGTAGAGAGAGAGAGCGAGAGAGAGAGAGAGAGAGAGAGAGAGAGAGAGAGAGAGAGAGAGAGAGAGAGAGAGAGAGAGAGAGAGAGAGAGAGAGAGAGAGAGAGAGAGAGAGAGAGAGAGAGAGAGAGACATAGAGAGAGGGAGAGGGATTATAGAGTGTAGATGCTGAAGAATTAATGGCCTATCAAGACTGCCACACTGATAGAAACAGAGTGTGTGTGAGAAGCGACTAATGACATTAGTGTGTGTGAGCAGGTGTGAGAGAGATGCGCCAGAATATCGAGAAAATCCATATTCTATCCGATTAGAGTTGTATGTCGCCATTTTGAAGAAATCCACAAGGAGAGTGAGAGAGGTCAGTAGAGAGAGAGTTGTAAGCTGTAAGGACCAGAGATAGAGATACCCAGGATACAGATAGACATGGAGACAGAAAGAAACAGGAAGCTGATTATCCAATCTATGTGTGAATTCCAAGAATTAAAAAGAAAAAGTTAGAGAGTAGCTGGAATCCAATTCGAATTATGTCAATGTGAGGTGAGAGGTAATTTGATACATGCATAAAACAAGAGAATTCTAACGATAACATAGATTACAACTGAGATGAGAACTTGAGATAATGTAAATCTGAGAAGAGGGAAAATGGAGCGATGGAGAGAGCCGAAGATTGAGACGGGACAGTCATACAGTTGTATGTGGGAGTTATAACACAACCAGATTCTATAGAGTCAGGAAAGTGAGTGATAGCACTTTATTCTTGATCCATTTACCAGTGGCAAAGGAACGGCTTCCAAAGTGACTAACTGCACAGCCCCTTGTGGCAAAATCTCATGTACCTTGAATGGCCCTTGCCAGGCTGGGATCAACTTCTTAGCTTTCTTCAGATACTTAGCTTGATAGAGTAGCACCAGGGAGCCCTGCGTTATTTTCGGCCTTCGGAGATGGCGATCATGCCACGCTTTGCAACGACTCTACTCGGCTTGGAGAGAATGTGAAGCTAACTTCCTGCTTTCTTCTAACATTGAGAGATGAGAGAAGTTTGTTGAAGCAATCCAAGCTGTGACACGAACACTTCCCAGTCTTGCTGAACCTGAGTTGAACTCATATGGTGCAATTGGTTCTAAGCCAAAAGCTAGCTGGAATAGGGTGTAGTTAGTGGTTGCCTTGAAGGAGGTGCGATAAGCCCAAACTGTGCTGAGGATAGCCTGATCCCAAGATGTTGGATGCAGATGACAAGCTTTATTGAGAAGCGCGATTAGCACTTCGTTAGTGCTTTCAGCCTACCCATTTGCTCGAGGATAATAAGAGCAAGACTTGCGATTAAAAGTCTTGTAATTCATGAGGAGAGTGGAGATCAAGTCATTGACAAAATGACTACCTCAATCACTAGTGACTTCCAGAGGACACCCAAACCTGCAAAAAATATTTTCATACAAAAATTTTGCGACAGTGGCGGCTGTCCAATCGATGATAGCCACCACTTGGGCCCATTTTGCTGCATAATCTGTTCCTACCAAGAGATACCTACGATTGCCTGGTTGAGCAGATGGAGTAACTGGACCAACAAAGTCCAAACCCCATCTCTCAAAGGGCAACCACGCCATAGATACCTGGAGAGGGCGATTTGATTGCTTGCTAGGCTTAGGCGTACATCGCTGGCAGACATCACAAATCTTGACATGAGCAATAGCATCTCAAAATATATAGGGCCACCACAAGCCCGTCTGTAAGATTTTTTGTGTTGTGATGTGACCGGGATCTGTGATGTGACCGGGATTTGTGATGATCTGTGATGATAGTGAAGTGAACCCCTAACAAGTAATGACAAAACTTTTGTAAAGAATACACCATAGCCAAACCTTCCCTTTCTGTGGTTCTGTAGTTGCGCTCTGCTTTGGTGAGCAGGTGACTTGCATAGTGGACAGGGAGATCCAGGTTGTACTCTTTACTAGGCCGAGTCAGCACAGCCCCCACAGCCAGTTGACTGGCATCCGTATGCACATGAAAAGGAAGAGACCAATCTGGAGACACTAAAATAGGTGCTTTAGTGAGGCGCTTTTTGAGGTATTCAAATGCTTCAGCCTCAGGTTTTAACCATTTAAAGGGTATTGTAGCACTAGTGAGTCAGGTCAATGGTTGAGCCACATGTGCATACATTCGTATGAACCTACGATGATATCCTGTGTGGCCTACAAAGCTTTAAACACCTTTCGGATTGATAGGAGGTGGTAACTTCAAGATTGCCACAATCTTCTTTGGGTCTGGTGCTAAACCTTTGGCAGACACTGTAACATTTAATGGCCTAATAACCTGTGTGTAGCGGAAATGAGCATGAACATAGTGGGCATTTCATTAGAATAGATTCCTAATGAGAATTACAAGAGTGCTTGGGTGGAGAGAGCAACAAAAAGCATAACACCTAGTTAGATAGCATTGACAATACTTTCAAAAGAGAGAGAAATTAAGCTAATGACAACAGTTGAGGACCGGATTTGCATGGAGCCGGTCCCCCCTCCAAAAGGCTTTGTATTATGGTTTCTCCCATCAAGAGAGACATTGTACAATACAATTCTTTGTGTTCCTTCAAGACTAGCTAGTGCAATGAAGATGAAAGCTTCATGCACTAAGCAAACACTTAGCAAACACAACTTGAATTATCCCCGTTCTCAGACCCAAGACCTCACACACCTTCGAAGATGGTGAGAGCTAGCAGGGTATGAGAGTAGATTGAGAGGAAGAAGGAGTATCTTACGAGAAAGATGTACATCTCCTCACATAGTCACTCATATTAGCATAGCTTAGCTTAGTAATTAGCTTGGTAGAGGAGATGAGCATGCATTGAAGCTTGGCTCTTGGTTGGATTTGCATCCACATGCCAAGAGAGTGTTGATGTAGGCTTCTATCTCACAAGCTTGGAGTAGGTGATGAGTTCTCCATTAAAGCTTGGGAAGAGATAGTCTTCTCTTTCTTCACACATGAGCTTGTGTGAGTGATAATGCCTTGCAAAAATCAGCCCCCTCTCTCTCTTGGGCGAGCCCTCTTGCTATTTGCTCTTGCTGAGCCCTCATTGGCTCTCCCCAAGTCAAGCCAATGACAATTAAGCAGCATAAGTGATAGCCTTCTGACATGTGTCCCCCTTTCCCCTTTTGTGAGAGCTTTAGGTAATTAAATAATTAAACTAAACTCTCATTGGACCCCTTTGCCTCCTGGCCAATAGGAATCAGGCAAGCCATTGGGCTCTTGAATGCTCATTGGACCCCTTGGGAGACTGTCCAATAGTCTTCTAGGAGACTTAATTCTCATTGGTTTCTTTTATTAAATGTTTTTAAATTAATTAAACTAGATTTACTCTAGCTTAATTCTCATTGGTCCACTTCAAGGGTCATCCAATAGAAACTGGGCACACCTTGTGGGCATCTGGCCTAGGGAGCTGACATGTGTCCCTCATTCCCTTTGTGTAAAGGGAGCTTGTGTGTGTGTGTGTGTGTGGCTTTCTCTCTCATCCCCTACAAGAAGGGCTCGCCCCCTCCCATGTAGGGATATGCATTGACTTTGGAGAGCACACAAAGCATCCAATTCCCCCTAAGCTTTAACCCTTTGGACACAACCTTTGAATTTTGGAACCTTAGCATTTTGGAAGTCTTAATGGGCTGAACCTTAGGGTCGTTTTAGCCCATTGTTGCACATGGCTCTTTTGCAGATGGCCCCCCCCTTTGGAGCCCTATTTTCCCTCCTTTGGATCCCTACTGTGGCCAGTCTGCTAGATTAACCAATATTCTAGCTTTTTCTCCCCTGGCACTTCCCTACATTAAATGATCAGCTTAATATGAGAAAGTCATTTAGGAGAATTAGATATTGATTATTATGACATTACCTCTCTCTTGAAATCATAGTCGTCCTCGACTATGGTGTAGAGAAGATAAAGCATATTCATGAGTCCTTTTCTTAGCGGGTAGAGGATCCCTATGTTACCCTACGACATCATTCCACAATGGATGACTAGTCCATTTGGTGCTTGAGAGCCTGAGGCTGCCGCAAGCATGTCTACACATTAGTCCTATCAGTCTTCCATAGTAGAGTGACAAGCTCTACTTGGTGTTTGGGAGACGTCGTCTCCACAAACTTGATCTAAGCATGCATACTACTTCATTTTTGTGCACAATAAAGAAAAAGAGAGTCTTATAAGACAAAAACTTTGTTCATTTTTAACATTTTGTACATTTGCTTACTCTTGGGAAGCATTGTAAGCATTGACAAGGTTTAGGTTATCCTTTAATTGTATGCCTTGCATCCATCTAGCATCTTCAAAAGGATAATTCTTAAACTTAATAAGATATCGTCGGATAGTCTTACCGCCTCTTAGTACCTTGTCTTCATGTCGGAGAATGGACTCGGGCTGCAGCACCTCCTCTTGGTCCTCGATCTCCGGTGGGTCTTCAATAGTTGGTTCTTGAGGTGGCTCTCCTTTGTAATGCTTTAATAGGCTCACATGAAAAGCATTGTGTATGAGCCAATGATTGGGCAACTTGAGTTGATAGGCCATCTCATTGATTGGCCTAAGAATTTGAAAGGGACCATAGTACCTTTTTGCTAGTTTAGCATAGTACTTTTGGTGGCCCGTAGGATTCTTGCCCGTCGTGTGCCTTAATCGAGCCTTGGGAAACTTTAACAAGACCCAATCATTTTCTTTAAAGGCTTGGGTTCTTCTGTGCTTGTCAGCAGCAGCCTTTTGCCTTCGCTGTGAGATAAAGATAGCATCCTTAATCTTTTGAAAAGATTCTTGTAGGTCTCGGCTATACTCATCTGTAGCGAAGATTTTCCCATGTACCTTAAGTAGCAAGGGACTTTTTGATCTTCCCTCAATTACCTCGAAAGGTGCTTTTCCCGTGGAAGTATGTACAATGTTATTGTAAGCATACTCCACTAAGGGTAAGTACTTCTCCCATTGGGATCTTTGATCTACTTCCGTTACATAGGCTTTTAGTAGATCGAGAATGGTTAGGTTAGCTATTTCACTTTGGCCATCCGTTTGTGGATGATAGGCCGAAGAGAAGTTTAGCCTTGTCTCTAAATTCTCAAAGAAACCCTTCCAGAAATTACTGGTCATTCTAGGATCTCTATCCGACACTATGGACATTGGCAAGCCATGGTACTTGAAAATTTGTGAAATGAAAAGGGTTGCCATTTGATGGGCTTTGATAGTCTTTTTGACAGGTATAAAATGAGCTTGTTTACTGAACCTGTCTACTATCGCCCATATTCCCGTATTCCCATGGATAGACTTAGGCAATCCAAAGATAAAATCCATAGATATGCTCTCCCATGGTGAATTAGGGATTGGCAAGGTTTGAAGCAATCCAAGTTGCTTCCCTCTGTCAAATTTTGTCTTTTGGCATACCACACATTTAGAAACATACTCTTGTATGTTCACTTTCATGCTAGGCCAATAGAAATATGTTTCAATTCCCTTTAAGGTAGACTGGATCCCTCTATGCCCCGCATAAGGTGGAGCATGAGATTCATACATTACTTTCTCACGTAGTGAGTTAGTAACGCTTAGTCTATTGCCATAGAGAAGATAACCAACTTGTAAGGTAAATGGTTCTTCTTTCTTCCCTATTGCAAGGGCTGAAATCACATCTCTAAAATCGGGATCAATAGCATACTCATCTATCATTGAAGATAGATCATTGTGAGTTGCTATGGAAACCGCATTCACTCTCGGCCGTCTTGAGAGTGCATCAGCTACTTGATTATGCTTGCCAGCAATGTGAGCAATATGAAAATGAAATTGCAAAAGGAAATTTGCCCACCTCATTTGTTTGTCGGAGAGCTTGGTCTGCGTCATGAAGTACTTAAAACTTTGATGATCCGTTCGCAGAATGAAAGGAGTCCCCAAAAAATAGTGCTTCCATGAGTCTAAGGCATGTAGAACTGCAAGGAGTTCCTTTTCATATATGCCTAGAGCTTGCTCAACTGGGTCGAGCCTTCGACTCTCATAGCCTATGGCATGCCCTTCTTGGAGCAAAACAGCTTCAAGGCAATCACCACAAGCATCACATTGGACCTCAAATGGTTTTGAGAGATCCGGTAGTGTAAGCACAGGTTGAGAGATAAGCTTTTCTTTAAGATTTTCGAAAGCATTGTTCTCCTTAGCAGACCATGTATACCTAACGCTTTTCTTTGTTAGGTCATGTAATGGTCCCGCAATTTGTGAGAACTTTTCTATGAAGCATCTATAGTATGCACACATACCTATAAAGCTTCTTAGTTCATGAAGATTCCTTGGTTTAGGCCATCCTTTTA
Organism: Adiantum capillus-veneris; assembly: GCF_014529385.1. Lineage (NCBI taxonomy): Eukaryota > Viridiplantae > Streptophyta > Polypodiopsida > Polypodiales > Pteridaceae > Adiantum > Adiantum capillus-veneris. Next base: position 49,236,527 of record NC_140937.1, read on the forward strand.
TTACCTCTAACTTAGATGGATCCATTTGGATGCCATCTTGAGAGATAATATGACCTAAATACTAAATCTCTTGCAAGAAAAATTCACTTTTCTTTCGATTAACATAAAGTTTATTCTCTCTTAAAACTTGAAATATTACCTGGAGGTGTTGCTTGTGTTCCTCCAATGAATTAGAGTAGCTGATAATATAATCAAAGAACACTCCAGTGAAGGTTCGATGAGGCCTGAACAGCTTCTCCATCAAGTGGTTGAATGTGGTTGGTGCATTGGTCAAGACAAAAGGCATGACAATGTATTCGTAAAGACCAAATGTGGTGCGAAATGCGGTCTTTACAATGTCTTGATCAACTATCCTTATTTGATAATAGCCACTTTTTAGGTCAATCCTACTGAAGTAGGTCGATCCTTGTAGCTTATCAAATAGGTCTTCTACCTGTGGAACGGGAAACCTATTCTTGATAGTGATCCTATTTAGTGCTCTATAGTCGACACACATACGATATGTGCCGTCTTTCTTTTGCACTAATAGCACAGGTGAGCAAAATGGAGATGAGCTTGGCCTAACCATACCCTTCTCAACTAACTCATGCACTTGCCGCATAATCTCCTCTTGTTGAGCTTGAGAAACTCTATAAGGAGGTTTGTTAGGCGGTGAACTTCCTGGAAGAAGTTCAATTGCATGGTCATCATTACCTCGTTTAGGAGGTAGCTCACAAGGGATGTCGTCAATAAGAACATCTTGAGACCCCTTGAGAAAATTGGATAACTCTAATTCCTTTTGGTTGCTTTTATTTTCTTTTGTTAAAGCATTAGGTTCATTTTGAGAATCTTCAACAAAAATCATGTACACGGAAATAGAGCTCTTTATTGACTTGTTGAAAGCTTGTGTATGTACAATGGGGATGGTGTTACCCATTTCCTTACCATCTATATACATGTCTTTTTCCCTAAACTTAAAGGAGATTCTCCTTTCAGGAAATTTAACATCGACAGCGAGGCGATCAAACCATGGTGCCCCTAGGATTACATCCTCATGCTTGAGAGGAGAGATAAAGAAGTCCTCTTTGTCCACATAGCCTTGGACATGAAGCCTCAATTTCCCAATTAAGGGAGTGACTGAAGCTTCTTGCCCCTTGAAGGCACTGTCTGCGGGTAGGACATCTCCCATCTCATAGGATTGTATGCCTAGCTTGGTGGCTAACTCCATAGATATAAAATTGTGAGTAGAACCAGGGTCAAAGAGAATAAAAGCATCATGTTCTCTTACCTTTCCCCAAGCATGGCATAGAGGAGATCCTTTGTGGTGAGTTTGGTGAGTCTCCTCCTCTTGGATTTCAACCAAGGAAGCTCTAGGAGGATCTTGGCGGTTGTTCTTTTGGGGACAAGCGCGGTACGCATGCCCTTGTTCGCCGCACTTGAAACACTGGTTATCCTTACGATAACGCTCAAGCTCTTCAGGAGAGAGTTTATTCTTACCTTTGTAAACTCCCTTCTCTTTAGCTTTGTTGGAGTTGCCCTTAGGAGACTTTTGGACATTGTCCTTCCCCTTAGGCTCATTGGAACCCTTGTTTTCCGGGGGCTTACTATTTCTCTTAGCCCCCGTTTGGAAATTGATTCGAGAGGCCGCCATAGTGTGGTGTATTACCGCCAATATGTTACGTGGCCTTTGGGAGTTGACATACTCGCCATTTCTTCGGTTAAGCCCGCACAAAATTGTTGCTTTTGCTCTCCAAAATCCAACTTTTTGAAGACAGTGGCTTTGAGTTGTAGGTCCCAAAACTTGTCTACATATTTGTGGATGGATTCATTGGGAGAGAGCTTTAAGCTTCGCCATTCGGTGAGTACTTTGTCTTTGGCATCGGTGGCCAAAAACTGCTTCATAATGGAAGCTCTTAAAGCTTTCCATGTTCGTGGAGCTTCACCGTTGGCTCGTAGGCTAGACCACCATTGTCTGGTGGACTTTTGAAAGTGCATAGCTACATGGCATAGCTTAGAGGACTCCGTGAAGCCCTCATCTCCAAACGCCACAACGAATTGCTGGATAAAGGCCAAGACTTTGTCCATAGCACCAAAGGTGCCATCATAGGTAAGGAAAGAGATGCTCTTCCCTCCCTCTTTGAATTTCTTCAGCTTGGACGACCTCTTCCATGTGGCATAGGATTTCCTATGGCCTCTTCTTTTTGATGGTTCAAAGGTTGCACCATCACTTTCTTTAGAAGGTGAAGAATTTGAAGAAGGTAGAGAAGAGGGTGACCTCTTTCTCGCCTTTTTCTTGTCTTGATCTTTGTCGCCTTCACAATAGCTTTCATAAGAGGAAGAGGATGAAGAAGATGGAGAAGAGTATGTCCTCTTTCTCGCCTTTTTCTTCTCTTGCTTTTTATCATCCCTCTTTGAATTATGGCGTGGAGAAGAGTATGATGGTCTTCTCCGCTTTGGTGGTGATGGAGAGCGTTTAGCCTGCCGTCTTCATGGAGCCATCTCCGCCGAGGTGGCGGGAGACTCACTTCTTTCTCGTTCCTTCCGTGGAGGCTCTTGAGTTCTCCTTTGGGAAGGAGATGCATCATCAAGAAGTAAATTCTTGAGCCCTTCATATGGATTCTCTTCTTCTTCCCGAATCGGAGAGAGACCTCTTTTGGTAGTCTCACAAGGAGGCTTCCTAGGTGTTCTCTCGTCATGGTGATGAGATTGGAGAATCCCGTGAGCACGGAGCTACCGTTGCACTTCACTTTGGAGAGATGGATTGCCCATGGCTTGTTGAAGCCTAGAAACAAGATAGTTAACAAGAATTGAAGCATCATTAGTAGCTTGCTCATGAGCAAAATCAAAGTTATCAACATTAATTTCACTCTCTTTACTATTGTTAGCCATTCTAACAACTTTTAGGTGTAAACTTTTTAGGTGTACTTTGGCACTTCAAGCCCTAGTTGCTACTCCTCTTTACCCCTTTAGAAAAAGCACTCAAGCTACTGTACCCGCGGCTCGAATACCATTAATTGCAAGGAATAGAAGAGAGGGTCTTTCAGCACCAAAACAGCATCGGCTCCTGTCAAGCTTCTAATAGCTCAATAGTGGTTAAGCCGTAGGCAAGCCCCGTAGGACTCCACTAATAAGACCATAGCTCTCGACGGTGATGCCCCGTTAACTGCACAAAGGTAGGCGCACTGCAAGGCTGAAAAATCCCTATTCTACTTACTCACAGGCAATTAATAATACCAACCATTTGTAGCTAGCTTGAGGACCTCCCTTCTTGAGCAAGAAAAGAGAACCTTGAGCTCTGATACCAATGTAACATTTAATGGCCTAATAACTTGTGTGTAGCGGAAATGAGCATGAACATAGTGGGCATTTCATTAGAATAGATTCCTAATGAGAATTACAAGAGTGCTTGGGTGGAGAGAGCAACAAAAAGCATAACACCTAGTTAGATAGCATCGACAATACTTTCAAAAGAGAGAGAAATTAAGCTAATGACAATAGTTTAGGACCGGATTTGCATGGAGCCGGTCGCCCCTCCAAAAGGCTTTGTATTATGGTTTCTCCCATCAAGAGAGACATTGTACAATACAATTCTTTGTGTTCCTTCAAGACTAGCTAGTGCAATGAAGATGAAAGCTTCATGCACTAAGCAAACACTTAGCAAACACAACTTGAATTATCCCCGTTCTCAGACCCAAGACCTCACACACCTTCGAAGATGGTGAGAGCTAGCAGGGTATGAGAGTAGATTGAGAGGAAGAAGGAGTATCTTACGAGAAAGATGTACATCTCCTCACATAGTCACTCATATTAGCATAGCTTAGCTTAGTAATTAGCTTGGTAGAGGAGATGAGCATGCATTGAAGCTTGGCTCTTGGTTGGATTTGCATCCACATGCCAAGAGAGTGTTGATGTAGGCTTCTATCTCACAAGCTTGGAGTAGGTGATGAGTTCTCCATTAAAGCTTGGGAAGAGATAGTCTTCTCTTTCTTCACACATGAGCTTGTGTGAGTGATAATGCCTTGCAAAAATCAGCCCCCTCTCTCTCTTGGGCGAGCCCTCTTGCTATTTGCTCTTGCTGAGCCCTCATTGGCTCTCCCCAAGTCAAGCCAATGACAATTAAGCAGCATAAGTGATAGCCTTCTGACATGTGTCCCCCTTTCCCCTTTTGTGAGAGCTTTAGGTAATTAAATAATTAAACTAAACTCTCATTGGACCCCTTTGCCTCCTGGCCAATAGGAATCAGGCAAGCCATTGGGCTCTTGAATGCTCATTGGACCCCTTGGGAGACTGTCCAATAGTCTTCTAGGAGACTTAATTCTCATTGGTTTCTTTTATTAAATGTTTTTAAATTAATTAAACTAGATTTACTCTAGCTTAATTCTCATTGGTCCACTTCAAGGGTCATCCAATAGAAACTGGGCACACCTTGTGGGCATCTGGCCTAGGGAGCTGACATGTGTCCCTCATTCCCTTTGTGTAAAGGGAGCTTGTGTGTGTGTGTGTGTGTGGCTTTCTCTCTCATCCCCTACAAGAAGGGCTCGCCCCCTCCCATGTAGGGATATGCATTGACTTTGGAGAGCACACAAAGCATCCAATTCCCCCTAAGCTTTAACCCTTTGGACACAACCTTTGAATTTTGGAACCTTAGCATTTTGGAAGTCTTAATGGGCTGAACCTTAGGGTCTTTTTAGCCCATTGTTGCACATGGCTCTTTTGCAGATGGCCCCCCCCTTTGGAGCCCTATTTTCCCTCCTTTGGATCCCTACTGTGGCCGGTCTGCTAGCGTAACCAATATTCTAGCTTTTTCTCCCCTGGCACTTCCCCACATTAAATGATCAGTTTAATATGAGAAAATCATTTAGGAGAATTAGATATTGATTATTATGATAGACACCACATGGCCTAGAAGTGTGCCTTCAGTGACCAAAAAGTGACATTTGTTAGGATTGAGTTTTAGCCGTGCCTCTCTGCACCTGAGGAAGACAGCAGAGAGTTGAGTGAGGTGTTCCTCTAGATTTTCCACTGGGGTTGAACATCGTCCATGAAGATGCGAAGATGATCCGTAAGCAGAGGACAAAAGATGAGATACACCGCTCGATTGAAAGAAGGTGGAGCGTTTTTCAATGCAAAAGACATTCTAGTGTAGATAAAAATACCCCAGGGAGTCACAAAAGCCGTTTTCAGCTGATCACCTGGATGGATGCCCAACTGATTGTATCCACTAAAACCATCCATGAAACTGTACAAAACATGCCCTGCTACATCTTCGAGCACACGCTCAGTGAAAGGTGTGAGAAAACCATCGAGAATAGTTACCTTATTCAGCGCGCGATAATCTACACACACCCGAATTTTATTGGACTGCTTCTTAGGCGCTATCACCATGGGTGATAACCACTCAGAGTGCTCTATAAGTAAAATGATCCCTGCCTCTTGCATTTTTTCAAGCTCTGACTTGACCGCCTCTGTATACTTCAGGTTGAGCTTATAAGCTCAGCCTCTAACAGGCTTAGCCCCTTCAACCAGAGGGATTGTGTGGAGACCCAATTTTGGTGGGATCCCTTCCAAATCCTTGTAGGACCAAGCAAAAACATCGTTAAACGAGTGAATAAAAGAAACTACCTGGTCAAGTAATGCGGGATGCTCCCATAACCAAGCTGCTAAGAGGACATGCTGAGGGTTGTCAGGGTCGCCCAGGTTGACTTTTTTGACAGGGTCAGGAGGTGTAACTATGGAGGGTACTTCAGAAGTTGAAAAATGAGCTGCCTCTTGGAGCTTCGAGACATCATGTGCTGGCGTTTGATCGATTGGAAACTCCGCATACTCTTCTTGTAACCATCCTGGTGGAATCTCATCGAAGGGTAAATCTTCAGACATAAATAAAACAAAGTGCTTTTGAGTGGGCGGGGCATCCGACCTGGGAGATGTTAGAGAAAGGGGGGAATCATTGGGGAGTTCATGCAGAGGAGATTTTTTCCCCCTTCGGTGATGTGTGATAGGTTCCCCGAGGCTGAGGGCTTCCATAGGAGGATCGTCTGAATCATGAGAATTTGGGGCTGACCCACGTACTTCTTGGACTGGTCCACTATCTGCTGTAGGACTACTGTCTATTGTAGGACTTCTGACATCTATGTCCGCCCGCCTAAGGAGTTGTAAGAGAGAGTGTTACCGGTACATGTGAGTTTTGAATAGAGACCACATAGCATGGCATCGAGGCGGTAGCTTCCAACCACTGCTCAGGGTCGGGATTGGACTGTACTGACAATGAGTTGTGATGAACCACTGGATCCATACCTCCTTCGAGCCGAATTGGTTTCATGGACGAGCCAGGAGTATGTATCCACATGGCATCGTTGCCCCAATCATGAGTGCCTTAGTATGTCTCAACCATGGTCTACCGATCAGTAAAGGAAATCCTCCCTCCACCTGAGGAAGACTAACCACCACAAAATCCAAGCTAAATGTGAAGTCCTGTATCATCAGAGGCACCTTCTCTACTATGCTCACAGGGTAGACTGTCCTCCGGTCTGCCAATGTAACAGTGAATGGAGCAGGGCGGGTAGGCTGCAGACCTAAGGCCAACATAGTAAATTCTGGCATCAGATTGATCCCATAGCCACCATCCACTATGACGTCTGAGAATTGATGCCCAAGAATAGACACAGTGAGACGAGGACTTTTGTAGTCAGTGAGGGGAGCAGCTGGATATGAAATCATGTAGGACTCCAAGGGCTGCACAGGTAGGTGCCTGCCACTAGGCCCTGCACCAGGGTACAGAGACTAGATGATGGAAAGGGTGTCACTTCTAAAATTTGCATCAAGTCGAAGCATGTCGTACAGTGACACTTGATGAAAAGTGTTTTTCAAGATAGACTCTGTTGTGGGCTTGTTTCCTGTGAGCTTGATCTGGTATCTTAAGCTTCTGCAAGTCCTCTACTGCTTCAATGAAATCACCATCAATATCTAATAGAACTGAGGTAGGTTGGCTCTTGACACTACCTGCTGGTTTGTCAACTACTACTAGAGTTTGACTCATTTGTGTGACAGGAGATGGAAAGATTGGACCACCACGGAGGCTGAGGCCAAGAGCAGCTCTTTGTGCCCATGTGAGCACCCCCGCCGGCTCTTCCACTCGCTTCAACCCTTCTTGAGAGGCAACTACAAGAGTGGAAGGCGGTGCCTGTGGAATGGAGCTTAATGTGATGAGGTTAAGCTTTGGAAATGTAAACTCCTGCTAGTTCTGGCTTGTGCTTGCAGATGTGGACGCTCGTTGTTTTGGGCAATCCTTACTATAGTGATCCTTAGCTTCAGGGCAATGTCGGCAAGGAGGGGACCCTTCTGGTAAGGGACATTTGCTCTGATAGTGCCCATACTCCCCGCACCTGTAGCACAAAATTGGCCTATTTGAGGGGCGAAGTGGTCTCGGCCCTTGCTGCATTGGACCGAATGCTGACCTGTAGAAGCTTTGGGGAACTAAAGGAGTACTAGCATGATAAAAGCTGGGGTATGTAAAGTTGTTGTGCATACCTTGCATAGGAGGTGCTGTCAGCAGAGGTGGCATCGGGTTCTGATGGCTATATGGTGACACCAGGTTTGATGCAGGTGTAAGCCCTTGTTGGAGAGAAGGACCTAGACTTTGTTGTATCTGCCGTAATCCCTTGATATAATAGCAATCCTTGTCTTCATGCCCAGACTTCTCGCAGAAGTGGCAATAAGCTCTAAGGGGACAGTCCTGTGGAGGATGTTCTGGAGAGCGACACGAGCTGCACCATACCATAGCCTTAGTCTCCTGTTGAGACCGAAGCTCTTCTAGCTCTCTCTTGATTTGATCCAAAGCCTCAAGATGTGGGGGTTTCTCCTGGCGAAGAGAGATACTTTTCTCCTCTTGAAGAGCGCCTTGTAGTTTTAGGGCTTCAAGTTCTCTACGTAAAGAAGTCAATGGATTAGCAGGACTTTCCGAAAACACAGAGGGGGTCTCTATGTGAGGGGAGTTGTTGAACAGCTTCCTAGCCCCCTCTATCCTAGTAGCAGCTACGATGAACTCCTCCAAAGTGGCGTCGGGTCGAAGACTCCCTCGGAGTTTTTGTTGAGAAGTTTTGGGAAGCACCTTCTCCACCCACTTCTTAACCATGAATTCACCGGGTTGCTGAGGAAGCTTGGCAACCAGACACTTGGTCTTAGTCATAAGCTCTGCAAAAGTCTCCTCTGGCTGGAGCACCATGTTGGCTAACTCATCCAACACCTTCTCTTGGTAGTCACCGGGCCTAAAAGCTGCACACAACTGTTTCCTTAAGGCTTCCCAGGTTGCAAAATGGTTCTCTGCAAACTGGCTGTACCATTTGTCTGCTAAGCCATCCAAGGTGGATGGAAAGAGTACCAAATAAGCATCTTCCCTGTTAAGACCATGACCCCTACAGAGAGATACAAACCTCCTTGCATGGTCGTCACCATCTTCTAAAGATTGTCCTTTGAATGTAGGGAACTTGATGTTTACCTTAGCCAAAACGCTAGCCAACGGCTCCATGGCCCCTTGTTGAGCCTGTTGCTCAGTAGCCTGCTGTAGCAGAATAGGAGAGAGCTTTACTGGAGAAGGTGATCTGGAAGATATGGAACCAGATGTGCGCGTATGTCGCACGTGTCAATGCAAGGAACTTGTCGATACACCGTGTGCGAGCCACAAATGGCTCCAAGCACACAACAAGCCTAAACTAGTAAGCTCAAAGAAGGCGATGGTGTGTCACTCACTGCTCTACGCTTGCTTCATGGAGGATTCCTCGCCGCGAAGAAGAAGGAGACACCGCTACGCCGCGCTCAACCGCTTCACTGCCACCGTGCCGTCGTCGCAATGCTCGATCGCACTCTCTCTCTCTCTCTCTCTCTCTCTCTCTCTTTCTCTCTCTCTCTCTCTCACGCATACACACACACACACAAGGAGATGAATAAGAAGAAGATGGAGATGGAGCAAGAGCACTCTTCTATTGCACAAATGAGAGAATGAGTGAATTGTAGGTTTAGTTGACTTTTATATGAGCTCGCCCCATTCACACTTGGGTGCCCATGCTTAGCCAACTAATCCCTTGAATGTTCCAGTTAGAGTGCGCCTCTCGTCGGCGATCACTCTTACCCTTTTCCTATTGGACCAACAAGCCCGGTACCTGACTCTACCAAATAAATAATACAATGTCCACCGTAGGTTACAACGTCCGTCGCAGGTAATAGGTTGTCCATGAGCCGTGAGGGTTAACATGCCCCCCTTCCTGATGTAGATTCCGTCCTCGGAAGCTATTGAGTTGAAGCTTGTTATGTCCATGTTGTAGATCATTTGGATTTGAATCTGCAAGTCAAAGTCACTGTTTCAACAAGCGGAATTATATGGCCATAAATCATGAGGGGAATGTAAAGTACATGTGGAAATGAGTAAATGCAAGATTTATGAAATGTTAGACTGCCATTAAGGACAAATAAATCGCACTTTGAGTAAATTAACTAATCAAGAGTTTTGGGCTTATAGGTGAGTCTATCAATTAGTTAGCTATGACTAAGGTTAAAACAACTACTCTAGTACTAGCTAAGCTAAGAAGATTATCTAAATGCAAGATTTCCTAATTGTGCTTTTCAGCTTTGATTAGCCAACTAGCTCTCACAACTGCAAACAAAAGCTTGAAATGTTAACTGTAAGCTCGATGGAAGTCTTTTAAATGTCATTCATTTTTTTCTTTTCTCTTTTTTACTTTGGTTCACAATCATTTGACGTGTGTGCTTATTTTGTATGTCCGGGGCTTTTTGCTTCTCAAAGAAAAGTGCCCACACTGGGAACCTCTAGGGCTCTAGTACCATAGACAATACATGTGAGTGAAGTACCAAATCAAGCCAGGATTTCTCATCCAGCATTAGATTTTTCATTTGTGGCACTTATGTTTTTTGCTTCCATTTCCTTTGTATTCTCACTAGTGTTTTTGTTGTTTAAGTGAGCAAGCTTCTCTATGCCTTAAACATTCCTAAGGTCTCAAATACTCAGATAATTTTATCAGCTAGGCCTAGTGGTCAAGTAAATGAGTTAACCTAAAGTCACGGTCTCGTAATCTCAAGGCTCATCCATAAGATTAAACTCTAGTTCCATCGACTTAAGCAAAGACAAATTTATACATCTATAATGGCAGATAACAAACATAACTATTGCACTCAAACAAACCATGAAAAATCATTATTAGCAATTATACATATCCACCAACATGAATCATGGAAAGTAGTACACCTGGAGGTATGGAGTTGCTCATTTCGTCGAAGCGGATGTCCTTAGCCATGTGGATGGAGATCCATATAAGTCCTACCTAACACATCCAAAAAACAAGCACTATACCTTTAGGAGGCAGGTCAGTGCGAAAAAATTAAAACTCCTAGAAAACAAACTCAAAACACAATCCAAACCCCTAACCTACCTATCTGTCATCCCTTTTAGAATCAAGGAAGGAGGATATTATATAAACCGGGTGGCCACCCTAAGGCTAGGCCTCTATCCTCATCATCTAGATAAACGAAATCATTTTCCGTGAGGCCATAGTCTTCCTCGGTCTCTATTATTTCTTCTTCTTCATCCTCTTGCGCAAGCGTGTTAATCAAGAACCTCGCAATGCGTGGATACTCATCCTGTGCAAAAGAATAAGCATGTGCCACCGGAGAAACATTCGCTATTGGGTAGGGATCACTAGTTATCCATAGACATATCAGCCATTCTAACTCCTCAAAATTTCGCTCACGCGCAAGTCTCTCTACCAAATCCCATTCGCAAGAAAGTACAGGGTAGCAGATGTGAAACACTTGAGAAAAGGAAAAAGGGTACCTTTCATCAAAAATAGAAGCGCATGCCTCTGGTGAACTAGCCATCTCTGAGAATACAGATAGATTTGGTTAGGTCTTTAAAACATGAGTTGTTTTTGTGTGTTGCTTGATGTGACATGGTGAATTTAGACTTATGTGTAGGATTTGATAGGGTGCTCTCTCGTTGCTAGTCGCTCTTGCTCTTTTACTTTTCTTTTTTTCTTTTTCTTTTTTTAAAATCTTTTTTTGTTTGTTTGCTAGAACTACTATAAGGCTTTATATATACATTCCCTAGGATTGGAGATTGAGAGGTCAGGGAGGAAGGTTGAGAGGGAAACAAGTGAATAATGGATGTCAGCAAACACTCCCCCCTTCCTTGGGTAGATCATACCTTTTGGAATGATGTCGTCACCTTTTGAAACCAATTGTTCCAAGTTGTTATGGGTGAAGGCTTTAACCAATAGTTTTCGATCGCCCTATGTGTTTCATCTAGTTGCAAGGGTGGTAAGGTACTCTCCCATGATTTTATTTGCAACATTGTTGTAGGTGGTGAACCTACAACGGGAGGTGCAAACTCTTTCTTGCTTGTATGGATATGTACAATGGTAGGTGGAGGTTGTGTCGAAGCTTCTATTTCCGTATAGGAACTACATGAAGAGCAACAAGCTTCATTTGCTTTCCCTGTTCCTGAGCTAGGTGGAACAAATCGTTCTTTCTTTGGTACCCAAACTAGCTCTAGAGAAGGTGTGTCGCATTCCGTGATTTTTTCCTTTCCACGATTTTCAATTTTTTTTGGAGCCACAAGATTGGGTTTACATGGGCCAGGTGATAGGTAAGAGTACAATTTACGTTTGGGCACCCAGATTTGATCATTTCCTTCATAGTATCCTTGGGCTTCCAATAGTCGTTTAGGAATCCAACGCAATGTTTCTTTACATTTCTTGGAGTGAGGGGGACGTTTCTTACGAGGCTTCCATTTTTTAGCATCAGCCATGGTTACTAAAGAAGCTTTAGGGACCCACTTGTATGTTTTCTTTGTTATATTAGGATGGTTCTTGTGTGTCTCAAGTTTTCTTTCAACTACATCAGTTGAAGCTCTAGAGAGTTGGGCTATGGGGACGTATGGTTCAACCTCCTGGACATGCAATGTCTTGGATTTTATTTCCTTAGGAAATATCTTAGGGACTATGGCTTGAGTGGTAGGGATAAGAGTTGGTTTTTGCGTTGTGACACCCCCAGTCCCCCAATCAATAGTGCATTTGGTGGCTATCATCCACGTGCGTCCTAGGTTTATATTACCCTCCATAGTTCCAGTAGGCATGACCAAAAAGTCTTGAGCTACAACCCCATTGTCATAACTGACAGAAGTGTGCCAGATTCCAAAAATCGTAGTTTTTTTCTTGTTGACACCCTTGACTTGGATAATACTCTCAGATAGAGGTGGCTTCCCTAACTGACACCACACCCCATATGATAGCATATTATATTTAGCACCTGTGTCCAATAAGGCGTTATATAGCACTTTTCCATAGGCACTATTTAACTCAATAGGGTATCGTAGAGGTGTGTCAGAGTCCAACCAATCCTCGTCGATTTCAACGTGGAATGCATGTGTGACTCCAAGGTTAGCCTCTCATTTTCGTCTTATACGTTGTTGTCGCTCCTTAGCCTCAGCTTGAGCTTCTTATCTTCTTCAATTCTATTTGTGCCTTGGCTGCCTTTTTTGTATGGATGGCACGCAACTCCTCTTGGCCTAAAGGATCATAGTATCTTTTAAATTTGCTCCCATTGAGGAATCCAATAGTTTCAACTCCATCAAGAGTCTCCACACGAATGGTTCCTTGTGGGGTGATCTCACATACTCTATATGGTCCTTTTCCTGCACATTTCAACTTTTTCTTTTTGTTACGCACTCCATACATAAGGAATTTATCACCAACATTGATATCTTTGTTCTTTAGATGACGGTCAAACCATTTCTTCCTCATATCTTTCTCCACAAGTGCATATTGCACAGCTAATTTCCTCTCTTCATCTAGCCTTTCAAGGATATTTAATCGCTCAACTAAGGGGTTACCATCCCAACCTTCTTGAGAAGCTACTCGAAGACTAGGAACGACAAACTCCCATGGCATAAACGCTTCTTGGCCATACGCCATCTTGAATGGTGTGCAATTAATGGCAACTTTATACACAGTACGATAAGCCCATAAAGCTGAAGTTAACTTTAAATCCCAATCTGTGCGATGAACTTCCACCGTTTTGGTCAAGATAGAGATTAAGGTTTTATTGGTGCTCTCAGCTTGGCCATTTGCTTGCGGATAATAAGGTGTGGACTTATGGTGAGCTATCATGAAGTTAGTAGTGAGTTCTTTGATTACTCCATTTATAAAATGAGTACCATCGTCACTCACAATCTCAAAGGGACAACCAAATCTTGTAATAATGTTCTCAAAGAGAAACTTGGAAGTTGACCTTGCATCGGCCTTACGTGTCACCCTGGCTTCCGCCCACTTTGTCACATAGTCAGTGGCAACGATTATATATCGAGATTGAGTGCTACGAGCTGCCGGACTAATTGGACCTACAAAGTCCAAACCCCGTTTTTCAAATGGTTGAGTCACTTTAACAGGATGTAAGGGCATCCTATCCTTTTGTTGTGTGATCTTGTAACGTTGGCATTCATCACATCCTTTTGCAAAAAGTGATGCATCCTTAAATAAGGTTGGCCACCAACAGCCTGATTGCAACACCTTTCTAGCTGTTAGTTCCCCCGAGAAATGTCCTCCGGCTATACCCATGTGGGCTTCTTGCAGTATGTGCAAATACTCATCCTCACGGGCACAACGTCTCAAAATATCGTCCTTCCCTAGCCTGTAAAGAGTTCCTGCAATGAGAAAGTAAGGTTCACATTCTTTTAACAGTTTTCGAGCTATGTCCTTACAAATCTCTTTGGGTGGAAAACCATTAATTAGAAAGTTCACAATCTTCTCACTCCATTCAGGTATGGTTTCGACTAGGAATAGAGAAGTATCGGGTAATTCATCATCGACTCCAGTAGGGGCTTCACCATTGGGTATGTGAGACAAATGATCCGCCATGACATGTCTTTTACCAGGTCTCACCACAATGGTAAAATCAAACTCAAGGAGAATTAGCAACCATCGTGTAATTCTTCCCGTGGAACAAGGTTTATTTACTAGATACAACAAGGCTTGAAGATCAACATAGAACACAAACTTGTTGGCCAGAAGGTAGTAGCGAAATTTCTTCACTGCATAAATCATACCTAAACCTTCTCGCTCTGTAGTGGTGTAGTTTCTTTCGGCATCATTCAACTGACGACTTGCAAAGCTAATGGGGTAGTCCAGTTTATGTTCTCCTGGCTGAGCTAGAACACACCCAATAGCAAAGTTCGATGCATCAATATGCACATGAAAAATTACATTTCAATCGGACACTCGTAGAATAGGAGCGCTAGTCAAGGTCTTTTTCAATGACTCATAAGCATGGTCACACTCCGTAGTCCATTGGAACTCAATAAGAAGCTTGTACAAAGGACGAGCTATCTCGGCAAAGTTTAAAATAAACCGTCGGTAATAACCAACATGGCTCATGAACCTTTGAACTCCTTTATAGTTTGTAGGTGATGGTGTTGGGGTATAAAGCCCAATGTGGTCGCCGAGGTAAGTGGGCGGGCCGCCAGGTATGTACACATATTTTTTTTGTTAAAACCTAATAAGAACTCACTATGCTCTACACATTACAGTAGAGCGAGTTCACCATATCGTCGTGCTCTTATTCTCGCACTCTCTCTCGCGTCGCACTTCCGCTCGTACTCCTTCAACTGATATCAGAGCTCAGATCGAGACTCGGGGCAGCACTGCAGGAGGCTAGAGTCACCAACTCAGATTGGAGTGAAATTCGACAGGCGAAGACACGGCCCCAAATCTCGTGGGAAAGCTCGAAGGACTTGGTGTTGTCAGAATTTCATTATGAGGTCATCTGGCCACCGTTCGGCTTCGACAAAGGTCTGCGCAGGCCATTTTTGACTACGTGGTCTTGACGGGTGCAGATCCGACTCTGCAAATTTGGGGTTTTCGGCCTACGACTGCAAGTGCTGAGGATATCGACACTCCCAGAGTGTTGATTTGTGGCTGTCTAAACATCGAAGGACGGCTCACAGTTCTTGGAGGCGTGTCACATACGACACGGGCGCATCTACACACAGACTGTAGGCGACATCCACTAGTTCATCAGGTAGCTTGTGTTTGCTGCTTGATATTCCAGATTTCATCCTAACATTGCAGGTACTTCCACATGGGATGTATTGTCAGAGATGATGTATGTCTGTTGAGGGTTTGCTGGCTGTGAGTCACGCAGCAAACAACCGCCGCAACGGTCACAGCATACAGTGGGAAATTTGTGGATGTATGACTTTGTGGAAAGTCTATGTACTGTCACATTTACTGCAGCCTTTGTTGAGGGTCGAGTGAGGTTTTATTGAGCTGGGGGATTCTCGAATGTTGAGATCCTTTCGGTGATACAGGTCTTAGAGCAATCCCTCGAGCACCCTTAGATAGGCAGCTAGGATGTATTGAGTGTGAGTTAGACAATTGGGATTGCATCTTTGCTTTACTACCGTTGAGGCATTGTCACAGTCTATGCTTACAGGACAGTGAGAGACAGTACAGGTGCAGGACAGGTTTACCCACAGCTTACAGCGTCAGAGAGACAGTGTTTTTGAGCTGTTTTTTGGTCTGTTTCTTTAGTACACCAGAGCCATTTTACAAAGGAGACTCTGCCGAAATTTATGCAGAATCTGAAGCTTTCTTGGTTCATTTGACAGGTTGATATTGGTTCAGAGGTCAGTTTACAAGGGAAACTCTACCGAATTTTTCCCAGGAAAGTAAACTACTGTGAAGCGTAGCTATGGCTGGATCACAGGACACTGCTCTTTACAATATCAAGAAGCTGGATGGAACCAATTTCCCATTGTGGAAGAAGAAGATTTGGCACGTGTTGGTACAAAAGAATCACATAAAACCTATAAAGCTCAAGGGGATAAAACCAAAAGATATGGACGAAGATGAATGGAGCGAAATGGATGAATTGGCACTTTCTACCATTATTCTGACTTTGGTAGAAAGCGTTTACTTCAATGTAGCAGACGAGATGTCGGCTTATCAAGCATGGTTAAAGCTGAGTGATCTTTATGAGAAGCAGAGTGCAGCTTCACAGTTATACTGGCTTAAGAAGCTTGTTGACTTGAAGATGAAAGAAGGGACACCTATGTCCAATCATCTGAATGAATTCAACACAATCTATAGTCAGTTGTCAGCTCAAGGTGTCAAGTTTGATGAACCTGTTAGAGCTATGTTCCTGTTGATCACATTGCCGGAAAGTTGGGACACTTTTCGCACAGCTTTGAGTAATTCTACACCTCCAGATGGTTTGAACATAGCAGGTGTAGAAGGAAGTCTGCTTACTGAAGAAACCAATAGAAAGACAATGGACAAAGGCAAAGGAACAGCCTTAGTTGTCAGGGGAAGGACCAAAGAAAAGTACAAAGGTGGAAAGAGGAATCAGTCTCGTAGCAAGTCCCGCAGTGCTAAAGGCAAGAGTGACATAGAATGCTACCATTGTGGCAAGAAGGGTCACATGAAAAGAGACTGCAGAGAATGGAAAGCAGAAAAAGGCAAACAGAAAGCTGAAGACCATGGTGAGAAGAACAAGTCCTCAGTGAAGATTCAAGAAATAAATGTGACAAACACTGTTGCAGAGGATGACAGTCTAGTGTCAGGAGGCATCTACTTCTTGAAGAATACAATGGACTCAGCTCTTCTTACAGCATCTGATGGAAATGCACTGAGTGACTGGATTATAGACTCAGGGGCATCACTTCATGTGTCTCCAAACAAGGAGTGGTTTACTTCTTATGTGACCACTAAAGATCATGTTCGGCTAGGCAATGTGCAGACATGTGAGATCTTAGGTGTTGGAGATGTTCAATTGAAGTTTCAGAATGTCTCTTCTTTCACGCTGAAGAATGTGAGACATGTTCCCGCAATTACAAAGAGCTTGATCAGCACAGGTTTACTTGATGATGCTGGCTACGTCACCACTTTTGGACAGAACATGTGGAAGATATCCAAGGGTTCTATGACAGTAGCACATGGAGTAAAGTCTGGAGGACTTTACATGATTTATGTATCAAATGTCTCTAAAAATGTAATCAATGTAACCGAGTAGCCGAACGTTTCTTTGTGGCATAGCCGGTTAGGACATATGTCCAAGAAGGGAATGGAAATCTTGTCTCGTTCTGGTTATTTGCCTGGCTTTTCATTTAATGATTTTGAATTCTTTGAACATTGTCTGTATGGTAAGCAAACACAGTAGCCACATAAGCATAGAAGCAGTAGAAGAGATACACAGTTGGCACTTGTTCATAGTGATTTGTGTGGACCTATGCCTAACCTATCTCTAGGGGGAGCTTCTTACTTTATGACATTTATAGATGATTACTCGAGGAAAGTATGGGTTTACTTTCTCAAGCACAACGATGAAGCGTTTAGTGTTTTCAAAACGTTCGTGACACTTGTGGAGAATCAGAGTGGCAAGAAGCTTAAATGCTTACGCACTGACAATGGTGGAGAGTATGTTTCAAAGGCCTTTCAGGACTTTTGTGAGTCAAAAGGTATAAAACGTGAACTTACTGCTCCTTACAATCCTCCTCAAAATGGTGTTGCTGAGAGGATGAATAGGACCATACAAGAGAAGGTCAGAAGTATGTTGTCTAATGCACAGCTGCCAAATGGGTTTTGGGTTGAAGCTGTATCAACAGCTGTTCATCTTGTAAATAGATCTCCTAGCAAGGTTTTGCAGAAGGATTCAGTGCCAGAGATGGTATGGTCAGGCAAAATGCCCTCATACAAGCATCTCAGAGTCTTTGGCTGTGAGGCATATACTCACGTTCCAAAGGAATTTAGGAACAAACTTGAGCCAAAGAGTAGAAAGTGCATCTTTCTAGGCTATGGTAATTCTGGTGAGATGGGGTACAGACTTTGGGATCCCGAATCCAGAAAGGTTGTCCGCAGCAATGATGTTCACTTTAATGAATCCAAATATCATTCTAAACCAGAGAGGGTTGAGGAGATTAGAAGAGTTGTCTTCCAAGAAGATGGACCTGCACGTGCAAGACAAAATGTCAGGGCTCAAGAGGAGCAAGGACAGGATAGAGTGGAACCACAGGTTGTGGCTAAGCCTGAGCCACCTGTTGTGCGTAGATCTGGACGTGTCACGCGACCTCATGATAGGTTTGTTCCATCTATGAACTATGTCATGTTGACTGATTGCAATGAGCCTTCATGTTACAAGGAAGCAGTGCAAATGAAGGACTCCGGGAATTGGCAATTGGCCATGCACTCAGAGATGACATCTCTGCATAAAAACAAGACATGGAAGCTAGTTAAATTACCACAGGGCAAAAAGGCTCTACCTTGTAAATGGGTTTACAGGTATAAGATCACCGCTCATGATTGTCAGCCAAAGTACAAAGCAAGGCTTGTTGCCAAGGGCTTTAAGCAAGAACAAGGCATTGACTTTGATGAAGTCTTCTCTCCGGTGGTCAAGATGACTACATTGAGATGCTTTCTTGCATTGGTTGCCATATTAGATTTGGTGTTGCACCAAATGGATGTCAAGATAGCGTTCTTGCATGGTGATTTAGATGTGGAAATTTACATGCAGCAGCCAGAAGGGTTTGTTGAGAAAGGCAAGGCAGATTGGGTATGCCAGTTGTTAAAGAGTCTTTATGGCTTAAAACAATCACCGAGGGCATGGTACCATAAATTCCACAAGTTTATGCTTTCTCAAGGCTACAAACGTAGTGAGTTCGATCACTGTCTATATACAAAGAAGGCTAAGGATGGTAGTTGGCTGATCCTTATTTTGTATGTGGATGACATGTTGATTGCTGGCAAGTACTTGGAAGAAATTTCAGCTTTGAAGTCAAAGATGGCAAAATCGTTTGACATGAAAGACATGGGTGAGGCAAGTCATATACTTGGTATGCGCATTGAGAGAGACAGATCAAAGAAGTTGATTTGGTTATCTCAAACAGAGTATATTGACAAGGTTTTGCAACGTTTCAATATGGAGAAGGGAAAGGCACTGAGTGTTCCATTGCCACCATATGTGAAACTTAGCAAACAAGATTGTCCTGTGTCTGAGGAAGAACAGGCTGAAATGGATAAGATTCCATATGCGTCTGCAGTGGGTAGTTTGATGTATGCAATGATTTCTACTCGCCCAGACATTGCATTTGCAGTGGGAGTAGTAAGTCGATACATGTCAAACCCAGGCAAGAAACATTGGGAGGCAGTGAAAGGAATATTGAGATACCTGAAAGCTACAAAGAGTATGCGTATATGATATGGGAGTCAGGAGCTAAGTGTAAAGGGTTTTACAGACTTAGATTATGCAGGTGACTTAGACAACCGAAGGTCTACGTCAGGGTATGTCTTTACATTGGCTGGTGGAGCAGTATCATGGCGTTCTAGATTACAAGATTGTGTTACTCAGTCTACTACAGAGGCTGAATATGTTGCAGCATCAGAGGCATGCAAAGAATCAATTTGGCTTAATCGACTAGTAACAGATTTGGGAATCAAAGAAGAGATGCCTGTGTTATATTGTGATAGTCAAAGTGCTATACAATTGGCTCGCAATCCAGTTTATCACTCAAAGACAAAGCATGTGGATGTGAAGTATCATTTAATCAGGGAAATGCTCGAGGATAAGCAACTTCAGCTTGTCAAAGTTCACACCACAGAAAATCCTGCTGATCTACTTACAAAAGGACTTCCCTCAGAGAGCTTTGCGCATTTTCGCAAGCAGTTAGGTGTAGGGTAGTACATCACTTCTCTACATCTCTTGTATATTAGCTTGTATAGTAGCTTCTCTCACACTTAAAGTACCACATTGGACTTTAAGTGGGAGGTTGTTGGGGTATAAAGCCCAATGTGGTCGCCCAGGTAAGTGGGCGGGCCGCCAGGTATGTACACATATTTTTTTGTTAAAACCTAATAAGAACTCACTATGCTCTACACATTACAGTAGAGCGAGTTCACCATATCGTCGTGCTCTTCTTCTCGCACTCTCTCTCACGTCGCACTTCCGCTCGTACTCCTTCAGGTGGTAATTCAGCAATGGCTTTAATTTTGCTCTCATCTGTGGAAATCCCATTTTTGGACACTATATGCCCTAAAATGACTCCATGTTTAACCCAAAATTGGCATTTGAAAGGGTTTAAGGAGATGCGATACAATTTACACTTCTCAAACACTTTTCGTAAGCATGCTAGATGTTCTTTCCAAGAGGAATAAACACAAAGGTCATCTAAGAAAGCTTCACAAAACTCCCTCAAATATTCTCTAAAAGCAGTGTTTATTAATCTTTGAAAGGTAGCCGGGGCATTGGTTAAGCCAAAAGCCATAACACGAAATGCGAACACTCCAAATTCGGTTATAAAGGCTGTTTTAGCTTGGTCCTCCAATGCAATTGTGATTTGATTGTAGCCAGAGTACCCATCTAAAAAGCTATAAGCTTCCTTCCCTGCAACTCTTTCAAGCACATGTTCTGAATATGGCAAGGGGTAATGGTCCCTCCTAGTGGTGGCATTGACCTTCTTGAGATCCACGCACACTCTGAGTTTCCCATTCTTCTTGAGATCCACGCACACTCTGAGTTTCCCATTCTCGGATGTGGTGGTTGCGGTCCTAGCACTGGAGGTGGTGAGGGTGTTGTTTGAACAACATTTTGGGCCCTAGGGACCATGTGTTGTGCTGTTTGTTCAAGAGGTGGGGCCGGCATCAATTCAGGCACTCAAGGTGTGTCTCTCCATGCTAAGGTTGGTCTATTGGCCATCGCGTGCTTAAATACTATGCAATCCTTAGCTTGATGACCATACCTTCCACATGCATTGTAGTTCCCATTGAATTTTACTCTAAAAGTAGGGCATTCACTGGTAGTATGCGGTCCATAGCATACTGAGCACCATTTTTGCTTCCTTCTTGGATACATATGATTGTTTTGCGGAGCACGATTGTCTCTAAGACTCTCTTGAATAGCCTTGGTGAGATCTGCTAAAGTCATCTCAGATATCTTTGGCTCCTTAGCAATAGGCTTAGGGTCATTGGCTGATGCCCTGATGCTTGTGAGCTAATAGATTTAGACTCAACAGACACTCTTTCTCCTTGAATCATTAAATTATCCTCCAATTGGATCGCATTGGTGGTGACTGCTTCCCAAGTGGTGATACCTCTAATGACTAGGCCATTGTAGATATCCTCATGTCGTAATCCCCTAATGAATCTATCAAGCAATTGGTTATTGTTGAAGCGCTCATTTGGATTACAACGAGAATTCAAATGACTTATAAAGTCTCTCACCGACTCTCCTTCCTCTCGTTGGGCTTTCTGGAGCTGAGAGGCTACACCCCAAAGTACTCCCTCTCGTATGTATTCTTTTAAGAACAGTCTTCTAAGAGTAGGGTAAATCGTTTTTTCTTCCACCCTTAGGGTTCTATACCAATCCCCAGCCTTTCCACTTAAGGTTAGGCTTAAATCATTGCTCTTATGTAGGTCATTGTGTTCTCCTAGAAAATCGCATATTTGTTCAAACACTTCGATATGCTTTCTCACATCCTAGTCTCCACTAAATTTTTGTGTGAGCTTGGCTATTTGTACTGCCTTACTTCTAGGCTCTCTATCAGGCGTGTTACGCATATTCTCAGCAATAGATCGACCAATAGCTTGAGCAAATGTTGCCAAGTCACCTAAGTGAGCAGGCACCGTGGGTGAAGGCGCTCCAAAGACTACTTGTGGAGTAGGTATTGGCATTGGGCTTGGCGCATAGGAAGCCCTTGGGTTCCACGTTGGGTACGATGTTGTGCCATGTGGTGGTCCATAATTCATATGAGTGGCCCTAGGCATAGCAGGCGTCGGATGTGACATGCTAATGCTAGCCGGTATAGTCCCATGGAAATAAGAACTTGTGTATTGTGGTTGTGGAGCATAGGTAGTTGAAACAATGGGAGGAGTAGGGACTACATGAGTACGTGGACCCATAGGTGCATACGATTGGCACGCACTTGTAGGTACTATTGCAGGCATTGAGCTACCATGTAGCGGTGCTTTACTAACAAACGAGGTCCATGGTGTGTTTCTTGGCATGCCCATCATTGGGGTAGGCATGGTATCCGTGGTGTCATCCAGGGAAAGATGAGCTAGACTTGGAAAAGTAAACCTATCACTTGTGGGCTCAGATTGCATTGAGACCCCTGGTGAAACAACATATGGGGGATCGATGGGACTCACTGGGGGAGTCTCCATTTGTGATAGAGTGGGTTGTTTCCCTTTGCCCGTGTCTAAAAATCGCATAGGACCCGTCGAAGGTATGTTTATTCCTCGATTTTGCCTCTCAGACTGGATAATCCTATGGATGACATTGCAGATCATGTGTTGTTGTTCCTCTAGACTAGTGGCACTAGATGTGGATTGTACAACTTCTAACCAACCCACATGGTATGTGTAGCCCATGTATAGGTCGGTCAAAGTCTCTGTGTGTAGGTCATATTCCCAATTTTCATTGAGAAATACCCCGTCCAAACTTGGTGTACTAGAGGGTTGCCGTGAGGTGGATGCAATGTTGCTTCCCGTGTTTTGACTTTTAGTCACCGCTACCTTAGAGGCGACTTTGGAAGGTGGTAGCTCGGTAGGGCCCTCATTAAATGAGGTAGGTAGAATCTCCACGTGGACACTCTGAGGGAGTGTGGGGTCTAAAGGAGATGTGAATGGTGATTCTACTTCCCCACCCCCTTCGTTTACTTCACTAGCCGTAGGTTCAAAGCGCGTAGCTCTACTAAAAGTTTCCATCAAATGGCTAAAAACACTAGTTCCAAGTCCAGCTAGGCACGGTTTCATTTGTTCCCCCGGGGCTTTGTGTAAGATGCTCTTCCATAATATTGTAGTCAGAGGAAGAGTCGCTAGCCACTATATTTGGGTCTTGGGTTGCACTACCTTGGGTCCCCGCCGAGGGCGTAGACCCTAGCGTGGAAGGATAGTGAGTACCCCCGTAAATCGAAACACTAGCTAGTTGTTCGGACTCTAGCACACGACCAGAGCGTAGATAATGTGCTTTGGGTACCCTACAAGTGTCAACAAGTACCCTCAAAGGTTACTTGCTTTGTTTTGTGGGTGTTTTGCACCCCGTTTTCTACTTGATTTTTTCTTGTTTTTGATGTTTTTTGAATGTTTTTTAATGTTTGATTTTTTTGATTAAAGTGTGTGATAGCTCGAAACGAGCGTATCACTTAGAGGGTCGCTGTGTGCTTTACAACACAATTTTCGGGCATCTGACGTTCCGTTGGTCCTCAAAAAATCGATTTTTAGCTACGTGTGAAGTTAAGATTTGTTTTTTTAAAAGGCGGCTGAGGCCTAGGCCTGAGCGTGAGCTTGGGCTTGGGTCTGGGAGATATTCCCGATCCCAGTCCTACCTTTATTTTTATTTTTTTTTTTTAAATAATTTTTTTAATTTTTTTTTAAAGGATAAGGTGGCCGCGGCCTGCACGAGAGCACACACACACACACTCTATCTACCTACTTCTAACTAATACACTTACTCTTACACACTAACACACTCTATTAACTCTCACTAATCTACTTCCTCCTTACTGTACACAGAAAACTAACTACCTTAATACACATAGAATAAACACAGAACCTTTGAAATCTCCATTAACAAAGAAAACTAACTGCCTTAATACACAGAGAATAAACACAGTACCTTTGAAAACTCCATTAACAAAAAACACACACAGTATAACACCAAATCCCTCTTCTCAACACACACACACTCCTTCCCTACCTTTCCTATAATTGAAATTGCACCACGGAGAAGCACAGAGTGCTACTCGAGCTTAATGCACGGCATTCCCCGACAGCGGCGCCAAAAATGTGCGCGTATGTTGCACGTGTCAATGCAAGGAACTTGCCGATACACCGTGTGCAAGCCACAAATGGCTCCAAGCACACAACAAGCCTAAACTAGTAAGCTAAAAGAAGGCGATGGTGTGTCACTCACCGCTCTACGCTTGCTTCGTGGAGGATTCCTTGCCGTGAAGAAGAAGGAGATGCCGCTACGCCGCGCTCAACCACTTCACCGCCGCCGTGCTGTCGTCGCAATGCTCGATCGCACTCTCTCTCTCTCTCTCTCTCACGCATACACACACACACACACACACACACACACACACACACACACACACACACACACACACACACACACACACAAGGAGATGAAGAAGAAGAAGATGGAGATGGAGCAAGAGCACTCTTCTATTGCACAAATGAGAGAATGAGTGAATTTTAGGTTTAGTTGACTTTTATATGAGCTCTCCCCATTCACACTTGGGCGCCCATGCTTAGCCAACTAATCCCTTGAATGTTCCAGTTAGAGTGCGCCTCTCGTCGGCGATCACTCTTACCCTTTTCCTATTGGACCGACAAGCCCGGTACCTGACTCTACCAAATAAATAATACAATGTCCGCCGTAGGTTACAATGTCCGTCGTAGGTAATAGGATGTCCGTGAGCCATGAGGGTTAACACCAGATGAAGGAATGGGTGATATATGTGGAGGTATAGGTGATGAGGTTGATGGACTTCTACTAGGTACCATAGGCCGTCTTCTATTATAGTACTTCAGAGGGCTCAGTAGTGCGCTTTGACGCTCGACTGACTGCCTTGTATGTGTCATGCAGTGACCACCAATCCAACCAACCCTTGGACAAGAAAACCTTGAACTGGTTGAAGTTTGGTCTAGACTCTACTAGACCAGGCGTGACTAGACCAGGCTGGACCAGGGACGAGGAGGACTAGACCAGGGTCGAGGAGGTCTAGACCAGGGACAAGGACAGGTTGGACCAGGGCGAGAGAAAAGTTGGACCAAGGCGGGAGAACAGTTGGACCAGGTCGGCCAAGCTAGGCAAGGTAAGGGAAGCTAGATAGACCCAACTAGCTTCAAGATGCACCTCACAGAGTGAGATTTCAGTTGAGGTCTCACCGTGATCGCCAAAATGAGAGCACCTGTAGCGCGGATAATGTGTCGTGCTCTCTACAGTGGGTGGTCCTCAATGCAATGTGCGTGACAATCTCACTCAAACAAACTGAACAAAAAGGAAACAATAGACATCAACAGAGCTCACAAAGACGCAACAGTAGACCAGAACATATGACTCGACTATCTCAAAGACTGATACAGACTCTGGCATGGCAGCACACTCAGCTCCAGCCCAGGACTCACAGGTACAATGGGGGTGTCGAGGCTCAGATGTGCAGGGATGGTGAAGATGTGCTCTATGAATAGAGTCACTCTAGACTACTACGTACAAGATAATGCAACTAGCCCGAAACGGCTACTCATATGTACAACCATAAAGAGCCACCAACGGCTCATAAATGTCCAGTCAGCTAAGTCTATCTCCAAACTGAGTGGTGGTGGTGACCTGGCCACGATATCCACTAGACCACCGTCGGTACCCTGCCACGTGTCACCCCCCAGCCCAGAGGGTCCGTCCAGTGTGAACCAGACCAACTATAACTAATTGTCCAACTGTCCTATGAAGTGACACTGTAGCCCTGCTACAAATGGTAAAATACTTGGATCTTTTTGTTGAGGCATGCTCAAGACCCCCTTTGTTTCAAAACTCTGGGGAGACTTCCTATGTGCATGATAGCAACACCCTACCAATGGCTCCTTTGAGTGCCAACGGTATGCTAAGGTCTATACCTTGGTCGTAGAGGTTAGGTGGGCTTGCAAAGGTGCTGCACCAACTCCCCGAGTTGGATGGGGGGTTTCTTATTGGTGGTCTCTTGTTCATCAGGCATTCTCTTTTTGTGGCACATGTGCTTTGATGCCATTGTTGTGCATGGCAATATATAGGCATAGAATAGCTACACACAAAGAAACATATAGAGCTGGAGACAAAGAAGATGATGCACAATGATTGGTCCAATCCACCTCTGCGCACAAGCGATTTCCTCCCTTGTGCATATATTTACTTTTATTAGTTAACTGGAAAAGAAAGCTAAAGAAGAGAGGTATATTTCACTTCATGTAAAAAGTAAAGTCTTTTATTTAAAATAGAGTTTGAATATTTTAAAAGGGTTTTCCTATGAGCTAAGAGCTAAATGAGAGCTAAATAGACTTTGCTCGTTAATATAGAAGTACAAGGTGTCCGAAGAGGACAAGCCATCATATTCACTTCATAGAACTAGATATTGTCTGAAGTGGACAAGTCATCATATTCACATCATTGACATTTTAAAGTGAAGTTATAACAATTTGGTGCCCGATACTTGGCTAATGATGATAATTTTGGTGACTAAAGATGCTCATAAACTCCTTGTTGAGTATGCCATGGCTGATTTGATTTCCCAAATTTGCTTATTGAAATCCACGCCGCAAACAGAATAGAGGTTCGGAGCCTTATGTATCGATGCTCAAATCCCTAAGTGGACTGTTCTTGCAATTGCTTGCATGATATCTTTTGACCTATTGGTGAGTGTATCTTAGGCTGGTGGCACACATAGCTGGTGGCCAATGCTTACTTGGTAGGTAATGGGCAACACATATGTTATGACACAAAAGGGTCATTTACCTATCTTGTGACATATGCATCAAGAAACAGGTGTGTAAAACAATCAACATGCATTATGAAGAGGATGGGGAACATGGCCTAGGGGAGGGTTTCCCATTGGGAAAGAAGTAGCCATGTCATGAATTGTCACGATGGCATTCAATGGATGGGTAGGAAAAGAAGAAGAAGAAGAAGAAAAGAGAAAAGCAGAGAAGTTTTAATGTTGTAGGAACAATCGCAAGAGACCTTAAATATCTATCGAACGAGTCTTGAACACAAGGTGAATTATTAAAGAAGGATTTGGGAAAATGAAAATGTACGGAAAGATGGTTTCCTCCTCGAAGGCTACAGCCTACCTCAACCTCGAGCACGGCGTGGACATGCGATGACAACTTACAGTGGTACTAGGCCTTGGGCAAGCAATCGATTCACACTTGCATGTAACGAGGTCTAATAAAAACATGGAACTAATTTTAACGTACGTTTGACGTGAGCCCACCATAGTAGCTTCCAGCCTTCCAGTGCAAGGTTCTCTCCCTAAGGTGCATGAAGAGCTCGTCTGCTGCATCTACTTCCTTGTATGCTCAAATGTAAAAGCTTCTCAAGCTGTTTTGGGGATTTCAAAAAGCTCTGTGAGAATGGGCATCTTGACAAGGCATTGGAAGACCTTCAAAACTGGGAGAATTCTGGGATCCATGTCTCCCCAAGTATGTACCATTGCCTTCTGCAGGGCTGCAGTAAGACAAAAAATATTAGTACAGGCCGACATGTTCTGTCTGTCCTTACAAGAGTTGGGTTGTTTCCAAACTCCATTTTCGGCGCCGTTTCAATCCGCTTGCTCACTGCATGTGGCACTTTGCAAGAAGCCCAGTGGGTGTTCTCCAGGTTGCCTCAGCCTGACCTTTTGACATGGACAGCAATAATGTCAGCACATACTAAGCTTGGCCAAACTGAAGAAGTCATTCATTTGTTTGCACAATTGCAGCTGTCCAACGTGGAAGTAGACCAGCATGTTTTTGTTGTTATACTGAAAGCTTGCACATCGATGGCGTCTCTCATACACGGCATGGTGGTTCATGGCCACATTATAGAGATTGGGTTTGAGGCTGACGCCTTTGTTGGCAATGCTTTGGTTGAAATGTACACCAAGTGTGGAAACCTCAAAGATGGAGTTCAGGTATTTGATGCCTTGCCAAGTCCATCTGTTGTAACGTGGACCATGATGATTGTGGGTTTCACGGAACAAGGGCATGGGTGGGAGGCTCTGCAACTTTTCTGGCAAATGCAGTCAATATCTATCATAGAGCCCGACAAAGCTGTTTTTGTCTGTGCTTTAAAAGCGTGTGTAATTCTAGGTGCCTTAGATCAGGGTCAGCTCGTACATGCCAGAATTGTGGAGGAGGGACATGAAAGGGTCTTAACTGTCAGCAATACTCTTGTTGATATGCATGCGAAATGCGGGAGCCTGGAAGATGCCCGTAGAATCTTTCAAAGCAATCCGGAACGAAGTCTTGTGACATGGAACACAATGATTGCAGCATTTTCTCATCGACAGGGACAGGAACAGGAGGCCTTTCATCTTTTGCAACTGATGAAAAAAGATGGCATGCAACCTTCTAACGTTACGTGGAATTCAATGATTTCAGGGCTGGTTCAACAGGGGCAGGGTCAGCAGGCACTTCAGATTTTTCACAAGCTGCTAGGCGAAGGTATTACACCGGATAAAGCGATTTTTATTAGTGCCCTTAAAGGTTGCTCTATAATTCCATCTGTTGAACTTGGATGGGCAATCCATGTCTATATCATTGAGACTTGCCATGATTTGGAGATTACCGTGTGCAATACGCTTATTGACATGTATGGGAGGTGTGGAAGTCTGCAAGATGCCCGAAGCATATTTGATAGGACATCTAAACAAAGTGTGGTAGCATGGACTGCAATGATCGGTGCATACCTTCAGAGGCAGCACTATGAAGAAGCATTTTTCCTGTTTGAACAAATGCAAAATTATGGAGTAGAGCCCAATTATGTAACTTTTCTCAGCATGATTAAAGGGTGCTCTAATAAAGCATCATTAGTGTGGGGTAGAGCCATTCATGACCACATAATCAGATTCAACTTTGAAATGGATACTTTTGTCGGCAATTGCCTCATTGACATGTACACAAAATGTGGAATTTTAGAGGATGCATGCAATGTTTTTGACAACATGCCAAGAAAATGTATTGTTGCATGGACTGCAATAATTGCAGGTTTTGCTCAAAACGGTAATGTATTACAGGCTTATACTCTCTTTCGACAAATGCAACATGATGGAGTACAACCAAACATAGTCACATGGAATTCAATGCTTGCAGGAGCTTCTGAACACGGGTATGATGCTGATTGTCTTCACCTTTTTCAGCAGATGCAAGACTGGGGTATGGAAGTAGATGACATGACTCTCGTGAGCGTGTTGAAGGCATGTGGTAGCCTCGCTTTGCTGAGCCAAGGCTTGCTAGTTCACTGCCTTGTTATTGAGACAAGTTTAGAGCATGATTTGTATGTCTGCAATAGTCTTATTGATATGTATGTGAAGTGTGGCAGTGTGGTTGATGCATACTGTGTATTCAATGCATTGCCAAAGCAAAAGGTGGAGGCTTGGAATGCAATGTTAGGGGGATGTTCTGATCATGTACTTGGTCAATCAGCTGGTATAACACTTTTTGAGCAGCTGCAGTGTGAAAGCAAACTCCCAGGCCAGTGCGCCCACGTGAGCAACTTACCGGCACACGCAAGTATGGTAGCCTTTGATCAGGAAGGACTCCATCGTCCTAACATGGCTGAGAGGATCTTCACCTCAGAAACAAGTGCCGGCATCAATGCAGTCTGTAACCGTGTAGAAGATTCCTGCAACGTGCATACAAAATATTTTGGCCCAGATTTTCACTCCTGGAGTGCAAAGGGATCAGGATTTACACATCAGGGCAATTCAAAATCGGTCATGGACATTCTCCAGACTATGCAAGTGAACGGCTCAAAGCCAGATGAGGTCACCTTCATTAGCCTTTTGTCTGCTTGCTGTGAAATGGGTTTACTGCGTGAAGGCTGCCAATTGTTCTCATCCATGACCCAAGACCATGGTATCATTCCAAAGCTTGATCATTTCAATTGTCTGGTGTCGCTTGTCAGCAACGCAGGGTGCTGGAATGAGGCAGAAGACTTGCTACAAACTATGCCATTCCCTGCGGACATTATTGGATGGACGTCTTTGCTATGCCGCTCACATGGCAACATTGACCTTGGAGAACGATGTTTCGAGCAAGTCATTTCCTTGGATCACAGAGATGCTGCAGGCTTTCAGCAGATGTCATGCATGTATGCCGATGCGGGCATATGGAAGGGTGTAGATCAGGTGGAGGATTGGAGGCAATTTTCAAATTCATGGAAAAAACCAGGAAGGGCCT
This sequence comes from Adiantum capillus-veneris, assembly GCF_014529385.1. Lineage (NCBI taxonomy): Eukaryota > Viridiplantae > Streptophyta > Polypodiopsida > Polypodiales > Pteridaceae > Adiantum > Adiantum capillus-veneris. The sequence continues at coordinate 49,266,469 of NC_140937.1, forward strand.
GTGTTGAAATTGGTGATGTTGCTCACATGTTCGTGGTTGGAGACACAAGTCATTCACAAATTGAATTGATTCATGAAAAGATGCAGAGCTTGAATATGCAATTAAAGCTGGAGGGATATACTCCCCAGGCACCTTCCACGCATCAAGCCATAAATGAGAGTATGCTTGTACTTCAGTAGATGGGCATTTGGGTCATATTTGTATTAATGTGCTGCTCATCAGGTGGGAAACGGGCCTGCATTGTGTTTGAACAAAAGCGATAAACAGGGGTTTTTGCATGGCAATTGAAGACCTGTGGCTGGCACGGATGGGATTGATCCTATGATCACACTTAAGAAGCCTCTGTCACCTAAGTATTTTGTCTTTGCCAAACCTCCTTTGCTTAATCAGATGCCGGGGTTAATTGGCGCTATGGTTTTGAACACCTCTTGGCTCTTGCAAATGTCCAGGCAACGGCAGTACAGTCGAGTATGTCATCAGGTTACAGCAGTCGAGTCTCTTTTGTGCAACCAGTGTGAAAGGCAACGAAAGAGTTTTGAAACAGAAGAGGCAGCCTAGATTCACAAAGAACACCGATGAGAGAGGGAACATAAACAGAAACAGCTTGAAAGGCAATATAGAAATTCTGAACAGGACATGCAGCCCAGCTGCATCAGCAGGAGAAGGAATGAGAATGAGAGGCCTTGAACCTTTGCAGGTCACTAGATACCTTTAAAAGTTACTTTTGGGAATATTGTGCTTCACACCTCCCAAGAAAGCACATAAAACCTGTTTTTCCAGGCCATAACTCTCGCACCTTCTCACCAATAGCCTGATTTGGTGATCTATTGATCAAGTGCACAGTTGTAGATTGGAGATAAACGGGCTGAATTGTGACAAGCTCGCTACTGCTGAGCGCCCCCCCCCCCCCCCCCCCCCCCCCTCGCTGCCCTTGCTGCTGCCGCCTGCCCCCGCCTTCCCTTGCGCGCAGCAGCCCAGCCCCCCACCCCCCTGCGCGTTCCCCCCTGCCCCCAGCTCGCGCCCCCCACCCCCCCCCCCCCCCCCCCCCCCCCCCCCCCCCCCCCCCCCCGGCCTTCTTCTCCCCGAAGCCTCCTGCACTTGGCTCTAGTAGCATTGTTTATTTCGACAGTGCTCGGCGCGCTCAGCTGTAGAGTCGCTTCACCGTCCGCTTCTTCGACACGACAGTAGACACAGATGGAGGCTCCAACTCCGCCATAGAGAGACTCGTCCGAAGCCCCCTCGCTCGACCCCGCTGAGCCCACCATTCGACTTCCTCTTTCGCCGACAGAGCAAGCGAGCCTAGCCGTAGAGGTAGAGCGCTTGCAGTCGACTTCTGTCATCTGCAAGATTCTCGGCACCGGACCTAGCAGAGGAGAGCTGTGTGACCTTCTCCAGGCCCGCCTTCTCGCAGAGGTAGGCAAGATCTTGAACGTACAGATACTCGGACGAGGTTACTATCAGATCAAGTTTGAGACCTCCGAGGTGGCATCCAAGGTCATCGCCATGAGTCCATTGACCATCCGAGCAGCACGAGCCCACTTTCGACAGTGGAGACATGGTTTCGATCCTGCTTCGGATGTTCTAGTAGAGGAGGCAGACATCCCCATCTCCGTCTGCTTTCCGGGTTTGTGGAGGGAGTACTTACCACTTTTGTCCAGGATCGGCTCCGCCATTCGGACTGTCCTCGAGACACCTCGCACGGTAGCCTCAGTAGCTGCCAAGGCGGCTGGCATTCCCTCAGTTTGCGTTTTGGTCAAAGACTCACACGCTCGCGAAGGTAATTCTTCTGCCTCGGGTGAGTGGGGGTTGGTTTAGACAGAGTGTGGAGTATTCGGGCCTTCCAAACCAGTGCTTCGTTTGTCGACAGATCGGCCATTTAGCGAAGGCCTGTCCACGAAGGAGGCCTCGACCTACACCACAGCCTGCAAGGGTTGGCCAACAGACACAGACAGAGACACAACGTACACATGCAGAGCCACCCTCTGAGCCTGGGGCTCCAGCGAAGGATGGATGACAGCAGGTTCGTGGTCGATGACGACAAGGGCCACAGCGATAGCCTGACACTTAGAGTGGTCCTCAGGCGTCTACTCAGCAGCAGTGGGTTCTCACAGGAAAACGGTTTGATCCTCTTGAGCAGGATGAGGTCCCTGCTCCAGCCCCCATCCCAGCTTCACCCTCGACAGCCCCTCTCCCTCCAGAGTTCCCCCCCTCTTCCTCATCCTCCCCCCCGACTCCTGCTCCCGCCGCCTCTTCCTCCCACCCCTCTTCTCCACCGCTCCCCCCTGCTCCTTCTCCCCGCCTCCCGCTTCAGTTCCCAGTCGTCCCACGGGGTAGGGCCTTCTCCAGCTGCTAGGAGATCTCTTGGCAGCACTTTTGCCACGAGTCGCTTGGCGAGAGAGGGACAACCTTTCTTGCAGCCCCCTCTATAGGTACAGACGTCCCCCCTTGCAGATATCCCTCGAGGTTTGACGAGCATTGACATCCGGCGTCGATGGGATTTCTTCGACTACGACTTCACTCGTTTTCTCGGCGACCACTCAGCAGACCATGAGGCAGACTGCTTCAGGATCCATATTCTGTTCCTTGCAGCTAGAGGGACAGAGGCCTTGGACTCAGCAGTTGGCTTCTCCTTTCCCCTCTACGGCAAGGACCAGACAAAGTGGACTCTCGACTCAGTGTTGGGATGGTTGCACACATAGGTCCTAGAGTTCTCTCATCACATGGGAAAACTAGGAGTTACAGACATGCTTCAGACTCTGTGGCCATTGGCCAAGTTTGCGGTGACACCTCCAGATTCATTAGGATATAGACACATTGTGGTTTACTTCTTTGCTGATACACAGTGCTTGCCATGCTATGTATACATTCATGAGGACTCGTGGGCAGAGGAGGTTGCTTTACGTACGGCTCGCTCTGCTTGGGCTTGGGCCAGGTACTCGTTGCAGTCACGCCTATCTAGAGGACTTTCGGATGCGGATTACTCCCCATCCAAGCCAGCCTCGAAGATAGCCCATCTAGCTGCTGCGGCAGCATCTGTTCTCTCTCGCTTCCCATGAGGATCGTCTCATGGAATGTGCAGGGACTAGGTGGGCCCCAGTTTCAGCATCAGCGGGGCCGATTGCATCAGGAGCTTCAGTGCTGCCTTGTGGGAGGAGAGATTGATCTCCTTATGCTTCAGGAGCACCTTCTGTATGAGAGCCGCATTGGATGTTATGGTCGGCTCTTGCGTGGACGATATGACACTTTTTGGTCAGCTGCTTTTGGACCTGAAGGCATCCAGGGTGGGATATGTATGACTATTGCGGACTCTTTGTAGCAGGCCATTGTGGACAGAGGGATTATTGTGACAGGCAGGGCTCAGTGGATTACTATGCAGGTTCAGGGTTGCCTAGTGGGCTTCCTGAACATCTATGCGTCCAATGTGGCGAGTGCTCAAGCAGAGTTTTGGGTTTTGGTCACAGATAGTTGAGTGTCTACCACAGGCAGAACACTGGTGCATAGGAGGGGACTTCAACATGTTGGAGGACCCTTCTGAACAGGATTGGTGGTAGCCACACTACTGTGCATGGAGTTGAGCTGACAGCTTGGGAGAGGTTTTGTATGACTCTGAGGGTCTCGGATGTTTGTCAGCACTCTGGTTTTGTGAGGCCCCCAGACAGCCTTGCCTTCTCTCGTTCGGACTGCAGAGTGGGAGGAGTGAATCTATCGCGGATAGATCGCTTCTACACTAGTGACCATTTCAGTGACTTAGGAGGGACAGTGGGCATTCTGGCAGGGACTTCCTTCTTGGACCATGCACCAGTGATCCTCACAGTGGCAGACAGGCAAAGGAGTGGGAGCACGATGCTTCGCATCCCAGAGAGGGTCTTGTTGGACTCAGCACTCAGAGAGCGGGTAGAGGCTCTCTGGACAAAGAGCTTGGACAGGCAGGATTCTCCTGTTGACAGAGTGGCCTCAGGCCTAGCTCAGATTAGCCGTTTTTTTCTCTAGGAGTCTCTAGCTCACCGGGCTACAACGAGAGAGGAGGATCAGCGTCTCAGACGGGGCATTGCTCCGCTACAGAGGATGCAGGAGCAGCATCCAGATAGTCCTTGGTTGGAGGAGCAGCTACAGCAGGCTCGTCAGGAGCTTGTTAGCACAGAGGAGAGGCGACATGAGTTTGCTTTCCACCGACAGGCAGCTCAGTGGACCCAGGTGGGCGACAGAGTGACAGGTGCTTTCTTTGAGGCAGTGGGACCTCGGCATGCGAAGGTGGGCGACAAAGTGACAGGGGCTTTCTTTGAGGCAGTGGGACCTCGGCATTCGCATGCCAAGGTCAGTCAGTTGAGGAGGCCCGACATGTCAGTTGCTTCTGAGCTCGAGGATATGCGTGCAGTTGCTACTGACTTTTACCGTGAGTTACTGTCTGCAGAGCCCCAATCAGAGCGCCAAGATGCATGCAAGAAGCAGGTTTGGGCACAGATGCCTTGTCTTGTGACTGAGGAGATGCGTCAGAGGCTTGAGCTACCACTCCAGCTCAAGGAGCTGCACATGGCTCTTAGGGCCCTCCCCCGTGGTAGCTGTCCAGGTGAGGATGGGCTGACTCCCAGTTTTTTCTTGGAGTATTGGGACCTGCTTGGCCCAGATCTCTGTAGTGCTTTTCAGTACATTTTGCACAGAGGAGTGATGCCTGACAGCATGAGTGAGGGCCTGATCTACCTCATTCCCATGGAGGATGGCTCCTTGGATGAGATTCAACAGTGGCGCTCCATCACCATCCTCAACTCAGCCTACAAAATTCTTGCCAAGGCTCTGAGTTTGAGGATTCAGCCACTTCTAGAGAGCCTTATACATGGGACTCAGACAGGTTTTGTCAAGGAACGCAGTATCCTTGACGACATCTTTACTTTTTGGGAGGCTTCTGCCCTGGCACGGCTCCGTGGTGAGGACCTTGTGATTCTTCTTCTCGATTTTGAGAAGGCATACGACACAGTTGACTGGGACTTTCTAGAGGGCACTCTACATAGGATGGGCTTCTCAGATGCTTGGATAAGAGGGGTGTTAGCTCTGTACAGACAGGCTCATAGTCAGGTACTTTTGGTGGGAGGTAGAGGTGATCGCTTCATGCTCACACGTTCGGTCAGACAGGGCTGTCCTCTTGCCCCCTTCCTCTTTCTGTTCTATGCGGAGGTGGTGAGCAGGTTTTTGGTGTCGCAGCAGGTTAGTCTACGGGGCTTAGCACTCCCTATTCGGGGAGATGAGCTTCTGGACGCTGAGTTTGCCGACGACTCAGCCTTGTACTTAGATGGCCAGGAGGCCAACCTTCACAGGTGTGAGCAGGCTCTAGAGACCTTCTGTTGTGCATCGGACGCACTGATCAATTGGAGAAAGACAGTGGCTTTCTTAGTTGATAGTACTCCTGTACCCGATTGGATGCCAGGAGAGGGTTTTAGGTGGATTACCCCAGGGACTGCAGTTCGGTACTTGGGCTGTCAGGTTGGTTTGGACTCGTCTCCCGAGCAACAGATTGCTCCCCTTCTCATGTCTATCAGGAGAAAGTTGTTACATTGGAGCTCATCACGACTTTCTTTGGCTGGCAGAGTAGTAGTGGCCAACCAGGTGTTGTGGCGACTATGTGGTACATCACTTCTTGCTGGATCTTCTCGAGTTCTTGTATCAGCCAAGTAGAGAGGCTGATCAGGAACTTTCTTTGGTCAGGACGTGACACTCAGATAGCCCGAGCCAAAGTGGCTTGGCAGGTCATCATTCTTCCTTGTTCACAGGGAGGGCTTGGGATCATTGACCCAGACAGCAGAGCAGAGCCCTTCTTGGGAAGTTCATCGTCAGAGGACTTCTTCCAGGTGAGGAGCCCTGGAAGGAGTTCTTGCTATAGCGGCTCCGTTCTAGGGTGAGGAGGCCCCTGGCAACCTTCGACCAGATGGATCTTCACAGAGATGCGTACAGTTGGTTTGAGCAGGAGACTGGAGGACCATTTCGCTGTGAGTCTACTTCGATCTTGGGAGCTCTAGCGGCGAGGCCTAGAGCAGAGACAGCCTACTTGCACGGAGGAGCGCCTACGGCAGCCCCTTGTCTGGAACCCCATGGTTAGCACTCAGAGAGGCCACTTGGTTAGTAGTCGGCCTCATGTTTCCTGGGGTCCCATGGCAGCAGGTTCAACGCGCTCTTTAGGTGACTGGTTAGAGTTCACAGGCTTGTCAGAGGAGGTGCAGGGTTTCCAGTTACAGGGCATGAGAGGGGTGCAGAGCATGTGCCAGGACATCTCAGAGACAGTTCCAGCTGAGTGGCTCACGCCTCTCGAGCCATTAGCACCCAGGTGGATGGGAGCCTTCACACGACTGAAGGTTCTCATCTCCGTCAGGGCCTGCTCAGAGACTGTTCCATCCCTTTTCTTCGAGCTTCAGGGTGGGGGACGCCTACAGCGAGTTGCAGTAGAGGCCCCGCAAGTTGCAAAGTGCTGTTTTCAGAGGATCCGAGTGGTGGGCATCTGTGGGAGGACTTGTGTCATAGATCCTGACCCAGCAGCTCTTCAGACTGGACATTGGAGGCTGTGGGCTTGGGAGTGTTATCCACTGGCACGAGTACAGTGGGATCCTGGTGAGTGGCTCTGGAAGGACCCCTTCTCTTCTGCAAACCACCCAGGAGTCCCTTTCTTTCAGTACACTGTTCGACTGGGATGTCATATACTAGCAGCACAGAGAGAGGCCCGCCTCGCTGCAGCACCTCATTGGCAGGAGGAGGGTCTCATAGCTGAGTTCTTGGCAGCCTTCTGGGAGAGGTTGTGGGACTCCAGACAGCCGAGGCGAGTCACCTTGTTTCAGTGGCTGGTCGCACACAGAGCTACAGCAGTTGGGAGCTGGCTAGTGCATAGTGGTCTCTCGGCCGCATGTGTAGCTTGTGACCATCTTGTGGAGAGTCAGCGTCACTGTCTTTGGGACTATTCCTTGGCCCAGCAGGTGTGGCTACGAGTTCTTCGGCTGATGCCTGCTCTCTCCACGTCTCGACAGTACACTTGGGAAGCAGCAGCTTGGTCCACCCTCACGGGCCCAGCACTTCAGTTTGAGCTATCTTGCACCAGCAGGGTGATAGTGATGCAGGAGGGGCGACCTACACTCCAGCGTGCTACAGAGCTTACTCCACAGGAGTGGTGCAGTGAGAGAGAGGAGTGTTGGGAGCTCATCAGTGGCCTGACACTCTGGTTCATCCGGCGGGCCCGTTGCTTCCGCATCTTTGAGGCTCGCCCTGTGCCACCGGGAGAGACTGTTCGCGATTTTTGGCTAGAGCTGATCCATCTCTCAGAGGACAGCTTGAGGGACTACAGGGCATCTCCGACCACATGCGGGAGCGCAGAGAAGCTTTCCTTCGACTCTGGCGTTCTGGGCCTTTTTACACCATGGTCCAGGGAGTACTCCGATGGCATTACCGACCACTTGTGTGGCTTTTCCCTCCCCCCATTTCTTGATTTAGCCCCATTGTACATATGCTGGTTTTTTCATTGGGAGAGTCTCCCATCATGGTTGTTGTAGCCAGCTACAGTTTCTGCCCAAAAGCCATTAGGCAATTCAGCATTAGAGAACGTACTTCGCCCTTTCTCTTGAATTGTGCGATTCATTATCTCAGCTACACCATTCTGTGGAGGATTGTAGGGAGCGGTCAACTCTCTGCGAGTACCCTTTGATTCACAAAAATCCTGAGTGAGATTTGTGCCAGAGCATGGGATGTGCGAAGGCTAAACAAATACCGTATGAACATAGGGTTCTTTCAACATCTGTGACATATTTAACATGCAATTTTTTAGTTTATCAAAAAGTCTTTGTAAGCACCAACACCGTATGCAGGGAAGGAGATGGGTAAGGTTTCTTGTTTTGTTTCTGTTTTCAAGTGCTAGTTATTGAAACTATGTCGTTGGCATTAAGATTTAATTCTGCTTTGCTATTGAGCAATTCCTTTAATTGATCTGTGTGCAGTTGAGGAGAACAAGACTGTAAGCACACCGTGTATGAGGTTACATTGAGCCTTTACTTGCATCAATCCATCATACAAGGATGTGTCGATGCTCAGTTGATGTGTTTGCTCTGCCTAATCTCAAAGAAATGTGTGCAGGGAATGTGATTTATTTATCGTTTCCCTTGAACAACATTTAGGTAAGCTGTGAAAGTTTGCCTTTTTCCCTATATGTATAGAGCAAGGGACAGATACTGTCCCTAATTTTCGCAAAAAATAAAACTGTCTTTGACATTGAGAAAAGCATGCAATATGTACCTTCTCAGTTTTTCAACTTAATATGCATTTTTCTTTGGAACCTTGCTTCAGTTGTGATGGAAAACTATTCTAATGGGCACACTGTGGTTTTGGAACCTGTCTCTGAGTTATATGCTCAGTCCGTCGGTGAGAAAAGCTGATTGCCAAAGCTTTACAAGCATACCCTGATCTACACCTTTGCTCCAAACGACTTTTTATGAAAGAAGTCAAACTGCTGTTTTCTTTAACTTACGTGATCTTATAGTGAACCTAAGAGGTGTTCTGAAAGGGATCAAGCGTTGTGGGAGTTCTGTGTAAACTTGGGCTGCTAGGTTGCCAGAGGTGCCCATGTTTCTGATTTTTGGCCTACATAAGGCCTCAATAAAGCACTGAACTCTTGGGAGCAATTGTGGACCATGGGATAAAGCTTGTCGCTTAGGGCCACATGGCAAGTTTATGATGACAGACTTTTTTTCTTCCCATCTCCTATAAGAGAGGCATTAACTAAGCATGTCTTTTGTATAAGTAGGCCAATGTGAAAGGTAGTTGACATTTGCTTTCCTATTTCTATAAGGAGGGGCATTGAGTACTGGGTCACACACTCTTTTGCATCCTCTTAATTGCCATTGTTACTTTTACCTTGTTTTCTTCCTATTTCTTGTAAGAGGGGCATTAACTAAGCATCGGCTTATGTATATGTAAGCCACTTTGAGATACAGTTGACATTTGTTTTCCTATTTTCATGAAGAGGAGCATGCAATAGCGGGTCACACACAGTCTTTCGCATCCTCTTACGTAGGAAATTGTGACGTTTACACCTTGTACTCCATAAGTTGAATGACATTTTGGTGGTTCTTGTTGAATGTGCAAATTTGGCTTATGTATGCAGATAAGCCCATTTTGGTATCTTTAGATGCTAAAATTGACTCACACATGCAGATAATGCCTACTTTGGTATTATTAGGTGCTTTTCTAAGCATTTTTAAGTTAGGAGGGCATGCTAGGTATTTTTTCTCATTTGGGGTACCATAATAGGTAGTTGCAAGCAAAGATGGGCTAGGAACGACAAATTTTTCGTTCAACAGAAGCTGAAGGCAATCTTTTTCTCTCCCTCACCTCAGCTTTGTACTTCTTGCTTGAATGCAGCATTTCATTGATTGCTTCATGTTATCTTCTTTCTTTCCCTTGTCCTTATTATAATTTATAAGTAATCTCACAGCATGTAGCTGGGTATTGGTGAGGGAGTGAAAACAAGTTAAATTACAAGATCTATAGGTATAAAGGTTAGGAAACAAAGCCTTTTGTGAATATATTGGTACCTAGTTCTGCACTCTCTATTGGGCACCAATGATGCTAATGAGGTAGTTGTAGTATTTAGCATCACCATCAGCAGATTGGAGGCACCATTGTTTGCCATCGAAGGAGTGCTGCAATGCAACTTAATGGTCTCTTCCTCTTGAGGGCTTCCTTTCATGGAGATACTAGTACCCTGTTCTGGTCTCATGGGCAATTTTGGTCTTTAAGAGACGTTAACGTATGTGCATTTCTTTCTTTCGCTGAGAGTTATTGTTTTGGACAAATTCTCACAACATTGTGACTTACCTCAACATCATGAGCTTCTCTGAGGGAGGCACCGCATACCTAGCTAGGTATGATTGGGGCCAGGAGACCCCCCTCCCGGGGGGGGGGGGGGGGGGCGGGGTTCCCCTGCCCCCAATCGTACCTAACTAGGTATGCGGTGCCTCTCGAGCGGACGCTCATCTACTAACATAATATGGCGGAAGGGGGAGCCCTTTACACGTGTCGCAATCTGCGGCCTAAAGGCTAAAGTCCAAAACAAAAACAAGCCCCTTTGCACGCGATAAAGAGGGAGAGAGGGGGAGAGAGAGAGGCTGCCGAAGGCGGCCGGCCGTACTAGTGATGTTATACATTGTATGAAAAACACTGAAAAAGACTCCGTTTTCCTACATGTCTAAATCTTCTTGTTATCTGGATGACTACCATGAGTTTATAAATTGCACTTTCATTCACATGTGATTTTGGGTTCTTCATGGACTGATTTTGCGGCCTCAATGGAAGACGTTGTCTTGGTGGCATATGAGCATTGCAACTTCTTTATTCCATTGATGGATGCCAAAATGAGGACAAAGGAATGCCTAGAAATGGGTTGCATGGTGTGCTGGATTCACACCGTAAAACTCAAAATGACCTATGAAGCTACCAAAAATGGTTGGAACCCAAAACCACATGTTTCTATCATTAGAGTTATCGGTCTCAATCAACGTCATCAATTCTTGAGGATGTCCTCCTCCATACAATTGTGATAGATGAATAGGCTTTGACAAAAAATATTGCCAAGGGCAGTTGTGGTCATTATTTTGTCTTTTTATCCTCCTTGTGTAACCCACCAAAGCTAACTTGACTACTCAAAGACAACATCAACGTAGAAGTGAACATAGTAGATGGAATCTCTTCCCCATAGGCTTGGTAACACTATTGTCTTCATAGTCTCTATCATCCAACTATCAGTTCAATTCCAATTATATTGACTTGACATTCGCCTATCTTTGTAGATTTTTGCACCTTAAAATATTGAAGATTTTTCCATACGTCAACCATTTTATAAAATGGAAAAGACACTATTAATGTTTCATCCAATTTTATTTGCAACAACGCTACACCTCATGATGCAAGCAAAACAAATGCCTTGATGATCTAACAAGGCCAAACATGAGTACTCAAAAGCTGAGTGCATTAAAACCAACGACACGTTATTAACTCAAAAGGTCTAGTGTAATACATCACAACAAACTAGTATATTATGATCATTCCATCAACCTTCTTCGCATATGTAGTACTGTCAATAAAAAAAACTCTGCCACTAGATATACATGTATCTTCAATTTGCACAATAAACTTCAGTTGTACAATCTAGAACTCTGCAAAACATGCCTCTCTTTGTGTCGAATACCAGCTCATGTGGAACTGAACAAAAATGCAACTTGTAGCCTTACCAATAAAGAAGTGTAGTTTTTGTTTGTAGCTCATCATATGCAAACTAGTTTTGCAAAGAACACTCTTCTATTTGAATGCCTCATAATGCATCAAGCCTTGGTGGAACTTCTATACTAAATAACAATGACATAGAATAGCTTGAACTTCAAGTAAGACCACATTTAAACAAGTTAAATGCTTCATAGGAGCAAATCTATTATTTTCACAAGTTGACCACTCTCATTGAATTGTTCTAATATGATGTCATTATGTATCATATTTATGCCTTGGGCTTGTTTTGCAAGCTTCTCAAGGTGTGATAGCATAGATACCATGGTATGTTAATGGAGTGTAATTTAGTGAAAAAATTACATCACTAATACATGCATGCATCAAATAAAGCTTGCACATAAGTAAATTGCACATCATCCTTGTATGTCATTTTTAAAGTATACTTGTAAGTCGATATAAATGTTACCTTTAACATTGCAAGAATGTACACAAAGCTAACATAATAGCGTCAAATCAAAATGAACATTGCAAAACATGACCTTTAACCAGACATGGTTCCATCTCAATAGGAGACCTATTTTTCCTGTCAATTACATCATTTATATAAGTCTATATAAGGTGCTATATATTAAATTTTTACCTAGTGTAACCAGAAATACATTGAATGTATGAGACATAAAGTCCTATCTTGATAGTGGGTACCCACTTTACATTGGGACACACTATTAACCATACATTTAAAACTATTTGAACATATAATAACGAAAAATAAAAGGATGCACACATACACACCTAGAGTATTCCTAATTAAAATATCTAAAACTATAGCTAATTATCAAACATCACTATGCTCAAGCTACAAGTTGTGGGTAACTCTTGCTAATCATTATTTGGAAAGTATAAAATTTTCATTTTACTCAATGTGAAAACCTTATATATATGTTTTACATGTGCTTAGAGTACCTAGAGTGTGGGCAATAAAGACACCATGCCAAATTCTTACGGGCATTGCAAAGGAGAAAAATTTGGGTTTGACGACTTATTTATTTCTTACTCATGGAAACTCCAAAAAAAATAATAAACCACCTTAATCTTCATCTTGTGTTTGCAAGACCTATTCACTAGACATAAGAAGGCTTGATAATCCATAAAAAAGGTGGGCCAATTGGCCAAAAGATAATGTTGAAATTTCTTCATTACATATAACCTGCCTAATTCTTCTCTAGCAATAGTTGTGTAGTACTTCTGTGCATTGTGCAATTGTCTGCTCGCATAATAGATAGGAAAGTCCATGTTATTTCACCTAGGTAGGCTAAAACACAACCCATAGCAAACTTTAAAGCATCGAAGTGTACATGGAGCATTGGTCAATCCAAATGGCATCACTCTATCACGAAAGAATCTCCCACTCAGTTGAAAAAGGTGTTTTGTGTTGATCCTTAGGATGGATTGCCACTTGGTTATAACTAGATTAGCCATCCAAGAACTTTACCAACGACTTTATAGGAAGAGGATAGTTATCTCTATGTTTGTCCATTGTAGCTACTAGCATCTCATATATCTACACACACACACACACACACACACTCACAGACCAACAACCTCAAATTGTCAATCCAAGGAATCTATGATATGGCATGGAAGAATAGTGAGATGGCTCGTTTTTTTTTGTCTTGTCTTGAGCATTGAAAGTATGCTTAATCACTTTGATAAGCCGCTTGTCTTCATTGTCATCTTCATGATTGTGCTTGTGGGAACTTTGCTTTTGGAAAGAGTGACCATATAATGGTTAGTAAGACATAGAAGCATGCTCAAATATAGAATCAAACCAACACATACATAAGCATAGTTAGTATGTAGGAATGTGATTAGTGGTGTGGAAGAAGGAGAGTGACACAATAGCCAAGCTCTAAGTTTATTTCTTCTCCAAAAGGTGAGTTTATATTTTATAACCTACCTTTCATATCTAGGATTTCATAAGCATTGTCCAAGCGTCCTAATCACATAATTATCGCATAGGATTTATTAGTTATTGCTTTTACAACTTGGAGTTGCCAAGCTCTAAGTTTACTTCTTCTCCAAAAGGTAAGTTTATATTTTATAGCCTATCTTTCGTACCTAGGATTTCATAAGCATTGTTCGAGCGCCCTAATCACATAATTGTCACATAGGATTCACTAGTTGCATTGCTTTTACAACCTTGAGCTCCTCATGAGCCCGTAAAACACCACATTTGTGAAAACTACATGCAAAATATTATGTACAAGGGAATTTTTGTAGACATCTTTTGCGCTTCTAAATCCAATCCAATCGTCACTTTGATTGTTTTTGCTTTCATTTGTGTACTTCGCAAAAAATCACTACCAAACTATTCCCTTCCTTAAGGGTACATTACCACAATGCCATTCCAAAAGGTTTGAGGTTTTCATTGTCGACCAAGTGGACATTTAAAATGGTGGTGATGACTAACTACTCTATTATGTTGGGGTAAGTCTTTAGCTTACACTAATGTGAAAAATCCCTAAAGCCAAGCATACATGCATGCATCTCTATGTTCATGGATACACCCTCCTACATAGAGCTCACTAACACATGCTACTCATGCTACTTGTTGTAGCCACATGCTAGCTAACATGTTATTAGAATTTCCAAATTACATTGGTTAGATCCGTATGCTAGACTTAGTATCCTCTCTCTCTCTAAGCACTAAGTTAATTCATAACTCTTTAGAATTTAGGCTAATTACTACTCAACTATAATTATCTTTAGCATTGGTCTTTAGTCATGTCTATATGGCCACTATGCTTACCGATGATTAGTGATAATAGTATTATGTTGCGTACCTTTTTTTTTCCATTGGACTTGCTTGATTACATTTGATGCTTGGCAAGCTACCTATCTATGCATATGTGCATGTGAAGCCTCCATCAAGAGCTCTCTAACAAACTCATGCCTCATTTAGCTCAAGCACCAAGCACTAGTGTCTTAATCAATCTTCATGTTGTTTGTGCTTGAAAACTCCCTTGATTTCTTGTCATCATCATTTGCCAAAGTGTGTATGTAAGGGTGTGAATGCTCCCTTGAATGTGTGTGAGTGTGTGTCCAAGGCTTTGAACCCTCGCCTTCAATGGAGTCCAAGGCTTTGGGGCACCCATCGCCCACCTGTTGGAACACTCTTGCAGGAACGCCGACCATTGAGTTGCATCTCAAAAGGCATATGACACCCGTCGATCAGAGCTCATCACGTGCAAGTAGCCTCCCATATGTTCCGAATTTAAAAACCCCTCAAATTCACCCTAGAGTCCAATTTTGTGCCATCAAGGTTCCAACTCTTAGCTAGACTCCACGCCATGCCACACACCTCAACACCATTGGAGACCATTTTTGGGTTTGTAATAATCTATGTTCCCACAACAAGCCCCTTTTTCTTGGCCTTGCACCTTTTCTTTGATGGCCAAGCCCAAGTTCCCACGACTCCTTGGCATCATAAGCCTTCATGTTTATTGGTACTACTTCCTGGCATTAAGGCCTTGTTCCTACGGTAGAGTAGTAGCATCTCAAAGCACATCAAGCACTCAACTTAATAAATCTTAGAGCATTCAAACTACAATTCAAAACCTAAAATTCTTTCTTCTCAAATGACTCCAATTCTTCTTGTTTCTGGTGACAACATGGTTATTCTTTGGTTATAAAAAACATTTGTATCCTATACTTGAGCTAGTGACTCTACCACATTTCACTCTAAAGTTGTAAAGGGGCAAGACACTGCTAAATTTAGTTGGTGAGACTCCCCTACACGAAACATGTCCAAAAAAATCATTGACAAATTCAATGGCATCAGGTTTCAGACTGGACAAACCAAAGTAAAGGGGTCGCTCATGAAGAAAAAACTTTGGAGCATTATAAAACCACCATCTAGTTTGGGGGAAGCCTCAACAAAAACCTTAAATGATCAACAACAAACCAAAGATTAGCAAGCACTCAGAATCATCATCACGACACTGGAAGATGACTTCATCCACCACATTGATGATGCTACATCCTCTCCATGCTTGGAAAACCCTAGAGCGTCTATTTGGTGCTTGAGGTAAGCACTCCAAGATGAACCTTAGAATCGAGTTGTATGGTCTTACCTTGCAAGATCAAGGTGATGTTGGTAGCTTTGTCACAAAACTTAGCTAACATGCATTTCTTAAAAAATCATGCTAAGAATAAAGAGAATCCTAGAGATTCCAAAGGCAAGGTACTTGTACTAGTAGCAGTAGAAGAAGAAGAAGAAAGGGATGTCAACACAATTTACTATGGGAAAATTTATAATGGGTGTAGACATTTCTCCAAAACCCAAAGTTTGGTGGTAATTCCTACCCTCTTGCATTAGATTTATCTTTATGAGTTGTAACCCATATTAAACTCCATGATTAGAATCCATGTTTCTCATCTAAGATTCAACTTACGAGGATGGTTTTTGGGGTAAGCCTTTAGCTTACACTCTAATGTGGCCTTTCCCTAAATCCAAACGTACATGCATTCACCTCTATGTGAAAGGATACACCCTCCTACATAGAACTCCCTAACACATGCTACTCATGATATGCACACATGCTACACATTGTAATCCACATGCTACTTGTTGTAGCCCACATCTACTTTCCCTCTACCATATGTGGTACATATCCCTTTCACCTTTATTTTCACCTTTTATCTTGAGCATGTAAAGCCACTATGCATCTCTCTCTCTCTCTCTCTCTCTCTCTCTCTCTCTCTCTCTCTCTCTCTCTCTCTCTCTCTCTCACACACACACACACACACACACACACACACACACACACACACACACACACACACAATTCTCTAATCACTCAAGAAAGTTTCCATTACATTGTATTGAGTACAATCTATCTAATTTTCTTAATCTCTATTGTTATGGTGCCTACACAATGATGAATGCCACAATGGTTTGTCCACCATAGCTCTCACATGTGGTATTAGAACTAGCATGTAATTGTTATTTCCTAATTACATTGATTAGATCCTTATGCTAGGATTAAGTCCTCTCTCTTTAAGCACTAAGCTGATTCAGAACACTTTAGAATTTAGGCTAATTGTTGCTCAACTCTAATGATAACTAGCATTGGTCTTTGGTCACGTCTATACGGCCACTATCCTTGCCAATGATTAGTGATAATTGGATTGAGTATTAGGTTGCGTATGTCTTTTTCTTCCCATTGGACTTTATTGATTATATTTGATGCTTGCAAAATCACCTATCTATGCATATGTGCATGTGAAGCCTCCATCAAGAGCTCTCCAATGAGTGCATTCATGCCTCATTTAGCCCAAACATCAAGAAATGGCATCTTGATTAATATTCATGTTATTTGTGTTGATAACTCCATTGAGTTTTCTAAAGTATGTAGGTAAAAGTAAGAGTCTGTGTGTGTGTGTGTGTGTGTGTGTGTGTGTGTGTGTGTGTGTGTGTGTGTGTGTGTGTGCTCCCTTGAATATGTATGTGAGTGTGTGTCCTTGAATCAAAAAAGGTCTTCAATGCATTTGGAGGGTTGCCAATTGTGGGACCCCCTCCTTCACTAGAGTCCAAGGCTTTGGGGCACTTGTTGCTCGCTTATCGAAATGCCCTTGTAGGAACAGAGATTATCCGACTGCAACTCAAAATGTACACGCTAGTGATCGACCCGAGATCATCATGCACAAGGGGACTCTTGTTCGTTCGGACCCATAAATCCTCTCAAATCCACCCTAGAGTCCAATTTTAGATTTGTTGGAACCGGCACCCATCCTCCATCTAGGCTTCAACCTCTTAGCCCGACACCATGCCACCCACCTCAACTCCATTTGAGACCATTTTTGGATATGCCTTGATCTATATCGAGTTCCCACACCATGCCTTGTCCTTGTACCCGTTTTCTAGTGGCAAAGCCCTTGTTCCCATGGTAGCAACATCCCAAAGCACATCAAGCGTGTAGCTTAACAAATCTTAGATCATTCAAACTACATGTAGTTTATGGTGATGAAATGGTCATTATTTGTTTGTAAAAGTCACTTTATAGACCATAATTGAGCTAGTGGCTCTACCACATTGCACTCTAAAGTTTTAAGGGTCAAGACACTACCAAATTTATTTGGTAAGACTCACCTACACACACCATGTCTACCAAAATCATCGACAAATTCAATGGCATCGGGTTTCACACTGGGCAGACCAAAGTGAAGGGAATGCTCAAGAGTAAAAACCTTTGGAGCATTGTAAAACCACCATCCAATTGGTGGGAAGCCTCAACATGAACCTTAAATGCTCAACAATAAGCCAAAAATGAGCAAGCACTCGGAATCATCATAATAGCACTAGAAGATGACTTTACCCACCATCGTGATGATGCTACATGTGCTCCTCATGATTGGCAAAGAGCATCTATTTGATTCTTGAGGAAAGCACTCTAAGATGAGTCTTAAAATCTAGCTTTATGATCTCACGATGCAAGCTCAAGGTGATGTTGATAGTCTTGTCAAAATACTTTTCAACCCAACTCATTTATGCCGAGGTGAAAGTTCCAGATGAGGATAAAATATCCATTCTCCGTAAATCCCTACCAAGTAGCTTTGATTACATTCTAATTGTTATCAAAGCCAATTATGCCAAGGTAGAAGTTCCAAACAAGGATAAAATAGCCATTTTCCTTGAAGCCCCACCAAATAGCTTTGATAACATTGTCATTGTGCTAAAGGAGAAGGATCCCATTCTTGAACTTGAAGATGTAATTGATTCACTTCTAGAGGAAGAAAAAAGATTTGGCACTTACACAAGGTCTCAAAATAGCTTGATGGTTTTCAAGGTAAATGCTACTCACATTGTGGAATATTTCTTATAAAACACAAGATTGCTTTCACATTAAGGTGTACCCTCATTGTAACAAGAAGGGACATGAACCTGATAGGCGTTTCTTAAAAAATGAAGCTAAGAATCAAGAGAATCCTAGAGATTCCAAAGGCAAGGTACATGTAGCAGTAGAAGAAGAAGGATAAGAAGGGGATGTGAATAATATCTACTATGAGTATGTTTTGTAATGGGTTTACACGTTGCCTGAAAACCTAAAATGTGTTGGTAATACCTACACTCTTGCATTAGATAAAATCTTTTATGAGCTATATGTAGTTACCCACCAATGTAACCCATATTAGACTCCATGCTTCTTGTGTAAGCTTTAGCTTACAAGGGTGGTTTTTGGGGTAAGCCTTTAGCTTACACTCCAATGTGACCAATCCCTAAATCCAAGAATACATGCATGCACATCTATGTGCATAGATACACCCTCCGACATAGAACTCCCTAACACATGCTACTCATGCTATGCACACATGCTACACATTGTATTGTTGTAGCCACATGTTATATGTTGTAGCCCACATGGTACTTTCCCTCAATATGTGTTGCATATCCCTCTTGCCTTTATTTCAGCCTTTCATCTTGAGCCTACAAAGCCACTATGCAAAGTGTGCATTCTCTCATTCTCTCTCTCTCTCTCTCTCTCTCTCTCTCTCTCTCAATTCTCTAATCAATCAAGCAAGTTTTCATTCCATTGTATTGGGTACACTCTATCTATTCTAAATATTTATTGCTATGGTTTATACACAATGATGAGTTCCACAATAGTTTATCCACCGTAGCTCTTGCATAAAAAAAACCAAACATCACTCTAAAAGCATAGAGAAAATCTAAGAATGAAATGCTTTTGGCTATCTCACTCACATCCCTCTTTGCCTCTCAAGAATAGATCTAGAAAATCCTCGACTTTTAGACTCTACCAAGCACTAAACCCATTGTCTAACTGCTTCACTGATAAGGTTAAATAGAATGAAAGAAAATTATTCAGAAAAGAACGCTCTAGATACGCACTAGGTCACTCACCATCTAAGGATCATTATCCCCGGCAACGGTGTCAATGTTAGCGGGTCGCCACAACGGACTTCTGTAGCATAGCTATTTGGCATTAACATAATGTCAATATTCAAGGAAGTGACTCCGATGGGGCACGGAGACTCTTGAATTCTCTAATCAATCAAGCAAGTTTTCATTCCATTGTATTGAGTACACTCTATCTATTTTAAATATTTATTGCTATGGTTTCTACACAATGATGAATTCTACAATAGTTTATCCACCATAGCTCTTGCATACAAAAAATAGAACATCACTCTAAAAGCATAGAGAAAATCTAAGAATGAAATGCTTTTGGCTATCTCACTCACATCCCTCTTTGCCTCTCAAGAATAGATCTAGAAAATCCTCGACTTTTAGACTCTACCAAGCACTAAACCCACTCTCTAACTGCTTCACTGATTAGGTGTAAATAAAATGAAAGAAAATTATTCAGAAAAGAACGCTCTAAATACGCACTAGGTCACTCACCATCTAAGGATCATTATCCTCGGCAACAGTGCCAATGTTAGCGGGTCGCCACGATGAACTTCTGTAGCATAGCTATCTGGCATTAACATAATGTCAATATTCAGGGAAGTGACTCGGATGGGGCACGGACACTCTTTGAGGTGTTTGAAAGGAGACTAGTCCAAGGATGGACAGATAGAGAGAGACAGACAAAGGAGTGCATGAGTGTTGGTGGAGCACATATGTGAGATCCTTGTTCTATTATCCACACTATTTTGTATATTGTGTTAGCTATTGGTGTCAATAAGAACATCCCACTTAAATGCCAGTTTGGCCCTAGGTGTGGCCCTAGGTGACAAAAGAACAAGTAATACGTACAAAACCGGTACAAGTGTGAAGCATGCTAGTGGCTTCACCCTTGCAAGGGGGAAGAGGGGGGGGGGGGGTGAGGGCATCACTATATGTAAAACCTATAAATTGCATACGTCAAGGCTTATTTATAAAACCCCTTCTATGAATTTTTCACCAATAAAAGCGACCCTTTTCCTATTCAATCTATTAAAAACAATATAGAATAAGATATAGAATAAAATAATCCCTACTATTGAACCCACCTGCTAAGCATTTTTTTGATGTAGTGACCCCTCGGAGTTGACCCTACACTCATAAAGTCAATACAATTTACAAACCACTCTAATGCTAGGCTCTTTGTAAGAACATCCACAACGTTGTCATTGGTGTGAACCTTGGCAAGCTCTATCCGCTTATATGTCGCTACACCCCGACTAAAGTGATATCTCACATCAATGGGTTTTGTTTTGGAATGAGATGCATGATTCCTTGCTAAAGCAATAGCACTCTAACTATCACAATGTAGTACTCAAGTGTTGATCCTGGTCCAAGTCTCACACTAAACATGCCAACCATAATTCTTCCTTGTTGGCATCTGACGTTGCAAAATATTCCATCTTTGTAATGGAAAAGGACTAGCATTATTGAATACTTGATCTCATTCATTGATCTCTTCCACATTATCTTTTCTCTTAGAATTTGAACTATCATATTTCTTCTTATCATAAGACTTCTTGTGTTGTTGTGTAGTGTGACAATCGAGGATAGGTACAAGGATGCTACCATAAATGTATAAAACATATGCGTGCAATGAAGCCATAATATCTGAGGCACCTAGAATGGGATAGGGAAACTCATTTTTCCAAGTATCTTTGGGTCGTCTGATGTGGTATGGTCTAGAGACATGGTGACTTGAAGTAAGACAACACATAGAAAAGCTAGCCGCTAGCTAGAGTAAATCTTGAGATCATCAAGGCCTACTTCAAAGAATCACAAGCAAAGGAGTGGAGCCAATACTTCTTCATCATTAGGTAACAACAAGATGTATACATGTGCATAATCTAGAGGGACTCACGAGGTAGGTGCTAGAGAGCCCCCCTCAAAGCAGTAATAGCAAAGGTGAGTAGGGTGCAAGAGGGCCCTCCTCCCAGCTTCATCAATCAAGGAAACTAGCAAGGTTCAATCCCAACTCATTAAAGTGAGGTCAAGAGTACCTCTTAAGGAGAACACGTTTTGCAAGTGTTTGCAGATAGTTCAGATCCTAGCCCCTATGCTTAGCAAGTGAGTCACAAGTGGAAATATTCCCATATCAACCAAGGATTCAAACGACCACTTCTCAACTCCAATGCATCATAAGTAGGAAAAAGTTCCTACGAAACATCAGGCTATCAAGACCCCCTCAAGCTAAAAAAAAGAGACCCTCAATCATTCAAGCTTAGCATCGGCAAATCCGGGGACCCAATTTGATTGGGTGGACCGTCATCAAGAAGAAGCTAGGGACTCAAAACGACTCGGGTGGACCTTGCACAAAGACAAAGCTAGGTGCCTACGAGCAAGTAGACTGTGAAGTTGAGTACTTCAAAGAAAGGGTACATGCAAAGCAATGAAGATAGAGGACTCCACGCGTTCTGGCCATGTATCTCTTTCGCACAAAGCATTTAGGGATAGCCCCCCATCAACATGGATCAAGGCATGGGCTACATGGTGAAGGCCCCCTCTCTAGAAGGCTGAGAGTTGAATGAAACCTCCCAAGTAGTGATGAGTCTAGAGAGTAGCATTGTTCATGTAGTAAATCCAAAATCAGCTCAAGCTGAGTGTACATCTTCAATCATGAAGAATGGCACAAGCATCAATGCATATTCCTACATCAAGTTCAGATAGAAGCCTCATCATCAAACTAGACATCTACATTTAGTTCAGATAAGAACTCAAATGGGTACAAATGCATGTGGTGAGATCTACATTTGGATCAAGAGAGGAGCCACACAATTCTTTTCTTTTTAACTAGGACAGAACTTTATTAGAATCATAGTAGATCCACATAAGGGAATGATGTTTTGATTTCCTATGGCATGTCCTCTATAGATCTGGATGAGTTTCACTTAACTTCGCTTCACTTCCCAACACAAAGGCAAGTGCTAAGTAGAGTGTGTCGGTGGAACGATTGGAGTAAGAATCTATCCTTTTTTATGACCAGGGTCCAAGCAATTCTACATCAAGGCAAAGAGGTGAACATTGAAGATCCATGTTGTTACTTTGTTTCTTTTCTCATGTTTGAGACATGCATGTTTTGAATGCAGCTTTGCATGCATGCATGTGTGTATGCAATCAACTATGTTGTTGGCTTCAAAAAATCTAAATGCGGGCTGATTTTCCATTTGGCTAAAGTTTGCATGCTTCAATATTTTTTAATGTAGTAATACGTATGCATGCATGTTTGAATGCGCTACAACTTTGAGCAAGACCTTAAACCATTTCATGTGTTGTAGGAGGCATATTTTTTAGTTCAGTATAGTATAAATGCTATAAAACTATATTCCACAAAATACCATATTTGATATTGAAAAATAGTACCAAATGTGGCATTATTTTGGATAGTATGCTAAAAAATTGCTACTAATAGTACTATTTAGTATAGTGTCGTGTAAGGTGTGAGCTTTGTCCTAGAGTACTAGAGTATGAGTCAAGGAGAGAAGAGAAGGAATTATCCCACATGCAGTGGTGCACGGTTGTAGAGCTACTTAAAGCTCATTTCATGAATGAATAAACCGAGTATATTTTGCATTACATCTCTCTTGTTTATGGTGAGCTTGTGATAGTTAGCAACAACTCAAGATCGTGTTTATGAGTCCAAGTTGATTGATCTTGGAACCTAATTTTCTTGAGTGATAATCTAGCCAACACACACTCACTTGTGTGCACAATGTTCCTCTTTCATCAATCATAGCTAGCACAATCCCATTCCCATCAAGTGGTATCAGAGCTATGGTGTACTAGCTAGGATTCTTGTTATGCTTGTGTGTGTTAGTGATTAGCATTTTTTTAGCGCTTTCCAATCTCTATTTGCACTAGCTTAATAACCCCAATCCCTAATCAGCACTTGGGCAAGAGCATGGTCCACTACCCTTTGGTGATTATGTTACATTTAGCATTGATTGTGCGTTCAATTTTTTGTATTTTTTATGCTCATTTTCAGCTTTCTTAATAGACTCATAACTCTCGTGGAAGCCACCATTGGCTAGTGCAACATGTGTGTGTGCGAGGTGTTTTTTGACGCTCTTCCATAGAGCTCTTGCATGCTTCCATTGCACCTCGTTTGACCAACTTATCAAGCTATTAAAATTCTCCATCTTCAACCCTTAATTGACTGCTTGATTACTTAATTTCTTGGAGGACATTACCCCTAATTATCTCCCTCTATAATTAGGTGTGTGTGGAGGCCTATGTTTTTTTTTTTTGTGGGTGCACCTCTTGCAAAACCGAGAACAAATGGTATATTATTAAGGCCCTACTAGAAGCAAAGTGGCAAGGCCACTTGGTTTACGGGAATCGACAAACGACTATGGTGGGTGGTGGCGGACCCAACTTTTAGACTTGGTTGCAGTTCATTCCCTTGGCCGGTCCGCTGGCGGTAGTTCACGCATCGCATACAACAGCCCCCCTTTTTTGCGCTCCTTGGGCGGACTCCATTGCTGCAGTAAAATATACTGCAAAACCTTTCGGCTCCCGCCTTAGCCCGACGCCCCTTCCCGCAGCACTGTCTCATTCACTTAAGGCCTCCTAAGGGGTAGTTCTCACCGCCATTAGGCCTTTCTCAAAGGGTCATTCCCGTGAGGTTCTTAAGCCCAAGGCATGCTCCCCAAGCCAGCAAAAGCAGCATACAAGGTTTCCAAACTTCATAGAGCTTGCAGGGCCCTCCAAAGCCTTCAAAGCTTCAAGGCTTCAAACTTTTCAAGGGCTTCAACAGGCATTCAAAAAAGGATTTCACTTCCAACATTCAAAATATTTCATAATTCCCTCATCATCAAAAGAGATCGAGCTTCCAACTGTGAAGAGGGGCTTCACCACGGGTGAAGAGGAGCTTCCCAAAAGGAATTCTCTCTCTCTAAGATTGGATGCAATCAAAGACAAGGAAGTTTACTTGGAATGTTCACACACATACAAAGCACTTGTTCAAAAGAAGAGGAGAAGGTGGGAAGTCAAAAAACAACTTCTTTTAGCACAAGAGAAAGCACATGCATGTGGCAAGTTTTGGCAAAATCTAAAAGGCAAGCGCGTTGAGAGCTTTGGTGACTTGACTCTTGAGGATATGTATATGCATTGTAAGAATCTCTATGAGCAACCCAATGTTGATAAGATGGAGTGTTGTAGCTCCCTTCCGTTTATGTCTCCTTTCTTTACCATTGAAGATGTATGCCGCGCGCTTGAGAAACTTGCTACTCACAAGGCAGGTGACCTTCAAGGTGTCAAGGCTGAAATGATTAAATGGACAAGCAAGAAAACACGATATTGGATATGCGATATGTTTAACCTTGCACTTCAGTATGGCATGCCTCATGATTGGAGTGCAAATTGGATCCAACTTTTGCACAAAGGAGGAGATGTAAACAATGTGAACAAATATCGCACTATAATGGTTGGTTCTTTAATGGCAAAGTTATTTGGATGTATCATGGAGATGAAGATAAGTGAATGGGCTGAAAAGAATGGCAAACGTGCACTTGGCCAAACAGGTTTTCGAAAGCATCATAGCACTATTGATCACCTTGTCACTCTTCGAGTTCTTATGGAAGCGTCTCGATTGAAAGGAAAAAAGTTGTATTGTTGCTTTGTGGATTTCAAGAAAGCTTTTGACATGGTACCGCGAGGAAATCTTTGGAGACGTATGCAAAGCCTTCAAGTGCTGAGAGAATTTATGCATGCAGTCTTTCGCATCTACCAAAAAGTGATATGTCGATTACGTATGGGAGATGGAATTTCAGAATTTTTTGCAAGCACTATTGGTGTCAAACAAGGATGCCCACTTTCCCCAACCCTCTTTGGGCTACTCATTGATGAATTGGAATGCATGGTTCTTGACTTTATGCAGCAAGAAGGCATAGAAGAGGTAAGATTGGAAATGTGGTGATCATGCTTTTGCTTTATGCCGATGATGTAGTGCTCTTGGCACATACCTTAGAAGATGCACAAAAGCTTATGAGTGTCTTGGAACGCTTTTGCCTGCATAGCGGGCTGATCGTGAATGGATCCAAAACCAAGGTTATGCTTGTAAAGACCCTCAATGATGAAAATCCATGCATTGTATATAACAATGAGAAACTTGAAGTGGTAGATCACTTCAAGTACCTTGGCCTTGAGGTTCCATCCAATCATAAATGGAAGGATTGTGCAATGCGTCGCTTGGAAGCCGGAAAGAGGGCCTATTATGCATTTGAGAACATGTGCAATGCAGGAGAGATCAAGTGTTGGGCTCTCAAAAAGTACCTCTTTGACACATTGGTGACACCGGTGCTTCTTTATGGAGTGGAGGTGTGGGGTGGAAGCATCGGGAAGTCTACTTGGAAAGAGTTTGAGAATGTCCAAAAGCGTTTTCTCACCAACTTTCTCCAAGTCAAGACACAAACACCCTACATGCTCTTACTTCTTGAGTCCGGATTGCTTCCCATTGAGGTCTTGAGCATGCAAAGGGTTGTGGAGTACATGCGTAAGACACAACGTAGCCCTTTGCATCGACTTCCTAGAATCGCATATGAAGCAAGTCAAATGGTTCAAAAGACATGCAAGAGCAAAATACTAAGTTCAGGGTGGATGCTTGATATCAAGAAATGGTTTGGAAGATGGGATGCATGTCACTTGGTCAAGGATGCGTCGATCGACTCCCAAGTTAATGAGGCCTTCTTACAATGCCAATGTATCATGGCTTGGGAGAAATCCGGAGGTTCTCGCTTCAGCCATTACACCACACACATTGCCCCAAACTACAAATCTCTCTTCTTCTCGGAATGAGGTAACCAAACCCATTCCTACATCCTTGAGCCCATCCCGTTGAGTGCGATCCGCACCATTGCATTCATTCGTCTTAGCTCCCATTCTCTACGCTGCGAGACAGGACGTTGGGGCACTGGCGAGGAGTGTCATTGACTTTGCACCTTATGCCCTCGTCAAGTGCGAGAGAGTGAGTACCACACACTACTTGAGTGCTCAGCTTTTGACCACATTAGGTCCTCTTTTCCCCATATATTCAGCCATGATCTCTCCCTACATACCTTCCTCTCCCAACCACGATGTGGACTCTCTATTGCGACGCTCATTTCAGCCATTTTTTAGCATCGAGAGTCACTTATGAACTCCACTCACACCACGTGACATGTTCATTTGGTCCCATAGGTCATATTTGACCTCCCAGGACGATAATAAAACTATCTCTCTCTCTCTCTCTCTCTCTCTCTCTCTCTCTCTCTCTCTCTCTCTCTCTCTCTCTCTGTGTGTGTGTGTGTGTGTGTGTGTGTGTGTGTGTGTGTGTGTGTGTGTGTGTGTGTGTGTGTGTGTGTGTGTGTGTATGAAGCAAGTCAAAAGGTCCAAAAGACATGCAAGAGCAAAATACTAAGTTCGGGGTGGATGCTTGACATCAAGAAATGGTTTGGAAGATGGGATGCATGTCACTTGTCAAGGATGCATCGATCAACTCCCAAGTTAATGAGGCCTTCTTACAACGCCAAGATATCACGGCTTGGGAGAAATCCGAAGGTTCTCACTTCAGCCATTACACCACACACGTTGCCCCAAACTACAAATCTCTCTTCTTCTCTGAACGAGGTAACCGAACCCATCCCTACATCCTTGAGCCCATCCCATTGAGTGCGATTTGCACCATTTCCTCCATTCATCTTAGCTCCCATTCTCTACGCTGCAAGACAAGACGTTGGGGCACTGGCGAGGAGTCTCATTGACTTTGCACCTTATGCCCTCATCAAGTGCGAGAGAGTGAGTACCACATACTACTTGAGTACTCAGCTTTTGACCACATTAGGTCCTCTTTTCCCCATATATTCAGCCATGAGCTCTCCCTACATACCTTCCTCTCCCAACCATGATGTGGACTCTCTATTGCAACGCTCATTTCAGCCATTTTTGAGCATCGAGAGTCACTTATGACCTCCACTCACACCACGTGACATGTTCATTTGGTCCCATAGGTCATATTTGACCTCCGAGGACGATAATAGAACTATCTATCTATCTATTTATCTCTCTCTCTCTCTCTCTCTCTCTCTCTCTCTCTCTCTCACACACACACACACACACACACACACACACACACACACACACACACATTAAAAGTTCAAAATCTTGCAAACAAGCACAATAACTTGCAAATAAATTTTTCAATCATGGAATATTTGTGCTCGTGTAAAGAGGCAGACACTGGCTAGGAGAGTCTCCTAAGCTAAGACCCCTCTATTAGCGCAATGTAAGAGAAGGGCCTTAGGAAATTTGATGGGGAGGGCTTTCATACTTGGCAAACAAAATTGAAAGGCTACTTAATGTAAAAATAGTTGTGGGGAGTAGTCAATCCAACGATCATTCATACAACATCTACTGATGGTGCACACATACTGGCACGAGCTATGAGCACCCAAAATCAAGCCAAGGATGAGAAAACATTAGGAATCTAATCACTACACTACATGACAATTATGTACACATTACTGATGCTTGTGAAACCTCATCAGCTGCATGGGAAGCACTAGAAAAAAACTTTGGAGCTAGAAAAAAGGAAAGCAAAGTGATCTTAAACAAGAATCTATACAAGTTAAATATGGAAGATAACAAAGACATTGCAATCTTGGTCAATCGCCTTAAAAGCATGACCCCATAACTAGCTTTATGTAAACAATGCAGTACCGGAGGAGGACAAAATTGCATTTCTTCTAGCAACCTAACCACCTACCTTTGACCAGATCATGGCCATCATTGAGGAGAAGGATCCAACACTAGATTTCCAAGATGTAATCAACTCTTTAATGTTCAAGGAGAAGAAGCAAGGGAGGAATGCTACTTCAGGGAGAGGAGCTTTTTCAATTAGCTCCAGTAACAAAACTTGTTTCAAATGTGGCAAAGAAGGGCCCATAGCAAAGGATTGTCTAGCATTGAAGACTTGCAGCATTTGGGGAAAGAAGGGTCACCTTCCTTCCAAGTTTTTCAAAAAGGATAGAGGAAGCACCAACCGGCCCAAAATCAATTTTTAAGAAGAAGAGAAAGATGAAGATGAAGAAGGGAGCAGTAGCCTTCTAGTCTACGACGACGTTCTCTAGATTTTGTTTTGCCTTTCCCTTTAGCTGTATATGTTTGAAGATAGCTTGGTCTCAGTTTTATACATCTTTTTGAGGGGAGGTGTTGAGTGTCTCTTTGATTAGATATATTTTGTCTCTTGGATTGGGGATGGTCTCCTAGATTGGAGATGTTATTTTTTGCTCCTGGATCGGAGTGTGTCAGAGATGTCAGTTTCTTCCTAGTCCAAACCTCAAGGAGAAAATTGTGAGGTGTGAGCTTTGTCCTAGAGTACTAGAGTATGAGACAAGGAGAGGAGAAGGAATTATCCCAGATGCAGTGGTGCAAGGTTGTAGAGCTACTTAAAGCTCGTTTCATGAATGAATAAACCAAGTCTATTTTGCATTACATCTCTCTTGTTTATGGTGAGCTTGTGATGGCTTAGCAACAACTCAAGATCGTGTTTATGCGTCCAAGTTAATTGATCTTGAAACCTAATTTTCTTGAATGATAATCTAGCCAACACACACTCACTTGTGTGCATGATGCTCCTCTTTCATCCACCATGCTAGCACGATCCCATTCCCATCATATGCTCGTTGTGAAATTTAATTCTATATACAACTAAGTATGCATGTTTGAATGTGCTACAGCCTTGAGCAGGTTACAAAACTAGATTATCCATTGTAGGAGGCACATTTATGAGCTGCATATAGTATGCATGCCATGAAATTATATTTTATGTGTAGCAACGTGAGGAAATTTGGATAGAAAGGTTGAAACCTTGATGAGGGATGATAGTCCCTCCCATGGAGGTTTCCCCCATCATGACAAAAAGCCTTGCATGACACAGATTGGTAGCAATATCTATACAAAGACATGAGGAAGGGCTTCCTCATGTCTACGGGCTACATGGGGAAGGACCCCTCTCAAGAAGGCCGGGGGTAGAGTGACACCTCCCAAGCAGTGATGGCTCTAGAGAGTAGCACAAATCATGAAGTAAAGCCAAGACTAGCCCAAGTAGAGTGGTAACCTTCAATCATGAAGAATGTCACAAGCATCTGCTCGGAAATAGGACGTAGCTAAGTAGATATTAGAGTAGTTAACTTAATGAAGAGAGATAATTTTCACTCACGAGAGATTATAGAGTAGAGAGAGAGCACACATGATATACGTGATTCACCCAATGTGGGCTATGTCCACGGGAAAGTAGCCACGCAATGGCTTTAGTGCTTCAAACTAGAAGTAGATTACAAAGGGATTATACCCTTAATGGACCTCCCACCTTGCTTCACTCTCACCAACTTCACAATACATTTTGTGTGTAGAAAAGGCCTCCTTTTATAGGCCAAAAGGGTTTCCCTCTCTCATGAGAGACAACCGTGTGTAGCCTCCCTTGTGTAGACAATTCCAAGTTGGACTCTTCAATGTGCCCATGTGTGGCTGCCCTTGAGAAGGCAAGACCGCTTGGAAATCGGCCACTGGCCATTGACTTCCACCCACCGTCCAAACGGACAATCGACCAACCACTTTTCGTCCACTTTTTGACCGTCCTCCAGCCATAATATTCTAGCAAAAAGGAAATATTCCAACGAGTGGAATTTTGGTTTTTGGCGAGCGATTTTTCTAACACACGATGGCTTCTCCTCATAATGGGGGCCTTATAACAACGCATGATGGC
This sequence comes from Adiantum capillus-veneris, assembly GCF_014529385.1. Lineage (NCBI taxonomy): Eukaryota > Viridiplantae > Streptophyta > Polypodiopsida > Polypodiales > Pteridaceae > Adiantum > Adiantum capillus-veneris. The sequence continues at coordinate 49,296,417 of NC_140937.1, forward strand.
TTCTCCTCATAATGGGGCCTTACAACAACGCATTTTTTAGACTAAAAGTTACAAGGGGTAAATCAGGCTCCATACTCAATAATCTCCCACTTGGAGATTGATCTCCACACCAAACCTGTGATTTCTTTCCATCCTGTCTTCTTATCCTTGAATGGCAATTGAAGATGAGCAAAAGCTCAACTTCTCCTTGTTATTTAAACTTGTCTGTAGGATTTTCAATTGTGTGCACCTTTCCTAGCTTTAGTTGTCTCTCTTCCAAAAGAGTATGTATAAAGTGATATCTCACCTCAATGTGCTTTGTCCTTGAGTGAAATGTTCAATTCTTTGCAAGATGAATGGTGCTTTGATTCTCTATATACAAGACACAATTGTCTTGCTTGTATCCTAGCTCCTCCAAGAATTTGTGAAGCCACAAAATTTCTTTGCTTGCCTCCGTCATTGCTACATATTCTACTTATGTGGTAGAATGTGAGACCACTTTCTACAGCTTTGCCCGACTTACTGCAGTGCCTCTAGCCTGAATACATAGCCAGTAGGGCTCCTTCAAGTGTCTTTGTCACCTACCATATATGCATCAGCATACCCTTGCAAGAAAATATCAGTGCCTCCAAAATACAAAGCATTTGTTTTTGTTCCCTTTAGATACCTAAGTATCAACTTCACAACTTGTCAGTGCTCTTTACTTGCATTATCCATGAACCTACTCATAACTCCCATTGCACGTGCAATATTTGGCCTTGTCCAGACCATAGCATACATTAGAGAACCTACTGCTGCATCATATGGAAATTTAGACATATAGGCTATCTCATCTTGTGCCTTTGGACACATATCCTTGGTTAGTTTAAAGTGACTATCCAAAGGTTTAGAAATTGATTTTGCATCTTGCATTGCAAACCTTTCTAGTGCCTTCTTGATGTAATCCTCTTGAGATAGCTTTAGTGTCTTCTTCGTCCTATCCCTTGGTATCTTCATACCAAGTATCCGCTTTGCAGAACCTAATATTTCATTGAAAACTATTTAGACAACTCCTCTTTTAGGTCTTTGATATCTTGCATGTTAGTACTTGCAATCAGCATGTCATCAATATACAACATTAGAATGATGAACTTCCGATCTCCCAAATTCTTTGTGTATACGTAGTGATATGAATTGCATCTTGTAAATCCTAGATCAATCATCCATGGATTGAACTTTAAGTACCACTGTCTTGATGCTTACTCTAGACCATACAAGCTCTTCTTTAATCTACAAACCATTTTCTCCTTGCCCTTTACTTCATACCCCTTTGGTTGAAGCATGTAAATTTCCTCCTCTAAGTCACCGTGAGGGAATGTCGTATTTACATCCATTTGCTCAAGATTTAAGTTATAAGCAACCAAAGGCTTAAGACAAGCCTAATTGAGTTCATTTTTACAACAGGAGAAAATATTTCATTGAAGTCAATACCTTTCTTTTGAGAAAACCCTTTTACCACAATCTTGGACTTGTACCTTTTCTTCCCACCTTCTTCTTCCTTCAGCTTATACACCCATTTGTTCAGGAGTGCCCGCTTACCCTTAGGCAACTCAACCAACTCCCATGTTTGGTTGTGATGTAATGAATCCATCTCCACTTGCATGCTCTTCATCCGTTCTTCTTTGGATTTGTGTTGCATAGGTCGTCAAGTGACTTCATCAAGTCCTCTGTTGTCTTCATCTCCAAAACATTGAAGGCCACCGTTGATGCCAAGCTTAGCAATATTGTTCCTAATGCCTTTTGTTCAAGGGCAATCCATACTTCATATGCCATCATTGTGGCTTCTTTGAAAGCCCGTCGTGGCTAGTGGAAAATAAAGGCCCTTCTGGTAGAGATAGTCTTTAATGTGCATCTTCCAGTGTTGGTAGTTTTTTATGTTAAACTTCTTGACCTTGAGCTTACCTTCCTTGGTCATTACTCCCACTCAATTCAAGGAATCCTTTCCTTGAGATACTATAGCTACGAGAAAACCTTGCTCTGATACCAGTTGTCAGGAACTAGGGTGTAGCTAAGTAGATAATAGAGTAGTTTACTTTGGAGAGAGATAATTTTCACACACACGAGAGATTATAAAGACAGAGAGAGGGAGGGAGAGAGAGACACCACACATGATCTGTGTCGTCCACCCAATCTGGGATACATCCACGAAAAGGCATCCACTCAATGGATTTAGTGCTTCAAACTAGAAGTAGGTCACAAAGGAATTATGCCCTTAATGGAATGGATCTCCCACCTTTCTTCACTCTCACCAACTTCACAATACATTTTGTGTGTAGAAGAGGCCTCCTTTTATAGGCCAAAAGGGCTGCCCTCTCTCATGAGAGACAACCGTGTGTAACCACCCTTGTGTAGACAAGTCCAAGTTGGACTCTCCAATGCGCCCATGTATGGCCACCCTTGAGAAGACATGTCCGCCTAGAAATTGACCACCGGCCATTGGCCATTGACTTCTACCCACCATCTAATTGACCAGCTATTTTTGGTCCATTTTTTGGCCCTCCTTGGGCCATAATATTCCTAAGAAAAGGGAATATTCCGGGGTGAAATTTTGGTTTTTTGGCGAGTGATTTTTTTTACGTACGATGGATTCTCCTCATAATGGGGGCCTTACAAATGTGTGTTTTTTTTACTAAAAGCTACAAGGGGTAAATCAAGCTCCATACTTAATAGCATCAAGGCATAGTTCTACATGTGGCTCAACAGCCAAGAGCCTCATCATCAAGCAAGACACCTACATTCAAAGTGCCACCTTCCATACAAAGCTCATAAAGATCTTTCATCAAATAAACTTTGTTACTAGTAGTCTTGCTCTCATAAGTGTTGCATAACTTCTACCATAGATCATGAGTGGTGGCCTCACTCACAATAGTAGAAAACACAAACCCTACAAGAAGTAACAAAAATGGTAGATCTTGCTTTTGCATCAAGTGATTTTCCATTGGGCATATGTGTAACCATCATCCTCTTAGCGTAAAAACAATGGCTTTACTTGGTTTTTTTGAATCAACATCCTAGACGTGTTCTTTTCATATACAAAATTTTTCACCATCAAACTTCTTGATATTGAATACGGTCTTTTTAAAAGATGAGACCATAACTACCAAGAGCCAATTTTATGGTGAGAATTTAGGAAAATATTTGCAAAGTTTCCCTAGTAAATTCAATAGAATCTCAACTAGAAAACACCTCTATAAAGCTGTCAAAACAATGGCACTATGCATAGAGATTATCTCATTGACCAAATGCACTAAACCTAACCCAAAATTATTAAATTTGACTCACCAACATGGCGTAAGAAGCACCTAGTCCCCTCTATAAATAGCCTATGGTGAGGTCTTGTGAAGGGGTAACTCTAACCACCCATATGACCAAAGCTAAACATTTTGACAACCTCCCAGCTCAAAGAAAACCTCATGCAAGACCCTCCAAAAGATTTAGTAGACTCAATGACTTTGGCCAAGTTGGCATAAATCCCAAAAAGGCTCCACAAGGGAGTACAAGGTAGTATCCACAACTCAACGTACATAAATTATGAGAAAATCCTTACTGTATGTAGCAAGATATGTGCATAAACAAGTACCACTAGTATGCAAACATGAACAATATCTCTGGGCTATAGTGAAATCCTATGGGGATAACCAAATCCCAAAAGAGCACAAGCAATTTATACTACACAAATTGGATAAACCACAAGCTAATGCAATGGCTAAATGCATCCCACAAAGATCCAAAATGCCTACAAATTTGAGAACTACCAACAAAGGAAATTGTAAATTGTATCTCTTGCATGATTGAGCAAATCTTAACTTTGGAATTGCTCACTTGGTATTCTTTCATGTCTCCACACAAACCATGTACACTACATGCCCTTACTTGCATGCCCTCACTCTCTGAGAAAACCATAGTAACATGTATTCAAGTTTGTTGCTCCATGTCCTCAACCTTGCAAACACAAAACTTATTAACGACCTTCCTTTTTGTGATTCACCTCGACTACATGCATGCACTACACCTACAACCACGCTATTATCTTTTCCAAGCAGTACATGCAACCCCAATCCATGTGTATCTACTTTTATAATTCTTGCTAGCATTTTGGTTTTCCAATGCTACTTTGAGCCATATTCCAACGAGCTTCACTCACATCAAACCCTTCAATTTGTGTAAAACCTTGTGCTACTAACCTTCTTTTGTACTTTTTTGATGAGCCATCAGCTTTGTGTTTGACTTTGTAAACCTATTTGGTGCCGATGACCTTATTTTTTGGTTGCCAATCCACTATTTTTCATGTGTCACTCTTTGCTATGTTATCATACTTTGACTCCATTGCTTCTTTCCACTTTGGATTAGCCATGTCTTCTTTGATGAAAGTTGGATCCTTACAAATTCCATAATTTCAATCATTAGAGCCATGTTGATGATGTGGTTGGAGGCTCTTTTCTGCTCCTCTATTCTCTTTGACCTTTGCAAACTACCCTATGTTTCATGAGGATTGTGAACATGAGGATTTCGACCATCCAAGACATATTGAATCCACTTTGGTAGTGGTTTCTCTTGTGATGCTACAATAGGTTGGTTAATTTTTTTTCAGCTATCATCATCAAACAACTCCTCATCCTCAATTTTACCTAACTTTGATCTGGCACAAGTTGGCTTAATTCATTGTTTGATGAGAAAGTGGACAAATCTATTTTCTCACCGAATGTTCTCCATCTTCAAATACCACATCACAACTAGTGAGTATCTTATTTGTCTCTAGGTCATAGAGTTTGTATGCCTCACACTCTTCACTATATCCTAGATATACACGATTCTTGCTTTTGGCTTTTAACTTTGTTCTTTTGGAATCAGGAACATGTGCATAATAGAAATACTCAAAAGTTCTAAAATGCAAGACCAACATTAGGAAGTGGATGGGGTCTAGGAGGGCCTCCTTATTTGCCATGAGATTATGGAGGTGATAAACATTGTGAAAAATAGATGCACACCATGTGTGCGAGAATGGTGGGTGTGTAAGAGAGGTCAAAGGATGCACTCCCCCCCGCCAAAAAAAAGGTGGAAAGCTTTATGATTTTTGGTCTTCCATAAGTCCTACATGTGATCTTTGATTTGAGCAGAGATTATAGATGTATAATCTGCACGCCAGGATCTTTCCATAGATATGTTACATGATAATACGGTTTTGCACGCTAGATTTTAAATTTCAATTTGAGAGAAAAAATTGAACTCAAATAAACTAGTTGTTTTGCTTGTTTGAATTCAAAAGTTTTCCTTTGATTTCTTTTTTAATACTAGAGGTTTGACTCCCTTAAACTGCCAAATAAAGAGTCCCTCCTAGACCCCATTCTCTTCCTAATGAAGGGGTCTTGTCAAAATAGGGTTCTTGAAGTGTTTTTCCTTTCAAAGCCTTTGTGTACCTTTGATTGAGGATATAAACTAAATTATTTATTCCTTCAATCCAAGAGGAATCTAGCATATCCTTGGCTTGGAGCATGCATTGTGCCATCTCTACCACATTCTGATTATGACATTCCACAACTCCATTTTGTTGTGGTGTATAAGAAATAGTAAGGTGATGCTTGATGCCATGCTTGTTGCATCAGTTGTTGAATTCATTTGAAAGGAATTATCCTCCTCTATCTGTGCAAAGTTTCTTGACCTTTTTTCTTGTCTTGTGTTCTACAAGCTTGTGCCACACTTAGCCTCATGCTCAAGCTTATGAGAGCTAGCCTCATATCCATCATATAAGAAATGAGGGACATTTATTCTATTGAGTTTTCAAATGGTTGTCACCCTTCTAGGTGCCCATAAGAAATGATGTGTAGACCTTTGAAACCAGGGCTTCATTAAGCTTTCATCACTTCTATATAATATGTACAAAGCAACATAGGCGACGTAAGTAAAGAATGTGCAAACATTGTTATAGTACAAATAGCAACATGGAGCATAGGCTATTGTCAAGCATATGATCATGTTGTTTTATCAATGGCTGATATTCTCCTATGTGGAACTTCCTCAGGCCACATTGGACAAAAAGGCCTTAGGCCAACCAAGTATAAATGCAACAAAGTATATCCAAAGTAGCACATCACTAAATGGTCTATTAATTATAAGATTTCAAGAGCAAGATAGTCTCATGATGTCCTATTAATCACAAGATTTCAAGATCAAGATAGGGCCATAGCTTCACATTTCTTTTTAGGCTTAAATACTTTGATTTAAGGCTCATTGTTGGTAGGATTAATTTGTGGGTTGATTGAGCGATACAACCATTCAATTTTGTGGGTAATTTAGGAGGCCATGGTGTAGGTTTAGTGCCAATTGTCTTTGAAGCTAGGAAATTGGCTAGAGGATGAATCTTTCTTCCACAATTTCTATGATTCTTTTTTTTTCATAGTCACAATTGTGAGTTGAGATAATTTATATTAACCCAATAAGAATACAACATCCCTCAAGCACAACATGTGCCTTGAGGGGTCTAGGGTTCCATGACTTGTACACAAAATACCTACTAGATGAGTAACTCCTAACCTCTTGGGTGCTCTAAACAGTTCAAAATATGCAACCATCCTTCATTTTTGTATGCTACCTCTCTTTTTTCTCCTACCATGTGAATGAGCTCAATGCTTGATTGCACAATATCATCAAATAGAGATACCTTTATCCTCAAAGACTCGAAGGTTCCTGGACCTCCAAACTTAGTTCAGGTTAAAAAATATGATCATTTGAGTGCATATCATATCGGCTTGGCTTTGGATACCACGCCCTCCCAAGATCAGGTCATCTGTAAAAAAGGTGATCTTCCAAGTCCTTCTTACCCACTTGCACACTCTAGCGGCTAGAGCCCGCAAAGTAGGGCATTTGCAAAACAGATGAAGGGGGTCTTCCAAGGCTAATCTGCAACTTGCTCTATCTTGCACCTTAACCCCAATGGGCAAAGCTCCCCACAGCACCTTCCAAATGAATAGCCCTTTAGTCTCCCAGATGGTAGTAACCCTCTTTTGCCAGCGTTCTTCTGCCCAGATTTTCTTCCAGATTCTGTTGAGTGCAGTAAAACCAATCAGCTTGGTACACAAGCACATTAAATACACTCTCGGTCTTGGGAAGCAAGAACATTGCAGCCACCAAGCTTGAGGAAAGTCCAACAAGGTGCAAGAATCTTGTCCGGCACCGTGGCCATCTTCCATATGCCCCCTCTTGAGGCAAGCTTTGTGTTTTCCATCGTATCCCAAGCCATAATAGGCCACTCTTGTTTCTAGTTCGTCAAAGAAACCACGAGTTTGTCACACAAAGCTTCTGCATAAATCATAGGGTTAGTAATCCCTATACCGCCCTACTTCTTAGGTCTTGCTACTCATTCCCATCTCCCCCACTGGTAAGGGGTTGTGGCCTTCATGTTACTTTTCCATTCAAGAAACAGCGATACAAATGAAATGTACGGAATCATGAAAGCATTGATCACTGTGATTCTACTATGGAAGGGAAGGATCACAAACTTCCATCTTCTTTTTTTGTCGTTGACTTTAGTCAAGATCCAGTCGACCCTCTTCTTATCTGTAATGCCCACTCAAAGTGGAGCACCAAGGTGCCTAAATACAATGCCCTTGCTTATTACCTCTCCGGACTATTCCGAGGTGTCGAAGGTGTCGCTTCCTGAGAGAGATATCAGTCTAGATTACTCCATACTGCACGTAGATCCGGAGGTAGTGGCAAAAAGCTGGAAAATATAAAGGGCTCTTTGTAGCGTCTCTAAATCAGCTTTGAGGAAAAGAAGAGAGTCATCTGTAAATAGATTTGCCAGTAGTTTCTTTCCTCCTGCCAGTGAAAGACCTTGACTTTCCCCTTTTGTTGCATTGTCCTCAAGCGCAGTCACCAGCGGGCGAGAGCCAATAGCCAAAAGTAGTGGGGCAAGGAGACATCCTTGCTTGATTGATCAATTGACCTCAAATCCTCCCACTATCTTGTTTTGAAGAGGATCTCAGAGTAACTTCCTTTCCCCAATGTTTGGACAATTGCACACATCTAGGTCCAAAACCCACAGCCTTCATGACTGCCTCCATGTAAGTCCATGAGATTCTATCATAAGCCTTACCCAGATCAAGCTGGAGGAGGATACATTTTTGCTTGGTGAAAGAAGCATATTCAATACCAACCATGGCAGCCAAGATGTTATCATAGATTGACCTACCTTTTATAAATCCATGCTGGTGGGGTGTCATGATTCTATTCAAGGTTATATGCGCCATCGCACTTGCTCCGAGCAAACCCTATCACCATGGGGAGCTCCGTTTGGAAGCAGACCCTCAAGCCAATGAACCCTAATCTTAAGCAACCCCACCTCGGTCAATACACCTTTGAAGGGCTAAAACCAAGGTAGAATTAAAGACGTTGAAGATGCCAACGCCAAAGATAGATGCTTAATTTAAAAAAGCCGTTGAAGATGAAACTAGCACTAAAGATGCTAATGAGGGACCAAGGGGCACAACATGGCAAATGCGAGGGGGATCTCCACCAGCATAGTGAAACTAAGATCAATGAGGCTGTTGGCCGAGCTAAAGGGCTAGACGAGCATGCCATCCCATAGTGAAACCACACTAGGATATCGTATTGTATGAGAAGAAATCTTTGGAGATATGCTGGGCTTAAAGCGGGCTTTGGTGGTACAAAAAAAGAGCAATTTTTTCCCACCTTATTGGTACTTTGATCGTACAAAATTTGGATTTTTGGAAGGAATCCACTAGCTGCAAAAAAAAAAGCTTTTTTTATTTTCAAGGTAAATAAGGACAAAATTAAAAGTGTGTCCAGGGAAACGTTAGGTGGTGGATCATTATCTTTGGGAGGGGAAAATTTTTGAACTCATGGGAGAGACACTGTTGCAATTTTTTCCCACCTTATTGGTATTTTGATCATACAAAATTTGGATTTTTGGAAGGAATCCACTAGCTGCAAAAAAAAAGGTTTTTTATTTTGAAGGTAAATAAGGACAAAATCAAAAGTTCCATACGTGTAAGAGGATCGTTAGGTGGAGGCTCGTGGAGGCTCATTATCTTTGGGAGGGGCAAATTTTTGAACTCATGGGAGAGACACTATTGCACTAGCTTGTGCAAGGTGAAACTTGCGTGTAGCTTTGCTTGTAGCCACTACATGAAGAGTAGCTTGCTTGATTAATATGGTAGGCAAATCATGAGCTAAGAGCTACAAAGTGGCTAGGATAGTGATTTTCCCTAGTCATTCTAGTTCTCTCTCTTCTAAAGAAGCTTGCAATGTTGTGCAATGAGGACCCCAGCATGAAAGTCTACTGCCAGAGCCTCACCTGGGACCAAACCAAAATAAAAGGGGAAGGACACTGCCATGAAATCCTCTTGTAGCATCAAAATAAAAGGGGAAGGATAGTGTTAGGAAATCCTCTCATAGCATCAACAAGACATCGACACCAACAATAGAGGTGGAGTAGAAAAGTGAAGCTCATCTAGATCTACAAAAGACATGCCATGGGAGATTTGAACTACATTTCACGCCTTGGATGGAGGGTATGCGGGGAGTACTCCACCTCCACGGAACCTTGCTAAATATACTTGAATGATGATGATCTACCTTTTGATCTATGGATTTCGATGTTTAGGTAGAAATACAAATAGAACTCAAATACTTACATGAATCATGTGCATCCTCACTTGGTCAATAATTGCAAATTTTTTTATTAAAAATTCTATCATCCCCCCCCCCCCCCCCCCCCCCCCCCCCCCCCCATATAGGGAGATTACAAGTAAGTTTGCATGGTGCTATGCGATCAGGTGCCATGCAGCAATGAAGAACCCTATAGCCCACAAGGTGGCATGTGCCCAGTTTGGTGAGAGTTTGCTCAACATGTGTAGCAAGAAGGGGAGATTTGAAGAGAATGGTTGAAACCTGTTTAAAGCATCTACTAATTTTAAGCACTGGACATTGAGTATTTTAAAAGCATTGAAAGATCCAAAGATTTGCTTGAAATCTGCTGCTTCTTGCTATGGTAATTTAGGGTGTGCTTAAAGCAGTAGTATGCTTTAAATCATAGTACTTTTTTAGTACAGAGATCATTAGTCTGATAAAAGGGCAGTGGATAAATCTAATGTATTAGACCAAGTATCTACTACTTTTAAGCATAGGGGTTTAAAGCATGTACTACTTTGATGCACATGCCACACCATGTGCTGAGTTGATTATTTCTAGTACCAGTATTCTTTAAAGCAGCTAGAAAGCTAATGTATTTTAGAGCAATCATCCATTATTTTTAAGCATTGGACTTTAAAGCACAGAAAGATCCATAGCTTTGCTTGAAATATGCTTCTTGTTGTTTTGGTAATTTAGCTTAGTGCTTTAAAGTAGTGGCATGCTTTGAATCAGACTACCTTTTAGCATAGGGAAAAGTAGTCTATTTTAAAGAAAACTCGAGGGATTCACTATTCTCAGTACCCCCCTATATAACGTGTGTTTGTGGGGTAATTAAAAAATCCCCTTTTTAACATGTTTAAATGAATAAGATGACCCCTTATATTAGGAATTTCTTCAAAATGGAATTTAAAAACCTCTTATTTTAATGTATATCTATTAAATTCCCTTAAATTTTTGTATCTAAAAACCCCCTGTGCTTAACTCATGTGGTACATTAACATGATTACATAGTGTACCCTCGAGAAAGAAAACTACTTTTTAGAGTGGTTTGATTTAGGCAAACTTATTTTTAGCACAGGGATTAGTAGTCTGCTTTCAAGCGTATAGTTTCAAGCCTAAGGATTCAAAGTACAAAACCAAATTATCAAAGCAATAAAAAGCAGGTTTGAAGCAAGGCTGTCTATCTTTAAGTGCTTCAAAGCCTTGTGCTTAAAAGTAGCAGATGCTTGATTTAAGATACATGTATTAGTTTTCTCCACTATCTTGTAACTCGAACACAGCTTTCAAGCAGTTGGATTTCTCATTAGATTCAAACCCTTCAAATCACTCAAGTAATAAGTAAAAGTAACACCCACATAACTTTAAATAATAGTAGCTGATTAACACGTCTAAGCTTTGACCTATGTACACTAGAACACACATTTGGATGCAATGAAAATATACATGAGATGGGCATGAGACTCATCTGGTAAATGGATTGGATGTTGCACATATGTGCATATCCCAACACTCATGTTGCATATGTCCTTCTTGTTGGAGGAAACCCACCTCTCCATAATCTAGAAGGAGACAACAACATCCTTCATATCTCCTATTAAATGGATTGTAGTTCACCCCCTTCAACACATGAAGATAGGAAATCTCTCCTCATTCCTTGTAGACAAATGTAGTTTGTCACAATCAACACCAAAGTATCTTGCTACTTAAGAGAAGTTTATATCCTCGGGGTCTCCATCCCTTGAGTTCATCAACATCACAATTGCAAAACTCTTGGCAAACTTCTCATCTGCTAAATGAGGCTACTTAATTAGAGTTAAAGTGTGTCTCACATTTGCAAGTAATCTTGACTCAATCTGACTTGATGCATCTTGTAGCCTAGCGATACAAGGCTGAAGCATGAGTTGTTGCAGAGAAATTTCCTTTGTCTTGGCATGCCCAAACATCATGTTTGCCTCTGAAAGCAAGCGGCAACAGTCTTGCATATCTTCATCACTCTGGCCCCGTTTGCTTCAACACTCTCGCCATCAGCTTGCAATGTTTGTGCTACTTCTCTTACACGTTGCTCTTTTTGCTTGGGAGGCCAATACAAATGTAAATGTTCTCTAGCTTCCATGCTAGCATTTTGTATGTTCCAATTTGAAATTTCATGGGGAGATCCTGACACGATTGTGAGTGCATATCCATTACCTCTTTTTGAATTTATAGGGGTCCATTGAAACCTGTAACCAACAACCGTCCAACTTTTAGAAACCAACAACCGTCCAACTTTTAGACTTAAATACGAAGCAGCTGAGAGAGAAAGAGAGAGAGTGTGAGAGAGTTTTACCAATTTTGACCTTCAAGTTCTACTCAGACATGAGCGCGCGCGCACACACACACACACACACACACACACAGAGTTTTACTAAATTTTGACCTTCAAGTTCTGCTCAGACATGAGCACACACACACACACACACACACACACACACACACACACACACAGAGAGAGAGAGAGTTGTAGTAAATTTTAAACTCCAGGTTCTGGTAAGACATGAGTACGCACACACATATATGCACACACACACACACACACACACAAGTCCATTACACCACTCCAAGCTAGGAACACCATGCTTTTAGTAGCAGCAGCGTGCTGTGTATAGTAAAAGGGTCCTTGTGCAGCTCTCATGCAATGGCATCCTCCTCTATGTTGGCAGATGATGGTGAAAGGCTCTTGCACCTCTTGAGCCATGGAGCTGCAAAAAATGTTTGAATTAGGGTTGCAGAGAAATGCACACAGCTTGGAGAAGATGAAGGAAGCTCAAGGCACACAATAGAGAGTGTGTTACTTAGTGTGCAATGGAAAGATAGATAGCCCTAGAGTGATGGGCGTATATACAATGCACGGGGGAAAAAACCTCCTAAAGAGGGAAAAAATACCCCGGCGGTCCTAGTGTGTTCACACACATCACTACCACATGTATATGGTAACAAATCCCCCCTGGAGTGATGCGGTGAACGAGAGCTGGCACATGAGTAAAGGGAAGTGCCATGCCCTGAGGACAGGATCGATCCACAAAGGGGAGTAAGCCCAAAGCTTTGCGGAAAGCTTCAAGCTTCTCACGAGACAATGCCTTTGTGAAAAGATCTGCAAGGTTGTCCTGTGTTGGCACATAAGCCAAACTAATCTCTCCCGCTGAGAGCCTCTCCCTGACATAGTGGTAATGCACCTCAATGTGCTTTGTGCGAGCATGAAAAACTGGGTTCCTCGCAACTGCCAATGCGCTCTGACTGTCAGTGTAGATAGTGTTGGCAGTGTCCTGTCCAACACCCAAATCAGCCATAAGGCGTCTGAGCCATACACACTCAACCGTAGCTGTGAAGACAGCACTGTACTCAGCCTCACAACTCAAAGTGGCCACAGTAGGTTGCTTCTTGCTCAACCATGATATACATGAACTGCCAAGCATGAAAAAAAAACCACTTGTGGACACTCTCGTGTCAAAACAACCAGCCCAATCTGAGTCCGAAAAGCATGTAAGTCTGGCGGCAATGATCCCCCCTCGGGATAAAACAAGCCAAGATGTAAAGTGCCACTAAGGTAGCAGAAAATCCTCTTGACAGCTTGCCAATGCTTAGACCTTGGGCTATGCATAAATCTGCTAACCTATGAGACTGCAAACTGAATATCCGGCCTCGTGTTGCATACATAAATGAGGCAGCCAAGAGCAGTTTGATAAAGAGTGACATCATCAGGATCACCAACATCATGTAGACTCAACTTCAAACGTGTTTCCATGGGAGTGGCAATAGGTTTGCAATCCTCAAGTCCAAACTTACATAGCAATGACTCTATGTAACTTTTCTGACACAAGGCAATACCACCATCACACTGCTTAAACTGTATACCCAAGTAATGATGCAACAGCCCTAAATCTTTCATCTTGAAAGTAGCATTCAAATCAGCCTTAAATTCAGCAATATGTCTCTCATTTGGTCCAGTGATCAGCAAATCATCAACATAAAGAACCACAATGAGAAGTACATCACCCTCACGCTTTACATACAATGTGCTTTCTGTTGGACTGTTACGAAAGCCTCGTTTAACCAAATGAGTGTTAGCTTTCTCATACCAAGCACGAGGAGATTGCTTCAACCCATACAAAGCCTTCTTACATCTGCACACTTTGTCCTCTTGTCCTTTTATGACAAAACCGCGAGGCTGCGTTACATAAACTTCCTCAAATATGTCACCATTCAAGAAAGCAGTAACAATGTCTGATTGATGTACATCCCAACCAAAATGAGGTGCCAATGCACATAGAAAATGCACAGTAGTCATACGACAAGTGGGAGAAAAATTCTCTTCATAATCAATGCCTTTTTGTTGTGCATAACCCTTTGCAACAAGTCGAGCCTTATGGCGATCAATCTCACCATCCGGGTTGCGTTTCAACTTGTAAAGCAACTTCTTACCAATGGCCTTTTTTCTAGGAGGCAAATCACATAAAGTCCATGTGTCATTTTCTATAAGTGCATCATATTCTGATTGCATGGCAGCCATCCAATTTTTTGAATTTTGTGCTTCATCAAAAGACAGAGGCTCCTCAACATCATGTAAGCTAGACATAGCCAAAGCATAACAATCTGATGCATAAGATGCATGGCGAGAGCCTGAACGAGTACGACTAGACAAAGGTGCATCCAATTTACTGTCACGCAAAGTGTGCACCAGCCATTTTGGCATACCTCTAGCCTGCTCATTTTCAGCCCTTTCCTCATCAAGTACATCATGTACATCTGCATCAGTAATAGGCTGATCTAGAACATTTTTAGAAACCCCCATAGGCTGTACATTTGCCTCATTGGAACTTACATTCATATTTCCACCACTGAAAAGAGGCAACAAAGTGTCATAAATGTCCTGTGAGCTTACATTACTGTCTTTAGTACATGACAACAAGGGTTGAACAGAACCTTCCACAAACACTACATCCCGAGAAACCACAATACGTTTTGTTTGTGGATGATACAACCTGTAACCTTTGCTTTCAGCACTATAAGCAACAAAAATACATTTGACAGCGTTATCATCCAATTTTCTGCGCTGCACTTGTGGCACCAAAGCATATGCCAAACAGCCAAAACCACGCATCTGCTCAATAGAAGGCTTTCTATCATGCCATGCTTCATATGGAGTTATAGACTGCAAAGCTTTCGTAGGACACCTGTTAAGTACATAAGTAGCACACATGATGACCTCAAGCCAAAAAGAATGTGGCAAAGCTTGACTTTTGACCATACATCGTGCCATTTCCGTTAGTGACCTGTTTTTCCTCTCAGCAACACCATTTTGTTGAGGTGTATAAGGCACTGTACATTGGTGTTTTATCCCACGACTAGCCAGAAATGCATTAAATTCATGAGACATATACCCCCCCCCCCCCCCCCCTTGATCGGAACGGAGGGTGCCCATAGTACATTTCGAGACATTTTCAGCCATAGCCAGAAATTGTTCGAAGCACATAAAAAACTTCGGACTTCGCTTTAACCGGAAATACCCATGCATGCCTGGAGTAATCATCAATGAGAGTCACGAAGTACAGGTAATTGCCCAAGGATGGAGTTTGCATGGGCCCACAAACATCACTATGCACAAGCTGCAACCTGCATGTGGCCTGAACTGAACCATCCTTTGGAAATTTAGAACGCTGCATCTTACCCAAAATACAGCCTTCACAAACATGTTTTACAGGTGCTTCAAGAGGCGGCAAAGAAGCAACCATATCAGATTTTTGCAAACGCAGCAAACTAGCAAAATTCAGATGACCAAAACGTGCATGCCAAAGTTTTGCATCTGAAATAGCCCTTGAATCTACAACAGCATTTGCAAAATTTTGTCCACACTTGTCATACAAAGTGAGCTTATACAGCCCACGACACAAAAGGCTAGATGCAACAATTTCATCACCAAAACTGAGATCATGAACTGTACATCTGTCATCCACAAATTTGATGTAACATTTAATGGCCTAAAAACTTGTGTGTAGCGGAAATTAGCATGAACATAGTGGGCATTTCATTAGAATAGATTCCTAATGAGAATTACAAGAGTGCTTGGGTGGAGAGAGCAACAAAAAGCATAACACCTAGTTAGATAGCATGAACACTACTTTCAAAAGAGAGAGAAATTAAGCTATTGACAACAGTTGAGGACCGGATTTGCATGGAGCCGCGGTCCCCCCTCCAAAAGGCTTTGTATTATGGTTTCTCCCATCAAGAGAGACATTGTACAATACAATTCTTTGTGTTCCTTCAAGACTAGCTAGTGCAATGAAGATGAAAGCTTCATGCACTAAGCAAAACACTTAGCAAACACAACATCAATTATCCCCGGTCTCAGACCCAAGACCTCACACATCTTCGAAGATGGTGTGAGCTAGCAGGGTATGAGAGTAGATTGAGAGGAAGGAGTAGTCTTACGAGAAAGATGTACATCTCCTCACATAATCACTCATATTAGCATAGCTTAGCTTAGTAATTAGCATGGTAGAGGAGATGAGAATGCATTGAAGCTTGGCTCTTGGTTGGATTTGCATCACAAAGCCAAGAGTTGTTGGTGTAGGCCTCCCTTCTCACAAGCTTGGAGTAGGTGGTAAGCTTTCCATTAAAGCTTGAGAAGGAGAGAGAATATTCTTTACTTCACACATGAGATTGTGTGAGTGTGTGTGTGATAATGCCTTGCAAAAATCAGCCCCCTCTCTCTCTTGGGCGACCCCTCTTGCTATCCTCTCATTGGACCTCCCTAGGGCTAGCCAATGACAATTAAGCAGCATAAGTGATAGCCTTCTAAATGTGTCCCCCTTTTCCCCTTTTGTGAGAGCTTTAGGTAATTTAATAATTCAACTAAACTCTCATTGGACCCCTTTGCCTCCTGGCCAATAGGAATCAGGCAAGCCATTGGGCTGTTGAATGCTCATTGGACCCCTTGGGAGACTGTCCAATAGTCTTCTAGAGGACTTAATTCTCATTGGTTCTTTTATTAAGTGTTTTTAAATTAATTAAACTAGATTTACTCTAACCTAATTCTCATTGGTCCACCTCCAAGGCCATCCAATAGAAATTGGGTACACCTTGTGGGCATCTAGCATAGGTAGCTGACATGTGTCCCTCATTCCCTTTGTGGAAAGGGAGCTTGTGTGTGTGCGTGTGGCTTTCTCTCTGATCCCCTACAAGTTAGGCTCGCCCCCTCCTATGTAGGGATTTGAAAAGGCTTTTGGGACACACACAAAGCATCCAATTCCCCCCATGGTTGACCTTTGGACACAACCTTTGAATTTTTGGAACCTTAACATTTTGGAAGTCTTAATGGGCTGAACCTTAGGATCTTTTTAGCCCATTGTTGCACATGGCTCTTTTGCAGATGGCCCCCCCTTTGGATCCCTATTTTCCCTCCTTTGGATCCCTACTGTGGTCGGTGTGCTAGCTTAACCAATATTCTAGCTTTTTCTCCCTTGGCACTTCCCCATATTAAATGATCAGTGTAACATGAGAAAACACACCCTAATAAAGTTGTCCCCGCTTATGGCCAAGGGACGAGGGGGCCCTGGGGACATTAAAATAAAGCAAAGAGGCTGCTGACATGGCAGGGTGTACTGATTTCTGCGAATCGCGTTGGCTGTACGGACCTTCGCAAATTGCGCTGACTGTATGGACGTACGCTTTTTGCACTGACAGTAGCGTACGGACCTCCGCAAATTACGATGGTAGCTTTTGGAGATTATGGCTTTTGAATTACCTGCTTTTGGGGCTTTGCTTTTAGCAACCCTTTGTAAACTATTTATAAGTGGCCTTAGGGGCTCGCTCTGCAAAGCATCTGGACGCAGAGTCTGAGAGCGATCACTTGCGGGCTCAATTGTACTTCGCTACAGGCCATCAAAAGTATTATGCTAAACTAGCAAAAAGATACTATGGTCCTTTCCAAATTTTGAAGCCCATCAATGAGAAGGCTTATCAACTCAAGTTGCCCAACCATTGGCTCATACACAATGCCTTTCATGTAAGCCTACTTAAGCCCTACAAAGGAGAGCCACCAACTGAACCAATTATTGAAGACCCTCCCGAAGTTGAAGACCAAGAAGAGGTGCTACAACCCGAAGCCGTCCTTCGGCATGAAGACAAGGTACTACGACATGGTAAGATTATCCAACGGTATCTTATTAAGTTCAAAATCTATCCTTTTGAAGATGCTAGATGGATGCAAGGAGTACAGCTTAAGGATAATATGAACCTTGTCAATGCTTACAATGCTACATTAGAGTAAGCAAATGTACAAATTTCTTTTAAACGACTCATGTTTTTGTCTTATAAGACTAGTCCTCTTTTTAATTGTGCACAAATTTAACTAGTATGCATGCTTAGAATCATGTTTGTGATGACGACGTCTCTCAAACACCAAGTAGAATTTGTCACTCTACTTTGGGAGAATGACATGGACTAAAGAGCAGACATGCTTGCGGCAGCTATGTCTCCCAAGCACCAAATGGATTAGTCATCCATCTTGGAAAGATGTCGTAGGGTAAAAAGGGATCCTCTACCCGCTAAGTAAGATTGACTAATGACTAAGGCTTTATCTCTTCTATCTCATAGTCGAGGACGACTATGATTTCAAGAGAGAGGTAATGTCATAAAATCTAATATCTAACCAACCCAAATGATTTTCTCATATTAAATTGATCACTTAACGTGGGAGAATAAATGGGAACAAGTGTTAAGATATAGATATGTTCTTATAGATCTATCTCAACACGGGGCCAATGGTAAAGGGGCCCAAATGAGAGATGGTCTATCAAAGAGCAAGGCTAACCAATGGAGCATAAGACCTTAGGGTTAGCTTCATTGAAGACCTCCAATAATGTGTGTAAAAGTCCTTTGACCTTAGGTAAGCTAGGGCTGAGCTTGAGGTGGGAACCCGGCCCAAGCTCGAGGTGCTTGTCGTGCTTGAGGTGCTTGTCATGCTCGAGGTGCTTGATTAAGGTGTTTGAGGTGCTTGATCTGCTACATGCTTGAGGTGCTTGACTTGCTACTTGATTAAGGTGCTCGAGGTGCTTTGACATGCTTGCCTGAGATGCTTGTGGGAATACCCCCTAGTCCAAGTGCTTAGTCATGCTTGATGACTAAGGTGCTTGAGCACCAAAAGTCAAAAGGATCTCTACAAAGAGGGGGGCGAGCCCTTTTCCTAGGGGCTAGAGAGAGAACACACACTCTCACACACACACAAGGAAGGCTCAATCTTGAAGAGGCAGCAGGGACACATGTCAGGCCCCTACCTATGTTACCTTCATGAGATGCCTGAAGCCTATTGGTTGGCCACCCAAGGGGTCCAATAGTAATTTAGGAGATTTACTTAATTGATTTAGCATTTATCTAGCCCTCTCTCTCAAAGGGGAAAGGGGGAACACTTGTCTCAAGGCTACCCCTACTGCTTGTAATGCCTCCTGCTCATGATTGGCTAGGCCTGGAGGGGTCCAATGAGCTTCAAACATGAGCTACAAGGGGGGGTCGACCCAAGCAAGCTAGGGGGATGCTTAGGGGGTATACTCACCCACACACACTCACAAACACTCTGATTGTGTGCTATGCAAAGTGAAAGAGCTCCCTCTCCTTCTCCAAGCAAGTAGAGGTTGAGAGCCTACACCAACACTCTTGGCTATGGAGTGCAAATCCAACCAAGAGCCATGCTTCAATGCTTAAGCTTGCCATATCCTTCTTCTTCATTCCTATGCTATTATGTATGCTAGCAACAAGAGTATGATAAGTGAGGAACTAATTCTTTCGCCTACGAAATGTTTCTTCTTCCTCTTCCTCTTCCCTACCCTCATTCCCTGCTAGCTCTCTCCACCTTCGAAGGTGTTTGAGGTCTTGGGACTGAGGCCTGGGATAGTTAAAGCTTTCTTCAAGTTTATGTTATGTTTGTGATGCATGAAGCTTTCCATCTTCATTGCATCACCTAGGTCACAAGGAACACAAAGACTGTATTGTAACAAGTCTCTCTTAATGGGAGAAATCATATTACAAATGCCTATTGGAGGGGGGACCGGCTCCACATAAATTCGGTCCTCAATTGTTGTCATGTTCTTTAAATTCTCTCTCTTGCAAAAGTATTGTCATGCCAAGTTAACTAATTGCTATGATTATGTTGTTATCTTCATTTATGTTCACCCGTTATGCTCACAAAGTTATTTCTCAAAAGTACTCTCATTAATTTCCGCTACTCTCAAGTTAAATAGGCCAATTTCATTACAAGCCCACATAGGGTAATTGTCCCCATCCAACCTGCCCTCAGTAGCAAACATCTTGAACACATCTATGTTGTTGTTGTCAGCCATGGTAAATGTTGCACCTGATGTGAAAACTGCCCGAAAATAGGAGAAATGGAGCGGGAACAACACGTGCTATATAGCACAAACCGTAGAAGACTATAAGGCACCTGTTATGCAAAAAACGACACTGACAAAAATTTTGCACAAAATGACGAAATTGCCTATGCAGACCTGCCTGTAGTGGAAACGGAGGCCGAAATGAGCCCAAATCAAAAATCTGAGCAGACCAAGCTGTACGAGCTTTCTCGAAGTATTTGTCGATCTGCGAACGCTCGCCAAAGCTCACTAAAATCGGAGAAAGTGAGCAAGCGTGTATTGGAGCAGCTGGCGACTAAGCCTGAGAGGACGCAACCTGCTCTGATACCAATTGTTGGAATTAGGGTTGCAAAGAAACACACACAGCTTAGAGAAGACAAAGGAAGCTTAAGGCACACAATAGAGAGTGTGTAACTTAGTGTGCAATGGAAAGATAGATAGCCCTAGAGTGATAGGCGTATATACAATGCTCGAGGGAAAAAACCTCCTAAAGAGGGAAAAAATGCCCCAGCGGTCCTAGTGTGTTCACACACATCACTACCACATGTATATGGTAAAAACAAAAGGGAAAAATGCTCACAATGTAAAGTTGTTAGAACCACGTGACGGGGTGACGGGTCTGGGACCCTCTATAGAAATTTTAAAAAAAGATACTCTAATGACAATTTTCTAAAATACACTATGTTATTTAAAATACACTTGCTATTGGAGCTTCCAAGTCAGCCACAACCTATGTCAAGGACCATAGCTTTTTGTACATGTACCTTTGCTTGTACCCTTAGAAGGTTCCACCTAGAAATCTTAAATTGCCTCTAGGGCAAGAAGCTCCTACCCATACACAAAATAATATAGATAGAACTCTAGGGAGAAATTGTGGATAGTTAGATAAAACTTATTCGTGGTGCCACATGATGAGTTGATGATGGCAAACCTATATTTTCTTCCTTTTTCTTTAGCATGGTCTTTAGTAGACATAGTTAACAATCGTTGTCCTATTTCTCTAAGAAAGAAATAGGACAATGTAACAATCGTGGGTCACACACACTGTTTCTTAGAATGTAGGCCATTGTAACTTTTTAACTTGTTATAAACCGGCCTTTGTTGATATGTGAGTAGATGTTGCAGACTTATCTCCTATAAGACCAAAAAAAACTATATAGAAAATGATTGTTGTTTATGGAATCAATATAAGATTTTTCTTCTAAAGAAATCCACTTTATCCACAAAGTCATGGAGAAGATGATACTTTCCCACATATATGTACGTGTTCATTTGAAACAAAATTTTGTTGGTTTTTTACATAAACAGATCATTGCAGCGTTCATTGTGAAGGTTGCACAACGCTTCAAAGCAACTTTTGACCTTCAACATTTTGAAGGTGCCTACAAAGGGCCATTTTAAAAAAATTCCCTACTCATAGAAAGTGTTCGAGATGGAATCTACGGATTGCACAGATCTTGAGGTCCATGAACGGCTCAAAAAAATAAGCACCCTAGTGTTGCCCGTCGAACTTGAACCCTAGTGGGGCTCGTCACAGCCCAATGGCTTAACCACTACACTAGCGTGCGTTTACGACCATAGTGGGAAACCACATTATAATAAATAAACTAGAACAACCTAGCGCATGTCTGAGTCTAGCAAAGCCAAGGGCCGTGCACGCCTTGAAAGATGTTTCTCTATCGTCGATCTCATCACAGGTCTTCATTTAAGACCCCGTTCCCTTAAATGTGGGTTAGGGGGCGGGGGAGGAGGGGGGTAATCCATATTTCCTGTGAAGGGCACTTTCTCCGAAAGGATGATCTAAAGGAGTAGTTGGATGGACCTCTTTCTTTTTGTATTGAAAATTTTGCTAGGAAATTTTCTCTAGCCAAATGGTTGCCCTCTCATCACATGGTAAGGCAGCATTAAGACTGCTCGCTCCATTAGCCAACATTGGGGCGAGGGTCTGTCGTGGCAAGTGGGCAATTGGTCAACAAAAAGATGAGCCCATTTTGGACCCACCATCTTTGTGGACGGCCTTGTCCTCTTGAACATAAAGCTGTTAGCAGCAAGCTAACTCGGATACCATTTTTTGGAGCTCTCATTGTAAAAACACTTATTATTTTGATAAATCGGGAATATTGTACTCCTATTTTCCGGATAAACCTTGTAATTGATGAGTCGGGGCTACAAGCTTCCAAATTGTATCAACCTGTCATTAACCATCTTTAGTTAGAGCTCTCAGATTATTAGTTTTGACCAACAAAAACCTTGGCTAAGGTATAAAAGCCAATTTTTGTAAGTTATTTTCAAGTTTTGGATAATGAAATACACAGCGTGAGCTAACGGCGCTCACCTCTCTCCTTCTCGCGCTTCCTACTCCCTCTTCGGTTGTCACATTGCAGCCGCGTTTGTTGCATTGCAACCGTAGGTAAGAGCTCTACGCATTGACGTAAGCAATTCACAGAATTTCGTAGCTTTTGGCATCGCCGACCCGCGGCCTAATTTCATCATAAGTAGGAATTTACACTTCCAAATCAAAAACTAAGCATAGGTGGGATAATGGAGCATCATTGCTAAGCATTTAGATGCATTCTGGGTTGAAAACGAGTAGGTTAAAAATCCACTGCTGTTAATAATCGTGATTTTTGCACTTGACCTAAAGTGGGATTTGAGACCATAAGCATGTGTGCTTAGGTCTTATAAACTTGTCCTAGAAGTTTCGTTATGTTTGGATGTCGTTTGATGTTGTAACGGATGTGATTTGTTTGCCGATGAGCGATTGGCTTTTGAGTGATTTCAGTCACTTGAGTGTAGCTTGAGTTAGATACGAGTTGTTTGTTGTTTTCTGAGAGATTGACAACCTCTTGTAGCCTCATGTACTAGTAAAGTCAACTTCGTCCCATGGACTGACAATTTAATCGTGGTTCTCGCTAAATCTGCAATAAGATAGGAGTGAGGTTAGACACTTGTCCCACGTTTGGCACCACTACCGGGGATTAAAGAGACGTAAACTAGGGAAAGACACGAACGTTTTGTGAAGTTATCCTTTAACTTCCTCTTGGTTCACCTAGAGTAGAAACTTTCTTTTTAGAAACCGCATAGCTTAAGATTTCCATCTTTTGTTGTGTAGAGGTAGCTTGGAGGTAAGTTGTACTTGCCGAGTGCTTTAAGGATTGTAGGATTGTAACTAAATTAGGATTTTGCGGATGATTGATAGACGAGATAGGTCTTAAGATCAATGCTTAGAAAACCATAAAAAACAAGAAAACAAGTGTTTGTGGACACTTTTCACAACCCCATTGCATGAGAACCTAGGAGTAGGGTAAGTAGGATCCGAGATGGACTTCAAAAAGTTGCTCTCCCTGAAGGAAACATTGTGAGTTGTTATTTGAAGTTGCAAAATTTCAGGTCCATGGCTAGAAATAGCACGAAAAGACTCCAAACCACTCAATTCGACTGGAGAGTACACCTAAAAGTTGTATGAACCATTGGGTAAGCTCAAGGACACATTGAGATAAAAATTTCAAGAGTTTGCAAAAACTCAGATTACTTACTTCCTTTTGACATTTTAAGCCAAATTAAGTTTTGATTTGATTCATAGGCTTAAAATAGCTGATGAAAAGACTATCCATTGAAAAATAAAAAAGTGTTCATTTTGGGCATAAAGTAAATAATCGCGATTATTTACTTTTAGCTCAAATTCGACCAAGGTTGATATGAGTGAATCATTGCATGTGTACAAACAACTTTTGTAAAGGCACATAGGATTTGGATCACCAAACTAGCAAAAACCTAGGCAAAAACTAAAGTTTGTACAGATTTTCGGGAAGTTGAGTGTAAATTGGGGAAAAAAGTTTCCAAACTCAACGAAACTTGATATATAGGCTTATATTGATGTGATAGACATGTGTACATGATTACTTCCAAAAAGATGCAAAAAGTTTCCAGTTGTAAATAATCACGATTATTTACACCTGTCCCATTTTTAAACTTTTTTTACCAAGTTAGCATACCACTAGTTTTATCATGTTGTAATAAGCCCACAAACCAAATTTGGTAAGATTTGGATCATTGGATTGAAAATTGTGACCAAATTTGCAAAGTCAGTCTGCGGACACAAAACTGGTGACCATTTGAACAAAAATTGTCCAAACTTGATGAAACTTGGCTAGAGACCTTAAGTTGAGGTGCTTATCATATTTGTGTCAAGCCTGGAACAAAAACTTGCAAAAAATTAGCTGGAGTAAATAATCGCGATTATTTACATCTGCTTCAAAAATTGACAATCTTGCACATTTGAGTATACCACAAGGTCAACCATATCAAGTAGACCACACAAATCAATATTGGTGAAATTTGGATCACAAAAGTGAGACTTAAGCTAGATTTTTAAAATCAGAGTCTACGGACACAAAACAGTTGCTAAACTTGAACAGATTTTATCCAAACTTAGTGAAACTTGTCCAAGGACCTTACCAGGTTATATACTTGGAAAAACAAGCCAAAAAGTGCAAAAAAACTAACAAAAGTAAATAATTGTGATTATTTATTACTGCTATATAGAGGCACCAATTTTGCCTTTTGAACTTGTATAGTGGTAGACCAACATATTACAAAGCCACAGAGAAATTTTGGGTTCAATCGGATCCAAATTGGCACATGTTCACTCAGTTTCCAGGTTGCAGATTAATCCTTTGATTTTTTGCCAAAGTCGAATCTGAAAGTCTCTAATGCTGAGTCAATTAGCTCGATTTGAAGTGATACACATAAACCAATCACAATAGTTAGCAAAAATTTTACAGTCTTTGTGAAACAATAGCTAACTTGATCAAAATTGATACAAGAATCAGGTTGCAGACAAGGAATCGGCAGCTTGACAGAAATTGCAATCAAGGCAAGTGGAAAAAATTGACCAGAAGTCAATATAAAGGTAAGTACTCTATCCAGGGCTTTACAAGTCTTATAAACCTTAGATCCGGTCGTGTACTAGGAAATCAAGGCATATTTGGAGAAACTTCTAGTAGAGTATCCACCGAAGAGAGTGTGAATCAAGGAAATTCTTTGCACACTATCCTTGAAGAAGTCTTAGACACTTTTTCATATTCAACATCTGAAATGTCTTCCTATTCGACTTACTCAGAAACTGGAACGACAGTACGCTATAAGCATATACTCTCTTTTTATAAAACTAATCGCCATGGAGCTCAGGTTTACCTGGACCCAAATGAAGAGTATGATGTTTGCATTGATGACCATAATATTCAGTTCAAAGAGGAGATCGGGGCAAACAAACAAGGAAAAATGTACATGGATAGAAACAGAACTCAGTATTTATAATTTAAAAACCCTTACGTGATAGACAAATGGGGATTAGAAGTAAATACCATAATTCCAGGTATGGCAGCTAAAGAAGGGCCACCAGTTTTAGAATTCAAGGGATACGATCAAGTTTATTTGAAGCCATTGAAACAACTTACTACAGATAATCTTAGGATCGGAGTCTATTGTTGGGAGGATAGAAATGTAAAAGATCTTCTATGGACTTCGCATGCCAAATCAGGACATCTAACGTCCATGAAGATCATCTATATCTTCAAGATCAAAGATCAGGGATCAGCAGATCTACCAACCTACCTGTTTAAAGATTGTTATAGCAACAACTTTTTTATGATTACTCCTGAGGAGGTAGAACAAACCAAATACCAAGGGTATTCCATAAGGATTGGATATTGGGCCAAGGACCAGAAACTATTCCAAGACAAGAACACCGTGAGAGATCTTCTGAGAGTAGTGTTAAGAAATCAAAAACCACCTTATCACAAAGAAAACCAGGTGACACTCAAGCCAGTCCAGGGCTACATGAGTCACTATTTCCAACAGACTGGTTTGAAGGACTCACAATAGGACCAACTGCTAGGAGACCGGGAGTTGAACCAAATAGACGTGTCAGACTAGCTCATTTTCAGAAATGGGTCAGAAAATACAGTGGATTGGAGGATCCCTACGACCACTTAGCAAGCTTTAAGCAAGTGCTAAGAGCAGAACACATATTCGATTTCCATACTCAACTCGAGGGGTTTGGAATGACATTAGAAGAAAAAGCATTAACATGGTTCCAAAACATTCCACCAAGGTCAATCATGAACTTGAACACATTAGCTCAAGGATTTGTAGTTGCTTGTTACAAAACGGGGATCAAACACAATACGGTAGCTCAAATCTATAGCTTTAAACAGGAACAAGGTGAGTCTGTTAGGGATTATGCAACTCAAATGAAGCAATACATTGCAAGATGCCCATAGCTAGAGATGCATGCAGAAGAACGACTAGTATCATTGTTTCTAGAGGGACTGCTAAACAAACAACTTCATGTTATACTGTATATCAAGAAGCATACAACCCTAGAAGAGTGTGTGTCAGATGCTATTGACATAGGAGACAATTGTGATATTTTCAACGAAGAAAATGTCCCTAAGGATAACCAAAGTGAGAAAACAGCATCCACTAAACCAAAACAAGTGGGAACGGTTGCTGTAGCACCACTTTCAGCCATAGAAGACATGCTCAAAATGATGATTGACATGATGAATAACATGCAAAAAGCACCTATAAGAGAACCAGGACAAGGGATACCTCAACAGGGAAAACCAATTAGACCACAGAAATGGTGTGCAATAGAGGGTAAATGGACCAACCATGAGACCAATGAGTGCTATTACCGACCAAAGTATGATGGGAATGTTCAATACGTGCCTATGAAGCCACAAGGACAACCCATGTACAGATATGAACCTAACAGGGCATCAGCTCAAAGAACACCAATGGGTATGGAAAGACCTTTACCCGTGTTGGGTGAACAACCTCCATATCCGGGACATAATGCAGTGCCTGTAAGGTACATGCATCCAGAGCTTGTCAGAGATAAACAAGCACTAGTGTCTATTACACCTTATATTGAGCCTAGTCCATCTACAGTAATGGTAGAAGGAGATTGGTATAATTCACGCCCACCACCAATGGAAGAACCTATGACGTATGCTACACCAGAGCTTGCAACAATGTACTATGTGCATAATCAAGGTTCTAGACCTCCTATGGTAAGACCCATGATTAAGCCCAGAACTAAAAACTGTCATAATTGCAGTACAAAAGATCATTGGAAAAATGAATGCCCAGAGCCTGACAAGAACCTCAAGCCACTTGAAGCTTATTGCATACAATGTTGTCAAAAGGGAGACACTTTTTGGAAGGTTGTCCAAAATATCCTTTAAACAAGGGTAAAACATAGTGAACGTAGTCCATGTGTTACCTAGTAGCTCATCTGAGAGTGAACTGATTGTTCCAATCAAGGTAATCACCAGAGCCCAGGCTAAGAAAAAGAAACATAACTCCTCCGATGAGTTAAAAAATACAAAAATTTCCTCTCCAAAGACCAAATGAAGCAGAAACAAAAGGTATAAGATGAGAAAACAGAAATAACCGGCTAAAATCGAGGAGAATGCAAAAAAACTATTCCAAGAAAAGGTGAAAGAAACTAGAAGCAAAATCAAAGAAGCCACCGTGAAATTTGGAGGATCAATTTTGGTTGATAAAATTTTTTAGCCTATTAATGCAGCCTTGGAAGCCTACCAAGCGGGTCTTAAAGCAAGCCAAAACATGAAAAACAAATGGAAGAACTATCCTTCTCCAGACATGGAAGCAGTTAAGCTTGAAGCTTATCAAAATTTGGTAAGAATCACACAAGAGATGCTGGAAAAACAAAAACCCAAGCTCGGAAGTATGGAAAAACCTGAGGAGCTTGTGGTAAGAGACAATCAAGAAAAATTCAAAGTGGTGGTAGAAACCCACCTTGAAACAAAAGAGACAGAACTTATAGTGCCGGATAGCAAAGATGCCTTAGACGGAATTCCATTCATAGAAGAAGATTGGCCAGCAAACTTATGAAAAAAAGTTAGAGAGATCAATGATGCGAGCTTAAATCTAAAGTCAGCTCCTATAGAGAAAGTTTGGTTAGACAATCTACCTCCTAATATGGACATGGATGTACAATTCTTGTATGGGGATTGCGGATCTGAAGCTTCAGGGATGTCTAAACCATTGACCTTGAAAACACTACCCTCTTACTTGGGAGATAACGAAGATGAATCCATAGTGTGTAAAACCACTCAAGTAAAAGAGCAGAACAGACCCTAGAAGTAGATAACATTCGTTAAATCATGTCTACACCCATCCAATGCACTCTTACTTTAGGAGAACTGTTAAAAATTAGACCATATTTATGGAATGATTTACAAAAGACTATAGAGAAGATTGGAATAACGGGGCTAATTGCAAAAAATTTGGGAAAATTGAAACATGAAAAGAACGACAAAGAGATTTGATATGTTCCAATGAACAAAGTTGGAGAATACTACAAAGGGGAAGAAGGAAACACGACCCTTCACATCCACCACCAATGGAAGAACGTGTGACGTATACTCCACCAGAGCTTGCACCAATGTACTATGTGGCTACTCAAGGTGTTAGACCTCCTATGGTAAGACCCATGATAAAGCCAAGAACTGGAAACTGTCATAACTGTGGTGCAAATGATCATTGGAAAAATGAATGCCCATAGCCTGACAAGAACCTCAAGCCAGTTGAAGCTTATTGCATACAATGTTATAAAAAGGGAGGACACTTTCCGGAATATTATCCTTTTGACATGCTCCATGGCTCCTTTTGAATCCAAAGGCCCAAACATGTATATAATATCTGTATTGAGCGTGACAATAAAAACTTTGATTGTAGGTCCGTAGAATGGCAAAAATGCAGCTTTTTTGTACCTTTTTTTGCCCAAAAAAAATTGAGTGAGGTAAAAGAAACCATGTGTTTTGATCACCAACCCATTGAAGTTAACGAGGCATTTTATCTCATGTCCTAAAAAAATCCCCACTCTTATTTATATGCAATCAACCGTAAAAAATTGTTGTTTTGGGCAAAATGCACTACTCCATCAACTTTGGAGACTTGTAGTGACCAAGGGATGAGAAATCTTACAAGTTTCTCATTTTTTCCATATGTAGTAGTCCTTGAACTATAAGCTCATGAAAGGATTTTTCAAAATGAGTGGATCTGCTATGGTTTTGGAATTTTTTTCCAAAACCCTGAAAGGACACTTTTATGTCATGTTAGGTTACCAGTTTAGTGTAAATGCAGCCTTGGAAACCTACCAAGTGGGTCTTAACACTAGGTTGGTAACCTAACAGGACATAAAAGTGTCCTTTCAGGGTTTTGAAAAAAACCTCCAAAACCATAGTAGATCCACTCATTTTGTAAAATCCTTTCATGAGGTTATAGTTCAAGGCCTACTACACATGGAAAAAATAAGAAACTTGTAAAATTTCTCATCTTTTGGTCACACCAAGCCTCCAAAGTTGATGGACCAGTGCATTTTCATCAAAACAGTCATTTCTTACACTTTGTTGCATAAAAATAAGATTAGGGATTTTTGTAGGACTTGAGATAAATTCCCTAGTTAACTTCAATGGGTTGGTGATCAGAACATATGATTGCTTGTCACTCACTATTTTTTGTTGTGCCAAAATAAATAGGTACAAAAAAGTTGAATTTTTATCATTCTGCAAACATCATCAAAGTTTCTATAGCCACGCTCAATACAAATAATATATGCATGTTTTCTTCGTTCCTTATTGTCCTTTATGTTCATAAGGAGCCATGGAGCATGTCAAAAGAATAATACATCTCTTACCAAGGGGAATCTTGGGGACAAAGATGAAGTGTTAAATACAGCAAACATGAAAAAACTGGGTTCAACATTATGAGTTGTAGAATCCCATAGAAACTATTCAATATCTAGCCAAATTTGATCCTTATGAGTAGATATGGTTACTACCTACAAAATGCATGCAGTTGTAACAAGAAACTAACAATATTAAAAAAGCTATACTTGATATACTAGAATGTTTTGTTTTCTTCTATAATTGAAAAAACCAACCATCGTTGTGTACTATGCAAAATAGGGTATTAGGTGCCGTAAAACTCAAGGAATGTTAGCTTTATGTTACAATATGTGACATAGACAATCAAAAATGCATTTGGATATCATGAAATCCACCAAAAAAATCATAGAAGAGCTAAAATTGGCTAAAAAACTGGATTTGACAATTTTTGTAATCTGGTCATAACTTACAACTTTAATATTTGTTTCTCCCTAGAAGCATCAGGACATGTTGAGGACTACTAAAGATAGTTATCTAGCATTATAGACCTCACAAACATGAATTCTAGAGTGGTATAGTTGCAAACAGTTGAAAAAAGCCAAAAACAGGACCCGGTTTTTCACACAGTTTAGGTTGTGAAATGTTGTCCAAGGACAATGTTAAAGATGGAATTGATATTCCAAAAAAATGTCGAGTTTTTTTCAACTCATGAGACAACTTTCTAGATAGATAGCACATCAAAATCCATTTTGAAACTCTTGACATAATTCAAGGAAAATGGTCACTTAACAGGACATAAAAGTGTCCCATTACCAACCTAGTGTTAAAGCATGCCAAAATATGGAAAACAAATGGAAGAACTATTCTTCTTCAGACTTGGAAGCACCTAATCTTGAAGCTTATCAAAATTTGGTAAGAATCACGCAAGAAATGCTGAAAAAACAAAAACCCAAGCTCGGAAGTATGGCAAAACCTAAGGAGCTTGTCATAAGAGACAATCAAGAAAAATTCAAAGTGATGGTAGAAATCCACCTTGAAACAAAAGAGCCAGAACTTATAGTGCCGGACAGCGAAGATACCTTAGACAAAATTCCATTCGTAGAAGAAGATTAGTCAGGACACTTATTGAAAAAATTTAGAGAGATCAATGATGGGAGCTTAACACTAAAGTTAGCTCCTATAGAGGAAGTTTGGTTAGACAATCCACCTCCTAATATGGACATGGATGTACAATCCTTGTATGGGGATTCCGAATCTGAAGCTTCAGGGGGTCTAAACCATTGACCTTGAAAACACTACCCTCTTACTTGGGAGATAACGAAGATGAGAATCCTTAGTGTGTAAAACCACTCAAATAAAAAGAGCAAAACATACCCTAGAAGTAGATAACATTCATTCAATCATGTCTACACCCATCTAATGCACTCTTACTTTAGGAGAACTCTTAAAAATCAGACCACATTTATGGAATGATTTACAAAAAGCTCTAGAGAAGGTGGGAATAACAGGGATAATCACAAAAAAATTGAAAAAATTGAAACACAAAATGGACAACAAAGAGATTCGATATGTTCTAATGAACAAAGTTGGAGAATACTATGAAGGGGAAGAAGGAAACACGACCCTTCATATCCACCACCAATGGAAGAACCTGTGATGTATGCTCCACCAGAGCTTGGACCAATGTACTATGTGGCTAATCAAGGTGTTAGACCTCCTATGGTAAGACCCATTAAGTCAAGAACTGGAAACTGTTATAACTATGGTGCAGATGATCATGGAAAAATGAATGCCTAGAGCCTGACTGATGAGTGCGCGTGTGCGTGTACGGAGTGTGTGCAAGAGAAGGGAAGAAGAGAAATGGGTTAGTGGAGAAGAAAAGAGAAGAGTCAACTCTACCTCTTTTTCTCCCTATATTGATTAGGTGAAATAAAGTGTACAAGGGTGGTTTCCCACGGCCACCTGGCCTACACCCTAACAACCTCCCACTTGAAGGTCACGGTGGCCAATAGTGGCATTAGTATAGTTAGTCTATACAAAATTGACGAAGCATTGCTGAGGCTTCATCCTACACCCATAAGTTCTATACAATGTGTAAATCGCTCCAAGGCTAGGCTCTTTGTGAGAGCATCTGCGGGGTTGTCTTTAGTGTGAACCTTGACAAGCTCGATACGCTTGCCAGCCAGTGCATCTCGTATGAAATGGTATCTGACCTCTATGTGTTTTGACTTTGAGTGAAACACTGGATTCTTTGCCAAAGCAATGGCACTCTGACTATCACAATGTAGTACAGGAACCTTGTGAATGCCCAAATCTCCCACTAGACGAGCCAACCATATGGCTTCCTTGCTGGCGTCAGACGCAGCAACATATTCTGCCTCAGTGGTAGATGAAGGCGTGCAATCTTGGAGACACGATCTCCAAGAGATAGCTGCTCCAGCAAACATGAACACATAGCCAGATGTGGATCTTCTACGATCCACGCAACCCGCATAATCCACATCCGTGTAACCTACAATAGATGCATCACTATTTCCGAAGCGTAAACACTTGCTAGCTGTTCCTTTCAAATATCTGAGGATTTTCTTCACTGCTTCCCAATGCTTCTTGCCAGGGTTTGCCATGTACCTACTAACCACTCCCACTGCATGTGCAATGTCTAGTCTTGTGGTTACCATAGCGTACATCAAACTGCCAACTGCTAAAGAATATGGTACTTTTTCCATTTCCTCTTTCTCAGCCACTGTCTTGGGAGAGTCTTCCTTGCTAAGTTTGGAGTATGCTTGCATTGGGGTACTCCATGACTTCCCCCCCTGCATACTAAAACGTTGTAAGACTTTGTGAATGTACTTTTCTTGAGATAATTCAAGAATTCCACGTTGCCGGTCTCTCTTGATGTGCATACCAAGAAAGTGATTGGCATCTCCCAAATCCTTCATGGAAAACTGAGTGTCTAGAGTCTTTTTCAACTGATTGATTTCATCAATTGATTTGCCTGCGATAAGCATATCATCTACATACAAGATCAAGATGATTAAAGAACTGTCGTTCAACCTTTTTGTGTATAAGCAGTGATCCTCTTGACTTCTTATGTAACCCTGAGACTGCATGAATTTGTCGAATTTTTGATACCATTGCCTGGAACCTTTCTTGAGGCCATATAGTGCCTTTTTAAGTCTACAAACCAATTCTGTCCTCGTTGGTTTTTGGGTTTCACATACGAATCCCTGTGGTTGTTTCATGTATACATCTTCATCTAGATCCCCATGAAGAAATGCTGTGTTCACATCCATTTGGACAAGTTCCATGTCCTGGATAGCAACCAAGCCAAGCACGGTGCGAAGTGTAGTCATCTTGACTACAGGAGAGAAAATCTCATCAAAATCGACACCTTTTTGCTGCTTGAAACCCTTGGCAACTAGACGAGCCTTGTATCTAGGCTCGGGATCTTCCGCTATATACTTCTTCTTGTATACCCACTTGCAAGGTAAAGCATTTTTGCCTTTTGGTAATTCAACCAAATCCGATGTCTCATTAGCCACAATCGAATTGTATTCTGATTGCATAGCCTGCTCCCACTTAACGCTATCCTCCATTTGTATAGCTTCTTTGTAGCAGGTTCGCTCTCCACTGTCAGTGACCAAAATGTGGTGTATACCCGGCTCAAATCGCTTGGGCGCACGTGATACTCTCTCAGAGCGTCTCAGTGCCTGACTGCTAGACTCTGCTTTCTCCGGAGCAATAGTAGTATCTTGCACTTGAGGAGTAGGTGCAACACTACTGAACTGAGTTGGTTCGGAGGCTACATCCTCAAAACGAACACGTCTGTACTCAACATCTTTGATGGGCTTCTTGTGCATTTTTGATTCATTGAAAATCACATGTGAGCTACGAATGACTTTGTTTGATTCTGGGTGCCAGAGACAATATCCCATCTCGCCGTTTGCACCATAGCCAATAAAGATGCATTTGTGTGATCTGGGATCTAACTTCCGACGAAGTTCTTTGGGCACATGTGCATATGCCTCACATCCAAATACACGTAGATGCTCATATCTTGGCCTTTTTCCAGTCCATAATTCCTCTAGAATTTTGAAATTCAAAGGAGAACTAGGTGACCTATTGATGATGTGCACTACTGTTAGAATAGCTTCCCCCCAAAATTTGGGAGTAAGCTTCACCATAGACATCATAGAGACAACTCGCTCTTGAATCGTGCGATTCATTCTTTCAGCTATCCCATTTTGTGTTGGTGTGTATGGAGCAGTAACTGCCGCCGAATGCCTCTTCTATTGCCAAAATCCTTGAACTCTGTGGAGACGTATTCTCCACCATTGTCTGTACGAAAAGCTTTGAGCTTTGTTCCTGATAGGTTCTCAACCATGGCGAGGAATTTTTGGAATGTCGAAAAAACTTCTTCCTTACACTTAAGGAGATACACCCACACCTTTCTGGTAGAATCATCTATGAACGTGAGAAAGTAGTTCGCCCCCCCTAGAGTTTTATGTGGCATTGGACCACACAAATCACTGTGTACCAAGTCTAGAGGTTCGCCTAGTTTCTTATTCAATGGCGAAGATGTCAATCTAGTCTGTTTGCCATATAGACAATGCTCACACAATGGAAAGTCCGTGTAATCTAACACAGGTAAGTAGCCAAAACGCTGAAGTGTTTTCATTCCCTTTTGGCTAATATGCCCTAGCCAGCTATGCCACAACTCAGGAGACAGCAGCTCGGCAACATAGATAGAGTGTTCGTTGACACTCGAAACAAACAAAGAGTACAGGGATCCGTTTTTATTGCCTTTCATCATGATAAGGTTGTTCTTGTGGATCATCCAAAAACGATTACCAAAAACTGTAGTGTAGCCAAGATCATCCAATTGCCCTATAGAAAGCAAGCTTTTCGTAAGCTTGGGCACATGTCTGACATTCTGCAGCACAAAAGTAGTGCCATTATGCATCTGAAGTTTCACATCACCAATGCCAATAATGTCAAGCTCATAGGAATCACCAAGCTTGACTATTCCATGCATGGATGCATAAGAGGAAAACCACTCTCTATGCGGTGTGACATGAAAACTTGCACTAGAATCAAGGATCCAATTCTGTGCATAACCCTCATCCTGTGCAACTAAAGCATCTGGAGTGAGATCTGAAGTGAAAATGAGAACATGTGAGGCATCTTCTGTCACCTCGGGATGAATCTCTGTGGGCATAATGAGCATCACTGGAGGAGGAGCATCCTCTACTGCAGTGATAGGTATGGGAGACTCAACAATATTGAGCTCCTCAATCTTTACTGTACTTTTGCCTTTTCCAGAATTATCCTTTTGCATGTTTTTCTTATCTCTTAGGAAACTACAACAATCCTTTTTGTAATGACCCTTCTTGTGGCAATAGTAACACTCGACATTTCTGGCATTGCGGTCTCTACTTTGGGTCCTGTTTCTGCTAGGACTACGAGGATTCCGCTCTCTACTTTTGCTTTTGTATTTGTTCCTGTCACGGCCTCTTGGCTTTGTTGAACTGCCAGCCATATATGCATCTCCATGACTAGCATTATCGAGAGATTTACGACGAATCTCTTCAGTGAGCAACGCATCTGTGACAGCATTGAAATTTAACTTGCCATTCGGAGCCGAATTGCTAATGGCTGTGTAAAAGATATCCCATGAACTGGGTAGAGAGCATAATAAGAAGATAGACTTGAGTTCATCGTCAAACTCCTTAAAACCCTGAGATGTCAGCTGACTGAACAAGGAGTTGAACTCATTTAAATGACTGGAAACTGTGCTACCTTCTTTCATGTTGAGCTTCATAAGCTTTTTCATGAGAAACACTTTGTTGGATGCACTTTTGCTCTCCCATGCTGAACATAAGCTATCCCAAATTTCCTTGGTTGTTTTCTTCCCTATGATAGTGAAGAAGACTGACTTGGCTAGATGTAGACGTATCGTAGCCATGGCTTTTGCATCCAAAAGCTCCCATTGAGCTTGTGTATAATCATCATTCTCTGCGCGCTCTTTCAACGGTTCTGAGAGGCCTTTGTTTATCGAAACATCTTTCATGCGCTCTTTCCACATGGTGAAGTTGCTACCATCGAACTTCCAAATGAAATACTCCTCCTTTTCTGAAGAAGAAGCCATCGCTGATAAGAGGGTTTGAGAGGTGCCAAACTATGGCGAGACGCTGTAGAAATTTGGGCAGAGTAACCTTTGTATCGGGAGTAAAATCTCAACCGAAATAGACTCAAAAGTGCCAACTAGGAAGGCACGACTCGCAGGAAGTAAATCCAGCAAAGTCTCCTTTGTATGAGGAGTCAAAACTCAACTCGAAATGCATATAAATGTGCCAATTGCACTAACTGGGCATCTGCTGCACAAAACAACTGCTATGTGAGTGCCAACTCGGCGTCAAAAGCATAAATTACCGTCCAGATACATATCCTATGGCGAGGGTACCAAAAAGGGGAACTCCAGCTACCTGTATCACCGAAGGTGTCTCAACATTCGAACACACCCCAACTCAAAGAAAACCTCACGCTATCGACCCTCCAAAGGCTAATGCAGACACAAATGGACGAGCCACAGTCTCAGAAAGGGCTCTTCCGGTCTGAGTCTCAGAAACGGCCGGGAAAAAACTGCCAAAATAGCCAAAAAAATGGCTCCACGCGTAGTACAGTGGGCAGTGTCCGCAACTCAACGTACATGAGTAAAACCGCGCTCAAACAGGTGCCAAGAACTGCTGCATGCTGTGAAAGTGATCCCTGCGAGGATATCTGCTCTCAAAAGAGCTGAGTAGCACTAAGTGTGCTCACAACAAAAATGCATCTGTCAACGCATGTGTCCGCAGAGAATCTGCTGTCAAAATGACTGCCAAATCGCCTGTGAAAGCGTTGTGTCTGGTAACCTGGAGAATCTGTGAGTGAATGGGCTGAAAAACCCCCCTGTAGCCTGTAACATGCGTGCCGGTGTCGCTATGTGCCAATTTCTGCCGCCAGGCAGAAATATGCTAGTCGAATAGCCGCCAAAGGTGTCGTATCCGTAAACTGTGTCGTACAGGGCGATCGGTGCGCTCGGTGTCGATGCCGGGTGTCACTCCTCTATGATAGAGGTACCTCACCTGCGCATGTCGCAAGCACGGTCGTCGATCGCGGAAACGCGCTCGTGTGGGGAAGCGCCCGGTGTCTGGGTCGGTTGTCGAAAATCCGCCGCAATGAGGAGTGTCGAGCAGATGCGCATGAGCGGTGTCAATGTCGATGTCGCCTTCCGCCGCCAGGCAGAAGTGGCTAGATGAGTAGCCATAAAATTTCAATGCTCGAGCGGTCAATACCGAGTCAGATCGGTATCGATCGCAGATCTCGCTCGATCCGTCAAGATCGCTCTCAAGCTTGTCGGACTCGGTGTGCGGACGGCGAAGTCGGGTGACGATGTCGAAGAAGTCGATGACGAAGTCGGAGAATGGTTGTACGCCGATGTCGGTGCACGTCGCTCGTCAAGAGCAAGATCTGTTGTGGTCGACTTACCCAAAAAAAAAAACCCTACTTTTCCTCAATTCTACAAGCTAAAAGCTTCCCAATTCAGCTGCTTGCTCGATTCCTAGGCAAATGGACTCACTGCAACTCCAACTCTTGAGAGTGTGTGTGTGTGTGTGTGTGTGTATACACTACCACACACATTCAATTGCAGCATGAATGTTCTTTGATTTGTGGCTCGCCACTACTTGTGGGAACAAGTGTTTGCACACACTATAGTGTGTCAAACAAACAAGCAAAAAAAAAATCGATTTTTTTTTTTTTTTTTGCTTTTTGACGACTTCCTGTTGCAGAGAAATGCAGACTTCATTTGTGTGTGTGTGTTTGCTTACTTCAAGCCAGATCGCTGCAGCCCCCGAAATGCTCAATGGCGAGTGCAGTCCACTACCGCCCACTCTATGTCTGCTCCTCCTTTTCACTGCTCAACTCGCTAGCAATGGCAGTGCTGCCTGTATACACACTGGTGCTTGGAATTGCTTCTGAGAGTGTGTGTGTGTGTGTGTGAGAGAGCACCACACAACCATACACATTTCCCCTCCCCTGCAGCTTCAATGCCCAAGCTTTCCAATGCTCTGGCCGCTCAAATTATCCCCCAATCGCTCCTTGCTCACGGGCCTAGCTCCTGGCTTCAATTGCTTGCCGTTGCAGGTATTTGTACCTTACTGCATCACTCATTGCCGAGATGCTCCCCCTTACAAAGCTCCACCTGATGTACCCGATTCTGACCTCTGTTGCTCTGCAGCATGACCTTGCTCGCGACTTTCTTCACTGCCCAACCATGCATTGCTTACGTGTCTGCTCTCTCTCTCTTTGCTCCCTTGCTTCCTTCGACTCGATTCCAATTCCCCCAAGCCCTGTTCACGGTGTCAATACTTGCCTCAATTTGAGTCGTTCGACCTGCTTGGCTCCTTGCTTCAAGCTCTTGAGCTTATCTCACTCCTCTGCTTATGAGTCCTGGTTGCTTGACCTATTGCTGCTTGCCTCAAATTGCCTCTCGCAGAGAGTGTGTGTGTGTGTATCCCGAGTCTGCTCCTCCTTTTCAGATCTGCTGCACACAGAGATCTCAAAAAAAAAAGACTTCCAAGATTCCCTCCGCCCGAGAGGGGCTGCGTATGTCGGGTGGCCGAGAATTGTCGAGATCCCCTCTGAGTGCTCCGATCCGTGTCGGATCTGCTGCCACTGCCAAGCTCAAGCTTGAGCTCCGAGCTCCGCCATAGCTAGCGAGCTCTGTCGCTTCCGAGTCGATCGTCGGAGAGCGGTCGCGCATACGATTCATTGCCGTAGCTCTGATACCAATTGATGAGTGCGCGTGTGCGTGTACGGAGTGTGTGCAAGAGAAGGGAAGAAGAGAAATGGGTTAGTGGAGAAGAAAAGAGAAGAGTCAACTCTACCTCTTTTTCTCCCTATATTAATTAGGTGAAATAAAGTGTACAAGGGTGGTTTCCCACGGGAAACTGGCCTACACCCCAACACTGAGAAGAACCTCAAGCCAGTTAAAGCTTATTGCATACAATGTTGTAAAAACGGAGGACACTTTCCGAAAGATTGTCCAAAAAATTCTTTTAAAAAGGGTAAAACTGTAGTGAACGTAGTCCATGTGTTACTTAGTAGCTCATCTAAGAGTGAACCGATTGTTCCAATCAAGGTAATCACCAGAGCCCAGGCTAAGAAAAAGAAACATAACTCCTCTGATGATTCAAAAAATACAAAAATTTCCTCTCAAAAGACCAAACAAAGCAGAAACAAAAGGTATGAGATGAAAAGCAGAAACAACGGGCTGAAATTGAGGAGAAAGCACAAAAACTATTCCAGGAAAAGGTGAAAGAAATTGGAAGCGAAATTAAAGAAACCGCCGTGAAATCTGGAGGATCAATTTTGGTTGATAAAATTTTTGAGCCTATTAATTAATGCAGCCTTGGAAACCTACCAAGCGGGTCTTAAAGCATGTCAAAACAAGAAAAACAAATGGAAGAACTATCCTTCTCCAGACATGGAAGCAGCTAAGTTTGAAGCTTATCAAAATTTGGTAAGAATCACGCAAGCGATGCTGGAAAAACAAAAACCCAAGCTCGGAAGTATGGCAAAACCTAAGGATCTTGTGGTAAGAGACAATCAAGAAAAATTCAAAGTGGTGGTAGAAACCCACCTTGAAACAAAAGAGACAGAACTTATAGTGCCGGATAGCGAAGATGCCTTAGACAGAATTCCATTCGTAGAAGAAGATTGGCCAGCAAACTTATGAAAAAAGATAGAGAGATCAATGATGGGAGCTTAACTCTAAAGTCAGCTCCTATAGAGAAAGTTTGGTTAGACAATCTACCTCCTAATATGGACATGGATGTACAATTCTTGTATGGGGATTGCGGATCTGAAGCTTCAGGGATGTCTAAACCATTGACCTTGAAAACACTACCCTCTTACTTGGGAGATAACGAAGATGAATCCATAGTGTGTAAAACCACTCAAGTAAAAGAGCAGAACAGACCCTAGAAGTAGATAACATTCGTTAAATCATGTCTACACCCATCCAATGCACTCTTACTTTAGGAGAACTGCTAAAAATCAGACCATATTTATGGAATGATTTACAAAAAACTCTAGAGAAGGTGGGAATAACGGGGCTAATTGCAAAAAATCTCGGAAAATTGTAACACGAACTGGATAACAAAGAGATTCGATTTGTTCCAATGAACAAAGTTGGAGAATACTACAAAGGGGAAGAAGGAAACACGAACCTTCACATCCACCACCAATGGAAGAACCTATGACGTATGCTCCACGAGAGCTTGCACCAATTTACTATGTGGCTAATCAAGGTGTTAGACCTCCTATGGTAAGACCCATGATTAAGCCAAGAACTGGAAACTGTCATAACTATGGTACAAATGATCATTGGAAAAACGAATGCCCAGAGCCTGACAAGAACCTCAAGCCAGTTGAAGCTTATTGCATACAATGTTGTAAAAAAGGAGGACACTTTCTGGAAGATTGTCCAAAAAATCCTTTAAACAAGGGTAAAACAGTAGTGAACGTAGTCCTTGTCTTACGTGGTAGCTCATCTAAGAGTGAACCGATTGTCCCAATCAAGGTAATCACCAGAGCCCAAGCTAAGGAAAAGAAACATAACTCCTCTAATGATTAAAAAAATACAAAAATTTCCTCTCAAAAGACGAAACAAAGCAGAAACAAAAGGTATGAGGTGAGAAAACAGAAACAACGGGCTGAAATCGAGGAGAAAGCAAAAAAAATATTCCATGAAAAGGTGAAAGAAACTGGAAGCAAAATCAAAGAAACCACCCTGAAATCTGGAGGATCGATTTTGGTTGATAAAATTTTTGAGCCTATTAATGCAGCCTTGGAAGCCTACCAAGCGAGTCTTAAAGCAAGCCAAAACATGGAAAACAAATGGAAGAACTATCCTTCTCCAGACATGGAAGCAGCTAAGCTTGAAGCTTATCAAAATTTGATAAGAATCACGCAAGAGATGCTGAAAAAACAAAAACCCAAGCTCGGAAGTATGGCAAAACCTGAGGAGCTTGTGGTAAGAGACAATCAAGAAAAATTCGAAGTGGTAGTAGACCACGTTGAAACAAAAGAGCCAGAACTTATATTGTCGGATAGCGAAGATGCCTTAGACGGAATTCCATTCGTAGAAGAAGACTGGTCAGGACACTTATGGGAAAAGTTAGAGAGATCAATGATGCAAGCTTAACTCTAAAGTCATCTCCTATAGAGGAAGTTTGGTTAGACAATCTACCTCCTAATATGGACATGGATGTACAATCCTTGTATGGGGATTGCAAATTTGAAGCTTAAGGGATGTCTAAACCATGACCTTGAAAACACTACCCTCTTACAGGGGAGATGACGAAGATGAATCCATAGTGTGTAAAAACACTCAAGTAAAAAGAGTCGAACAGACCCTAGAAGTAGATAACATTCATTCAATCATGTCTACAGCCATCCAATGCACTCTTACTTTAGGAGAACTGTTAAAAATCAGACCATATTTATGGAATGATCTACAAAAAACTCTAGAGAAGGTGGGAATAACGGGGCTAATCGCAAAAAAATTAGGAAAATTGAAACACGAAATGGACAACAAAGAGATTTGATCTGCTCCCATGAACAAAGTTGGAGAGTACTACGAAGGGGAAGAAGGAAACACGGCCCTTCCAATGAAATATAATGACATAGAAACCATGGCAATACTGGATAGTGGGGCAGGCATATCCATAGCCACGAAAGCAGTATGTGAATCCTGGGGACAGCCAGCCATTAGACAAACTTGAATGAAATTGCAATTAGTTGATGGACACATTGAAAGACCATTAGGACTGCTTAAAAAGGTGACAATTAATCCAGGAATATCAACACACTTTTGCCATAGTAGACTTTGGGAAGAAACTCAATTACGAAATCATATTGGGAAGACCTTTCATGCGACAGGTACAACTCATCTAAGATTGGGGAAATAATTATCTGTACTTGAAGTAAGTGGGATCAATAACAAGGGTTAATCTAAAAGATCACACTTATAGTAATGTCATGAAAACGCCCATACAAGAGTTTGATAATGTATCTTAGAAAGGGATTGCATGGATGAGGCCTATGTACCTGAACCCTTTCAAGAGCATTTG
This sequence comes from Adiantum capillus-veneris, assembly GCF_014529385.1. Lineage (NCBI taxonomy): Eukaryota > Viridiplantae > Streptophyta > Polypodiopsida > Polypodiales > Pteridaceae > Adiantum > Adiantum capillus-veneris. The sequence goes on from NC_140937.1 coordinate 49,338,366, forward strand.
TTTGAGCCATTTGAATGGACTCAAATTTTAGCGACAATGGATGTATGTGTGAATACGTCTATGTCTACTCAATTTTGGAATGAGAACAGCTATGACATAATTCCCATTCAAATGATTTCAACCCTCCACATTGAAGATGAAATTGAGGAACCCAAGGACTTGATGAAAGCTCAACAAGTCTTTTCAGAACTTTACTACGATGCAACAGATGAGTTAGAAGAATATTCAGGTACCTCAGATGATTCGGGATTGGGAAAAGAATATGTGAGAGCTAAGCTACTCATGAAAGGACGGGGGGAAAAGTTTTTTTACTTTCCTAACCAAAAACAGAGAAGACAAAAATGGTTTAGAAGAAAAAGAGACACTAGAAACGTAAAAGCTAGACCTATGCCATCAATCTCCAATAGAACACAATTCCTAATGCAGATATCTAGATGCATATGATTGTGTCAAGGACAAAATCACTCGCAGATATCCTTCAAACAAAAATCCGAAAACCTCAAAAACATCGAGAAAAACGAGGAAGGAAACTCAAACAAACCCAAAAAAACAGGACAAGGGTTCAACCATGCAAGAGTTGAGTGGGAAAAAAATATATCAAGAGTTGAAAAAATCTCTAAAGGAGATATATACGACCGAAATGGAAACCACTGAAGAGGATGGTAAAGATGTAATGAGTGTTCCCTCTCATTACAAGCAATATACTCTCCAAGATCAAATAATCATAGTCGAACAACCTGTTAGAGAACTATGAAAACAGGCGAGTCCTATGAAGGGCCTAAAAACGCAAAAAAGATAGAGCTAGCTGAACCAAGAGAGGAGCCTAGGCCTGCCTACATTGCAAATTACCTAACAGAAGAAGAAGAAGAGCTTTTGTTAAGCTTACGGAAAGAATACCAAGATATATTTGCTTGGTCTTATAAGGATCTCAAGGGTGTTGATCCAAAAATCTGTCAACATACCATACCCATGAGAGATAATGCAAAACCAAGTAGACAAAGGCCATACACATATAATGAAACATTTGCCAGAAAGATCAAAGAAGAGATTGAAAAACTAAAGGAAGCCGAATTCATTTATGAAATTGAACACACGGATTGGGTGTCTCCAATTGTGGTAGTACCCAAGAAAAAGGGAAAGCTACGAGTGTGTGTCAACCTCAAGAAAGTGAATACAACTACCGTTAGAGACAACTTTCCTCTTCCAATTACTGGGCATGTTTTAGAACGAGTTGCAAGAAAAGAAGCTTACAGCTTCTTAGATGGCTTTTTGGGATACAATGAACTTTTGGCTGACCCAAAAGATCAGCATAAAACTGCTTTTGCAACGGAATGGGATATTTTTGCCTATCGGATTATGCCTTTTGGGTTAACTAATGCTCCTGCCACCTTTCAAAGATTGATGAACCGTGCTTTTAAAGAATATCTTAGGAAATTCTTGGAAGTTTATATGGATGATCTATGCATATATTCATCAATTCCGGCTGATCATTTTGAACACCTCTGAAAGGTATTCAAAAAATATAGACTTTATAGGATTTGCTTAAATCCTGAAAAGTGCACATTCATGGGTAGACAAGGGAAAAATTCTCGGACATATAGTGTCTAAAAATGGCATAGCTACTGATACGGACAAATTTATGTTATTGCTAATTTTCTTAGACCAACAATAGTCAAGGGGGTTCAAGCCTTCATGGGATATTGTGGATATTATAGACGATTCATTTACATGTACGCTATAGTTTCAAAACCCATGTATAGCTTGATTACACAATTCGAATGGACTGAGGCATGTGAAGAATCCTTCATAAAGCTTAAGCAATCTCTCACTTCAGCTCCAATATTGAAAGCACCAAATTGGAATAAGATATTCCACATACATGTGATGCTTCCAATTTTGCCATTGGGTGTATACTAGCTCAACCAGGAGACGGGAAAATTGATTTTCCTATTTCTTATGCTAGTCGACAGTTGAATATGGCAGAAAATAATTATACCACCACAGAGAGGGAAGGATTAGGAATGATCTATGCCGTAAAAAGTATAGACATTACCTATTAGCAAAGAAATTTGTGTTCTTTGTGGACCACAAAGCCTTATTGTACTTGGTCAACAAGCCACGCAGCACAGGAAGAATAGTGAGATGGTTCATCATTCTTTTGGAATTTGATTTCACTATGGTTGTAAAAAAGGGGACTACTCATCAAAGAGTAGATCATTTATCTAGGATTGTTTCGAGGGAGCCACCTAAAGGACCAGACGATGATCTACCAGATGCATATCTGTTCTCCGTGGAAATGATACCTCGATGGTCGAAAAATATGGTATCATTGATGACAATAGCTCAAGTGGATTCACAAATACCACTTCCTATTACAATTGGATTAATTGAGCAATCAGCTATGTATCAATTACTAGCTGGGAGACTCTACAAAAGAAATCAAGAAGGAATAATGCTCTTATGCATTAATCCTGAGGAGAAAACCCAATATCTAAGTCAAGCACATATTACCATAGTAGGACTTAACTTTGTTGAAGATCAAACTATGCAAAGGGTCTTGAGACTTGGAGTATTTTGGCCAACCATGAGGAGTGATGTTCGCTCTTTTGTAAAGGATTGTCCTCGATGTCAAAAACAAACACCCATACCTCATGTAACATTGTTCCAAATGTCGCATGTTTCTAAGTGGAGTAACTATCTAGTTACTTACTTATCAAGCCGAACTGAAGCAAGAGACTATGCTCTTATTAGAAACCAATCGTATCAGAGAGGTAAGGATCAACATTTGCGTCTTTATGCAAATGAAGATGAATATATACCAATTATAGAACAAGCACATGCTGGATTAGCTGGAGGTCACTTTTCAAGTGAGACCATCGCAAGAGCAATCTTAATGGCAGGCATATGGTGGCCAACACTTTTTGCAGATGCCAAAGAATATGTTCGGAGATGTGATGCTTGTCGACGAGCAAAAATGCCAACACGTGTAGATAGCATGCCCTTAAGACCAATGATGGGGGCTAGAGCTTTCGTAAATGGGGTATAGACTTTGTTGGGCCAATACAGCCACCTGCTTATAGAACCCAAGCTCAATATATTTATTGTAGCTATGAACTATTTGACCAAGTGGGCCGAGGCTAAAGCAACTCAAAAGAATGATGCCAGAACCACTGCCACATTCTTATATGAGTATGTATTCATAAGATATGGATTGCAATAGAAATTGTCACTGATAGGAGAACTCATTTCCTCAATGAGGTAATCGAGTATCTACTTAATGAATTTATGGTCATCCATAACACATCAACTCCCTATCATCCATACTGAGCATAAGAGAAAAATTCTTAGCTCGGTATTAACTAAAGTGTCTAGTTGAGGAAGGACAGACTGGGAAATGAATCTCCATGTTGCCCTATGGGTTTATCGAGTTTCATTCAAAATAGCTTTAAATGCTACACCCTTTAACCTTGTTTATGGTCTTGATGGCATATTCCCAATAGAATTTCTATTGTCGGCACTAAGGGTAGCTAAGGATCTTGAGTGGACTAGGCATGAATTGTCAGAGAGACTTGAAGATTTAGATAAGCTAGATGAGCAAAGGCTAACTATTGTAGCTCACATCTATGCACAAAAGCGGAAACAAAAACAGTTTTTTGATTTCCATCTAATTACAAAATCTTCAAAAAAGGGGACTTAGTTTTAGTCTATTCCCTTAAGCAACACATTCCCAAGTTTAAAGAAAAGGGAAACGGACCGTCTATCATTGAAGATGTATCTCCAAGTGGAGCAGTTAAGGCATCCACCCTAGATGGTGAACCAATGGCTAATTGGATTAGTGGATGTCGTTTAAAGAAGTACAATTTGCCACTAAAAATGAATTTCTAGAAAGAATGCATGCAGCCAAGCAACGAAAGATAAAATGACAACAGGTTATTGATGAAGCTCAGGAGGAAGCTCGGCTTTGGGTACTCAAAAGGAAAGCTGCTCTCAAGAATCAACAAACACCTATTCCCATCAACACTGTGGAAATAGATGACCAACAATGGGAATTGTAGAAAGATGCAGAGTCAACCGATGATGAATGGTTAGATGGAATGGACCTTCGCATCAAAGTACAGCTCAACACTCATAGCACAAATGCTTTGGTCGATATAGGAGCTCGAGTAAATGCATTCAGTTCTTCCACATACAAGAAAGCAACAAGTCAGTCATTGACAGCAGGAGTAGGTACTATTAAAGGATGCAACAAGAACCCAACACCAACTTTGGGAGTAGTCAACTTGAATGTGATAGTACATGGATGTTCATGTCCTCATTAGTTTGGATGCTTATCAGATGAACACATGAATGAGACAATGATTCTTGGAATTCCCTGGATGCGGACATACAAAGGCAGTACCAGGTTGGGATACCGATCAGCTCGAGCTATCACCTAAACGTGGACAACTCATTGTTCCAATTGCACCAAGCAAGGATGAATGGAAAGGAAGTTACCAGCAGATCAAACCACGAAGTAATCAATCTTCTCCATCCTCTTGACAAGTAAATTCTACAAATAGCATGCAAGGAGTCAGGCAAATTTGGGTACCAAAAGCATAGCTTAAGGACAAGCCGATTCAAATCTGGGTGCCCAAAACATCATCGACAATACCAAAGACGGTTCCAAAGATCAAAACATGAAGACGAGCATCTCCGAGCAAGAAACCTAACATAAAATGGATTTTGGAAGAAAAAGGAGCACTTATCTTCTCCACAAACTGGAAAACCGTTCAAGCAATGGAGAGTTAAGTCTCAGAAAACTCAACCACACCATTCTAACCAAGACAAACCAAGATATCAATGGCGGGTAAAAGCTCGACAACAGTCAACGCTGATACCAACAGCTCAAGAAATCAGCGTGCTAAAGCATCCTGATGGTACAATCAAGCAAAGAGCACGCAAGCTACAAGATTTGCTCTTTGAAAGACAACATCAGAAAACCTCGAGATCAGAAACCCTTGAGTTAATTACTCCAGACCCAACTCTTGCACAGCATAATGGTTTGAACTACATTGATCTTCAAAGCATGGTAGAGCCAACCACAGCTATGCATAGACACGATTGTTCAACCCATGTACACAGTCGTCTCGGAGTACACCATCTAGGAGGGGTGGAAGAACACTAAGTAATTAAGGGCAATGTTTGAAGAGGGAGGAAAAAGTTAGATGTTAACGTGTGATTTTTTGCAAAATTACCTAATAATGGCCTTATAATTCATCAGCATGGTAAAATTAACTGATAATATCTCCGTGATCATTGTAAATAGTGTATATACTATCAGAAAATCATCAAAAAATAGTCCTTTTTGGTTTTTCTAATCATTTTTTGTGATATTGAGGCCTAAAAATGGAGAAATCCAACAAAAAACAATAAAGTTACATTTTTCAATGGATTTTCTTAATTATTGGATTTTTACTTCGCTTTTTTAGCGTATTTTTTGTTATTTTTCTTGATTTTTCCAATGAACAAGTCAAAACTTAATAATATTATCAAAGGAGCTCATTTGGAAAAACTGAAGATATGCTGATGATCAAAAAGACAAGGCGGACAGGCATAAAAAATTTCAATCAGATTGGCGAATGGAAACGAGAAGCCTAAATTAGGCGGTCATACCTACTTTTGCAGAATTCTTGCAGAATGAGCTACAGGAATCCGATTGGGGGAATTTTTGAGTCTAACATAGATTTCACGGCTTAGTAGGACTAATAGGGAAACTTGGGGAACACTGGTTCGAGAAGTCCGAGTATAGATACCCAAGGTAGGATAAAATCACCTCATTTCCACTTGTTGCCTTTGGAGAGAGAGCTCCTCGACCTTCTTCGCTCGCATTTTTTGGAGTCCACAATTGCGTGTTTTCAGCGCCGCCTCACATGAAACATGAGGGGTAAGTTCTATACTTATCAATGATTCATTTTGTACGGCTGGTAGCTAGTCTAAACCCCTAGAAAAAACCCTAGAATCCGAGCAGTGCACAAAGACCTACTACCAAAAATCGACCATAGCGGCTTATCAACTCAACCAAATCGGATAAGATTTGAAATGTAGCATGCCCCGGCATAATAGAACACTTCTATATCAATAGTTGACCATTCGGCAAGGGTCGAGGGGGTCCCAAGTAGAAAAGCTAGGTTTTTGGCAGTTGCCAGAATTGGATTCTGACTCCACAAACAGCTTACATATGAGGTCTATACACAATGTACATAATTGGTTTCATAAAATCAATCAAGGCAAGCCATCAAAAAGCAAAAAATAGCTCGAAGAATACAAACCATCAAATTCGACATATGGGGTCAAACTGACTCCAAATGGGCCAAAACTGGATGAGTTGCTTCAGGACTATGTAGTGGACAAGTCCATAGCCTCAAAAGTAACTAACCAACTCTACAGGCCATGTAGTCACAAAAATTGGTGACTTCAAAGACGACAAAGCACAAATTGATATTGGCAAGCCAAATTTTATCAAATTCAATTTAGGACTTGTTTTGGGTGTATAGAATGTGTTTAGCTCAAAATTTTCAAGTTTTGCAAGAAAAATTTGACTGCTGTAAATAATCGTGATTATTTACTTTTGCAAAATTTTGGCTTGAAAATGGTATCATCACCTCACCTATCACTTCTACACACCTATTAAATGCCAAGTATGAGCCAAAATGATCAATTATAACTTGGAAAATTGCCAAAAAACGCAAAGAAGTCCTTACAAGCCAACTTCTGAGTTAGGAGCCACATTTTTTGATCCAAATCACCTCATATCACATACATAGGGTCTATACCATGCCTAGAACCAAGTTGCACCAAAAAAATATTCATTTTGATGAAAAAGTTAATAATCGCGATTATTTAATTTTTTGCCAAGATGGGAAAAATTTGAAACTTTGCCATCATAGGACCAAAGTACATGATGTTCTAAGCCCACTAGCCAAGTTTGAACAAATTTGGAGCTCAAAATCTCAAAATTTATTTAAACCTACTGTTTTAGAGATCTGGAGCCTAAATCTGGCACCATTTTCACCCTGTGCACCCAAATGAGCCCATATTTCACTCAGGGTATCTAGTTGATATATACTTCAAGCTTATAATGCCAAATTTGCAAAAAGTTGACAAAATTACTCAGTTGTAAATAATCGCGACTATTTACTTTTGTTGCAATTTTCTGTTTGGACTTTATAATTTTGATCTTTACATGTTTTTATGCATCTATGCATGTTCAAAATTTGATTTGAAGCAAATTGGACTCAATTTGTCAACAATTCAGACTGAAGGACATTTCATAGAAAAATCTGCCAAATTTGCTAACTTCGACACTCTATTCAATTAACAGGAGCTATGCAAGCTGCAGAGAAGGCCAAGAAGAGGGTCTTGCAAAAGGAGAAGCTTCAAGAGCTACCACCATACCAACTAGACCCCAGTTCAGTCAAAACAACCAAAGCGAGCTATCTGTCGAAAGAACAGTTGGAGGAGAACAACACCACAGTATTCACAGGTAGATTCAAAAGCGAAGAAGGACATTAGGTAGAACTGAAACTTCTACCAAAAGAGGTCTATGATGTCGCAGCAAAATCCGAGACAAAAGAAGCTAATAGAAGTCTTGGGCTCAAAGACTTCTACAAACAAGAGACATGTGGAGTGGATTTCCTGAAAGCTTATGAGCTCTTGTCCACAATCAAGGAAGATGGAACAACCCAGATCTCTAACCAACAAGGGAACAAGGTAGAAGTGGTCATTAGAAAAGAGATAGTAGCTAAAGCTCTCAAATTTCCGCGACAGAAGGAATGACCATGAGGGCAAGAGACAGAAAAACAGCAGGAACCTTCACCAAGGAAACCGCTGCTGCGACATTTGGGGTGCTTTTGTTTTGCGAGCTTTTCATTTCGAGCTTTTTCATGAAATGTAAAACTATTTTGAGCTTTTTTCTTTATTTAAAGCATTTTTCCATTTTGTTTCAACATCTTTTACATTCTTGCAATTCACTTAGAAATATTCAATAGAACAACATCACCTCACATTGATATGAATAGAACAATATAGAACAATATCGCCTCAAACTTACTCTCTTTAAATATGCTAGGCTAGAGAGAGAGAGAGAGAGCATTCAAAGAAATCCTTTTTCAGACTTACTCTCTTTAAATATGCTAGTCTAGAGAGAGAGAGAGAGAGAGAGAGAGAGAGAGAGAGGGAGAGAGAGAGATCATTCAAAGAAATCCCTATTCAAAACAAATCTTAACAAGTTGTCTGCATTAGTGTTTGATATGGATGTTAGAAAGAGTAGATAGTTCATAAAAGCATTGCAATCAAGATCACTTCAAGAACATGCACAATAAAACCCTAGATGTCCAATGTCAATATTCTTGAAACAAAAAATAGAGAGTGTGTTCAATAATTGTTTCAAAAAACTATGGATGTGATACTAAACTCTCTTTTCCACATATGGACCACAAACCACCTTTTTGAGACACTTCTCATAGACTATGTCATCCCTCTCCAAGCACAAACAATATCGATAAACCTCACCACATGCTTTGCCAAGACCTCCACATCCTGAAAACACATCTAGTACATAATCTGAGTCATCCGTGAAGGTTGCAAGGAGCCATCTACACATGCAAATTTGAAATATGTAAGTCATTTTTCAACTATAAATTAAAGCTCAATTTACATTAAAATGATTATCTTCTCACCTATAGAAGTCGGGTGACCTCTCTGCTCCACCTCTAATGGGTATATCAAGAACAATGGTGCATTCTTGATGCTCCTCCATTAAAAAGCTTCGTGATGCAGGAAACATGCGAGGAGAGACTTTCTCCCCTGCCTCCCTATTGTATGTGGGTATAGCAACATCCGCTCGACAAAAAACTCCCACCGTGAGATCAATTACCTACATATAAGCATACATTGTACACACTTGAATCAAAATTAAGTTAATAATGCAATCTTTTACAACAACATGGTATTTTGATTCACCTCCTCTAGGGTATCTGGGTGTCTATATCCCCCATTACACATGAGAGTCCATGTGCGATGAAGTCGTAACCCAGCCTTTATAGCATGGGTAATAATCTCTCCAATATGTTGTGCAAGACATAGAGTCACGAAAAAGCCTTCATCTGCCAAGAAAGGTTCTACTACATCCATCACACCTTGCACAGGAGAAGGCAAAAATATATTCCATTGTGGAATCTTTTTGCTTAATCCACCTTTGAAAAGATGTTTAGAATGAGTTTTTCAAGTGATATGGATCAAAACAAAAAGCATAAACAAAAACTTTGAGTAACCTGCTCGAATTGGGCCTAAACCATCCACCAACAAAGAAGTAGGAAAATCCGCAAAGATAAGACGAAACACCTCACGACAAAGTGCTCCACAATGGTGATACAAGCCAAGACTTTGAATGCTCAAAAAAAATTTAATGCTACACACAAAACGTTTGTTGCTTAGTACACCATCCACCTTGAACATTCTATTGATGTTGATAACACAAGCCACAAAACCTTTCTTTTACCTTTGAATGGCAAAATCATCAACATTAGCCATATCAACTAGAAGAGCATCTACCACAGTCAAAAATTGAAAGCCTATAGTTTTTCATTAAAAAAATATATTAATTATCTTAATTACAAGTAATATAGAATTGTTTTGCACTATCAAAAAAATAAATATTTAGCAAGTAGAAACTTACCGGTATTCCATGAGGTTGGTCGCCTTGATGAAGTTGGTCGCTCCATGACTGACTCAACCACTATTGAAACGCTTTTTTCACTGCTTTCTTTAGGCATGTCAATCTTTAGCCCTCCTAATGGATAGGTTGTTTTGTTGTGGTCACCCATGTTTGACCCACTTGCATGATTTTGGTGCTCTCTTTGAAGAGGTAGTGAGTGATTTCTTTCTTGTGTTCTTTGTGAGCCCCCATCCATGGTCAAGTCATGATTGTGATCCATGTCTTCTAAGTGCTCTAAAGAAGCAGATTGATTTTTATCTTTGTCTTTATTCTCTTCCAAAAACTCTATCACAAGAAAATTTAAATGATATAAAATAAAAATTAATTTAGCATTTACAAACTCAAGTCATTTATAAAAAACTAGAACATACTTTCTTATGCATTTTTTCATGCATGAGAGAGAGAGAGAGAGAGAGAGAGAGAGAGAGAGAGAGAGAGAGAGAGAGAGAGAGAGATCAAATGCTAACGAGTTCAAGGCTGGTGAACTTGAATCATAATAGAAAAATTGAATATCATAATAGAAGAATATAATAATAATATTATGAGAATAAAGAAATTGAATATGAGAATTAACTTGATGTAAAAAGGAAAAAGTGTTATACTTACTTGCATGTAAGTCTAGTTCTTGCTTTGGGATCACCCCCAAAGGATAGTCCAACCACCATGGGCAAATTCTGCACTCCGACATAGAAATACCCTTCTCTACCATAGAACCGGGATACATGGTATTTTCATCCTCTAGCTTTGACCAATCTTCAGTAACCATAGGCATAGTAGCAAGTGTACAATTTAAAACACATTCACACATCCATCTACACCATAACAACATTTAATCTTTTGAGCAAAATAATTTCAATAAGAGCCAAAGACTTTGTTGGTTCATGTAATTTCACCTGTATAAAATCCTTTTACAAGACTCTTGTAGCTCAGGCATTTTGGAAGAGTCCCCGGCACTTTTAATATCTCCTAAAAGTTGAGGAAAAGCTTGCAAGCCATGATTTCTTAATTGCACCTATGGTAGTCATTCAAATTATAAAACAATGCAATAAAATCCACATTTATTAAGAAAAAGTGACCAGTTTAGAAAACAACCTTGAAAAAAGCTTCAAATCCATCTGGCAATTTGAACTCTTCAACCTCCAACCTTCTTATCATCAACAAAGCTTCATCATGCATGTGAGCCCAATAAACTTCTTTTCTAATGTAAGCCCTAAAGTGCTTCACATCACCAAAGTGGGAAAAGATTGGATCTTTGGCCTTTGTAAGACTCATCATCTCCAATATATATTTTTTCCTTCATTATAGACCAAAAATATATCAAAAACTTAAACACCATCTTATATAAGTATATTCATATACCATTCATGTAGAAATTTTTTGCTCAAGTAAAAATTTAACTCTCTTTTAATGTCACTATTTTCATTAGAATTGAAAAACATAAACAAACGACTAGTAAAAAAGTATTGAAAAGTGTGATACCTTTCAGAAGGTAGTTTTGAGGAGCACAACGCATTTAACTTGTATCGTGTGATTTTTACCATGGATGGATCATCCCACTTCACATCAAACAGCAACTCAAAAAATTCCTCTCCATGAACTGGGTTGGCAATTGTCAAAAACTTATAACCTCTATCATTCAATCGAGCTTCTTCTTGTTTAGTTGCCTTCTGCAATCGCCTTTCATACTCCACCTTATCTAATCCAAGAGCTTTCAATTTTGCAGTTTCCTTTAAAATAAATGCATTAAAATCATCATAACCACAACTACATTCATTGAATGAATCATAAACAATCTTGAAAAATATATATAGTTAATACTCAATTCAACAATTCACCTTCCAAACTAGTTGAGAAATCAACACACAAGGAGAATTATACCAAGGAGGAACTCCTTGATATAATCTACTCTCAACTGCCATCTCTATCTCAGCCCACTTTCTGTCCTCTTGAGTGAGACGTGCAGAATGCTCTCTTTATTGGCGATACCAAATTTTTGGAACATGTATATCTCATGCCCAAGATTTGGTTTCACTGTTGATTGTGAAATGCTACAATAAATATATAAACAAATAAAAAATAATAGTTTAAAGCGAGATTAATTTAAAAATACAAAAAGACCACAAATTTACAACTTACACATTAGTGGTGTCAAGAGCAAGCAATAGTTCGGCCTCTTTTTTTTTTCTACTTCCAAAAATTGGCATCTCACACTCACATGATATTCCTCATTATCATGCCATACTTGACAAAAGAACACCAAATTAGCCAAAAAAGAAGGTACAACTAAATCTAGCAAACAATTAGTGCGTCGATGTCAATTCTTACCTTCTTTTATGCGTCGCATCCATGTTTTCAGCCGATGGTTTCCATCCCATACCAAAAACAGATGCCCTCGAAGCTCTTGCCACTCCTTACTGAGCTGATTATCAAATGAAACACTCTTAGCTTGCCAAATAGGATCCCAACTACCTTCCACAAGAGGAGTGACAGGCATGTAAGACCCGAAGGAATCTTTCACCGACACCAAAAAAGATCCCATTGTATCCAAGTAAGCAACATTGTCAAAACTAGGAATCAACCAAGATGCAGAATCTGTAGCCACTCGTACAGCTTCATGAGCAACCAAACGACATAAAGGTATAAGTGGAGGGTTGCTTCTTCGTTTTAAGTAAAATTGACTTAACACATCCTTCATAATCCCCAACGGGATTTTTTTTCCCAAGTGTCGAGAATGTTGGGCCACATCATCCTCAGCTATCCCATCAGACTCTGTTAAATCTTCATCTTCAACATCGTCACCTGTTTCAACCTCCACTGTCGGCTCTCGAGACTCGTCTCCTTTTACATCATCCCCACTCTCCAAATGGTTAGACCCTTCCTCCACGATAGCTTCATCATCAACAAAGATGCATTTTCTCCGTCTCTTTCCCCTTCATTTGAAATGAGGACTACGAGTAGCAACTGCATGAGAAGATGCCTCTTGATCGATTGGATGCCTTCTCTTGGAAGGACCAGATCTCAAGGTCATGCATGGAGAATCAAACGTTCTCTTGATTGACTTGCTACCTCGTCTTTTGGGAGCCATAAATGTCTACATCAATAAAGATTTGAAAAAGCATTATACATCATCATCATTCAAACAATGGCTACAATCTGCAGCACTTGTTAATGCCGCTACATTTCATGCCAAACATCATAATAACACACATTTAAGTGAACTTATATCGCATTTGAAAAGCTCCAGCCTAAATTTGTGTGAACTTGATAGAGTGTACCAAATTTGCTCCAGATGCCGATCTCCAAATTTGTTGCCCGCTCTTTGGATTTGTCCGCTACAGTGCTAAAAAAAAAACCTTAGTTTAGTGTAATCCCACCTACAAATTTTGAAATTTACCTCTAAAGTTTTATATCTGAAGGTGAGAAAACCTACAAAATGTTGAAAAAATTAGTGTAATCTGATGTAAAAACCTTCAAATTATCAATTTACCTCTATTGTTTTAGGTTTGCCAATTTTTTGAAAAAAAATTACACTGTTTTCAGCAATCAAGGGTGTTTTTTGCTCTAATGACCTTGACCTCTTTGTCAAAGTTACTGACAAGGATGATAACTATCAGCCTCTGGTCTATGTTTACGGCACTTAGAAGAGCAAATAAAATTGGGCTATTTTATCTCTTCAACATAGCAGTAGACTTTCAATGCATAGACATGTCTACCAATATGCCGTTAACAGAGAAAGAAAACAAAGAGCTGGAGCAAACAAACACCACCTTGGTCGAGGATCTTCAATGCAGAGACGCCCACCAACTCGACAAGATGAGTGAGAAAAGAGATAGATACAGACGATAAAGAGATAGATACTCAGAGCACACAGTTGGCCTTTGACTAGAAGGATAAGCTATATTAGTCGGCTAATCTGCAGCTCTCATGCTCTGAAGCAATAGGTGACCATCAAGGTTCTAAAACAAAGAATAGCTGACAAAAACCGACAGCTAGAAGCTTTCACAGATAACCCCGTGCTGATACCCTCAACAGAGGCCCAGAAAATAATAGCCTACAAACAGCAGCTGGAAGAGGCTCTCCACAAGGCAAAGGAGGAGACTAGTTTGCAAGGCATAAAGGGTCCCCGACTAGCATGGAAGGACAGATTCATCTTAGAAAACAAGCAGGCAAGCACGGCGAAGTCTTTGTCGAGACTTTGACAGCAAGAGTTGAATCACAAAAATCCATGATAAATAGATGGAAATGGCCACCTACAAGGGCTCAATGTTGGCATTAGTACAAGATGAGCAAGGGCCTCCATTCCCAATAAGGACCGATGGTCTTGCTTGATAGTAAGCCTACCTAAAATACAAGTAGCCGCTCAAACCCTACGCAGCAATGTCCAACTTTCTGTATAGAGTGATTATCTTTCTGTATAGAGGTAACATCCCTACTGACAATGTACAAATATTGCTAACTTGTTGGAAGGCTAGAATTACCTGAGAATGGGAAGACTTTGAAAGTTTGCAGGTCTGTCTTGTCAGAGGTCCGCCTGGTCCGCCTATCAAATGCTGTCAAACGCTGAACTTGCGCTCTGTCAAATGATGTCAAACGCTGAACTTGCGCTCTTTCAAATGCTGTCAAACACTGAACTTGCGCCTATGTCAATGCTATCAAATGCTGAAATTGCGCCTCTGTGAAAGCCATGCCCGCTTAATTTGACTGCATAAAACTTTAAGAAGCAAACAAATGAAGCTCCTCAACCGTCAGCGCGCGCGCTTACGGCTGGGGAGCTCGCGCATGAGGAACATAGAAATATTTTAATTTCCCCCTCCTCCTTCCCCGCACCCATGCTCCCACAGCTTGGTAACCGTCAGCGCGCACGCTGACGGTTACCGAGCTGTGGGAGCATGGGTGCGAGGGAGGAGGAGGGGATTGTACCTTGCTTCAAGGCTTCACGCAGGAGCTCCAAGCAAAGCAGAGTCCACCAAGCAGGAGCCAAAAGTTGCATTAGGTCAAAACTTACTTCAATTATGTGGGCTAGAAAAATACATTACATCTAATCAGTGTTTTCACACTACTAGCCAGTGTTTTTGCAAAATTAAACTATTTTCCATGTTTTTAAGCGAAATTTTCTCCTTCTTGCACTCCCCTGAACTGGAAATTTCACACTACTAGCCAGTGTTTTTGCAAAATTAAACTATTTTCCATGTTTTTAAGCGAAATTTTCTCCTTCTTGCACTCCCCTGAACCAGAAATTTCACACTACTAGCCAGTGTTTTTGCAAAATTAAACTAATTTCCATGTTTTTAAGCGAAATTTTCTCCTTCTTGCACTCCCCTCAACCGGCTACTTTGATTTTGCAACCGGCTCAAGGCTAAGCTAAGGCACACTTTTCCCGAAAACTGCATCTAATCAGTGAAAATAAAGGCAAACTTGATATTCTCCTGGTTTTTAGGTCAAAATTTGAAGCTTTTGTCGGTGATCACACTAAAATATTGTGTAAATTTTTCGATGATTAACGACATTTTAAAATCTAATTTCGGTGTTCAAAATCCAAGGGGGATTTTTACAATTTCATACGCTTAAAATACATTGTCTTTTCACCTACTCATAAGAAGATGAAGTCATTAACTAAAAAACTTGAGATTTGTGCCAAATATTATCGAAAATTGTTGTTTCTTTATACACCACTCATAAGGAGGTGAGCTCTGTAACCACCCTTGACAAACTCGACTGTGGGTTTTTTCTTCCCACTTGCATAAAAACTTACATAAAAACCATTTGTCCATGTCCGTCTCCATATATTGACCTCCTTACTAACCACTTATTTCTCTCTGTCTTCTCCACCTTGTTAGCATGGATGAAAGAGCATCCATCATCACCTGGAAAATAGGTGATCAAGAACTTGAACGAGAGGTTCAACTTAGAGATGGAAAGCTCCTCCTTAGTGCATATTTCTTGCAAAGTCTACTACCACCTTACAGAAAATTTCAAACATTGAATGCGCTAATACAGTTTGGATCTGAAGTCGTCCTTGTTGAAACACCATCTCACTTTGATATGGAGGGCCATCAGCATTTCATTCTTGATGCCTCTTTATCAAAAAGATATGCTATGGTGCATACAGAGAAGGAAACCAATGATGTGGAAGACTCGAGGATACAAACTTACTGAATGCAAGCTCTTTCTATGCTAAAGCTATCAAGATACCAACCCAAGGAGACTTGCACACAAATTTGCAAAAACAGCAGGAGAATTATATTGTCCTCGATAGCAGCAGCGGTGATGAGAAACTATCAAAAAAGGAAAAAAGTGTGGTGGACTGGATATTATCATTTTCAACATCTCACCGATTGAAAGACCTAATGAAACAATCTCATGGACCTGTAAAAGTGGAAGAACTACCTAGAGAATACAACGGGAATCTTGTGTTTGAACTTCCATCCCAGGTTTACCATCAGATCCGTTGTTTGAGACGACGGGGTGGGGACCTCACACTAGTCTAGGAGGCATTCACACTCATTGCTACTATGAGAAGAAGCTGAAGATCAAGACAAGTGACAAAGAAGTAACACCTATGCTGTAACTCCCTAAGTTGGAGAGGCCTCACTCTATTTTCTTTGATGGATCCTATAAGAGGATAGTGGAAAAATCTAGAGTGTGCATTGTTGTCTTCAATGAACAAAGGGAAAATGTATTCTCCATTGGGTATATCTTGGATTCCCACTCCAACAATGAGGCAAAATATGCAACCTTATGTCTTGAGTTGGAGTGGTGTGTGACACAAGGTATTCAAACAATAAATGTAATTGGTGATGCCATGCTTTTAGTAAAGCAAATACAAGGAACTTGGGCTTGTAAAAGCATAGCTTGCTAGGCCATTTGCAGTAAGTTAGGAAACTTTTAGGGAAGTTTCAAGATGGAAAATTACATCATGTCCTTTGAGAAAAAAATCAAGTTGGCAAATGTAAGTCAATGAGTGGCATGGAGCAGAAATTTGATGGACATACATGGACGCGCCCCCAAACAACCAACATGTCCATTGGTTGTCCAGTTCGGATGAGTTATTGTTTGGGCTCCTTGGAATGTCATAGAAATGTTTGTCAGTACTATTTAAACAATAAAGAATTCAATAATGCATATTTTCATGGATATTTAGATAAACCAATAGGAAAAGGTTACCTTGCTCATGAAGACAGGACAAAGATTACATGTCATTATTGTGGCAAGGTTGTCACTTGTCAAGCTATATGTCCATGCATAATTTACTACGTTTTGCCAGGGGATTGCAACATGTCAAGATTGATAGTGCATGTAGGCCACCATGAGCATGATGTGCAGAAAGGTACATCTCGTGCTGCCATAGAAAAAATCCGAGGATTAGTCCAAACGGTGTTGAAGATTGATAGGTCTAGTGGTCCTCAAAAAATTCAAATGCTTGTGGCTCGTCAAGTTATGATGGATTCACTCATTCTTGACAAGGGACATTCTATGGGAGATGCAGAACTTCAAAACTTTCTAGAAGAGATGATGCCACTTGTGCAAAATCAAAGGTAAGGATACATTATTTTTGTTAATATTTATCAGTATAGTACTTAAAATTCTTTTTTCTAAATCATAACAGATTAAAGAGTATCATTGCTTCAGAAAAACAACAAGGGTCAGTGGTAGTGGGAGATGGATTTGACAATATTCTCTTACTGAAGAAAAAATGTTTGTTCCCATTTTTTCATGGGAGTCGTTTTCCTGGGCAAGGAGGACTTCATGATAAATGTTTTGTTTTTAAGATGTCCACCAAAGGTCCTGGTTCAGGAGTTGATTTAATAAGACGCATGGATCGTTCTGGTCAAGGAGACCTGCATAATGCTTGGGTCCATTTTGACTATACGCATCGTGTTGAAGGATGGTCAACCATGTCATGCTCAGTTTATGACCCAAGGTGATAAATTTCTAGATGTATATAAAAGTGATAATTTAATCATTGACTAATACGTCTTACCATGCATACTTTTTGCCTCAGCATGAAGAGCTTGATGGTTATTGCAATATGTGAGACCAAGGAGGAAGATACAGAGTCACAAATATTATTTTGGAAAAGTCTCAATTCTGTTATGGTTGAGAATGGATATTCAATTGCAAATTTCACTGGGTTTATGGCAAATGAGGCAGTTGCCAATTGGAATGCTATTCGAGCAGTCTACAATGGAGGAGCAGACAATGTAATGGAAGGTCGTGAAAGATCATGCTTGTTCCATTGGGAGCAAAGTCTCCAAAAGAAAACAAGAGCACTCATTCCAAATGAAAAACAAATGGAGCATATTTCTTTGTGTGAAAAATGGCGAACAAGCAACACCTTGTTGGAAGCACAAATGCAAGCTGGGTCAATAAAGAGATGGTGGTATGAGAATGGTGTTCCAATAGAGAATCTGGTGCCTTTGAAAAATTGGTTCTCCTGGTGGGAAGATAGAATCTCACATTGGGGGGGCATTTCCATAAATGTGAGTTTTTTTTTTGGTAGAAATCTCACAATTATGTAGTAAATATTGTGAGCTAATGTTGTGAACTAATGTTTCTAATCTTTCAGGATGACTTGAGCCCATGGGATCGTGCTGCTATCCCTACTACAAACTTATCAGAGAGTATACATGCAAGTTGGCTTTCTGGAGAGGGAGGAAAAAAAAGATCACATTGTATGATGCTTGTGTTATAGATGTCATCAACTCCTATCTTCATGTGCAAAGCAGTTGGGATATTTGACTGGACGATACATAGGTACTGGACCAGACATACACTCTCTCTTGAATAGAGCACAATCAAGGTTGACTCCAACCCCGGCTACGGTGACTCGTGTGCTGCATGGAATGAATGATAATGAAACTAATTTTCAAGACCCAATTTTACATGGTGACAAAGAATCGGTGCAAAGAAAGAAGAGGTCAAACCTTGGCAATAGCTCGCACCGACTAGGGTATATCATGGAGTCACGAGATCGCTGCCAACGCGGACGACCACAAAAAATTAACTTCACAAATATGAACAATGTGAATGTGGATAACTCAGCTAGATTGCAGGAAACTTTTGTCGAAGAAGAAGGACCGACTTACAATGAAAGTACAAAATATCATAGCATTGGTAATAAAGATGGTGATGGTGGTGGTGTGGAAAGTGCAGCTCAAATTTTGGAAGAGGATATACATAGGTCAATGTGGGCCCTTAGGCGCATGCCAATTCATTGTCATAGAAAATGCTTTGGAAGAGTAAAAGGAAAAAAATGTATGAATGTAATTGAGAGTCGAAGTCCTGGGTTGGTCGCACCATCATTTTGGTCAGAGCGCACATACGATGGAAAAACATTTGCTCAATGGATGTGGTTTTGTAACCACAATGTTGAACACACTTGGAATGTTGACAAACAAGTCAATCACAAGCGAGATACACCTACAACATGGCCAATTCAACTTGGTACCATGATTTCAAAGGAGGAGTATGCAGGCCTTTCAAAGGCAGGTTTTCAACTACGGTGTGTAATAGTGGCAAGAGAGGGTGAATGTATAACCACTCCTCCATCATGTAAGAGGAGTAAAAAATGGAGGCATGGAATCTCAAAAGAAGCTGAAAAGCGCTTGGCTGCAGCTAAGAGTCTAAGTGCAACATTGATAGAGGAAAAATAAATGGTGGCACACAATCATGTGGTTTTTCGTCTTCTTACTACTGAATGCTATGATGTCCACATACGAGAAGATCCTACATGCACTTGTTTAGATTTTCAAAAGAGGGAGAAAGATAAGAAGGCATTTCTAGCCTGTAAGCATATTTACTATGTTTATATATACATCCTTGGTTTGGAGTGCCATCAACATATGGCAATGCATCAACCACTGCTCTCTAAGCAAGATTTAGCCTTTATACTTGCTCAACCTCGTCTTCTAAGTCCAGTTTCAAGATAGTGAATAGCTATGCGATCTCAAACAGATGCTCAAAGTTATCCCATCGAAAAGTATTTTGGCAACTTGGATTCCCCTACTAACTACCAAACTGCATTGTAAATTCTATTTTGTTGTAACTTTTTGGTGAAACCCATTATGGTATCCGATGAAATTTTAACAAGAAAGATTATTTTGAGCTCTATCTTTCTAGGAGAAATGAAGTATTAAATTAAGGTACCATGTCCACATTGGCAGGTCCATGTGTTGGGCACATGGTTTAGTAGTGGTTTATTTCACTACAAAGTGTTTTGGCATTTTAGTTGTCTCTACTAATTATCGGATCACATTTTTAAAGCATGTTTTATTCTTATTACTAATTAAAATAATTTTAATAAATGTATTGAAGGATTCTTTGTATTTGTGGGCTTACTAGCAACAACGGTTCTATCTTGAACCATTAATGTTGGGTATTATATCCATATTTTGTGGTTAGTGTTTTTCAAAATAGCTTACACTAAGTGGTGAAAAGCTCATTATATATGATGAAATATGCAAAAGCTCTAACTAGGAATTATAAGGCTCGAAATCACAAGCTCGCAAGTTTATAACTTCCCGACATTTGCAGACCTTATCTAGAAGCAAGTGGAGAAACCAGCAAGGTTATACCACCAACAGTTCCACTTTCTCACCAAGAGACTGCCAAGGTACATGACACCCAATCATGCGGTTGCAACCACATTTACACAAGTTTTAAAGTCGACAACCAGGCAACCCATCGACCACGCGCAGTACGTGTTGTCCACACTGAAGGGGACAAAGAAAGAGGGTAAGATAACATATCTAGGAGAACCAGAGGTACTCACAAGAATTACCTACCATGCTATCAGCATGACAAACAACTTGCCACTTGCCCTAGATCAAAAAACTCAGATCGTGTCTGCACAACCATCCCCTCGAGCCACAAGATCTACCAAGAGAACTTACAAATCCGATGAAGAATCTGTCGAGAGCTCTCCAAAAAGGCATAGCACTGAAAGCTCCGACAATGAGGAAAGAAGAGCACGCATCGAAGAAATGAAAAGAAAAGCAGTGGCAGCACATCAAGAGGAGCCACAACAGAAGCAGGCAAGATTTGAGAGAGAGAAGCACTCCTATGAACGCAGTCACCAAGCTCAAGGCAAGGACACTGCAAAGTGGTACCTATATAAGTCAAAGGACAAAGAACAAAGCACCTAGCATGAAGAGGAGTAGAAGATCCAAAGGACCTATTAGAAAGAATGTACCAAGAGTAAGGGCATGGCAAGCACATGAGGCATTAACAAAGAAGCGGCCAACCTGGTTGAATTATCCAAAATTGCCAGTTCTAGAAAAGGGATCATCGACAGAAGAATACATGGTGAAAACCCTAACGGGCGCCATGGAATTCTTTAAAAGTCTACCTGATCCATCATGTGCGATGCTTTATAAAATTTATCAAATGATGCTCACCTACATTGAAGTATTTCATGAGCCAGAGCAAGCAGGAGCCTCATGGATATCTTTCCTTGAGGGCAATAAAGACTTATGCTACGATCTCAGTGGTCAACCTTCCAAAGAAGTCCTCTATGGCTTCTACGTCCGATGCATGTTCTTGCCTTCTCTAATATGTTGGCATTTGAGGAAGTGTTCTACATGGGGTTCTTCACTTGATGAACGAAGATTTTTGGGACAGTGATCAGCAACCTGACTTCAAGAATTGTAGACTAGTCTGTACTTTAGCTTAAAAACAGAGTCACTATGCAATTTTTGCAGGTGCCAGATAAAGGAAGAAAGATTAGATACGAAAAGGCTCTACATGCACTTAAAGACCGCCTTGCCAGCATCAACCCGAAGACTATTTCAGCCCATAAGCTGTGTCAAGGGACGACACAGGCGAGGAGGGGGAGAATGTTAGCAGCAAGCTAACTCGGATACTATTTTTTGGAGCTCTCATTGTAAGAACACTTATCATTTTGATAAATTGGGAATATTGTAACTCCTATTTTCTGGATAAACCTTGTAATTGATGAGCCGAGGCTACAAGCCTCCAAATTGTATCAACCTGTCATTACCCATCTTTAGTTAGAGCTCCCAGATTAATAGTTTTGACCACCAAAAACCTTGGCTAAGATATAAAAGCCAATTTTTATAAGTTATTTTCAAGTTTTGGATAATAAAATACACAGCGTGAGCTAACGGCGCTCACCTCTATCCTTCTCGCGCTTCCTAATCCCTCTCCGGTTGTCACATTGCAGTCGTGTTTGTTGCATTACAACGTAGGTAAGATCTCTACGCATTGACTTAAGCAATTCATAGTATTTCATAGCTTTTGGTGTCGCTGACCCGCGGCCTAATTTCATCATAAGTAGGATTGTACACTTCCAAATCAAAAACTAAGCATAGGTGGGGTATTGGGGCATCATTGCTAAGCATTAAGATGCATTCTGGGTTGAAAATGACTAGATCAAAAATCCACTACTGTTAAAAATCGCAATTTTTGCACTTGACCTAAAGTGGGATTTGAGACCATAAGTAGATGTAGATGTACATATAGTAGATGTAGTGTAGAGAAATGCAAAAATAAACTTTGGCTACTGGCCTAGTCATTGAGTAGGCTTCTTGTTAGAGTATGCAAGACCATTGCGATGTAGAGAACATTGTTTTTCAAGATACACAAAAACCATATTAGTAGTTGAACTTTTCATTATGCAATGAAGAAATTCCACAAAATATATATTATATATGGTGCACATCATAAGAAAATTCCATACAAAAGTATGGTGGAGAGTTGGCATTGTGTCTCCCCACAAATTATAAGGAACAAAAGTTGTACCCTGCCTCATAGTCTAGTTGTGCGGTCCAAGCAAACACATAGACATGGAAATCTAGATGCAGATGATGAACCTTTACAACTTACTAACACACAATTTTGTTTGTTGGTTTGTAGACACTCACATTGTCACCTTTCTCCCTTCATTTTTAAGGATTGCTCTAACCAGGTCATTCTTCAACTTATAAATAGGAAGACTTCATAACTTCAATCATGATCTCTATTAATGGTGAAATGACCGATTCTATTCTTATGCACAAGTCTATAAGGCAAGTCTTTCCTTTGTCATCCCTACATTTTGCCATTTCCTTGGATTATTTGGGGTGGCTTGTTAAAAGTTTCATGCAGAAAGGAATACTAAAATCTATAAATATTTGAGGCTAAGTAGACTAGATGTGTTTACAGTAATTTGAAGATGATATTAATGCAGTAGTTAGAAATGTTGTACAATCTATTGAATGTTTCTGGGAATGTCTTAATATTTTTTGCTTAGCCAATGGTTCTATAATTAACCGTCCATGCAAAAACATGTTATAAAGACCCAATTATCAAATGGAAAATGTCCTACTGTGGGAATTTAGATAAATGTCAACCAATTGTTCATGGTCAGTTGTTTAGACTTCTTGGAATTCCTATGGGGTTTCATGTCTCTTCCAACCAAACATGGAATTACTAGGTGTTGGACAAATCCAAGAAAAAGCTTTTCACCTAGCAAAATCACTGGTCTAATTTTTTTGCCAGGGTTTTTGTGTTCAATCAATACCTATTGTCTTCTATCATCTTTTTTCTATCTTGTTGGATGCCTTCTCAGTATTAATTGAACAGATTTTTCAATGTGGCTAGAAGGTTCTTGTGGGTGGAACTAAAGAGATTAACAAAATCCCAAAAATAGCATAGAATACCTACTACATATCCAAAGATAAGCAAGGTTTAGGTTTTTTGGACATTCAAAAGGCTAGCCACTAAACTTTCTTCTAAATGGATTCTAAAAGTAGTTGACATAGAGGATTACTAGGATAATTTGATCAAGAGATCTATGCATTTGTTCCATCTTTAGGATTACAGATCCTAGAAAGACTTTATCTTCAATTGACATATTGATTTATTGTGCTAATATTTCTCTAAAAGGTTTTGATCTGGTGTGCATGTACTGGAAAACATGGTTCTCTAGCAAAAGCTATTGGTCTCTATCTAGAAAAGTACTTCTCTCTATGAGATTTTGTTTGCAGGACTCCATATGCTTTGGACACTACCTTAAATACAACCAAGAGCTTTTAGTTGTACCACTCCATATGGTATGGACATTACCATAAAGAAAATCAAGTACCTCTAACAAGAAGGCCACATAGTTTCTATAAGGCTTGGATCAAATGCTAGAAAGATGTATTTAAGGATGGCCGTTGGTTGTCAAAACTTGAACTCCTCCGACATTACCAGATTTCAGATAATTGTGTTGAATTTTTATTTGATGAAATTGCATTTGTGAATCCCATTATTATGAAAAGGTGCTTTAAAGGAAAGTCATGCTCTTTAGTCAGGATTTTTGAAAAATCTACAACTCCATAGATGCTCAAGTCAAAATGGACCTTGCCTTAGTTTCAAAATTGATCTCCAAATGGGGAATATTTTGGAATGCCCTTCAATGGGCTAACAAATTCAAGGGCTTATGGGCTTACCCCTTGTGGTATTTGATGTAGGTGTAAGCTTTAAAGGGAATACATTTCTCATTTGTTTATCAATTGTCCACACAATTTCCACTTCACAAGGGAATTGCAAATAGCTTGTGGAGATGGGCTATTCCAGATCTCTTGGAAGGAAATTCTTTTAGGGGAACGTACATCCCCTTTTGGACCCATCTCAGAACTGTATACATATGGCATGTCTCAATTGATAGAAACAAGGTAGCCTTGGAAGATCTTACAATACTAAACCTATCCAGTTAAGGGTCAATTGCTTGTATATTATGTGGGAGATCAAATTTCATATAAGGGAGGCTAGCTAAAGATTACTAAGATTCAAAAGTCTATCTAGTGGAAAAAATGGAGGAAGTGTACATTGGTTTTTAATGAGCCTTGTAGACTGTCTAGAATCCATGAGTATATGGATTGGGTTCACCATTTATAGTAGGAATCCCCTCTATTGGATTGTTTTGTTGGACAAGATATCCCCTTTCCTACCCTAGGGGTCTTTGTATCTTTTACCTCTTTTTTATACTTCAGTTATTTTCTCTTTTTAAAAAAAGTGGAGCTACATCTTTGTTTTTCAAAGGAAGGATTTCAACCTTTCACTTCCAATACAAATTTATGCTTGCTATCATGCTACGTGGAGCAACCTCTAACCTCATTTCATAAAAGGCTTGGACTTTGAGCCTTTTCTCCATGTTTTGTGCACCAAGCAACCAAAGAAGAAGGGTGCCACGAAAGGGTTCAAGTTTCTTCTCCTTATTTATAAACTCACTCTCAAAATAGATTTTGGAGAGAACTCGAGAATTAGGGGTAATAGAGTGACGAAGCCTAGAGGAGATAGGAGTGGAGAGGTGTTAGCAGCGGCTAACACATGCTACACCGATTATGCACCAAGCAAGGGATGTGCTATGGATGTGCACAATATATTCTATTCACATTGTATAAGGGCTTGGATTCATTTAGGAGTTCCAAATTCCAAATTGTGCAAGCTAGAGGGCTCAACTTAATCCCATATTAGAAAGGATTAGAGTCCATGCCTTTATAGGTTCTCTTTTATGCAAAGAGGATTCATTATTGAGTATTCATTCTTGAGAGTTAACTCTTGAGTGCTCACTCTATGGATGGCCTAGCTTTGAGCTTAATGTCCATGCTTAGGAGGCTAGTGCTAATCCATTGTAATTAGAGAAGCTCTTCTTGATTAATCTAATGTCTGTTTTGCTCATCAGTCTTGTCTTCTCTACATTTCATTATGTCATGAAGTAGTTTTACACTATCATTATTCTAAATTTGAGAGAGGTAATGACTTCTTGCTTTGATCTTAACTCTCTTCTACCATGAGTATTTCAATTAGTTGATGACTTCTCTAATTCTCTTGATTAGTGGTGTGTGTGTGTGTGTGTGTGTGTGTGTGTGTACTCTTGGTCATGTGATTAGAGTTTTTGCCTAATTGTGTGCTTAAGTGTGTGTGAAGGGTTAAGAACCTTAAGCTCAATGCCACTTGTGTGCTTAAGTGTGTGAAGGGTTAAGAGCCTTAAGCTCAATGCCACTTGTGTGTGATATGATTAGAGTACCTTAGTTGGCATGTGATGATTGGTGTGAGGTCCCCAACCCGCCAATACCAAGATCGGGATGGGATCCTTGACAGGTCTCTAGGTCTGATAAAAATTAGAGTCTCTAAACAAGAAAAATCCAAGGAATAAACCTTTACCATTGACAATGGCTTGGGTCTATAGCCTTAGAAGAAGACCTAGTCCTGTCTCGTAGCGAAAACGGGACAACGTATTAAAAGTCCAAAAAACTATTTCGGCCCTATAACTATCACAATTGGGCTAAGGTATCCTCAACCAACGCTTTTTTCCCCCTAACAGATGTGAGGGCACAACCGTTGGTGGACTCCTCTTCCAAGTGAAGAAGTTTTCTAAATGTTTTAGTGCGCAGGGATGGATAGTTACCTGACTAATCAGGTCCACCCGTCCATGATTGACAACCTTAGTCAATCCCACTTACCACCCCGCACTCACACATGATTCTTTTGTTATTTAATTTCTACCACGTTCTTATCACAATTAAAATAATGATTCCTTTTATCCTTCATAACAGGATTTTATTAAAACGGCCCTTGAAAACAGTATTAAAAACATTCTTTTAGCAAACGGACATCTTTAAACTTAAGACAGGGTATTGTCAATCGAAACATTGTCCATAATAACCATGACCAATACACTTCTTGTCTCAAGACCACCTAAGGGTGAAAAAAACAGCACCCATTCCTTATTCACAATCCGGAGTGGATAAACCCATACCCAAGGTTCCGGGTGCCCATACACCAAACCAATTGCCCATACAACCGGGCGGCTCCCCTAGGATAAAAACGGTATCCTACCTTATGTAGAAACATCAAGACATGACACATAGTAGAAACTCATCGTTCATGGGGGTAAACGACTTATCCGTGGTGACTGGAAAGCCATCATTATCATCAAAATATACCAAGGAGTCGGAGGTATCTTGAGACAAGCTGTCTTAAGGATGATCAATCATATCTTTTCTAATTCAACCAATTTTAACCCAAACAATTCTTTCCTACATTATAAACAATGCACGTTGAAAGTTACCCTCCGTTTTTGGTCAATTATTCCTTTTCTTATTCTTACTCACTCCTTACGTATGCAATGCTAACTTATAAAAGAACTTAAACTATTTAAAGACTTAATTGAATAATGGAAAACCCACCTGGGATTGATCGGCCATCTGCTGCTGCGCTGGTGCCTGAAGACTCTCCTCTGTAGGCCTACTACTAGGCCCAGCTTCATCCTCATGCGACGCTCTAGTTCTTTTTAGAGCTCTGTCCTCACCATTAGATATAGGATTGGCTTGGGTTCTTTTAGGTACCATAACTTCTTATCCTTATACAAAGGACGTCTAACCATTAGGTAAATAATTCAAAATCTAAACTTAACCTTTGTATTCAACCATAACCCATCATCCAAGGTTAAATTCATTGTCTTAATTGGTAAATTCTTGACCTAGTAATTTCTTATTTGTCTATGTAGGCATGATAACTTTTTCCACCGCTTTCCTAAGGGTTTTCTAAGCTCTCGTAATTTTCTTATAATTGTCTATATCTTTTTCCTAATTTCCCCATCGAATCTTAAGCTTGAAATCTGCTTATTTTGAGCTTAATACTTATTCTATTTATTTTCTCTCAAAGATTTCATTTCTCATCTTTATATCACAGGTTTACACTTACTATAATTTTCCTTTTAAAAAATTGACCGCAAAGTCTATTTATTTTAACTAATCTCTGGCCAAACAATACAACTTTTAGTCAATTATAATTTTCTAAAATTACTAGTAAATCATGGTATAATTATCACAAGTAGATAAGGATAGTTTTGACCTCTGGTAATTATCTTATTATTTTCCAACTTGATTATATAATTTCCATCTTCAATTTTCATCTAAAATTAGTATAATTTGACTTAAATAAATATGTATACTATTTTTCTAACCTTGACATAATTATCACCACATTTTTATTATGTAATCTAAATCTGATAAATAGAATGTAATCATATAGCATGATTTACTAATTTCCGCCTTTAATTTCTAGCCAGAATTAGTATATTTTGACTTGGATAAATATCTATACTAAGTTTCTAACCTTGACATAATTATCCCGGCCTTTTCATTATATAGTCTAGCTCTGATAAATAGCATGTACTTATATAGTATGATTTTCCCTCTTTAGTTTTCAGCTAGAATTAGTATAATTTGACTTAGATAAATATCTATACTAAGTTTCTAACCTTGACAAAAGTATCATGACCTTTTCATTATATAACTAACTTTGATAATTGTTATGTAATCATATCACATGATTTACTAATTTCCACCTTTATTTTATCTTCAAAAATAGTGTTTTTCTACTAAGATAATTAGCTAAACTAATTATCTGTCATTAAGATAATTATCACCGGTTTGCTAAAATATGATTTACATCTGATAGTTATCCCAAAGGTTTTTAGTTTAATTTACTATTTTTCCTCATTAATTTTTCCTTGAAAATAGTGTTTTCCTATTGAGATAATTAGTTAAAGTAATTATCTTAAATTACAATAATTATAAAGGATTCTCTAAGATGTTTTTTTCCTCTGATAATTATCTCAAAGCATTTTGATTCAGTTTGCTATTTTCCTCTATTTATTTTTCCCTAAAACAGAGTAATTCTGGTGAGATAATTAGTTAAACTAATTATCTGAAACTAAGATAATTATCATGGCTTTCATAGGATATTTTTTTCTTCTGATAATTATCTCAAAGCATTTTAGATCAATTTGCTATTTTCCCCCTTTTAATTTACCCTAAAAACAATGTACTTATGCTGAGATAACTGGTTAAATTTATTATTTGAGGTTCAAATAATTATCACGAGTTCCATATAATGTGATTTACCTCTCATAATTATCTCAAATCATTTTAAATCAATTTTCTATTTTCTTCCTTTTGATTTTCCCTAAAAATAGTATAGTTACGTTGATATAATTAGTTAAAGTAATTAAAATAAATTAAGATAATTATCAGTGGTTTGATAAGACATAATTTACCCTTGATAATTATCGTGAAGCATTTTGGATCAATTTTTTTCTCTCTTTTAATTTCCCTTTAAAATAGTGTAATTACATTGAGATAATTAATTAAACTAATTATTTGAGGTTCAGATAATTATCATGAGTTTTGTAAGATGTTATTTACCTCTAATAATTATCGCAAAGCATTTTGGATCAATTTTCTATATTTCTCCTTTTAATTTTCCCTAAAAATAGTGTAATTCTACTAAGATAATTAGGTAGACTAATTATCTAAGGTTAAGATAATTATCACGGATTTCCTAAGATGTATTTTTCTTCTAATAATTATCTTAAAACATTTTGAATTAGTTTGCTATTTTCCCCTTTTATTTCCCTTAAAAACGGTGTATTTTTGCTAAGATAATTAGTTAAACCCGTGATAATTAGTTAAACTAATTATCACGGGTTTCATAAGATGTAATTTACCTCTAATAATTATCTGAAATCATTTTGGATTAGTTTGCTATTTTCCTCCTTTTATTTTCCCCTTAAAACAGTGTAATTCTGTTGAGATAATTAGTTGAACTAATTATTGGAGGCTAAGATACTTATCATAGGTTCTCTAAGATGTGATTTATCTTTGTTAATTATCTCAAAGAGTTTGGGATTAGTTTGATCATTTCTCCCTTTACTTTTCTATTAAAAATAGTGTAATTTTGCTTAATTAATTATGAAAATTACTCAAAAAATTAAAAGATAATTTTTCTATCATAGTGATAGTCTAACACAGCTCTGATAGTTATCTCATCTTAATCTAAATTTAATTAGTATAATTATCATTAATTTATGGTTAAAATGAGTAATTTCAGCCCTAATATGATATAATAATTAATTAGCTTAGTATCCCTAAGCTTAATCACAATAATCATTAGAGAATTTTGAATTAAGAGAGGATTTTTTAGTATACATAGGTTTAATCTTCAATTAGATAAGAAATTTGTAAATACATTGACCTAGCTTTGCTAATTAAGAAAGGTTAGTGCTAATTACCGTTGATTAACCAACTAGAGCTTTGCTCTCTAGTGATTTCTACGTAGAGGTCTCTCTAGATGAGAGAGAATGTACCAAGGCTCCGAGTCTCCCTGAAATTTGAAGCAAGGGTCATATTTATAGGTTTTTGGGCACTCAAGCTGGAAAATGGCAGTAACTTGCATCCCAAGCAGCCCTACAGGTCCAAAAACACCCCCTGCTGCTAAATCTAGTCTGAGAAAGTTCATCATTACCCCACACAGCCCCCCAGATACATAGAATCGATTTTCTGCTAGTTTGTTGACTTTTAATGAATAATTTTGAAAATATCTGCAATTTCTAGAATCTTAAGATAAAAAGTCTTTAACAGTAATAATTACTGATACCATTCAATTTTTCTTAACTAATTAAATTCATAGTGTAACCTTTCAGAGCCCGTAACTTTCCAGATTTTATCAGAATTCGGTTCTGAAAAATTCTAACCCTAATAAAGCTCTGGTTAAGGTTCCAAAAATACCAATATTTACCATAGTTGGATCATTCTATAGTGTTTTCTTAACAACCAAGTTAATTTGATCAGGCTTTAAACAATTTCTAAGGTTTCAAAAACTGGAAACCTTACAATTGGGGAGACCAACTTCAATGCAATTAGTGTGTACTTTGGTCATGGATGCTTGTGTTGATGATGTGCTCTTTTGACTCGAGAAGATTCACAAGTCAGTTTTGGTCGGCTTGATGCCTGTAGGAATTTCTTGATTAGTGATTAGAGTGTGATTAGAGTTAGTCTTGCCATGGCTAAATCTCTACTTGCATTGGAGAGGCATTCTCTTGAATCCTCTTATAGTCATTGTGTCTGATGACGCTCTCACACTAGTGAGGACTCTCCTCAATGAGGTGACCCCCTTATTAGTGCTGAAGGTGTTACT
Organism: Adiantum capillus-veneris; assembly: GCF_014529385.1. NCBI lineage: Eukaryota > Viridiplantae > Streptophyta > Polypodiopsida > Polypodiales > Pteridaceae > Adiantum > Adiantum capillus-veneris. Next base: position 49,369,087 of record NC_140937.1, read on the forward strand.
ATACCTATTAAAGAGCTAGAGATGTGTCACTCTCGACTCCAATACAGAGTGGTAATTGGGCTTTTCCATGGAGTCAAACCTTCCCTTGAAACCTTGAAAGGTTGGATCTCTCAGCAATGGACTGTTAAAAACCTGCAAATCTCCCATGTTCAATACTTGCCCAACAATTTTTGGTTTTTTTAATGCTAATACTGCCCTCTAGATGGTAGGGCATGGTCAATGAATCATCAATACTCCTATGATAGTGTTTAATTCGTTCCCTGAAGTTAATCCTAAGGGTCCTAAACCTACCAAAGTACCTATTTGGGTGGACTTTCCAAATCTTCCTATCGAGATTTACCCCTGACTAAAAAATGCTCGTGGCCAGGTAGGGAAAGTCCTAGAGCAAAGAGCTAGGGGCAGCATAAACCCTAAATGGGACCCCTAACTTCTTATTGAGGCTGACCCTAGTACACAATTGAAGAATGAAGTGCCCATCAGAGACGCCTCAGGGGAAATGTTGCACATGCGAAGAGTGGTATACAAAAACCTACCCAATGCTTTTTTACTGCATGAAGCAGGCCCACTTCATTACTCTCTCTCTCTCTCTCTCTCTCTCTCTCTCTCTCTCTCTCTCTCTCTCTCTCTCTCTCTCTCTCTCTCTCTCTCTCTCTCTCTCTCAATGTATGTATGTATGTGTGTATGTGTGTACGTAGATCGCTTCTTTATGCATGTGTGTGTGTAAATTCTCTCTCTCTCTCTCTCTCTCTCTCTCTCTCTCTCTCTCTCTCTCTCTCTCTCTCTCTCTCTCTCTCTCTCACTGAGTGTGTGTGTGTGTGTGTGTGTGTGTGTGTGTGTGTGTGTGTGTGTGTGTGTGTGTGTGTGTGTTGATGTTTTTAAACTAATGCTTATACACAACTGAACATATCAATTCAAAAGACAACTGGCTTTAGACAAAGGACAAAGAGAAGCACTAAAATGACTCAATCTTTGATCCATTTTTGCACATTACAGCGAGAATAAAGTAACATTCTAAAGTTTTTTGTATAATGGATAGTCAAGAGTATTGGTATCTACAATAAAAAAGGCATAGGTGCACCAATGGCAGACATCAGCTTTAAGCCAAAAAGACCCTAAGTAAAGATAGAGTCCTCACCTTCATCCATATAAACAAGTTAATGGATTTGCTAGCATTGAATATGTATTACAGGTGTCAAAGAACTTATCAATTGTCATCCATGTCCTACTTAAACTCTTTTTACCTTAAACCTACCATCCGATATTGTATGAAGTTGTCACTGGGCATTCTGAGAGGATTTTATCACATTTAAATGATTTGCAAAAGTTTTTTTTCTGATCCAAAGGTCATCACTCCTTTGGATTCCATGAGATCATAGGTTATAAATATAAGTTAATATCCCTATTTTTTAGAAAGAATTTATATCTATTTAAATAGGATAAATTTTGATCAAATGGCCACTACCCCTTCTGATCCACGTGTTTAACCAAAAGTTACTATCGAGCTAAAAGATCTTTTGCCATTTTCAAGATCTTTTAATAAATGAGTGCTAAAACATGCTCAAATTTTTCCATGCTTTGCTTTACAACAAAGTATCTTGTGGTGTAAAAATAATTGCTCAAAGTTGAACTGGTTAAAGACAGCACTCGAGTAGGTATCTAATAGCATGGTAGAAGTAACTACTAATCTATGCTAAGTAGGATAATTTAATAGATGTAGAGTCAGGCAAGCATCAGTATAAGATCAAGGTAGATAAGTGCTCTAGGTTTTTCTTAGGTAAGTACCCTACAAGTGCAAGAAAACCAAGCCTTTTATGAGTGCATGGAAGTGGTAGAACATTTTTTTTTATCAACCACGACGGGTAACCTTCACCCTCCTTTTACCATAATGGTCAAGCCCCCCAAAAAAATGTGTTTAGTTCGATTGCTCAACAGCAATAATCATCTGTAATGAGAAGTTCTTAACTGCCCTAAATGATCCCATGAGAGTCTTAAAACACAAAATGTGAGGCTCGACTATGTAATGTACTAAACACTACATTTGACAAAATCCCCAGTAGCTAGGTAACCCATTTTCTTAAAAAACCAATATCAAAGGCCAAAAAAACCCAACATGGGAATTTGAACACACCGACAGATCCCAGATCAAGCATCATTATACTGCTATGAGAGCAAATAAACAACCAACCCGCCACCAAATAAGGCTTCATTATACTGGTATGAGAGCAAATAAGCCACCATCTTGCCACCAAATCAGGGGGATGGAGCCACAATTTCTCAATCGATCCCCCAACACACTTTTTTAAAAAATAATTCATACATTTGTTAATTGCAGATCTCATAAAGAAAAAAACCAAACGACAGTATACTGCAGTTTGTTTTAGTTAACAAATAATACCAGTTATGCTTTCAAAGTAACTGCCATGCCAACCTGTGAAGGAGGGTCTTGATCAAGTGAGAATTTTGTTGCAGTTATGCTGAAAAAGACATTATACGCGTATGATGTCTTTTTTCACAGATTTTGACTATTTTGGTTATGCTCACTCTCAATGGCCCCTTTATGCTCTGTTCACTCACAAAATTCAGTTTGAACTCTGTTTGAGCAAGTTATGGCTAGTTCAGGCTTTTCTTGGCAATTTTCCGCTTTTGACTTGTTTTCTGGGTCAATTGTGATCCAAATGGGATGAAACTTGAAATATAACCTCTAGACAGCTATTACAATGGATCTGTGTTGGCAAAGTATCAAAATATGTCCAAAATTAGGTCAAAGACATCATACGCGTATGATGTCTTTTTCATCAATTTGGGTCCAAACTTGATATTTATGCTTTCTACAGTGTTTGTAACAATCTTGTCAGGTCAGATTTCAAAAATAAGCAATGGAAGTGCAAAAAGACATTATACGCGTATGATGTCTTTTTTCCCAGATTTTGACTATTTTTGGTTTTAAGCCTTCTCCAATGTTTATAATTGAGTTTCAGGTGTTTTTGTCAGGTTTGAATGTAAAAACAAGATCTGAATCCAAAATTTCCTATTCTTTGCGTTTCTTGGACTCCGACTTGTCTTTTCGGGTTTCTTTGAGTGTTAATGCTCTTGTTTTAAGTTGACCTTAGGGTAAAACCCCCCTTCTAAACACTCTGGCAATGTCAAATTTTCAATTTTAGTCTCTGTTTAGGTCCTAAGACATCATACGCGTATGATGTCTAAAGTTGCAGATTTTCAGTTTTTCAGCACAGAACTCTTCCAATAGCTCTTTTAAGTGCTCAGCAACAATCAGTTACACAGAAAATTTTTCTGAACTTTGTTTATTGCATATTTCACTACCAAAGAGACTTTTTCAGTGATCTAACATGCAATCAAACACATCAAGCAAATAGAACACCAATCGATAGCTCTAGATCAGGATCAAATCAGGCCCTACCTAAGCTACTTCTAATCATAAAATGGAATTTTTGCAATTGAAAATATAAAGAGATTTACTACCACACAAGGAGTAGCAAATGCTTTTTATGTCAACAACCACTTAAACACCATCAAAAAACAATCTAATCTAAGCTAGACTAAAAATACTGTCAACGCGGAAGACCCAGGAATACCCCACTTCCTAGTATCTCTCGAGATCTTCGGAGTCCACCACTCCTAGATCTTTTCTAACTAAAGTATACAAAGTAGTTTATACGACTCACCTCGTAGGATTAGTCTAAGGTCACCTACTTAGGGCTCTCGTCCCCGGCAGCGGCGCCAAATGTTAAGGCGGTTACGCCGCTAGCGGAAGCTAAATAGCGAGAACTCAACCAACAACAGAATTTGTCAGACGAGGACGAAGCTTGACCCGCAGGCGCATGGAAACAACTAGGTGGGTGTCAAATCACCTACTCGACCTTCTAATGACAATCACTACCAAGGAAATCAAATCTAAGTTCTAAAATACGCAAGTGACTGAAATCCGTACTACGAACGAATGCTATACGAAACAGGATCTAGAATCATCGAATCGATCTCAAACTCAAGGGGAAGTCTATACACTAGGTAAGAACAACACCCTAAAGACTTGAACTGCAAAATCAACCTATAACCACTCCGTGCGGTAAACGCGTATGAAGACAGGCCGAAAATTACAGGTGACCGAAACTTGACCCCGATGGTACGAATGTGTAGCTCTACTCGTTGTGGTTCTATAGATATGCTGCACGCTCTATTCCGACACACGAGTTGGAAGAAAACTCACACCGAAGCTCGTAGGAACTTACCACACATAGAAGCCGATAGCGCGCACTCTTGGTATCTGTGCGTAGCTCTCGCCGTTGCTAACACAATGGCGGTGTCGCTTCTCCAATGGCGGCTCCGTAGCTCGCGTAGCAAGGAGATAAGACTCTCTCTCTCTCTCTCTCTCTCAGACACAGTCACAGCGCTCAAAACTCACCTTGATTAATAATTGAATCTCCTTTTAGGTTACAAAACTTTGGCTTATATACCTCAGCCTTGGAGGTGAGAACATCTCTAATTATTTACATAAGCAGGTGAAATTACGTCGGGATTACAAGCTGGAAACTCAATTGAGTCCCGTTACTTAATGAATGGCTCAAATCAAAATTAATGTCGGAAAGACATTTATTACAATCAATGGTTACAAAATGATGGGCGTGAGCAAAAATGCGGGTGTGATCCTCTGCTGGCTCAACACTCCCCCCCTCCGCGTTCATGTCGTCCCTGACATGACTTTTGGCTTGGTCAATAGAGTCCTGTCGTCTTGAGCATCTGCAAATGTGATTCGTAGCGTAGGTTGCCGATGGTCAAGGTTGGGCCGAATATTTTGCTTTCGTGAGTGAAAAAGCCGGTGTAGAAAGCTTCTTCGAATGTTTGCATGTGGAAGCTAGGCAAAAACATAATTCTTTGGTATAAGAGATGTAACACCTTTGGTGAGGGCTGCAATGAAAGATCATACATCATATCCGTCACTGTGTCGGCCGTCGATAGTAGACTTGAGGTCGTAGCTTTATCTGGCGCGAACACTTCAATGCATGCTAAGAGAGTCTTGCAGATTTTCTTTAGCATCTGACACGAAAGGTCAGGAGAGCCAGTAAAGAGTTTGATGGTGCCCGTTAGGGTTTTCACCATGTAGGCTTTACCTATTCTCTCTCCTTCCTTTGGTCCTGGCATCCTTGGGTAATTAAGCCAATTTGGCTTCTTTTCTGCAATCCTGCCATGCTCTTTCCAGCTTCTGACTCTTGGCACCGGGCAGAAGGTTGCATCCTCCCGAATCTCCTTTGGAGCCTCTACCAAGTAGATGAGGTAGGCTTGGTATTTGTTCAGCCAACCTTTCCTCCATCTAGGTTGAGAATCTACAATCTTCTTTGATTGTTCATCCTTTGTGATGTCGCCTTCGTAAAGAGCGACATACTGCTCCTCCTCTATTCTCTTTTTCGTCTTTATCACTTCAAATTTCATCAGAGGGAAAGGCAGGCTTGGTTGCATCCACTCTTCATGGAGCACTTTTGTGTCTAAACCTTGAAGTCTAATGGAGATGAGGAGTCTCCTTTCCCATTCCATTTCCGCCTTGGCACTTTCCTCTGTTGACTTTTCTATTTGGTCCTGGAGCTTTTGTTCTTCTTCTTCAGAGATTCCTGAAGTTGAGGCCACTTCTTGAACTGGGGCTGGATCTTCAATTGTGGTTGCCTCTCCAGTTTCTGGTAGCTCTATGGCTGCTCTCCCTGCTTCTTCTTGTGGTGTCTCTGTTTCTCTTCTTTGTTGCTCTTGGAGGTCTTGGAGCTGTTTGCGGAGGGCCTCATTTTCTGTCCTTAGTGTTTGGTTTTCTGATGTGAGCCTCTCCTCTGCAGCCAATGATCCCTCCGCCATGTGCAATCTTTGTACTTGCTCTAACCTCAGCTCTCTTTGCAAACTTCTGACCTGCTCTTCCAGAGCTGGTACGAGGGCTCCCTCTTGTTCTGTTCCTGCTCTGCCAGCTCTAGGGGTGGTCCTGAGTCTCATGATTGTCCGTTCTTGAAGTTCGACTCTTTCCCTTAGCTCAATGAGCTCATCCTTGGCTGCCTCCAGCTCATCTTCTATCCGCTCCTTTGCTTCCTGTGAACTTGTTACCTCTCTTGAAGCTTCGGCTAGTTGGAGTATCAAGCCGTCTCTCTCATTTTCTGCGTCGTAGAGTGATGCTTTATGACTTTCAGATTCAGTCATAGCATTCTCTAACTGCTTCTACAAATCTGCTTCCTTTTGTTTTGCTGTCTCAAGTGCTACTTCTTTTGCTCTGGATCTTTCTTTAATCTTGCTGAGCAGTTCATGCACCATGTGCATGTCTTTTTCATCATCATCTGTCAACTTGACAGCTCTTTCTGCCACCGCCTCCAATGGCTTCGGCTCGTCCATTTTTTCTTCACTCTCCATTGTACCCTTTGTCTTTTCTTTCGTCGCTTTCCGATCATCTTGCTTCCGTAGGGATATCCCATAAACTGCCTCCAGGGCCTCTTCTTCACTGTATCCGATAGCGACCAGATCCTCATAATCATCTTTCTTTTGCTTAACTGGATCTATCTCCTTTTCCTTGGTCCCGGCCTCCGGCTTTTCCATAACTTCTGTTTCTATTTCTATTGGGGTTTCCTCCACAATAATTTCCATTTTCTTCGGGCTGGGTACAACAGTAAAAGAGGGCTGATTGTCCTCAGTCATCTTGGCTTTCCCTTTGTTTGCTTGCCCGTCTTTCTTTTGAGGTTCAGTAGACTCATCTACTTTCTTCTTCCCCTTGTCGTCCTTTTGCAGCTCAGCTTTTAAAAGCTGTACTTCCTCTTCAGTATAAGGCTCGACAGGTTGTTGCTCCAGTATGGCCTCCGACTCCTCATAAGCTCTAATATATTGATCGTATTGATCAACATGTGGCCTGGCTGAGCTGGTTCCGACTTTACTGGGGTCTGGCACCCACATTTCTTCAAAGTCCCCCTTTAGAGCTCTTTCCGCTCTAAACTGCTCCACCAGCCTTTCCATTCTTGCGGCTTTTTGACTTTTGGTTTGCTTGGGATCGGCCTTCTTCTTCACTTTCTTCTTGAGCGGCTCGTCCACGGCCTCCTCAGGTTCTGAAACTATTTCTAGTTTTCGGCGTGCTCTTGTGGATGCCCTCTTGGATACTTCTTGTTGTTCTTCCTCTTTATCGGCTTCTCTAAGCCACTCATTCTGGGAGGGAATCTGGGGCCCTTGATCCCTAGCTCCAATAGCTTCATAAGCTATTCTTGTTAGGATTTCTCCTCCTCCTATGTACTTTGGCTTCTGGTTGTGCATGGCGATTACTTGCTCGTGGATGTATTGAGCATAATTCACCTCTTTTGGCATGTTGCTTTTCAATGCCCATGTGATGGTTGTCGCAATGGCATGGGGTGGTGTAGTATACTTCTGCGGTCTTTTACTACACACATGGAAAAATTGGTTGTATAATCGGCAAAGGGTTGCCGCTCGTTGATCTGCCATATCTCCGTAGGTTGTATTTTGTTTCTTTGATCCATAGACCTCTATGGCTTCCCTTCTTTCTCTGACAGAACTCCCTTTGTTGTGCAGCTTCAATGCATCTGCAATGAGCTGTGGAGTGATCTGTACTTCAACTGTTTCTCCATCCATGGCTGTCAACGTGGCTTTCCCATCCTTCTGAATGGATGTTGCCAACTCATACACTCTTCTTGTGTCTACACCTGATGGTCTCGAGGTGAAGAACCTGTGTAAGTCAGCCTTTTCCAGGTATTTGCTTATGTTCTCTGTTCTGCTATAATCCACTAATTCTCGTGGGATCATAGGTACATCGATCGATTGCCCTTGAGGATCTCTGAAAGTCCCTTGGTAGATCTTTATACCCTCTTTTTCTAGTACTGCTTCCTCCATCCAAGTCTTGGTTGGCTTGAGGGTTTCCGTTGGAATATCAAAAGGTTCTGCGTCTGCAAGAGCATCCTTGATGGTTGGTCTTTTTCTCTTATTTGCCGATGACTTAGCGGAATCCATGGATCCTGTAACTCCAATCATAGAAGTTAGCGTCTTTTTAGTAGTACTGAAAGCCGAAATGAAGCTTTTAACTATTCAAATGACTTGAAAATTGAAACATGAGCTATTCAGGGCCTAAGGATGCAATGTAGGTGAAAAAATATGCAAACTGGGCTCAAAAACATGCTTGAGACATCATACGCGTATGATGTCTTTTGTGTCAGAATGACTTCATATTGGTTGTGCTTGTAGCTGATAGTGTTTTCATGAGTGTCATATGCTTGGATTTGAGTTTGGATCCCATTTGGTCAAGTTTTGGCCAGTTTAGTCCAGTTCAGGCTCTTGGCAAAATTTTGAAAGGGAAATGGATTTTATGATCCAAATTGGGTAAAACTTGGTAGATTACTTTCAAATGGCATGTAGAACACTTATGTTTGGTGGTTGAAGCCCTTAGATGCCAAAATCACATAGTGAGACATCATACGCGTATGATGTCTTTTAGTGCATTTTTGGACCAATCTTCTCTATAAGCTTGGTTTTGGCTTTAGATAGGCTTATTCAGTGGATTTATCAAGTTTGGATAGAATTTGGGCTAAAAATGGCTCAAAAGACATCATACGCGTATGATGTCTTTTTCATCAATTTTGCATGGGATTGGTTCTGTGGATTCTCCATGTGCTAGTGAAGGACTGTTTATACTCAAATCTTGGTTTGGACTTGAATATGTTGGATTTGGGACAAAAATAGGCTTTGTATGAAGGATTTTCTCTTAATTGGGCTAATGGGGTGATCCACTTGACCAAATGGTTCCAAACTTCATATGTAGCATGTATTAGATATATATAATGGATGTATGATGTCAAATGAGCATTTTTGGCTCTGTAAGTGCAAATAGACATTATACGCGTATGATGTCTTTTGTGTCAAAATAGTGCTGTTTGGTTCCAGATAGGTTGTAGATGTGTTAATCAACAATCCTACAAAGTTTCAATGAGTTTGGAGTTATTTTGACAAAATTAGGACCAAAAATCAATTTTATGGCCTACTTTGCGTCTTTTTGGTTTTCCTTGGGTTTTCTAACTCCAATTCTCATGATACTTGGTTCATAGGATGTGATTAACATGTGGAATGAGGCTATGCACTCAAATGTTGAAATGGATGTGAAAATCATGCTGTGAGACATCATACGCGTATGATGTCTTTTCTTGAAATGTTGGTCTTTTTGTGCAAATAATGCTTTGTGCTAGTGCCCTAAGCCCTGCTAACTAGTTTTCAACTTAAAAAGTCATCAGTTTAGCTAAAAAGCCCCCTTATAGGCATTTCAGTCTCCGAAGTCGTCTTTTTGCCTTGGAGTTGAATTTCTTCAACTTTTCTTCTTGAGAGTTGCATTTCCAGCTCATTGGATATGTTGTGAAGCCACCTATTCGGTTGAACTCGACTTTGGCTCCCCGTTCTCCATCTTTCTCCATTTGGTTGCCCGAAAGCGTCTTTTTCACCATCGGTAAGTGAATCAGCTTTCTTTTGGGTTTTGCTTGCAAACATAAGTCATCCATGTATATTTGAAGCTGCTTGTGAAGTTTCATGTCATTTGGTCGTCAATTTTAGCCGTTATGCCAAAATGACGCTTTGTGTGTCCACAGCTGAATCGGTTGTTCCGACCTACTTTTGGTGGTCCAAACCTGGAGATACTCCATGGTTGCATTGCCCTCGATGTTGTTAAGCTTCTTGAGAAGTTTTGTGTCATTCCGACAACTTTTTTCTGTTTGCCTCTTGCAGGCTCTGTTGACCTAGGGTTTTTCCAGTCGTTCTTTCTCGAGCTTTGAGTGCTAGAAACTTATCTCCTATACTAGGGTAACCCACCTCTAAGTTCTTGCAAGGTTTGGTTAGGCGGTTGTGCCCCTACCTAGAGTTCTTCCCCATTCCCCATCTGCTCTTGTTTCTTGGTTTTGGTGAGTTTTCGCGACAAAAGTTAACGATAAGCATCAAAAGCTTATGGCAACGAGTCTACCTCTCATGTCTGGTGTGCTCTGAGCTCTCGTAGCAGTCGTAGAAAGCGGTAGAAGGTCGGATGCTCCTGTGTGCTCTTTGCTCTCTCCAAGAAGGTAATAGTGGAAATGAGCTTGATAGTGAAGTGAAAAATACTTAACTTCGAGCTTCCCGGATCACTTGTTACCAAATTTGACATGTGCTCCTATCTCGTCGTGAAATGCACTTTAGGATTTGAAATTTCTCAGTTTGGACTCCATTTGACCTGTTTCTGAGAAATCTGTCCACTTTGCCAAAATTCTGTCATTTCGGGCTTTCCGCAACTTTTTCAGAATTGTACCCAATTTTTACCATGGGTTGCCCTTGTCATTAGGATCATCGCCGTCTATTCTTTTCTTTTTTCCGATCTCATTTCACCCGCTTTTTTATTTTTCTTTTATTTTTATTAAGAAAATCATAAAAAATAAAGGAAAATAGCAAATTGAAGCCAAAAAATTCCAAACATACACGATAAATAGCTGGTAACCCTGTGTATATGAATATACACTTCTTTGTGATTTTTGGATTTGGATTACCACTTTTTCCACTTTTTAGCTCCAAAAACACTCTTATTTAGTGATATTTACACATCTAGAGACCCAAATTCATCATTCGATCTCTTCTTGTTGCAAAACAAGGTATATAAGGGCATAAATATTATCAATATCCGCAATCAAACATAAAAATTGCAAAATCATGTAAGACACTGCCCTTGTAATATAATTTTTGTTTTTCTTTGTTTTTTTTTTTTTTCCACTTGTAGTTGCTTTGTAACTCCTGTATACCTCCCCCCCTCCTAGTCTGAGTCCTCCCGGACGACTATGAAGTGTCTGTGGGTGAAGCATTGTAGGTGTTTTGGTCATAAGTTTCCAATGCAATTGTAGAGCGACGATACAACATTCTTTCCAATAAAGCTGCTCTTTGTTTGATTGAAGGATTGGTGGTCGGGTTTTGGGTTGGTTTTGTCACTTCGGTAGTAGAGTCAGTAGATGGATTCTTCGTTACCTTGTTGTCTTTCTTCACAATCCAAATCTGCTTCCGCTTTGCTTGTGCTTGCCACAAACTCTTTGCGACCCAAACCTGCTTTGTTCTGTGTGTTGATTCCCTCGCCTTGAAATACCTAGGAGTTTCCGTTGATTGTATGGAAGGGAGTTCCTTCTTACAAATCTTTGGGATCCAAATTTGCTGTCTGTAGCTTTGTGCCGTCATGAACTTCTTTGGAATCCAAATCTGTTTCACTGTCCTTGATTGTCGGGGATCACTCTGTTGTCTGGTATTGAAGACTCTGTTTTCCACCTTTTTGTTCTCTGGCACAGCCTTTTTTGGTTCCATACCAACTTTGACTCCTTTTTTTCCAAGGTTGAGCTGTTATATTATTGCTTGTCTTCCTTATCCACTGTTGAGAATTCCTCGTCGAAGAGTAATCCGGTTGTATAGAAACTTTTGGTTGCCATTGCTTCTTCTTTTTCGCTGTTTGTTGTTTGCCCTTGTCCGTGGATTCTTCCTTTGGAGTTGGCTCTGCTCCTTTGGTGAACTTAACTGATTGACTTTCACCTTCGTATTTGATAAGCACTGATTTAGAACTCCAGTCAATCATTGCATTGTATTGCTTCTGCCATGGTTGTCCTAGCAATAATGGATGTTGTGTAGCTTGGTCTTCAACCACGTAAAACATATGAGGATACACATATTGGTTAATCTGTATATGTAAAACTGTGCATCCAACAGTTTTGATTGAATTCTCAGAGTAACTTTTTAACTCTTGCTTGGCAGTTTGTAATTTAGTGTCTTTGTCAATTGTCTATACAAACTGAGTGAAAGTAGGTTAGCTTGAGCTCCTGAATCCAATAGTGCTCTGGCTTTGATTTGGTTGGTCCCTACTTTGCATTCAATGATGGGTTCTTCTTTGTCATTATCCATTTCTGTTATACTGACTGCGTTTATTCGTATTGCTCCTTCATTGCGCTGTTTCTGACGTAGTAGTCTTCTTTTCTCCATTCTTTCCTTCGCCTCGGCTTGCGCTTCCTCCTCAATCTTTTTCTTTTTCTGGACACGCAGCTTTTCTTGATGTATTTTGAGAAGCATGTCTTGTGTTAGCGGCAACAGATACTTTTTCACTCTGCATCCACTAATCCAATTGGGCATTTCTTCTCCGTCTAATGTAGCAAGCTTGACGGCTCCACTTGGTGATAGATCTTTAATCACCAGAGGTCCCATCCCTCGCTTTTTAAGCTTTTTAGCATGCTGTTTCAGAGTGTAAACTAGGACATAGTCCCCAACTTTAAACTCTTTAGTCCGCACATGCTTATCAAAAAATTCCTTTTGTCGCCTTTTTTGAGCGTAGATGGAAGCTACTGCTTTTAGGCGAAGCTCATCTAGCTTTTCCAGGTCATCTATTCTATCAGAGAGCTCGTGCCCTGTCCACTCTAGATCCTTAGCCACCCTTAAGGTTGAAATCAAGAATTCTATTGGTAAGATAGCATTTAGCCCAAAAACCATGTTATATGGGGTCGTTCCTATGGATGTTTTATATGCTACCCTATATGCCCATAATGTTGAATGCAACTTCTGGTCCCAGTCAGTTCTCGACTTAGATACAATCTTCGTAAGGACCGTACATATGGTTTTGTTTGTTGCTTCAGCTTGTCCGTTTGCTTGTGGATGATACGGGGCTGATTTCCTATGGATTACCATGAATTCATCTAGAAGGATCTCTATCACTTCATTTATGAAATGTGTGCCTCGATCACTCACAATTTCTATTGGCAATCCATATCGTACAAAGACGTATTCATATAGAAATTGTGCCGTGGTCCTGGCATCTGCTTTTTGAGTTGCCTTTGCTTCGACCCACTTTGTTAGATAGTCTGTAGCCACAATGATGTATTGTGCATGAGTCTTATATGCAGGAGGTGAAATGGGTCCGACATAATCAATCCCCCATTTTGCAAAAGCTCTTGCCCCATCATTGGTCTAAGCGGCATATCATCTCTTTTAAGTGGTACTTTGGTCCGCTGACAGTCATCACACCTTTTAACGTATTCCTCAGCGTCCATATGTAATGTTGGCCACCATATTCCTGCGGCTAAGACAAGTTTTGTTGTCTTATCACCTGAGAAATGGCCTCCACCTACTCCTCCATGAGCTTGCTCCAGGATTATCACATACTCAGACTCTGATGCGCAAATCCTAAGCTGGTTGTCTTTACCTCTCTTATAGAGTTGATCTCCTATTAAAGCGTAATCTCTAGCTTCTGTCTCTACAGATTTCTGACGAGCTTTTGACGTTCCTTCTGGGAAAGTTCTATTTGTGAGATATTCAACAATATACTGACTCCATTCTGGAGCGATCATTATCTGATATAATGTCGAATACTCGGCTGGCGGTTTTGATGAACATACAATACATACAGTGACATATTCATGTACGCTTTCTTTCATTCCTGGCCAATAGACTCCCAATTGTAACAAATTCCTATATGTGTTCCTTCTTGAACAATGAAATGCACATTCCTGAACATGTGCTTCGCGCAGATATATACTATATTCCTCAGGATTGATGCATAGTCGTAAAACATGATCATTTCCCAATTGATACAACCTTCCTGCAATCAATTGAAGATTCTTGGATTGCTGAATAGCAATATGTTTCAAGTTGTATTCTCTTCTATCGAACTCTCCTCCATAGGTTAATAGGTTAACGACATTTTGAGACCACCTCGGTATCATTTCTATGTTGAACAAGTACGCGTCTGGCATGTCGTCATCTACTCCTATAGGGTCTTCTCCATTCGTCAATCGCGAAAGATGATCAGCTCTAAGATGTGTTTTTCCTTTCTTTACTACTACCGTGAAGTCGAATTCCAGTAAGATAATGAACCATCTCACTATTCTCCCGGTATTGCATGGTTTATTCACTAGGTAGAGCAAGGCTTGGTGATCCGTAAAAAACACAAACTTGTTGGCTAGAAGATAATGCCGAAATTTCTTCACAGCATATATCATTCCTAATCCTTCTCGCTCTGTTGTGGTGTAATTCTTCTCTGCATGGTTGAGCTGTCGACTGGCGTAACAGATAGGAAAATCCATGTTTCCTTCTTCTGGCTGAGCCAGAATGCATCCTATTGCATATGCAGAAGCATCTATATGCACATGGAATATCTTCTCCCAATCTGGTGATTTCAAGACTGGAGCAGTAATGAGTGCCTCTTTCAATTTCTTGAACGATTCCTCACACTCCTCTGTCCATTCAAAGTTCACTATTAGCCTGTAAAGTGGTTGGCCTATTATAGCGTACATGTAAATGAATCGTCTATAATATCCACAATGTCCCATAAAGCTCTGTACTTGTTTCGCATTGGTTGGTCTAGGCATATCCACTATAACTTTTATCTTCTCTAAATCCGTGGATATTCCGTTTTGTGAGACAATATGTCCCAGAATTCTGCCCTGTCGGACCATAAACACACATTTCTCAGGATTGAGACAAATGCGATATGTCCTACATTTCTCAAATACTTTTCTTAGGTGTTCTAGATGCTCATCTCTCAAAAGAGAATGTACACATAAGTCATCCATGTAGATTTCTAGAAACAGCCTTAAGTATTCTTTGAAAGCATGCGTCATCAGCCTCTGGAAGGTTGCGGGAGCATTGGTTAGACCAAAAGGCATAACCCGATAAGCATAAATTCCCCACTCCGTTGCAAAAGCTGTTTTATGTTGATCTTCTGGTGCTATGGCTAGCTGGTTATATCCTGAAAAACCATCAAGAAAGGAGTATGCTGTTTTCCCTGATACACGCTCTAGAACATGATCAGTTATCGGCAGGGGATAATTGTCCCTGATTGTTGCAGCATTCACTTTCTTTAAGTTGACACACACTCGGAGTTTTCCGTTCTTCTTAGGTACTACCACAATCGGAGATACCCAATCAGTGTGTTCAATCTCGTATATGAATTCAGCTTCCATTAGCTTATCTATCTCTCCTTGATTCGCTTAGCAAAAGTATCATTATATGTGTATGGTCTCTGTCTGCTAGGCTTTGCGTCTTGTTTCAGTGGGATTGAGTGTTGGCATATCGATGGGTCAACTCCCTTTAAGTCCTTATAAGACCATGCAAACACATCCCTATACTCTCTGAGAAGACTCAAAAGTCTCTCTTCCTCGCCTGGAGACAAATCTGTGGCTATGTACACCGGTCTAGGTGGCTCACCTGGAGCTGCTAAATCAACTTTTTTTGCATCCTCCGGTCCGTCATAAGATTCGTTCTCCTTTCTCTCTCGAATAGGTTGGGTTAATACCACCTTCCTATCCTCTATTGTGAATTTCCTGTAGTGAGAGGGAACATCCATGTTTTCCTTGATTTTGGCGTTTTCGTCCTCTCCACTCTCAATTTCTGTTGTCCAAACTTCTTTCAAGTTTTCTTGAGCTCTCTGTACTTGTTTCTACGTTCTAACTTGGACTCCGTGTATTCTCTGTTGCGCTTGTTCTTTTCTGATTTTTCTGTTTCAGTTTTCGTTCCATTCTTTTGAACTTGATTTCTTGAGCCTCTTTTGTCTTTTCGTAAGCTCTTTTGATCGTTGCCTCTCATTCTTCCAGAAATCTTATCCTTAACACAATCTTCAGCCTTTACTAGCATTAGGAATTGATTTTTTCCTCTTATTCTAGGCATCGGATTGGTTCTAACCCCTTTTGTTTTTTTCTTTGCTCTATAGTGTTTCTGGCGTTGTTTAGTTTGGTTCGGAAAATCATAAAATCGGACATCCGTTATAGTTTCTTCGTTTCCGCTGGAATTGTCCGTTGACTCGTTGTCTGCTTCATTTCCCCACTCAGGATGATCGGGAATGTCGTGAAACACCTCTTCTTCATCTTCCTTTTCCAGTGTATCGTTCTTTTCAGTTTCTTTTTTGAGGACAGTTCTCAACATGAAATACGGAACCACGTCGTACCCGTCCTTGTCGCAAAATTTCGTTGTGGGACCATCTGGAATTGCACAAACATCTAGGGTTGCTAGAATGTGTGTCCATTCTAATGGTTCAAACGTGTCCTCTGGAAAGGGTTCTCTTACATAAGTTTCGTCTTCGATAGCCCTTTCTAAAACACATTCTTCTCGTTTCAGACTTCCACATTTCGAAGCTCCACACATCCATAACTCCTTGGGTTTACCTAACCAAGCTGGAAATTCGGATCCCGCCAAGTAGCTGAATCAAACTCCTCTACCGGTGTTCGGTTCACATCTTTGTAGCTATGGTCTTTCAGGTTCACACGTGTAGTGGTTTCCATATTTCTCAGGTATATGTGATCGTAGCCCCAATCCTGGACTATTTTCAACTGTCTCATGAATGGTCTTCCCAGTATGATATCATAGTTATTCTCCTTGCCAAAATCGACAATAGCGAAAGTATGTTCGTATTCAATGCCGCAAGAAGTCACTACAACTTTCTCTAATAACCCCATAGGTTTCTCCATGTGTCCATCTGCTAATTGGAGTTTCAACCTAGTCTTCCTTATTGCTGGTTTCCCCCATTTTTTCCAGATTTCTTTTGTAGCTATGGCTACCCCAGCTCCGCTGTCTAGTATTGCCATTGTGTTCACTCCTTGGAATTCAACTGGTAAGGTTGTATTCCCCTCTTCACCTTCGCAATACTCTCCGACCTTGTTTAAAGGTACAGGCTTAGCGTTCTTTTGTGGCTTGCTCAGCTCCTCTATGCTCTCTTGCAATCTCGATGTTGGATCTTTTATCCCGAATTTCTCCAAGCATTTTCCTACAGTGGTCCACATATGTGGTCTTAGCCTCAAAAGCTCAGCTAGAGTGATAGTGCATGTCACTGGTGTTGACAAGATCTCTATCAATCCTTGCGAGTCCATGACTTTTTCTGATGAGATTTTCCGTGAGGGAAGTGCTCTAATTTCAGATTTTGCTTCATACTCTCCTAAGTATGAAGGTAAGGTTTTCAGTGAATGAGGTTTGCTCTCCATTGTTCTAACAGAGCCCCCATCTCCCCAGTAAGATTGCAGATCCAAGTCCACTTGAGATCCTGCCTCAAATTCCACTATGGGAGGATTCCTGATGTCCTTTTCCCAATTTGTCTGATTAGCTTGGCAACTTAGCTCGTTTGCAAAGTTTGCCTCTCTCACTTGTTTCCAAAATTCATTGTAATCCTCATCTTGTCCATAAGACCTCTGTATGACTGGATGAAAACTCTCGACCTCCTGATCGGTTGTGTTCAACACTATGCGGTCATCCTTTCGTGTATCTTCAGGCTTTTGTGCACTGGGAGTCCTTTCAGCTACCCGTGAAACAATAGTCTCTTGCTGAATTGGGTTTTCCTTCCCACAATTCATTGTTTCTTTTGGTGGTTCTAATAAAGCTTGTGCAGTCTCGATCATTCTCTGGCACATTTCAAGTCTCTGCTTTTCCAATTCCGCGTTTGGGTATGTCATCCACCTCTGTTCTTGTGTTTGGTTGTTCTTTAACCTAGCTTCATAAGCTCTCATCAGTGCGTCTAATGGTTCGTGTACTTTGTCGACTAGCACTGATCCCCCGGAGCTTAAGCTCGTTGTTTCTTTGATACTCTTTTGTTTCGTCCTTTCCGGGCTCATCTCTCGTTTCCCGTTTTGACTCTCAAGTTTTTCTAATCTAGCTTTAGTTTGCTTTAGTTCCTCAGCTAGAATAGCGTCTTCACGTTCTTTTCTCAACTTCATGCGTGCTTTCCTAGCTTTCCATGTGTTTTTCTGACTCCGCGGTCCTTGATTAACCACTTCAGTCGCTAACTTTCCATTCTCAGGTTCTCTAGTGGTTTTCTTAGCTTGAGCTCTAGTAACAACTTGCGTTGGTATCAGAGTTTCATTTTCAGACCCACTGCTGGTAGGAATAGTTTCTAACATATTCAATGTCGTCTTTTGCACTTTGTTTGGATTCTTTGAACAATCCTCAATGAAGTGAGTAACCCCACACTCAGTGCAATAAGCGTTAATTCTAATGATTTCCGTATGTGGGCAAACATTCATCAGATGGTCACCTCCACACTTGTAACAGGGTCCTAGTGCTGGTCTTGGTCCCCCTTGATTCGTCCTTTGTGGATATGATGGTCTTTGTCCTGTTAACCCTCCATGAGCTATGAACATCAAGGTTCTTGCGTCCAAATTGTATCTCTCTTCATCAGAAGCACTTGTAACTGTTGGTGTTCCAACATTCCCCATCATGCCCCATGGTTCTGGTTGTTTTGGTTCTTCTGGTGGGTAATACACTGTCGGAGACATGTGTGCACCCGATTCTTCGTAATAGGCTTGAACAGGCACTAAGGCTTGTTCTTCCTGATTCTCTAAAGTTGGTGCATATCTAATGCCCACTGGTCTTGCTCCTGGTAAAGGTGGTTGTTGTCCCAATACCGGTTGCGGTCTTTCTATCCCCATAGGTCCTGGTACATTTCCCGTTGGGTATCGAGGTACTGGATGTATCTGAGGTGGCGCTAATTGAGCAGGAGGTGCATACTGGCGCTCCCTTACATACCCTTTGTTGTAATAGCACTCCTCTGTTGGATGATTTGTCCATTTTTGTTCGATAGCACACCATTTCAGTGTTTTTGGCAATGGTTTTTGGTATGGTGCCATCCTTTTTAGAGCATCTTCTATCATTTGCTCTACATTTGGCATGGTTGTTGTTTGAACATTCTTTTTAGTGGTAGTCTTGCTCGCTACGGAGGAGGAGCTACTGGATGCAAAATCTGTATCCGCTGACACCTCTCCATAAACCGTACAGTTATCCACTAAGTACAATGCCTCTCTTGTTACTTGCTCGAAACTTGTACAAGCTTTCAAGTGCAAGTCTTTCTTGAGAGTGTCGTTCCTCAGTCCCTCGATAAAGAGAACAGATAGTCTGTCATCTTGTGGTCGTTCACGTACTGGACATCTCTCAATGTATTGTTTGAAGCGAAGTGAAGCTTCCTTCACTTTTTCGTGTTCTCTCTGTTTAAAAGCATATATTTGTGAGACCGTATTGTGCTTAATCCCTCGTTTTGAGAATTCCTCAGCAAACTCTCTTAGCAAATGGTCAATGTCATGGAATCCCCCAATGTTCATTGGTTGAAACCATGTCAATGCAGTACCTTCTAGAGTAAGACCAAATCCCTCGTATTGTGTATGGAAATCGGTTATCTGCTCAGCTCTTAAGACTTGCTTAAAGAGTGACACATGTGCATACGGATCTCCTGAACCACCATACTTCTTTTGCACACACTTGGCTACTTGAGATGGTCTCATACGTCTATGATCTGCTACCAATCTCATTGCTCCTGTGTCTCGGCTAAAGCTTTCTCTAGCACCATGGACTTCATGGGTTACCCTTGTCGGTTCCTCTGCCCTGAATCTACTACTGGGAGGTAAATGTGATGGTTCCGCTTCAAACCTTGGACCTGGAGTGGTATAGGTGGGGATTGGAACTGCACTACCTCGATTCGTCTCCATTGACTCTCTGGAATGTAATGATCCCATTGGTCCGAGCTTCGAGTCCCAAGGTTGACTGAAAGAGTCAGCGACCTGAGTTCTTTGTCCTCCTGTTGTCATTGAGTTTTGCACTCCAGTTGTTGGTGCTGGTCTATGTGAGCTAGAAGTAACATAATACTGATGTAGAGGTCCCCCAAAGTATGTATATCCTTCTAATTCTTTCTTGCCCATTGTTGAGTATTGCCTGCCATACTTATCGTAAGCGGCAATTTTCACTTCCGATCCCTCTGTGTAGGTAAAGACATAGAGTCTTTTTTTGTCTGTCAACTCTCCGGTGTAGGGTTCTTCACATCTATAATAGAGATCTTGCTCCCCATTATTATATTTGTACAGCCCCACATAGATGTTATCAGTATTGATCCTTGTAGTTTCATTCTCTCTTCTTAACCTCTCATTAGGGAAGTTCATTATTGGTGCTTTCTCCTCGAGTTCTTCATCTATTTTGGCTTTGGTGCCCATCAATCCCCACTTGTCCACAATGTTAGGATTTAGGACTACCAAGTACATGGTACCCTCGTCATCTAGATATCTATCTCCGCTATAGCTCACAGGCACTAAGTCCTTGAACTCACTAGGTCTATCTTCTATCTTTACACAATAGCGGTCCATTCCATCTTTGTAGATCTTGGCACCTTGCTCATTGTCGTACTGGTATTTTATGAACAATAGCTTCATGGTGGCGGAAGGGTTTGATGATCCTGCTGCCATATTTTCTCTGTTGTTCCTGTTCGAGTGTTCGGTGAAAATCTCGTAAGACCTCTCCGAAGAAGTATCAGAAACACTTCCTTCAAGGATAGGCTCTAATGGTTGCACCCAACTTTGGTTTACGCTTCCCTCGGTTGATATGACACTTGCTGGTTCCCCTTGTTTTGGTTGATTATTCCGTAGATTCCTGCCCGATCTCAAATTCATCAATTCCCCTAAAGGACTGTAGCTTTTCCGTCTCGGCAATTTGTTTTCCCCAAGTTTTTGTGGTCAGAATTGATCCAAATTGACTGATACTTGGTCAACTGTTTAATTTTGTCAGTTGGACAACTTCTGTTTCATCAAGTGAGAATTTTGTTGCAGTTATGCTGAAAAAGACATTATACGCGTATGATGTCTTTTTTCACAGATTTTGACTATTTTGGTTATGCTCACTCTCAATGGCCCCTTTATGCTCTGTTCACTCACAAAATTCAGTTTGAACTCTGTTTGAGCAAGTTATGGCTAGTTCAGGCTTTTCTTGGCAATTTTCCGCTTTTGACTTGTTTTCTGGGTCAATTGTGATCCAAATGGGATGAAACTTGAAATATAACCTCTAGACAGCTATTACAATGGATCTGTGTTGGCAAAGTATCAAAATATGTCCAAAATTAGGTCAAAGACATCATACGCGTATGATGTCTTTTTCATCAATTTGGGTCCAAACTTGATATTTATGCTTTCTACAGTGTTTGTAACAATCTTGTCAGGTCAGATTTCAAAAATAAGCAATGGAAGTGCAAAAAGACATTATACGCGTATGATGTCTTTTTTCCCAGATTTTGACTATTTTTGGTTTTAAGCCTTCTCCAATGTTTATAATTGAGTTTCAGGTGTTTTTGTCAGGTTTGAATGTAAAAACAAGATCTGAATCCAAAATTTCCTATTCTTTGCGTTTCTTGGACTCCGACTTGTCTTTTCGGGTTTCTTTGAGTGTTAATGCTCTTGTTTTAAGTTGACCTTAGGGTAAAACCCCCCTTCTAAACACTCTGGCAATGTCAAATTTTCAATTTTAGTCTCTGTTTAGGTCCTAAGACATCATACGCGTATGATGTCTAAAGTTGCAGATTTTCAGTTTTTCAGCACAGAACTCTTCCAATAGCTCTTTTAAGTGCTCAGCAACAATCAGTTACACAGAAAATTTTTCTGAACTTTGTTTATTGCATATTTCACTACCAAAGAGACTTTTTCAGTGATCTAACATGCAATCAAACACATCAAGCAAATAGAACACCAATCGATAGCTCTAGATCAGGATCAAATCAGGCCCTACCTAAGCTACTTCTAATCATAAAATGGAATTTTTGCAATTGAAAATATAAAGAGATTTACTACCACACAAGGAGTAGCAAATGCTTTTTATGTCAACAACCACTTAAACACCATCAAAAAACAATCTAATCTAAGCTAGACTAAAAATACTGTCAACGCGGAAGACCCAGGAATACCCCACTTCCTAGTATCTCTCGAGATCTTCGGAGTCCACCACTCCTAGATCTTTTCTAACTAAAGTATACAAAGTAGTTTATACGACTCACCTCGTAGGATTAGTCTAAGGTCACCTACTTAGGGCTCTCGTCCCCGGCAGCGGCGCCAAATGTTAAGGCGGTTACGCCGCTAGCGGAAGCTAAATAGCGAGAACTCAACCAACAACAGAATTTGTCAGACGAGGACGAAGCTTGACCCGCAGGCGCATGGAAACAACTAGGTGGGTGTCAAATCACCTACTCGACCTTCTAATGACAATCACTACCAAGGAAATCAAATCTAAGTTCTAAAATACGCAAGTGACTGAAATCCGTACTACGAACGAATGCTATACGAAACAGGATCTAGAATCATCGAATCGATCTCAAACTCAAGGGGAAGTCTATACACTAGGTAAGAACAACACCCTAAAGACTTGAACTGCAAAATCAACCTATAACCACTCCGTGCGGTAAACGCGTATGAAGACAGGCCGAAAATTACAGGTGACCGAAACTTGACCCCGATGGTACGAATGTGTAGCTCTACTCGTTGTGGTTCTATAGATATGCTGCACGCTCTATTCCGACACACGAGTTGGAAGAAAACTCACACCGAAGCTCGTAGGAACTTACCACACATAGAAGCCGATAGCGCGCACTCTTGGTATCTGTGCGTAGCTCTCGCCGTTGCTAACACAATGGCGGTGTCGCTTCTCCAATGGCGGCTCCGTAGCTCGCGTAGCAAGGAGATAAGACTCTCTCTCTCTCTCTCTCTCTCAGACACAGTCACAGCGCTCAAAACTCACCTTGATTAATAATTGAATCTCCTTTTAGGTTACAAAACTTTGGCTTATATACCTCAGCCTTGGAGGTGAGAACATCTCTAATTATTTACATAAGCAGGTGAAATTACGTCGGGATTACAAGCTGGAAACTCAATTGAGTCCCGTTACTTAATGAATGGCTCAAATCAAAATTAATGTCGGAAAGACATTTATTACAATCAATGGTTACAAAATGATGGGCGTGAGCAAAAATGCGGGTGTGATCCTCTGCTGGCTCAACAAACTGGCTATGTTTGTGCGTGTTGCAGGTGTCGATACTGGATCCAGTTGTTATCCATGTCACACCTGTAGACCTAGTTTACAGCTTACTCTGAGGATTGAACATTTAGTTAAACTCTGAAGTAAGATAAACACTGTTATGGAGTCATATGTATCCCAATATTAACTCAGTTTTCTCAAGAAATAATGCTAGTGTATGTTACTAATTCTAACACAAACAACTATATACTTTTGGGTAAAAGACAATTTGACTAAAATTGAGCAGCATCTCGTTCGAAATTTGATTAGTTTTTAAAAAAAAAAACTAGTTTATGTCATCTCTAAGCGAGACCCTCCACCGGAGGTTTACGACTTCATCAATAGAAAAGAGGTATTACATGTACCCGATTTTGCAATACATCGCATTACACTAGCTCGTATAACCATCCTAATAGAAAAACACTCATATGAACAGCCTTATCTAAATCGGCCAGCATCTTGTTTGTACTTAGAATAAGTTTTCACAAAAACCAGGTCATGCCATCTCTCAATGAGACCCTCCATGGGAGGTTTTTACGGCTTGTTTTGAACCTGCAAGAGATGATATATATACACAAATTTGAAGCGATTGTATCAAACTACATCACTATAAGAAATCAGTAATTCCTGATTAAGTAGCAAAAAATTGATCAGACTCTAAGTAGGTAGTTGTCTATGTGTTTGTATGGCACAAAGGGTTATCATTTAAGAACTCGTTTACAGGTTGACAAATGTGGGATATTCATTGTGATTGCCATCCAAGAGAATACTAGCAAGTAGATGTTGTATATCTTAGATCGGCAAGTGATATTCTATACTCATGAAAAAAATCCAAGCTTTACTAAAAACTTTATGAATTCCATAAAACACAGATTCTGTCTCAAGTCCTTGTCAGTCTCAGAGTTTCAAGAAGCTTGCTGTCAGTATTTGTCCAGCAAGTTATTGACCATACACGCAATTCTGTCAAAAATCAAACAGCATTTTTTTTGTATTCTTAGCGTTTTTTCAAAATTTTCAATAATCGCCATCTCCAAGGAGACCCTCTACGGGAGGTTTAAAGCATTCAAAAACGTAGGTGTTATTCCCTTGTCTCATAACATTCTAAACGAAACTTCATAATTCACCATCATCGATCTAATACCACCATTTTAGTATATCTAAGTGTAGCTCCCAATTAAATTGGCAATCAAAATTTTGACGAAGAGTTAAGTCTTACTTATTGAAACTTCATTGTATTGTAAGTTCCACAACTATTCGATTAAAACCATATTAAAAACACAAGTATTCTAAGTAGGTGCCAAAGCACCTACCTGTTTTGTCGGATGCCGCCGTAGCCGTTGTCTATGTACCATGCTATCACTGTAACTTGACATATATTCATATCGAAAGGTCTCTGTCAGGTTTCCTTTATAACAACAATCACTTTTTCATGGATGTGAGCCATAATGAGTAACCTCCAGCAACTAATGTAAGTGTATATGTTGGATTATCAGTTGACATTTTATATACAGCAAAACAACATTTTGTATCTAGAAAAAATCACATGATCGAGTAGAGAATACATTACTTGGGGTGGGCGCATCAGAGACCAGCTTGGCATGCGAATATGGAATGTACCAAGTAGGGGCTTTCCTGCTGAAAACGTAGAAAGAGGAGGAGGAGGAGTGCCCGAATGCTTCCATCCTTTGATAAGTTCAAGCTCTTTCCATATCCTGAGTTGCATTGATGTGTATACATGCTCTCCTAGTCCTGTGTCTATGCGCTCGGCACCAACCGAGGCTAAACGGTAGGGGTTACTAGTTGCTGACCATGTGTATGCGAAGAGGTTCTAGACAAGCTGGGGCTATTGGTTGTGCGCTGTGAGTAGAAGAACTTCAATCATGCCTACTACCGAGCGCTCTCCACAGATGTACCTTATTGTTGCGTGTATGTGTGTTCTATGTGCATTCGACTGTGTGTGTGTGTGTGTGTGTGTGTGTGTGTGTGTGTGTGTGTGTGTGTGTGTGTAGTTGTTTAAATCTTACTTAATAAGACATAATTGAACTTTTACATTCAAAAGACAACTGGCCAAGGAACAATGCACTGATTTGTACAAAAATAACTCAGTATCAAAATTATCTAAGTACAATGATTGTAAGAAAGAGGTCCTCTTTCATTGGGGTTGGTAGTAAAAAAAACTTCCCCGTTCTTCAGTGGATATTTCATAACAGTAATGTTGCTTGCCAAAGAAAAGAAACCCTCCAAGATAAGATAGAGTCCTTACCTGCATCCATCCAAACAAGACAACAATTTAGTTAGCCTTGGATGTGTTTTACAGGTATTAATGGACCATATCAGTTGTTATCCATGTCCATCTTATCGGTTTTAGTTACTTTAGACAAGCTAGGTTATTTAGAACTGGTATTTTTAGCAATCTTTTTTTATTCTTTCACAAAATGAGTGTTTATAATGTACTTTCTTACATGGTGAAGTCCATTAAGAGTCAAAACTATTTCGAGATCCATAGCTCAATAACCATATACTTACCTTCAGAATTAAAATAAATGGTATCAAAGGTACTCCTTTAGCTAAGGAGATGTGAAATTTACTTTTTGTCTACCAATGGTACCAAATGAGGGTGATACCTACCTCACTTTTTTTTTAAACAAACCACCAATAAGATGCTAGCATAACCGGTTAGCAAGACTGCTAGGTATACTCTTTTTTTCGAGCTTCTGTTGAAGCCAAAAACTGCCATATACTTACCTTCACCAACCGTTTGAATAGAGAACCATTTCATAAACCATAAGCAAACCCAAAACGTTGGGTTATATCCAACTTTATTTCCAAATATAGATGATGATCCTTTCCTCAGAATGTGAGCAAGCACCGTGATAAAGAGTACTTAGTGCCTCAGTTTTGCTATAAAATCTAGGAGTCGCCTCATTTTTTTTAAAAAACCAGTTATGCCGATACTAGGGAATGTGAGAACCCACAGTAAAGCAAATTTAAACAGCGCCTTAGTTATTAGAACCCCATTTTTCTGAGAAAAAAAACCAATCATGCCGAAATTAGGTACAGCATGCAGATGGTGATGCCCTGCAGTGGTTTTAAAAGGAAACCCATCTATAATATCATATCGCAGCTTTTCAGCCCTGCTGCACATAGTGCCTTTCCAAAAGAATAGCAGAAAAAAGCGTGTATGCCAAATCATTCCAGCCAATTCCTCTTTTACTAGCCTAAGAGGAGCCAACTATACATAGTATGAAGATCCGATAGGCCCCGACAGTTTACCAAATTAATCAGCATCGCTGTTTTACCAAAAAAAATACATAGTAGAGAGATGTATGTGTTGCATGCAATCTCTTTCCAGAAAACCAGTAGGCAGAAAACCCCTCGACTGTAATCCAACAGTGGATATCAACTACTTTTAGCAACCAACTCCTATGAAAATATCTTGATGTAGCTGATGTTTAAGAACAGCCAATAAGCCAAACCACCCATCATGCTTCCATCCACATACCCCTATACACACATACATCCTGCCTCATAAACACCTATTCATTTAAGCATAGGTGAAGTACTTCGGGTGCTTTTTATAGAGCCATTTTCAAAAAAGCATGTGGCAAGACCCGGCTATTATGCAGAAAAAAATAGTGCGGAAAAAACCTGTATATGGTATTCTCCTGCACATGGATTAACAAAACATCCTTTCCTATGATCATATGCAGTTAATGAGTTCGACAGTTCCTAGTTACTTTCCACACAAAGCAGCAAAACAACCATTAATCACCAATATATGCCATGGTATTACCTCTATTCCTTTTCATTGCCCAGCTCAAGAGGAGCCAGTCAATCCCATTATGTAAAGACAGTCGGTCTCTGACAGTGAATCATAGAGGAAGCAAACGAGATTTTAGGTAGACCACAGTACCTGCGGGGTTTGAGCTGCAAGCTCCATAGCTTTAGGAAGTTCAAGTAGTAACGACACAGAGCGGGATAACCACAACTAGAAACTAAATCTCAAGCTAAGTGAGGGCTAAGGAGTGCCCTCACCTTAGTATTTATAGGTTGGTTTGCATGCCTCCTGAGCGCCCGAAGTGAAAGAGCAGAGCCGCCCCTTGCTGTGAGAGCCCCTCAGGCGTCAGAAGATATTATTGCCTGGGGAGAGAGCGCCAGTGCATGGCCCGAGGGTGGAAGAAGCCGCCTTCCCTTTGTGATGATAGCTGAGGATTTCCTCTTGCTCTTTTACAAAAGAGTCCTTATATATTTTGTCCCATATCAAAAAGAGTCGGTGGCACAGTGAAATAATGAGGGCCCTATTTTGCCAATAGGGGGGGGAAAGGGGTTTTTTATGGAAAAAACCCTATAGGAGGAGGACAAAATTAACTCCATAGTATTACCATTGTGTGTGTGTGTGTGTGTGTGTGTGTGTGTGTGTGTGTGTGTGTGTGTGTGTGTGTGTGTGTGTGTGTGTGTGTGTGTGTGTGTGTGTACCCGCCCTAACCCAAGCACCACACACAATGGGTCGGTAGTAGGCCCATTGTGTATGGGCCTACTACCTTATGAGAGGGATAAGACTCTCTTTTTGGAATAACAGTCCAGGCCAATTGTGCCTAATGAGAGCTTGAGTGATGGTGTTACGGATCTGATTGTGATTAAATCCATGAAGGCAGTATTTTTTAATAAGTACTGAAATTTCCTCCCAGGCCAGGGATGGTGAAGAAGAAGAGTAGAAGATTAAGTACAGAAGACCAATACAGGAGCAGATAGAGGATTTATAGGGCCTATTGCTATTTCTTTTGATGAATTCTATGTGCGGCAATTTAAGAAGATCCTTTTTCCAGATAAATCTCAGGTCATATCCACCTGTAGATGGGGAGTGAAGGGATATTGAAAGGTTAAGAAGTGGGCTGATTTGCAGAAGCTCCCAATAGTTGAATCATCCGGGATAGAAGTAGGCTCAATTTTTAGGCAATGGGGGTATATTTGATCAATCTCTGATGAGAACAATCTGTTGTTGATACTAAGTATGTCATCCATATACCTGAAGGTGTGTTTGAATAGTGGGTGATTTTTATGGTTAGTTTCCATGTTTTTAAGACACCATTTGTACTCAAAGAAGGCTAAGTAGATGTTACACATAAGTGGTGAGCAAGAGAAGCCCATTGGGATTCCAAGACACTGATTATAGCAGCAACCCCCTGCTATAATAGTACAGTTGTTTAACAACTAGAAAATGTAGGAGCAAAGTTTTTCTTCATCGAAGTGTAAAGGGTTTATGGAGTGAGATGCTAGAATCCATCTCGGTTTCTTGGCAACAGTGATAAAGAGATGCTTTCTTTTTTTAGCATTGGTAAATGCTAAGTTAATGACCTTGGCTAGTACTGTCTTAAGGCCAAGATCTCCACTAAGTGGGATGTTTTCGTAGCATTGTGTGATATCAACTGTAAAGATGTGGAAAATATGTTGAGGAAGGTTGAGTGTGACTTCTGTGGCATTTTTTGCAAGCCAGAAGGGATTGCATTGGATATTAAGGAAATCCTTGCAAATTTTTTGTTTGTCTGCACAGATGATTTCAAATTCTGTGAGAATAAGATCAAGGCAAAGAGTAATATCTTTGGTGATATCTGTGAAGATACAATTAGAGGCATCAGATATCCATCTGAATTTATGTTTGTGGATTTTATAAGTAGGCAATAGTACTGGTAACTTGGTGTTACTGATAGTGTAGCCTAGTTGTCCTAAATGTTTGGAGATCTTGTTAGAGATATCTTGTGGTGATTTGTTGGTATGATAGAATTCTTTTCCTGCTACTCGTTCCCATGCAACTTTCCAAGCGAGTTGTTTACACATAATAGTAGGGTAGTTCGAGCTTTTGTCAAGCCCTACTATTAACCAATTATCTGAGATTAGTTGAAAGTCAACGGCTAGCTGTGGTGTAAGCCAAGAACTATCAGAGAAATCCATTTTCTAGGAAGTAGAGAAATTTTGTTAAGTAAGCATTCCTTAACTAACTTCTTTAAGTCCGATAGGACTGTCATCTCCAGCCGGAGAGCACTGACAAGGTCAGTGAGGCAGCAAAGTAAAGCTGCTAAGGCAAGGTAAGGGTTTTTTTGATAGTTTGGTATGTGATTGAGTCCTTTGGCTAGGAGCTTACGTATTGTAGCATTGTTGATAATGTTGAGGTTCTGAGTACAGACATGGTTCCCACATTCTTTAAAATTCCTACAGAATGAGGAAAATTGAATGCATGTACAGTAAGGGATTGTTTCTTGTCTAAGAACGTCATTGTTAAGAACTAATCCTTTTATAGGATGATGATATCTCCATCCAATGTGAATGTTGTCAAGTAGTTTATGATTTCCAAAAAATATGTCAAAACACTCACAAAAGAGACTTTTAGGTGGAATCCAATCGAGAAGAATGTTGTGATAAAGACAATGTATGTAGGTAGCACCATAATTCGAATCATCTTTGCTGAGAACTTTTCTTCCACATGGGTTTGTAGATACCTGCAATATATTTAAGGGTTAGATCTCAGGGAAGTTTCTGATTGTAGGGAATCTGCCTCTCCCTCTAGTAAAGCTACAAGACTTTCCTCGATTAGATGAGGAGCTAGGTGTAAAAAAGGAAGTAAAAGAGTTGGGAGTAGCTAAAGAGTTAGCTCTTTTAAAAGCAGGAGACTCATCCTCTTCAATACACGGTTTTAGCAGATTAGTGATGTATTTGACTCCTTTATAGTTTGCATATGTGGTGAGGTATAGACCGGGTTCCTCAGCTTTTAGTTCTTTCAGAATATCATGCATCAGTCCTCGGTAGATGTTAAAGGCAATTTGTGCAATCACAATCTACTTGGCCTGTCCACCTAGCCATGAGCAGATGAGGGATAGATGAAAGTCTACTGGTTTCTTTGGGAATAACAGTTCCAAATGGTTGAGGATATACCATATTGCATGGTCAAACCACATAATGCTTGATTCACAAGTAGCTTTGGGGTCAAGAAATCTGCAAGCACATTTTACATAGGGGCGGAAGATATTCCAGATAGACTCTGTGTAGAAATCTGGGTTACTTTTAGCAAACTCCATGCTACCCTTAGTACGTATGTACAATCCAGTATTTGAGGGGCATTTGGAGTGATCGATCAAGTGAAGGTTAAAGGGGGCTTTAATCAGTTCTCCTTTGTCCAAGAATTTTCCACCCTTTAGAAATTTAAGTTTGCAGTCTTCCACAGTTGATGCAGGGAGGTTGGCCAAGTACACCCAAGCTTCACTAAGAATCGGATCCAAGAAGGCTTTGTTTGGTAGAACCCAAAGTTGATGGTCTACTCCGAGAGATTCAATTTCTATCTGTCTTATCGGTAAGACAGGAAAGACTTTTGAGATTTTAGGGACCATCTCAAGGAGATTAACATCATTGAGAGAGCAGAGGTTAGATTGAAACTCATTTACTGCCTCTAGAGCAGCTGTTAGAAGCTGGACACACCCCACGGCATCTAACTATTCGGAGGATTATTATTTTGTAACTAGTCATTCATTGAGGAAAACCTGATTTTTCACCTTGTAAATATTGGGACTTACAGAAGTTTCCAGATTGTATCCCAGTTTTGATAGTTAGATTGAGTAGATGGTTGATTTTGGAACTTTAGGGTTTGAGAATTGTAAGGTATCTATACCACTTTTTGACCTTAATGAAAAAATCCTTTTGTCATTTTAAAACAAGTTTTGAAGTCTGTGAGGGAGCGTACTCTATACAAGAGAGAGTGTGTGTGAGCTTCATCTTGACGCTATGTGTGCTCTGGTGGTCGGAATCGAGTGCGGAGAAGTGCAGCGTGTTGCCCCCGACGAGAGCTACGCGCCGATACCTACATTGCGCGCGTACGGTCCGGTTTTGCGAGCTCCTTCTACGAGCTTCATCGGGTGTTTGGGTGAGCATACGTTGTCCGATTTTGCATTGCAGCATATCCACGCGTTCACATTGATTAGAACTACATATTAGGCACTTTAGATTTTGGAAACGAAGACCTGTAGATTTCGGCCAGACATCCTACGTGTTTCTACACCAGGTGTTTTGGGTCGGGATT
The DNA here is from genome assembly GCF_014529385.1 of Adiantum capillus-veneris. Lineage (NCBI taxonomy): Eukaryota > Viridiplantae > Streptophyta > Polypodiopsida > Polypodiales > Pteridaceae > Adiantum > Adiantum capillus-veneris. The sequence goes on from NC_140937.1 coordinate 49,399,940, forward strand.
TTGGTTCATAGACCTTAGGGAGAGCGACCTATTGGTATTAGTAGGATCTCCTCCAAGTTCTATGGTGTTTCGAGATTGTTTGATGGGTGTTCGACTCTAGAAAGCGTTGTAGGAAGTTTCCTCTTATGCATTGTTGAAGGCTGTGACTTACACAATTGGTAGAGACCTCTGTAGGAATTAGTTAGGAGTCGGTCGAGTGTAGGTTGACACCTTATGCTTGCTTCCACGTGCCTACGGGTCGAGCTTCGTCCTTAGCTCACATTACATGTTAGGTGAGTTCTCGCTGGGCTGACGTCCGTCGCGGTGTATCTGTCCAACATTGGCGCCGTTGCCGGGGACGAAAACCTTAGGTAGGTGACCGAGACTAATTTTTGAGGATTGGGATTTTTGGCTTGCCAAGAGTCTCGCTTCACATTTAGATAGGATCAGAGGGTGGAGGACTCTCTAGGTCTTAGAGGGAGTCTAGGAAGCGTGTGTCTAGCCTAGATCCTTCAACTTAGGTAGATGAGGTAGACTTAGGTAGTTTTAGGTGGTAGTCGAGTTCTAGAGTAGGAGTTGGAGGGGTAGAACCGATGACAGGAGAGCTTGAGATTCCGGAGAGGCCAAAAAGCAACCAAAAACACCATTAACACCATTTCACATGATAGGTAGGAGTAGGGTAAGTAGGACATCATGATTCAGGATCTAGAGCATTTCATGCATGTACACTTGCTTGGTAAAGTCATTACAAATTTGAAAAAGACGTAAAAATGTGTTTGAAAGCCTAATTGAAGTCCAAAAGTATTGTGAGTGTTTCTGATAGATCTACAAAGCATCAGGAGCATTCCTGTCAGAAAAAAATTTAATTCTAAGCCAAAAGACATCCTACGCGTAGGATGTCTACAGGCTAATCTGGGAGGAATTTTGGGATTTTGAGTTGACCAGTGTGTTCAGAAGGTAGAGTTTACCCTAATTTCAACTGGAAAGTGGAAATTTGACCATATCTTGACAGGATAAGGCCAAATAGAGTGAAATTGCCAGACATCCTACCCAAATAGTGCCAAAACATTATTTTGAGACCAAAACCACAAGATGGCTACATGAGCATGGCTTGCATGATATATTGAGTGACTGAAAGGGGTTTCACCTCATTTGGGTGAGAAAATTGGGTTCAAAGCGGACTTTAGCACTTTTGAATGAAAAAAGCAAGAACATCTAAAATTTGGGACTTTTGACATCCAAACCAAAATCTAAGCATACCACTGGGTTACTGACATCAAGGGGAAGCTGTGGGACAAGTCTGGGGTCAAACAAGCCAAAAAGATATCTTACGCGTAGGATGTCTTTTGAGTGATTTTGGACTCCAAACTAAATTTTGAGTATACCAAAGTGATCAGCAACTCAAGGGGAGCCTGGGCTTTGAGTTTGAAGCCATTCTGATGAAAAAGACATCCTACGCGTAGGATGTCTAAAGCAAGAAATTGAAGCCAAACTTTGACAGTGAGCATAGCCAGGTGTTGTATAGCCTAAGGCAAGCCTCCTAGTCAATTTTGGTCCAATTTGGAGTTGATTAGACTTATCAATATCAGCAACAGGCTGTCGGAACAGATTTTTGACTCATTGACCAGCTAATAGCTGTCCAAACCAAAAAGTAAAAGGAGTTGTAAGCTCACCACAACAAGGGGAAACTACAGTGCAAAAATCCATGCCAAACACAGCAGGAGACATCCTTCGCGTAGGATGTCTATTGAGGCATACTGCAAAGAAAATTTGACCTGGCATAGACAGTGAGATTCTATTTGGCTTATGGGTTCCATAACTTCTTTCAGAAGTGAATTTGGACCTTGTTTGCCCATTTGACGAAGCAAAGACTGAATTCAGACTTTTTCGAGTAAATTGACCAACATCTGAGGGTAGTACTATTTCAGATTAGCAAACCTAATCCAGAACATCAGCAGTGTATAAAATATAGTAGTGGTTGGGATTAACTCTCCAGTTATATCAATCATTACTAAGATAACCTCTAGCAGATAAATGCTTTGATTCGATTGCCGAAATTAAAACGCTTTTGTACAGGTATATTCAGCAACAAAGCAAGAAGTTGTGCAGAAACTGACCCTTTGACAGGTGAGTGGTTGGATTTGTGATAAATTGCATTGATAAGTTTGATGAATTTAAGATCAGGAAGATACATTGTTAGAGACCAGAAGGTGGCAGGTGACCAAAGTAGCTTAGTGTCCACCGAAGAGAGTGTAACTGAGGCAAGGCTAGATCCGCTAGCACCGATTATTGAAGAAGGTAGTGATACTGACACTTCGTCAGACAAATCTTTCTTCATGATGGGTAGTCAACAGCCAAGAGGTTTCACCTATGATGGACCTATGCGAGGAGGAAGCACCTCCCAAAATCCTTTGAATGATTCCAAGCTCATGATGATCTTCTTAGAGGGACCAAATTCGAGAGGAGCCCTAGTCTATTCTGACTATCGAGGCCGCAAGTGCATTTGTATCGAAGAGAGGCCAGGTCAAAGATTGGAGATAATCCGAGTGTATGATGATGAGAGAGATTCCGAGATGAAAAGGGGAACCACTATCTAATAGTTAGTAACCCTGAAGATTACAATAGATATGGAGATAACGTGGCGAAAGGGAAAATGGTTTCAGAAACTCAAGAACCACCACCAAACATTGATCGGCTCGGAGCTATTTTTATGTATGATAAGAAAACAACCAGGGTTCCAACTTATAACAAGAACATGGGAATCTACAAACATGAGAGTGAAGGTATAGTCTCTTACTTTCGCAGCAAAGAACCATACGTAAACGAATTAAGCAAAGACAAGGTTCTTTACTTATTCTCTTATGAAACTGTTACGGGGAAGGGTATAGTTTTTGTTGATAGATACGGGCGAGAATACCAATATATTCTTCCAGAGGAGGTAGAGAGGGCAACAGGTCCAGGAGCATTAGCATATGCCCCTGAGGAAGTGCCAAGAGCCACCTACACCCCAAGCAAATCAACGAATCCTTTTTCAGATGAGTATGACACTGCCTCACATTCCACCCGACCACAAGCATTCAACAGCCAAGACCAACCGGAAAACCAGCCATCATTGCAGGCATGGCTTCGACAGAGTGCAACAATGGAACCAGACCGAAACCGAGATGGTTATCAAGCCGCACGAGGGCTAAGGGATTTGCAAGAACCACCACTCTATTCAATGTATCGGGCAGAGAGTAAGCCAAAGACTCAAGGGTCGACCGAGCCTAGAGGACCACCCATAGAACGAGTTCGAAGAGCAGAACCACCTCCAGCGAGAACCATTAGAAATTATGGCTTAGGAGCACCACTGGGAGAGGAACCAGCCTATTACAGAAGGCCTGAGGAGGTATATCAATTAGGACGGGGAGATCCAATGATGAGGTTTTTAGACCATCGAAGAATTAGACCTTCTCAAGTGCAAAAATGGGAAAACAAGAAATACACAGGAAGCAGAGACCCAAGACATCATGTAGCAGCCTTTGTGCGTGTAATTAGAGCTGAAGAGGTGTTAGACTTTCCTACCCAATTTGCAGGGTTTGGTCTAACCCTTGAGGATGATGCTGCCACTTGGTTTGACTCTGTAGAGCGTAGAGACTTTGAGTCTATGGAGGAAGTGTTTGACGAGTTTATCGAGGAATTCTTACAAAGGGGAATAGCTCATAATACCGTCTCACAGATCCATAAATTCAAACAAAAAGATGGAGAATCTGTACGAAAGGCAGCCCTAAGACTAAAAGGATATGTTAAGTTCTGTCCTGTTGAAGAACTGTCAACTCAGTCGAGACTTATGTTGATCTTCATCCAATGACTAAGGAATGCAGATCTCCAGAAAGACTTACATATGAAGAGGAGCACTACGTTGAATGAGTTGACCAAGGAAGCTCTTTACCTGGTGGACAATTGTGCGGTCTACAAAGAGGGGGAGTTCAAGGACCTTGATGACGATTCGTCTTCACAACAGTGGAAGCAAGTCTTCTAAGACAGCACCGAAAGGAGAAGTAGCTGTAAGCCAGGAGCAGCTTGTAGAAGAAGTGCTAAAAAAGATCAACTTGTACGCCAAACCCCAGGCTAAACAGCCCAAGTGGTGTGCTATTGAACAAAAATGGACAAACCATGGGACCGAGGAATGTTATTATAACAAGGGATATGTGAGAGAGAGACCTTACGCTCCCCATACTCCGATAGCTTCCCCTCAAGTTCCACCGATGCCTAGATATCAAGCAGGAAACCTACTAGGACATGTAGGTGTAGAAAGACCACAACTAGTGTTGGGAAAACAACCACCCCTACCAGGATTACGACCAGTTGGTATAAGATATACACCAACAGTAACTGAATCAGAGGATAAGGCTTTGGGACCTATGCATGCATATTATGAAGATCCCAATGATATGCGGCAAACCCTGTCTATTATCCATCAGAAGAACCCTCGACACCTAAACCATGGAGCATGATAGGAAACACAGGACCACCAATTGCTGCACTTGCAGCAGGAGAAGGAAGATATAGCTTAGATAAACGAACACTGATGTTCATAGCCAATGGAGGCATGGGTGGACAGAGACATGCTTACCAACAAAGAGGAGCTCAAGGAGCACGTCAACAACCCAAGGGACCCTACTACAAGTGTGGTGGAGACCATTGGCTGAGAGACTGTCCTCATGATGAAATCATTAGAGTCAATGCGTATTGCCCAGAATGTGGAATTACTCATTTGATTCCCGATTGCCCCAAAAACCCGAGCAAAGGAGCAAAAACCACCTTGAACATGCTAGAAACAGTACCTTCCAGTGGAGGATCAGAAAATGAAACAATCACACCTATTCAGGCGGTAACACGAGCCCAAGCTCAAGGAAGGACGAACGAACCCATAGTTGGAGAACCAAAAACTTGGAAAGCTAGAAAGGCACGTAGGAAAGCTAGGAATGAACGAGAGCAAACACCTCTATCCGAGGAGTTAAAGCATACAAAGGAGAGATTAGAGCGGTTAGAGGATCTAGCTAGCTTAAGCTCACACACCACAGCAACTATAGCACCCAAGGAAATAGCAGAGCCCAAAAGTGCAGGATCAGGAGGATCTGTACTGGCTGACAAGATAAATGAGCAGTTGGATGCACTGCTAAAAGCTTATGAAGCTAGACTTAAAAAGAACCAAACCTGCAAATTGGCATGAGGCACCAGCTCCAACCCCTATCCAACCAACTTTAGAGAAACATGTGGAAACAAAGGAAAAACTCACTAATGTCTATGAGTCCAGAGGAGAACCTATCATAGTGCCAAATACCACAGATGGGACAAGTGACGGGGTCCAGCTTAAAATCTTGGCAGAAATGGGTAAGGACTGTAACGGTCTAGAAGATCTGTGGAAGCAAATCCGTGAGGCCAACGAGGCTAAATAGGATAAGTAACCACCTGAATAGCACGAGAAAAGAAAAGAATGTGATCTTACCTCCTATTGAAGAATTTGAGGCAAGGTCGCAAATGAACTTTGAGATACATTCACAAGGGGGAGACCAAGGATCAATTAGTTTGGGGCACAACCAACCAGACTCGCTGAGAACTTTACCCTCTTACCTGGAGAGTACGAAGCCAAGTCAGAAGTGAGAGCAATCCCATCTCAAAGACTTTCTTCTAACAAGGTGATGGATTCGCAAGGATTGATTGAATTGTTATCCACCCTGGTGACATGCACAATCACGTTAGCAGAACTCCTAAGGTTAAAGCCAAACATGTGGACCATAGTAGGAAAATGCCTAGAAAATTTAGAGTGAAAGACCCCACCTTGAAGCTACAAGAAGGGATCAGAGAGTTGGACAGGCCTCAACTAAACACTAGGCCAGTACCCTTGAATAAGGTTGGAGAATATTGTGAGGGAGAAGATGGAAACACCACGCTACCAGTAGAATTCCAAGGAGTAGTTTCCAAAGCTATTCTTCACAGTGGAGCGGGAGTTGCTATCGCCACCAAGGAAATCTGGAAAAAATGGGGAAAACCAGCTTTGAGGGCTACAAGAATGAAACTGCAATTGGCAGATGGGTTCATGGAGAAGCCTCTAGGACTCTTAGAAAAAGTGATTTTCACTTCGTGCGGAATCGAGTACGAGCATACATTTGCAATAGTCGATTTCGACAAAAAGAACAATTATGAGATCATCTTGGGACGACCATTCATGCGACAATTGAAGATGGTCCAAGATTGGGGTTATGAACACATATACCTCAGACATGGCGAGACAACAACTAAAATACACCTGAAAGACCATAGTTACAAAGATGTAAACCAAACACCTGTGGAAGAGTTTGATTCGGCTACAGTAGCAGGATCAGAACTCCCAGCATGGTTAGGGCAACCAAAAGAGCTATGGATGTGCGGAGCTTCACATTGTGGAAGCTTAAGAAGAGAGGAATGAGTCTTGGAAAGAGCAATTGAAGACAAAGAGTATATTTCGGAACCTTTCCCTGAAGATGCCTTGGAACCTCTAGAATGGGAACACATACTAGCAACATTGGATGTATGTACCATTACCGACAGTCCAACAACAAAATTTTGCGATAAGGATGGCTATGATGTGTTACCCTCTTACATGGTAAGCGTTATACCAAAAAAAAAAGATGGTAGAACCACCACAACAAGAAGAGTTTTACAACTCCTCTGAACATTTGGAAGTAAATGATGATGCAGATAATGAGTGTTCAGACACCTCAAGTGGGAAATGAAACCGAGAATATCAGGTTTTATGATTTTGCTAATCAACACCCTAGACGCCAAGAACGCTATAGGAGGAAGCGAGCAGGAAACAAAGCGAGAGAGGACCTAATGCCCAGGATAAAGGTAAAACTCGGTTTTATCCTGATGCCCAGGATAAAAGGTAAAACTCACTATTTGATGCTTGTAAAAGCAGAGGATTGTGCAAAAGATCAAATATCAGGAAGATTCTCAAAAAATCGAAAAGAAAGAACGCGAGAGGAAATAAAATAGGTACGAAAAGCTAAAAACGAAACAAAATCACAAAAATCAAAAAAATCAAAAAAAAAAACAACAAAAGACCAAGAGTGGACCAAACTGGAGCGTAAACAGAAATACCAAGAACTGAAACGGTCTTTGAGAGAGATATGGACTACTGAAGAAGATAGTGATGGTAAAGGGGAGTCAGAAAAGGGGAACATGAACGTACCATCACACTATCGGAAATTTACTATCCAGGACAGAAAAATCATCATGACACCACCAGTCAGGGAAAGAACCAACCAAGAATCTTACGATGGGCCTGAAAATGCAAAAAAGATAGACCTCACAGAACCAGGTGAAAAGCCTCAGCCGTATAGCTAACGATTTAGAGCCTGAGGAGGAAGAACAGCTAACACAACTTCTCAAGAAGTATAAAGATGTGTTCACGTGGTCCTATAAAGACCTCAAAGGAGTTGATCCATTGATATGCCAACATACAATTCGTTTGAAATCGGATGCAAAACCTAGCAAACAACGTCCTTATACATATAATGACACATTTGCTAAACGAATCAAAGAAGAGATTGATAAACTGATGGAAGTTGAATTCATCTATGAAATCGAACATACAGATTGGGTGTCACCCATTGTGGTAGTTCCCAAAAAAAATGGAAAACTGTGAGTGTGTGTAAACCTCAAGAAGGTGAATGCAGCAACCATAAGGGATAATTATCCCTTGCCAATTACAGAACATGTACTTGAGCGAGTGGCCGGGAAACGGGCTTATTCCTTTCTGGATTGGTTTTCAGGATACAACCAACTGGCAATAGCAAGGGAGGATCAACACAAAACAGCATTTGCCACAAAATGGGGGATTTATGAGTATCGAGTTATGCCATTTGGCTTAACTAATGCACCAGCCACTTTCCAAAGGTTAATGACTCACACATTCAAGGAATACCTAAGAATATTCTTAGAAATTTATATGGATGACCTGTGTGTACACTCTCTTCTATGAGAGGAGCATATTAACCATTTGCAAAAGGTCTTTGAAAAATGTAGGACATATCGAATCTGTCTTAACCCGAAAAAGTGTGTATTCATGGTTAAGCAAGGACGAATCTTAGGACACATTGTCTCAAGAAATGACATAACCACAGACCTAGACAAAGTCAAAGTCATTGTAGACCTACCCATGCCTACTAATGCGAAACAAGTGCAATCCTTCATGGGACACTGCGGATATTATTGAAGATTCATATACATGTATGCGGTTATCGCACAACCTCTGTATCGTTTGCTAGTCAATTTCAAGTGGACCGAGGAGTGTGAAACTTCATTCCAAAAGCTAAAGGAAAACCTTATATCAGCACATGTACTAAAGGCACCAGATTGGGAAAAGATATTCCATGTGCACATTGATGCTTCAACATATGCCATTGGAAGTATTCTAGCTCAACCTGGAGACGGAACAATGGATTTTCCGGTTGCTATGCGAGCCGACAGTTAAACAGTGCGGAAAAGAACTACATAACCACCGAGTGGGAAGGGTTAGGAATGATTTATGCTGTAAAGAAATTTCGGCATTATTTGCTTGCAAACAAATTTGTATTCTTCACAGATCATCAAGCTCTTTTGTACCTGGTAAATAAACCTTGCAATACAGGGAGAATCGTATGCTGGTTTATTATATTGCTAGAATTTGACTTCACAGTGGTGGTCAAAAAGGGTAAACCCCATCTACGAGCGGATCATCTTTCAAGGATACACAACGGGGAAGCTCCTGAAGGAGTAGATGATGACATACCAGATGCTTATCTTTTCAACATTGAAATGGTACCCAAATGGTCTCAGAAAATTGTTAGCGTTCTTTCCTTTGGAAGTGGGTTTGATAATACGGAATGCAGATCCAAACATCAAACAATTCGACAAACAAAAAACTTCCAGTTGATAGCAGGACGGCTGTATCATCTTGGATTGGACCTAATTCTACGATTATGTATAAATCCAGAAGAATTCGAGTGCTACCTTGAAGAGGCACATGTCCAGGATTGTGCATTTCATTGTTCAACAGTGAAAACACACCAGAGACTGAAACAGTTAGGAGTTTATTGGCCAACTATGTATGCGGACCCACATTCTTATGTTACCAATTGTACTATATGTAGTGCCAAACGACCAGTGGATCACGCAACTTTGTTTCAGGTAAACATAGCACTTGCATGGAGTCAATATATCATTGACTTTTTAACCACCAAGACGTTCCCTGGGAACATCACAAGAGCACGGAAAAAAGCTATAGAGCTGGAAGCTCGTGACTTTCAGTTAATTGGGAACCAACTCTATAAGCAAGGTAAGGACAATCAACTTAAAATCTGTGCAAGTGAAAGCGAATACCTGCTGATTCTAAAACATGCACATAACGGAATAAGTGGAGGCCATTTTTCGGGCAATAAGACGGCAAAAATTGTCTTAACCGCAGGAATTTGGTGGCCTACATTGCACATGGATGCTGAAGAGTTTGTAAAGCATTGTGACGCATGTCAACGCACCCAGGTACCAACAAAGAGAGATGAGATGCCATTACGGCCAATGATGGGAGCAAGAGCATTTGCAAAATGGGGCATTGATTTTGTGGGACCAATATCACCCCCTGCATATCGCACCCATACCCAATATATCATAGTGGCTACGAACTATCTCACAAAATGGGTCAAAGCCAAAGCAACACAAAAAGCTGATGCACGCACCACTACACAATTTTTGTATGAGAATGTTTTTGTACGTTACGGGTTACCAATAGAAATTGTCAGTGACCGTGGAACACATTTTCTTAATGAAGTCATTGAATATCTGCTAAAGGAGTTCATGGTCATACATAGGAAATCTGCACCATACCATCCAGAGGCCAATGGGCAAGCTGAGGCCACAAATAAAACACTATGCATGGTTCTCACTAAAATAGTGTCAGAATCAAGAACATATTGGGATCACTAGCTACACTCAACACTATGGTCATACAGGGTAGCTTACAAAACATCAATAGGAACAACACCATACAACATGGCGTTTGGCCTAAATGCTATACTACCCATAGAGTTTTTAATTCCAACTCTACGAGTAGCAAAAAGCTTAGAATGGACAGGGCATGAGCTCTCTTCAAGAATTGATGATCTTGAAAAGCTAGATGAACTCCGCTTACGAGTTGTTGCTTCAATCTATGCTAAAAAGAGAAAACAAAAAGAATTTTTTGACAAACATGTGCGTACCAAAGAGTTCAAAACAGGTGATTACGTACTTGTTTATACCTTGAAGCAACATGCCAAGAAACTTAAAAAGCGAGGGATGGGACCATTTGTGATTAGTGATCTATCACAAAGTGGAGCTGTCAAGCTTGCTACATTAGCAGGTGAAGAAATGCCAAACTAGATTAGTGGATGTCGAGTGAAGAGATATCATCTACCACTCACACAGGAGATGCTCCAACAAATTCATCAAGGAAAACAAAGAATGAAGAAAAAATAGAGAGTACAAGAGGAAGCTCAAGCAGAAGCACAAGAACGCATTGCAAAAAAAAGACTTCTTCGACAACAACAACAACAAAATGGACCACCATTGCGAATCAATGCCATTCGACTGACGAAGTTGGATGAAGAAACAGTGGAGCCAATAATTGCGATCAAAGTGGGCAACAATCAAGTTGAATCAACAGCCTTGCTTGATTCTAGGGCTCGAGCAAATTTAATCTTTTACGGATTATACCAACAGGTCAACTTCATCCTACTCCTCAAGTGCTGGAAAGTAGCACATCACACCAGTTGAAAACATTGGGATGGACTATATTGCATGTACAGATACATCAATATATTTACCCACACAAATTCTATGTGGTGGCAGATGAAAGCACACAACACCCAATGATGTTGGGACAACCTTGGCAAAAAGAGTACAATGTGCAGATAGATTGGATAGCAAAGGCAGTCAAAATTCAGCATGAACATGAACAACAAGTGATAGCCTTTGCTCAGCAATACCAGAATGATAAGCTGCAAGCCATGCAATCACTGGAACAGAAGCCAAAAGAAAAAATGCCATCAAAGAATGACCTGATAACCAAGACCAACAATCAGGTAAAAGCCAACCATGCTAATTACAGACATATGCAGTCACCGGCCGCAATGCAAAGATCTAGGTTAGCAAAACAAAGAAAACAAGTATGGATGAGGAAGGATAGAAATGCCATGGCGGACAAACAACAATGCACCAACAAAATTCCAACAAGGCAGATGGTTCAACCACAAACCAAGGGCATAAAAAAGATATGGATCCCGAAGAAAATGCTTAGCCATAACCTAAATGTCACTCACCTTTGGATACCAAAGCAAAAGCAAAAGGAACTCCCTTCAGTACAAGCACCAACGGAAGGCAGACGGCTGCATTTCAAACAGGAAACCGCTTTATGTGGATGCCAATCAACAACAAACCAATGGCAAACAAGAAAGTGCCAAACCATCTACAAAAACCAGCAGCAACTAAATACCAATGGAAAGCAAAGGCAATACGGCCCATAACCATTACTGCCCAGCCAATTCTCTCCTTAGTCACAGCTACGGCTCTATCAACAGTGTCGGCAAAGCAAGTGCCTTTTGCAAAAAAGACAATTAAACAGAGAGCAGTAGAGTTAGAGCTGTTACTTGCAAAAAAAACAGGAAACCTCGACGGTGAATGCCAATAAGCATCTTGCTTATACCCTTCTCTTGCACAGCATTACTTTTTCCATGCATTGACCGAGTATGCATAAAGTAGGGCCACAGTAATCGGCCAGGCATTAGCACAACTTTCTCAACCTATGCACGGCACATACTCTGAGGCGATACCTTGTCGTCCGAGAGGACTCCGACTAGGAGGGGGGGAGGCATTCTCAAATGCAGAACCAATAACAGAAACAGCAAAAAAGGGCATGATTTTCGACTATTTTAAGGGTTGTTGTTTGATTGCAAAATTTTCTGGAGTAACCCAAGTATAGATACCCTTATACAGCATGTATCCACAGGTATATGGGGCCAAACGCCAAATCAAGTCCCTAGGTGTGTGTATATAAGTAGAAATAGCCATTTTTTGGGCAAAATATTGGTAAAATGGAGAAATCCGGCCATAAAAATTGCATGCGAGTGTATATAATGTTTTGTGGTGATGTTTGTGATTTATTATGATTTTTGGGGATTTTTTGGGTTTGATTTGCTATTTTCCTTTTAATTTTGCTAATTTTCGGCAGAAAAACTTCAAAAATACAAAAAGCAGGTGAAAAACAGTCGTAATGAAAAACAAAAAATATGGGGATGATCAGTGACTATAGGACAACCTATGGTACATTGGGGGTGCAATTATGAGACTGGAGCGGAAAGCGTATTTTGGCCAGGTTGACCGAAATGCCAAATTCCTGGTAAACAAAGCAAATGGAGTCCAAATCAAGAAATTTTTTAGCCTAAACCGCATCTCGCAAGAAGATAGGAGCACATGTCAAATTTCATGAAAAGTGGTTCGGGGACCTCCATTATAAGAAATTTTCACCCCATTTTTAGCTCATTCTCACTATTGACTTTGTGGAGAGAGCTTCTGCCACCTAGAGCGGACCAACCTTCCAGCAGCTTCTACGACGCGCACGACTACCCGACAAGCTCCAGACATGAGAGATAGGCTCACCACCTTGAGCTTTTCGGGCATGTTTGTCATTATGTCGCGAAAACTAGCGTAGGGGTCACACACAAAGCGAGCGGTAGAGACCTACAGGTAGAGACGGCGGCCTAACGGCTAACCCGAAAGCAACGAGACTTCATCGGCAGCTTACCCTAGTCTCGGAGACCAATCCTGGATGTCCAAAGGCAGTAGGAAACCATCGGAAAAAACCCTAATTCCTAGAAACCCGCGAGAGGCCACCAAATGGAAAATCGGTGAAACGGTGACCAAATGCTACCGAAATTCATGGGTAGGAGCATCTCGACATGCTCGACAAGTCTATATGACCCGCATGACCAAAAAGTGACCCGAAGCGGCACTAAACTTCAGAAACGGCATCAGACACACAAAGCGTCAAATTGCACTAGCGGCCAAACCGCAAGTCCGTTTGCCACCAAACTTCACGAGCAGCCTTCCTAGACCATCAACAACCAAGTCCTATGGTGGTAGACCACCACAAATCATCGAAGGTATGTAAACGCAACCACGGGTGCTTCTAGAGCGACAAATTGCAAAATGGAGCTCCGGTGAAGCCAAAGTCGACAAAAACCATACGGCAAGGATCCCCAAGGGATCGGAAAGCTATGGAGACCAACATCAAGAAATTTCATCGCCAAAAAGCACTCCAAAAGTCAGAAAACAGCTCGGAAGCTCTGAAGTCCACACAGGGAGTTATTCTTTATCCATTTGACTTTTTTGTTGAAATTAAGCTCAAAAGGGACTTAGGGGGCCAAGGGCAAGCATTGGGAGCACCAGCAATGAAAAAATCACCAGGAGACATCCTACGCGTAGGATGTCTCAAGGGCACTTTTGGACACAAACTCCAACATTTTTCATCATGCACATGTTCTGAATGACATTTACAAGCTATCCAGCAAGTTTCATCACATTTGGACCAAGTTTGACCTCATATGCATGAAAAAAACGCAAAGTTAGGGCATAGAGGCAATAATGGGCCATAGACCTACGAAATCTTGTCCAAATCCATGAAACTTGCAGAACGCATTCACCAACACATCAACAACCAATCTGTGTGGTCAAAAGCAAAAAATGATGAAATAGACATCCTACGCGTAGGATGTCTATTTGACTTTTTTGACATGCAAGGGATGTTTTATCATTCCAGATCCAATCACCTCATCATCAGGAGCCCATATATCAAGTTTGAAGCCATTCTAATTACTTTTGACCCCCAGCACCTTCAAGATACACTTTTTGAGCCCAAAAACACCACACAGAGCCTTACAAGCATCAAATCTTGTCCAAATTCAAATCCAAGAACATGGCCATGTTCCATAGGCCAAGGACAACCCACAGAACAAGTTTCATGTCATTTTGATGAAAAAGACATCTTACGCGTAGGATGTCTCCAGCATAAATTTAGCCTTCTGTGCAAAGAATGACATCATGGGAGCCTATACCATGGTGCAATAAGCCCATATACCAATTTTCAACCCATTTGGACATCAATTGCTACCTATGATGGACATTCTACCCAAATTGTGACCTAAAGCCTGAATCAGCCCAAAAATCCACTTTTTGATATCCAAATTCAATTCCAAGCATATAGCCATGTTCCATGAGCCATACACTACCAGCATGTCAAGAATGAACCAATTCTGATGAAAAAGACATCCTACGCGTAGGATGTCTAGATGAAAATTTTTTGCCATATTTACACTGTGAGCACATGCACAGCTTCACAAGTTCCTTTTAAGCTTTATTTTCAATTTTCAAGTCATTTGGATAAGTAAAACTCAGTTTCGCAGCTAATATGAAAAAAACGCTAACTTCGGACTACTAAGTGCAACAGGATCTATGGCAGCCTCGAAGTCACCGGCAAACATCAAGGATTACCTGGAAGAAGTGGAACCCTTCGTCATTCCAGAAGGAACACTAAAGCCCACCAGCACATGGATACAAGAGGATCTGTTAGATTCCAACGACCTAAAGATCTACCAAGGAGTGTTCAAAGACACTGAAGGCAATGTTATAGAGCTACCAATGCTACCGAGAGAACTCAATGAGTTCGTACGAAGCAAAATGGCCGGATACTTGGAGAAGATTGATCTCCACAACTACTTTGAAGCAATACCGGCAGGAGTGGACATCAAGAGAGTCTGGGAGTTTGTGACAAGCATCAAGGAGGATGGAGTGGCCAAAGTAATAGATTTGCAAGGTAGACCAGAAACAGAGATAATAATCACTGAGCGGGTTGTAGCAGATGCACTAGACCTCTCCAACGAGGGGGATAGTGTAACAAAAAGAAGAGATGAGGTCAAGGTATACAAAGAGAAAAAGGCGAATTACACCTTTGAAGACATTGCCAACCCAAAAGTGGCGATCATGAGCCAGTTATACAACCAGTACTTCCACATGTGCACAAAGAGGCCACAGAAGTACAGGATGCCGCCAGGTGCAATTGCCACAACGTTCACTTGGGCAATTACAAAAGGCACCCCAAAGATAATCAACTATGCGGCATATATACATGACAGCCTAGTAAAGATGGGCAACAAGAAGCCAACCTATATAGTGCCAGGAGAACTGATCACCAAGGTGATTTATGGGGCACTACACGCAAAAGGAAGGTGGCCTGACCCCCCATCTCAGAATGATTGGCTAACAGTAAAAGAAGACGAGGAAGATGAGCCGCAAAGGGCACCAAAGGTGGCAACAAGATTGAAAAGATGGCTAGAGCCAGTTCAAGAGGATCAGCCCGAGCAGAAGAAAGGGAAGAAGGAGTTTGCTCAAGTGCCAGCCAAAGAAACAAGGTCACAGAAAGCAGCAAGACTAGAGAGGCTGATGGAGAGTTTTCGAGCAGAGAGAGCCCTCAAGGGTGATTTAAGCGAACTCTGGAAGCCATCTCTAGAGTCTATGTTAGGATCGTCCAGAAGAGTGCAAAGGGACCGATTTGAAGATTATATCAAGAATTTTGAGATTCTTGATGCTGCATCAGAGAACATTCCCCATGTCCCTTTCACAGAGGAGGAAGTACAGCAAATAAGGCACAAACTGCTAGATGAACAAGAGAGCCAAGAAAGAGAAAGAAAAACAAAAGCAGACAGGGCCTTAAAGGGCAAACCTGCATCTTTACCAGCCCACCCTAAACCCAGTCCACAGCCATCACCACCTCCTAGCAGCCTCCCACAAGAAGATAAGGAGGCTGAGGACAAACAAGAAGAAAGGCAAGCAGAAGATCAAGAGCAAAGACAAGAACCTGAGCCAAAAGAAGAGGCCAAGTCTGAAACTGAGCAAAAAGAATTAGATGATTCTTACTATGCATTTTTGGACCTGCGAGCTGCAGGCTATACAAAAGAAGAAGCCGCCACAGTCGCATTCGACTTGGGGAGGACAGGGCCTAAAGAACAAATGCAAGGCATCAGGCTAGTGGAGTTAAAAGAAATTTCTACAGACACAGTAGACCTGCACCCGCCCTCCAATGACTGGGACGTGGTGATGACAAAGCTAGCCGGATTGAGGGCACAATCCATGGCTTCAGAGAAAGAGATGGCAACTCTCAAGGCCACTGAAGAAAAGATCAAAATGGCAGTAGATTCTCTGCAGGCACAAAGCCAAAGGCAAAAGGAGAGAGAAGCTGACCTATAGGCCAGCTTGGCAAAGGCTCTACAAAACTGCCAAGCAATGGAAGAAGCAAATCAGGAAGCAGCAAAAAGAATACAAGCAGCTGAAGAAGAGTGTCAACAGCTCAGCAAGTCATTGCGAGATGCCGAGAAAGAAAGAGATAATCTGACACTACAGCTGGCAGAAGAATCGAAAGAAGTAGAAGCCATGAGGAACACCAAGGAAAGAGCAAAGATAGATCAAGAAGCAAGCCTGGATGAAGTCCTTGAGCTCAAGGACCAACGAAAAGTCAAAGATCAAACCATCAAGAGGCTGCGAGCATCACCTGCTAGAGTCAGAGCTACGAGCTTGACTCAAATCATGACTTAGAGTCAACTCTATGAAGAGCAAATGCAAGAACTTCAAAAAGAGCTGACTCTCGAGAAAAAGCAGAGATTGATGATGGCGGAAGGTTCTATAGTCATGCAAACGAGAATGGAAGAGGGCCAAAAAGCCCTGCAAGAAGAAGTAGAAAGCATGAAGAGAAAGCTCAAGGAGGCGGAAAGAATAAACGCCGAACTTAATGACCTCCTCGTGAATATGGTCGGAGAAGCTGAAGCAGAAAAGCAAAAACTCCTCAGGCAAATTGAGTTGAAAGGCCAGCAAGGAGGAGAGGCAGAGAGCACAGGGCCAGCCGCCAATGAGGGCATTGACCTAGAGAATGTGGCGGATCCTATGGACACGCCTATGCAAGAGGAAACCATAGTAGGATCCTCTCAAGAGCCACAGAATCTAACACAAGAAGAGGAAGAAAAATTGCGTAAAGCAATAGAGGTGGAGCTCAGGGAAACAACAAAGGAAGCCTTGGAGTGGGAGCAGAGGGTCTTCAAATCTATGACCATTCAGAAGATCGACGCCAGCAACCTTAGGCGCGAGTGGCTTCAACCCTCTCTCCCATACCCATTGCTAAAATATGAGGCAGCTACCATAAACAAGCGGATCAGAGAAGAGCCAACTATACCTCTCTACAATGCCGATACCTCAAAACGAGAAGGGGTTAAGCTTATTGTGGATTCTCAGCCAAAGTGGAGGAAGGCCTGGCTTACAAAGTACCCACAATACCTAATCCACTTGGTAGAGGCACCTAAAAATATCAAAGACAACCTCAGCTTTTGTCCTCTACCAAGGATTAGGACGTGGAAGGCGCAGGAAATTTTGCAAAGAAGCAAACCCACTTGGCTGAACTACCCCAAGCTGCCGGGCTTGAAGGCAGGTGAGAGAATAAGTGTCCAATACATGGTGAAAACCCTAACGGGCGCCATAAAGTTGTTCACTGGCTCACCTGACCTCACATGCATTATGATGAGGAAAATCTGTAGAACCATCTTAGCAGTGTTCGAGACCTTCAAGCCAGGCCAGGTGACTGACAGCATCTTCTTCTTCTAGGATACATACAGATGCGCCTATGATCTGTCAGGTCAGTCTTCCAAGGAGGTGATACATGCGCTGTATCAAAGGATAATGTTTCTACCATCCTATCACCTCCAGGCTTTTGAATAAGTATTCTATACAGGATTCTTCACCATAAATACTAACATTTATGGCCCAAAAATGCTGAACCTGCATGCCAGGTACGAATCACTGCTAAAGATGCGGGAAACGATACGATGAAGCAACAGATCAAGGCCATGTCGGGGACGACATGAGCAAGGAGGGGGGGAGTGTTAGAAGCTGGACACACCCCACGGCATCTAACTATTCGGAGGATTATTATTTTGTAACTAGTCATTCATTGAGGAAAACCTGATTTTTCACCTTGTAAATATTGGGACTTACAGAAGTTTCCAGATTGTATCCCAGTTTTGATAGTTAGATCGAGTAGATGGTTGATTTTGGAACTTTAGGGTTTGAGAATTGTAAGGTATATATACCACTTTTTGAACTTAATGAAAAAACTCTTATGTCATTTTAAAACAAGTTTTGAAGTCTGTGAGGGAGCATACTGTGTACGAGAGAGAGAGTGTGTGAGCTTCATCTTGACGCTACGTGTGCTTCGGTGGTCGGAATCGAGTGCGGAGAAGTGCAGCGTGTTGCCCCCGATGAGAGCTACGCGCCGATACCTACATTGCACGCGTACGGTCCGATTTTGCGAGCTCCTTCTACGAGATTCATCGGGTGTTTGGGTGAGCATACGTTGTCCGATTTTGCATTGCAGCATATCCATGCGTTCACATTGAGTAGAACTACACATTAGGCACTTTAGATTTTGGAACCGAAGATCTGCAGATTTCGGCCAAACATCCTACGTGTTTCTGCACCAGGTGTTTTGGGTCGGGATTTTGCTTCATAGACCTTAGGGAGAGCGACCTATTGGTATTAGTAGGATCTCCTCCAAGTTCTATGGTGTTTTGAGATTGTTTGATGGGTGTTCGACTCTAGAAAGCGTTGTAGGAAGTTTCCTCTTATGCACTCTTGAAGGCTGTGACTTAAACAATTGGTAGAGACCTCTGTAGAAATTAGTTAGGAGTCGGTCGAGTGTAGGTTGACACCTTATGCTTGCTTCCACGCGCCTGCGGGTCGAGCTTCGTCCTTAGCTGACATTACATGTTAGGTGAGTTCTCGCTGTGCTGACGTCCGTCGCGGCGTATTCCGTCCAATAGCAGCACTATCCCGACAGAAGATGCCACCCGTTCAAGGGATGGCGGGGGTATTTGGGGTGCATATAAAAGAGGGATTAAGTCCACAGAGTTTTCTAAGGAAATTTGACAGCTCAGTTCCAGATGAGGAGAACAAGGCAAGCTCTTGCTGATATTGTGAAGCAAGGACAGGAAGTTGGGCAATGTATTGGGAAAGCAAATTAACGCCTTCTAGTGGGTCTTTGTCCAAAGATGCTAGAATCTTTACCCAATCATTAGAAGATAACATATGCAAGACAAAAGAAAATTTGTCCGAAACAAGAGCTGAATCATAAATAAGCTGTGAAGCATCTAGACTGCTAATACATCTGAGGACCAGAGAGGAGGCCACAGAGAGGGGCTCCGAGGTAAGTTCCAAACCTTGAGACAGGGCAAGAGTCTGCAAAAAAAGTGAGGTCAGGTTTATTATTTCTTGCCATAGTATGTGATACATAATTTGGCTTTCCTAGCAAGGAAAGGTCTAGTTCTAGGAGCTAGGGTATCTTTTGGTGCATGGTCTTTCATGATAAGCTTAATCTGATCAAGGATCTTTGCGTGATTCTTAGGGTTGTGATTGGTACTCATGCGAGCTGTCAATCTATAACGTGAGCAGTCCTGAAACAAAGTTGATATAAAGATTAGCAAAAGTGCCTAAGAAGTAAAGTATTTTTTGGTCCTACAACCCTTCAACCGGTTGAGTCAGAGACTATGGTAGCCGTGAGCAGGGAACCAGAAGAGAGCCTAAAATGGGCCACCTAACACCAGCCTACCAATGAAGGATTTAGCGACTGTGGGTCCAATTTAGAGCTCTATTCTTATGATAATTTCCTAGGCCAACATCCCGGTTTCCCCGGAGAGGGGAGACCCTATGTATAGGATGTGTGTGTAGCTGTTTAAATCTTACTTAATAAGACATAATTGAACTTTTACATTCAAAAGACAACTGGCCAAGGAACAATGCACTGATTTGTACAAAAATAACTCAGTATCAGAATTATCTAAGTACAATGATTGTAAGAAAGGGGTCCTCTTTCAGTGGGGTTGGTAGTAAAAAAAACTTCCCCGTTCTTCAGTGGATATTTCATAACAGTAATGTTGCTTGCCAAAGAAAAGAAACCCTCCAAGATAAGATAGAGTCCTTACCTGCATCCATCCAAACAAGACAACAATTCAGTTAGCCTTGGATGTGTTTTACAGGTATTAATGGACCATATCAGTTGTTATCCATGTCCATCTTATCGGTTTTAGTTACTTTAGACAAGCTAGGTTATTTAGAACTGGTATTTTTAGCAATCTTTTTTTGTTCTTTCACAAAATGAGTGTTTATAATGTACTTTCTTACATGGTGAAGTCCATTAAGAGTCAAAACTATTTCAAGATCCATAGCTCAGTAACCATATACTTACCTTCAGAATTAAAACAAATGGTATCAAAGGTACTCCTTTAGCTAAGGAGATGTGAAATTTACTTTTTGTCTACCAATGGTACCAAACGAGGGTGATACCTACCTCACTTTTTTTTTAAACAAACCACCAATAAGATGCTAGCATAACCGGTTAGCAAGATTGCTAGGTATACTCTTTTTTTCGAGCTTCTGTTGAAGCCAAAAACTGCCATATACTTACCTTCACCAACCGTTTGAACAGAGAACCATTTCATAAACCATAAGCAAACCCAAAACGTTGGGTTATATCCAACTTTATTTCCAAATATAGATGATGATCCTTTCCTCAGAATGTGAGCAAGCACCGTGATAAAGAGTACTTAGTGCCTCAGTTTTGCTATAAAATCTAGGAGTCACCTCATTTTTTTTTAAAAACCAGTTATGCCGATACTAGGGAATGTGAGAACCCACAGTAAAGCAAATTTAAACAGCGCCTTAGTTATTAGAACCCCATTTTTCTGAGAAAAAAAACCACCAATCATGCCGAAATTAGGTACAGCATGTAGATGGTGATGCCCTGCAGTGGTTTTAAAAGGAAACCCATCTATAATATCATATCGCAGCTTTTCAGCCCTGCTGCACATAGTGCCTTTCCAAAAGAATAGCAGAAAAAAGCGTGTATGCCAAATCATTCCAGCCAATTCCTCTTTTACTAGCCTAAGAGGAGCCAACTATACATAGTATGAAGATCCGATAGGCCCCGACAGTTTACCAAATTAATCAGCATCGTTGTTTTACCAAAAAAAATACATAGTAGAGAGATGTATGTGTTGCATGCAGTCTCTTTCCAGAAAACCAGTAGGCAGAAAACCCCTCGACTGTAATCCAACAGTGGATATCAACTACTTTTAGCAACCAACTCCTATGAAAATATCTTGATGTAGCTGATGTTTAAGAACAGCCAATAAGCCAAACCACCCATCATGCTTCCATCCACATACCCCTATACACACATACATCCTGCCTCATAAACACCTATTCATTTAAGCATAGGTGAAGTACTTCGGGTGCTTTTTATAGAGCCATTTTCAAAAAAGCATGTGGCAAGACCCGGCTATTATGCAGAAAAAAATAGTGCGGAAAAAACCTGTATATGGTATTCTCCTGCACATGGATTAACAAAACATCCTTTCCTATGATCATATGCAGTTAATGAGTTCGACAGTTCCTAGTTACTTTCCACACAAAGCAGCAGAACAACCATTAATCACCAATATATGCCATGGTATTACCTCTATTTCTTTTCATTGCCCGGCTCAAGAGGAGCCAGTCAATCCCATTATGTAAAGACAGTCGGTCTCTGACAGTAGATCATAGAGGAAGCAAACGAGAGTTTAGGTAGACCACAGTACCTGCGGGGTTTGAGCTGCAAGCTCCATAGCTTTAGGAAGTTCAAGTAGTAACGACACAGAGCGGGATAACCCCAACTAGAAACTAAATCTCAAGCTAAGTGAGGGCTAAGGAGTGCCCTCACCTTAGTATTTATAGGTTGGTTTGCACGCCTCCTGAGCGCCCAAAGTGAAAGAGCAGAGCTGCCCCTTGCTGTGAGAGCCCCTCAGGCGTCAGAAGATATTATTGCCTGGGGAGAGAGCGCTAATACATGGCCCGAGGGTGGAAGGAGCCGCCTTCCCTTTGTGATGATAGCTGAGGATTTCCTCTTGCTCTTTTACAAAAGAGTCCTTATATATTTTGTCCCATATCAAAAAAGAGTTGGTGGCACAATGAAATAATGAGGGCCCTTTTTTTTCCAATAGGGGGGGGGAAAGGGGTTTTTTATGGAAAAAACCCTATAGGAGGAGGGCAAAATGTGTGTGTGTGTGTGTGTGTGTGTGTGTGTGTGTGTGTGTGTGTGTGTGTGTGTGTGTGTGTGTGTGTGTGTGTGTGTGAGAGAGAGAGAGAGAGAGAGAGAGAGACATGAGTGGTTCTCAGAACCCACCTGGTAAGTGAAACAAGAAGGCATCCATGCGTACCTTGCAATTCGGAGAAAACCTTCCCATGTGTATTTATGAGGCCAACGAGACTGCTGAGAGGAGTTATGAAAGCTCATGTTGTGTGGGTTGGTGCAAATATGCACAACCTCCTAAATTTTCCCAAGGATAATAAATTATGTCAGCTAGCCAGTTGCCAGCACCGCTCTATCCGACAAGAGTTGAACTCAAGACCTGTTATTCAAGAGAGAATTGGCATACCCAATCTACCATAGAAGGGTGATAGAACTAAATCCAAGTACTACAATTGTCAGTAAATATACTTCAAGTGGGCGAGTTACAGAATTAAGAAAAAATCCAATGAGGTATTTTTTGTCGGTATTGGTGTGTCATGGGTCATTTTTTTCAAACTGAACAGATTGTGGAAAACATATACCAATGCATTCAAGCTTTATTTATAGGCAGCCAAGTTTTAACAAAGTCACTGCCGTCCAGATACCAAGAGCGAGATCACCAAAGAGGGAAGCAGTCAACCAAGGGTTAGCTAGGGAATTGTCAGCTAGATAAGTGTGTGTGTGTGTGTGTGTGTGTGTGTGTGTGTGTGTGTGTGTGTGTGTGTGTGTGGCCCTCCCCCATCCTAGAGGAGAGATCCACTTGGTGGAGGATGGTCCACCAAGTGGACCAATCCCCCACCAATTGTAGTAAACGCTTCCTAAAAATTTCATTGTTTATAGCTCAATCACTTCTACTATGTTGAAACGGTTCTTATGTAAGATTACCCATCTATAATGTGTTGAACCGAGTTTAGATGTAAGAATACCCAAATGTTGTATGATAAAGGGGTCCTCCAGGGAGGAGAGTAAGGTACTATGAAAAATACATACCTGACATCTCGTGATTTTGGTTGATGTGTTGCCACAAATTTGTGAACTATGTCATCATGTTGGTTACTATACAATACTCCGATCTTGCAAGATAAAGATCACCTAAAATTCCATACCTGATCAAGGGTGAACATTGATTACAATATATGGATTATATGTAAGCCTGTACATGCTTGACCAATTTTGGAGCTGAGAGCCTCGACCCATCCTTTTGGATTGGGTGGATCAAGCTAGTAATAAAGTAACTTGTATTAGAGAGCAGGCAATCCAATTCTTAGGGTATGAATACCCATATCCTGACAAAAACCGTTTGATGGAAGTTAAGATAGATTGGAGTAGCTATATTATTATCTAATATATTATCTAATTCCAATTGTTAAGTATGGCAGTAGTTCGACCAAAGACTATAGGGAGAAAGGAGTGTGTGTTTAAGTATGAAAATCCCCTCATAATTGAACCATACTTAACAATTGTATTAAATAATATATTAAACAACAACATTTTAAAACAATAAATCATAAACCTCAATTATCATTTCATATACATCGATAAAACATTCCATTTATAATGGATAATACATTTAGATCACAAATTTGATCTTTGATCATTACAAATTGATATATTAGTGTTGTCTCTCTATGTCCACCCTTTGGGATGAGCTTCCACTACCTCTACATGGAGAAGGATCCAGTTGTTACCTGCATCCATACAAAAACATTCAGTTAGAACTGGCTATGTTTGTGCGTGTTGTAGGTGTCGACACTGGATCCAGTTGTTATCCATGTCACACCTGTAGACCTAGTTTACAGCTTACCCTGAGGATTGAACATTTAGTTAAACTCTAAAGTAAGATAAACATTGTTATGGAGTCATATCCCAATATTTACTCAGTTTCTCAAGAAACAGTTTTCTCAAGAAATGATGCTAGTGTCTGTTACTAATTCTAACACAAACAACTATATACTTTTGGGTAAAAGACAACTTGACTAAAATTGGGTAGCATCTCGTTCAAAATTCGATTACTTTTATAAAAAAAAACCAGTTTATGTCATCTCTAAGCGAGACCCTCTACGGGAGGTTTACGACTTCATCAAAAGAAAAGAGGTATTACATGTACCCGATTGTCAATACATCGCATTACACTAGCTCGTATAACCATCCTAATAGAAAAACACTAATATGAACAGCCTTATCTAAATCGGCCAGCATCTTGTTTGTACTTAGAATAAGTTTTCACAAAAACCAGGTCATGCCATCTCTCAATGAGACCCTCCACGAGAGGTTTTTATGGCTTGTTTTGAACCTGCAAGAGATGATATATATACACAAATTTGAAGCGATTGTATCAGACTAAATCAGTATAAGAAATCAGTAATTCCTGATTAAGTAGCAAAAATTTGACCAGACTCTAAGTAGGTAGTTGTCTATGTGTTTGTATGGCACAAAGGGGTTATCATTTAAGAACTCGTTTACAGGTTGACAAATGTGGGATATTCAGTGCGATTGCCATCCAAGAGAAGACTAGCAAGTAGATGTTGTATATCTTAGACATCAAGTGATATTCTATACTCATGAAAAAAATCCAAGCTTTACTAAAAACTTTATGAATTGCATAAAACACAGATTCTGTCTCAAGTCCTTGTCAGTCTCAGAGTTTCAAGAAGCTTGCTTTCAGTATTTGTCCAACAAGTTATTGACCATACACGCAATTCTGTCAAAAATGGGACAGCATTTTGTTTGTATTCTTAGCGTTTTTTCAAAATTTTCAATAATCGCCATCTTCAAGGAGACCCTCTACGGGAGGTTTAAGGCATTCAAAAACGTAGGTGTTATTCCCTTGTCTCATAACACTCCAAACGAAACTTCATAATTCATCATCATCGATCTAATACCACCATTTTAGTATATCTAAGTGTAGCTCCCAATTAAGTTGTCAATCAAAAGTTTGACGAAGAGTTAAGTCTTACTTATTGAAACTTCATTGTATTGTAAGTTCCACAACTATTCGATTAAAACCATATTAAAAACACAAGTATTCTAAGTAGGTGCCAAAGCACCTACCTGTTTTGTCGGATGCCGTCGTAGCCGTTGTCTATGTACCATGCTATCACTGTAACTTGACATATATTCATATCGAAAGGTCTCTGTCAGGTTTCCTTTATAACAACAATCACTTTGTCATGGATGTGAGCCATAATGAGTAACCTCCAGCAACCAATCTAAGTGTATATGCTGGATTATCAATTGACATTTTATATACAGCAAAACAACATTTTGTATCTAGAAAAAGTCACCTGATTGAGTAGAGAATACATTACTTGGGGTGGGCGCATCAGAGACTAGCTTGGCATGCAAATATGGAATGTACCAAGTAGGGGCTTTACTGCTGAAAACGCAGAAAGAGGAGGAGGAGTGGTGCCTGAATGCTGCCATCCTTTGATAAGTTTAAGCTCTTTCCATATCCTGAGTTGCATCGATGTGTATACATGCTCTCCTAGTTTTGTGTCTGTGCGCTCGACAGCAAACGAGGCTAAACGGTAGGGGTTACTAGTTGCTGACCATGTGTATGCGAAGAGGTTCTAGACAAGCTGGTGCTATTGGTTGTGTGATGTGAGTAGAAGAACTTCAACCATGCCTGCTACTAAGCGCTCTCCACAGATGTACCTTATTGCTGCGTGTATGTGTGTTCTGTGTGCATTCGACTGTGTGTGTGTGTGTGTGTGTGTGCGTGTGTGTGTGTGTGTGTGTGTGTGTGTGTGTGTGTGTGTGTGTGTGTGTGTGTGTGTGTGTGTGTGTGTGTGCGTGTATGTGTGTGTGTGCCTGTGCATGTGCGTGTGCGTGCGTGTGTGTGTGTGTGTGTGTGTGTGTGTGTGCGTGTGTGTGTGTGTGTGAGAGAGAGAGAGAGAGAGAGAGACATGAGTGGTTCTTCTTGCGGAATCTCATCCTCTGTGCACTCTCAAAACCCGCCTGGTAAGTGAAACAAGAAGGCGTCCATGCATACCTTGCAATTCGGAGAAAACCTTCCCATGTGTATTTATGAGGCCAACGAGACAGCTGAGAGGAGTTATGAAAGCTCATGTTGTGTGGATTGGTGCAAATATGCACAGCCTCCTAAATTTTCCCAAGGATAATAAATTATGTCAGCTAGCCAGTTGCCAGCACGGCTCTATCCGACAAGAGTTGAACTCAAGACCTGTTATTCAAGAGAGAATTGGCATACCCAATCTACCATAGAAGGGTGATAGAACTAAATCCAAGTACTACAATTGTCAGTAAATATATTTCAAGTGGGCAAGTTACAGAATTAAGGAAAAGTCCAATGAGGTATTTTTTGTCGGTATTGGTGTGTCATGGGTTATTTTTTTCAAACTGAACAGATTGTGGATAACATATACCAACGCATTCAAGCTTTATCTATAGCCATCCAAGTTTTAACAAAGTCACTACCGTCCAGATACCAAGAGCGAGATCACCAAAGAGGGAAGCAGTCAACCAAGGGTTAGCGAGGGAATTGTGAGTTAGATAAATGTGTGTGTGTGTGTGTGTGTGTGTGTGTGTGTGTGTGTGTGTGCGTGTGTAGCTGTTTTAACATAAATAATAAGACATGATTGAATTGTACAATGTTCCTATGAATGAAGCCTCATTTCAGTTTGTAGATATTAGAAGTACTTCCCTTGCGGTAGGTGTATGTGTAATCATGTGTGGACAACTGCTTATTCCAAGATAAGATAGAGTCCTTACCTGCATCCATCCAAACGAGACAACAGATATGTTAGCCTTGGATGTGTTTGACACGTATTAATGGACTATACCAGTTGTTATCCATGTCCATCTTACAACTTTTTTTACACTTTCAAGCTTAGTCCAAAGTATTTATATTTAGAAGGTGTTTTATCATCCCAAAGTTTATTTTTTAGCATGAATGCTATTCTGATTAGAAGGCCATAACCCCTTCTAATCCAAGTGACTCATCCCCCCATCATTCTTATCAATCTTTTTTTCTTTACTAGATCAATGAAGCTCCATATCCACTTGCTCTCTTTTTTTTGGTAAAAAATTAAGCCATAAAGTAAAGAAGCCTAAGAAAAAATTTATTTCATAGTTCAAGAGTATCAAATTAGCTTTTGTTTGTTTTTTTAGGACAGACATAGTTTACACCCATTATGGTTTATGGAATCCAACCTTCTCAAGTTTGTATATCACATACCTTAATTATACATCTCTGAGCAAACCAAGTGGCAGAGAATCATTACTGTAGACGCAGTATCAAGCCAGATCGAATGCCAAATAATGGAGGAAAAAAGGAATAGATGCCTCTATTGGCTTTTTGCCAGCTACATCCGACCAAGTGAATGCAAAAAATGTATAGTCTCACCTCATCAAAAAACAACTAGTAACAAACACGTCTATATGCAGCCGCGCCATCAAAAAGATCTCCAAATAACTCTAATCCAAAAAAACCTGTGTGCAGCTGGGGAAAACCCCCAAATTTTCATTTAGCCAGTAATTCACGCGGCCAGTGTCAAGTTTAGAGAACACGACTAGTATCATTAGCAAGTCAAAAAACCAGTAAACAATGTGGTAAACCTCCCTTATCCCAAAAGATTTTCTTGAACAGTATGCACCTACATTTCATCATATGATCATGCATAGATTTAAGGGAGTATTGTACTGACAAGCCAGGCGGTATCAATCCCTTATAATGTTTCCCCAAAAATTTTAAACAAACCAATGAGCAGTTAATGTAGAGCAACCAATAAACCAGTAGTAGCAGGATCATAGCCTTGCCCCAAGAGTCTTTAAACCACTCAACCAATACCACCTAATGTCAAGCATATCCAACCCACATAGTGGGCCTTACCAAGCTAAGCAACGAGGAACAAAATTCCACAGTAGTGTCACTTACTGTCAAGCAAAGCGAACCACACAATGGTCCTTACCAACCATCCACCAATTTGTCATGGCGTACTACCAAGTATAGCCAACCCAAACATTGGGCCTTACTAGGCTTTAAGCAACAGTGATTACCATAGCTTTTACATTATCCCAAGCAAAAAAAGAAAGAAACAAAACCCTTAATATCAATCTTAGTGGCCAATTTGTGTTGGTTGAGTTGCAAGCTCCATGCTTTGTGCAATAGAGATTAAACACACAATCCTCACACTTAAAGCAAGTACAACACACACAAGGCTAAGTGAGGGGCTCACCTCTTTAAATAGAAGAAGGAAGGCCACCATCACTCATGGTGTGTAGTGTGCAGGGAGTATTGAGTAGAGCGAGCTCCTCCTAGGGACCTGAAAATGTGTAGCCGCCTATGATGTGGTCCAACACAGCATAGCCACCATAGCGCCTCACGCTAGTGTTAGTGAGGCCAGTAAGTAAATTTTAGCCACGTTTTTTTGCCAGCTAAGGGTTTTGCAACCATCATAACTTTATAAGGGTTCTATCCCACAATGGATACCCATTCAATGTAACTAGGAAAAGTGTAGGGCTATATAAATCCAGAATGTCAACATTTTATGGTTTAGTATAGCTTTTTTAATATGTTGAAAACCTAAAGGCAAGTAACAAAGTGTGTGTGTGTGTGTGGGGGGGGGGGTGTGTACCCGCCCATGTCCCAGGCACCAAACACAATGGATCCATAGTAGGCCCATTAGGAATGGGCCTACTACCTTATTAGAGAGATGAGAATATCATGGTTAAAGTGTAACTCAGGCTAGTCATGCTGAGTAAGTGATAGTAGAATTTTATCAATTACGTCGTATCTATTGAAGCCATTAAGGCAATAATTTTTTATAAGTAACGTAATATCTTCCCAAGCAAAGAGGTAGTTGGAGGAAGAGTAGATAATTAAGTAAAGCGGGCTCATATAAGTGCTAAGAGCCACTTTGTGGGGCCTATTAGTATTCCTTTTTATGAACTCAAAAGGTGGAAGTTTTAGAAGATTTCTCTTCCATACAAATTTTCGGTCATACTCTCCGACACAAGTTATATGAAGAGAAATAGAAAAGTTAAGGAATTGTACTGAAGTGCAGAAAAATCCATTAGGTGTTGTGAACCCTCGTAAAGAAGGTGGTTCAATTTTTAAGGAGTTAGGATATATATGATTGATCTCTTTTGAAAAAGCCTTATTGTTGATGCTTAGTATGTCATCCATATACCTGGAAGTGTGTCTAAACATTGAAAGTTTATCACTTTTATCTCTCATGGCTCTGAGAAACCATTTTTAGTCAAAGAAGGCAAGGTATATATTACACATAAGCGGGGAGCAAGAGAACCCCATGGAGATGCCTAGGCTTTAGTTAAAACATTGTCCTCCAGAGAGAATGGTACAGTTATCAAGTAACCATGATATGTATAGACATAACTTCTCTTCATTGAAGTGTAAGGGGTGGGATGAGTGTGTCTTTTTTAACCATCTAGGTTTTTTGGAAAGAGATATGTAGAAAAACCCCATCTTCTTGGCATTAATAAAAGCTAGTTTGATAACCTGTGAGACGGTACATCTTTAAGCCCAAGATCACCTTCTATGAGAATATGCTCATAAACTGAGTAATATATGCTGTAAAAAGATGGAAAATTTGTTTAGGGAGGTTAAGAGAAACCTCGATAGAGTTTTTTGTTATCCAGAAGGGGTTGTATTGTATTTGTAGAAAGTTATGGCAGACTTTTTGT
Organism: Adiantum capillus-veneris; assembly: GCF_014529385.1. Taxonomy (NCBI): domain Eukaryota; kingdom Viridiplantae; phylum Streptophyta; class Polypodiopsida; order Polypodiales; family Pteridaceae; genus Adiantum; species Adiantum capillus-veneris. Next base: position 49,429,815 of record NC_140937.1, read on the forward strand.
TTAGAGGCACAGATAAGTTCAAACTCTTCTAATATAAGGTCAAGACAAAGAGTGATATCTTTGGTGACATCTGTAAAAATGCCATTTGAGGCATCAGATATCCATCTGAATTTATGTTTATGAATCTTATATGTGGGAAAAAGCACTGGTAGTTTAGTGTCTCAAAGAGAATAGCCCAAATTCTCTAAGTGTTTAGAGATGTTATTGGTAATTGTTTGTAGGGATGTGTTATCTTGTGAATTCCTTCCCGAATACCCGAGAATGTGCAGCTTTCCAAGCTAAGTTTTTGCAAATAAGAATGGGACAATTAGAGCTTTTATCCAGACCGACTATGAGCCAATTTTTTGATAATCTTTGAAATTCATGAGCAAGTTGTGGTGTTATCTAGGAGTTATCTGTAGATAACCATTTTCTAGGTACTTGTGAGATTCTTTGGAAAAAACATTCTTCCACCACTTTGGTTAAGTCCAGCAAGACTGTCTTCTCCAGTCGGAGAGAACTAACAAGTTCAATTAAGTAGCTAAGTAAAGCTGATAAAGCGAGATATGGGTTTTTGGGAAAGTTAGTTATGTGATTAGGCCCATTAGCCAAGATACTCCGGACTTTGATATTTCAATGATGCTAAGATCACAAGTGCAAACATGCATACCATATGTATCAAAGTCTTTGCAAAATGTGATAAATTGATTGCAGATACATTCGGGAATTGACTTATGTCGAGAAAAATCATTACTGTAGACCAATTTTTTAATGGGTTGTTGATACTTCCAGCCAATAAGTACATAGTCCAGTAGTTTGTGGTTGCCAAAACGTAGGTCAAAGCACTCACAAAAAAGTGTTTTAGGCTGTATCCAATCGAGAAGATCATTTGATAGAGACGGTGTATGTAAATAAAGTCTTGGCCTGGAGCTTTTTTGTTGAGAAACCTCCTTTAACACGAGCTCACAGCAACCTGCATGTTCATCAATGATTACAAATCAAGAAAGTTCCTAATTGGAGTATGTTTGCCTCTTCCCCTAGTGTAGCTACGAGATTTCCCTCGATTAGAGGAAGAGCTAGGTGTCAGATTAGAAGTAAAAGAGTTGGGAGTAGCAAGAGAATTGGGTCTTTTTAGAGAAGGGGAGTCATCTTCATCAATACAAGGCTTGAGTAAGCTAGTGATAATCTTTACTCCTTTGTAATTGGCATAAGTGGTTAGATAGATCCCAGGTTCATCAGAGTTTAGTTCCTTCAAGATATCCAGCATTAGCCCACGAAAGATGTTAAAAGCAATTTGAGCAATTACTATTTGTTTAGCTTGGCGACCTAACCGAGAACAAACAAGGGAGAGATAAAAGTCCACGGGTTTTTCAGGGAAGAGTAGGTCTAGATGGTTGAGAATAAACCAAATGGCATGATCAAACCACATGATGCTAGATTCGCAAGAAGCTTTAGGGTCACAAAACTTGCAGGCACATTTGACATAGGGTCGAAAAACATTTCAAATGGATTCTGTGTAAAAATTTGGGTTACTTTTGGTAAACTCCATGTTTCCCTTTGTACAGATGTAGAGGCCTGTATTGGCAGGGCATTTGGAATGATCGATCAAGTTGAGGTTGAAGGGGGCTTTTATGAGTTCCCCTTTGTCAAGGAACTGTCCACCTTTCAAATTTTGAGTCTGCAGTCTTGAACAATAGAGGCAGGGACATTAGCAAGGTAAACCCAGGTTTCACTAAGAATTGGTGCTAGAAAGGCTTTGTTAGGTAAGACCCAAAGCTGATGGTCCACCCCAAAAGATTCAATTTCAATCTGCCTAACAAGTAGGAAAGGAAAGACTTTGGAGATTTCTGGTACCATTTCTAAGAGGTTAGAGTCATTGAGGGAGCAAAGATTATTCTGAAATTCTTTGACAGCTTCCAGAGTCGCACTATCTCTACAAAAGATACCGCCTGTTTGAGGGATAGTTGGAGTAGCCGGGGTACTGATAAAAGAAGGATTGAGGCCGCATAGTTTTTTCAAAAAGTTAGATAGATCAGCCCCAGAAGATGAGAATAGGGCAAGCTCATGCTGATACTGTACAAAGAGTATAGGAAGCTGGGCTATGTAATGGGAAATCAAATCCATACCATCTTTGGAATCCTTGTCCAAAGTAGCCAAAATTTTGACTCGATCATTAAAAGATAACATGTGTAAGATAGACATGTTTTTGTCTGAGGTAAGAGCCGAGTCATAAATTAATTGAGAAGCATCCAAGCTACTAATACATCGGAGGACAAGAGATGTTGCCACAGAGAGGGGTTCAGAGGATAATTCCAAGCCTTGAGAGAGGGCAAGGGTCTTCACTATACAAAAAAGTTAGTAAGGCTATGACTATTTATTGTAGTAAGTAATACAATATTTGGCGTTTCTTGCTAGGAAAGGTTGGGTTCTAACTGCTAAGGCATTTTTTATAGTATGGCCTTTAAGGTAAAACTTAATCCGCTAAAATCTTTGAATGATTCTCAGGGTTGTGTTTTACTTTCATGCGGGCTGTCATTTTAAAGTGTTTGTGATCTTGAAAGGAAATACATAAACATAAATAAGATTAGTCTTGTAGATTGGGCCTGCAATCCTTAAACCGGCAAAGTCAGAGACTATAATAGCCGTGAGCAGGAAACCAAAAAAATAATCTATGAGGGACCACCTAACACCACTCAACCATTCAAGGGAATATAGACTGTAGGTCCAACTTATAGCTAAGTTTCAGAACTAGTTTCTAAAGCCAGCATCCCGATTTTTCCATAAGAATGGAAAAACCTTATGTTTAGGACGTGTGTGTAGCTGTTTTAACATAAATAATAAGACATAATTGAACGTTTACATTCAAAAGACAGCTAGCTACAGAGAAAGGGAAATGATAAGTACAAAAACAACTCAATCTTAGAATTATCTTTGTACATTGTTTATATGAATGAAGCCTCATTCTAATATATAGATATCAGAAGTACTTCCCTTGCCATAGGTGTATGTGTAATCATGTGCGGACAACTGCTTAAAGCCAAAAAAACCTTCCAAGATAAGATAGAGTCCTTACCTGCATCCATCCAAACAAGACAATAGATATATTAGCCTTGGATGTGTTTTACAAGTATCAATGGACTATACCAGTTGTTATCCATGTCCATCTTACAATTTTTTTTTAACTTTCAAGCTTAGTCCAAAGTACTTATATTTTAAAGGTGTTTTATTATCCCAAAGTTTATTTTTTAGCATGAATACTATTCTGATTAGAAGGCCATAACCCCTTCTAATCCAAATGACTCATCCCCCCATCATTCTTATCAATCTTTTTTCTTTACTAGATCCATATCCACTTGCTCTCTTTTTTTTAATTAAAAAAAATTAATCCATAAAGTAAAGAAGCCTAAAAAAATTTATTTCGTAGTTCAAGAGTATCAAATTAGCTTTTGTTTGCTTTTTAGGACTGATATAGTTTACACCCATTAGGGTTTATGGAATCCAACCTTCCCAAGTTTGTATGCCACTTACCATAATTATACATCTCTGAGCAAACCAAGTGGCAGAGAATCATTACTGTAGATGTGGTATCAAGCCAGATTGAATGCCAAAAATGGAGTAAAAAAGGAATAGATGCCTTTATGGGCTTTTTACCAACTACATCCGACCAAGTGAATGCAAAAAATGTATAGTCACACCTCATCAAAAACAACCACCAGTAACAAACACGTCTAGCAACAACAGTATGTAGCCGCGCCATCAAAAAGATCCCCAAATAGCTATAATCCAAAAAAAACCGTATGCAGCTGGGCAAAAAATCCCAAATTTTCGTTTAGCCAGTAATTCACGCTGTTAATGTCAAGTTTAGAGAACATGACTAGTATCATTAGCAAGTCAAAAAACCAGTAAACAGTGGGGTAAACCTCCCTTATCCCAAAAGATTTTTTTTGAACAGGATGCACATGCAGTTTGTCATATGATTATGCATAGATTTAACAGAGTATTGTACACTGACAAGCCAGACGGCAGCAATCCCTTATAATGCCTCCCCCAAAATTTTAAACAAACCAATGAACAGTTAATGCATAGCAGTCAAAAAACCAATAGCAGGATCATAGCCTTGCCCCAAGAGGGTTTAAACCACTCAACCAATACCACCTAATGTGAAGCATAGCCAACCCACATAGTGGGCCTTACCAGGCTAAGCGACAAGGAACAACATTCCTCAGTAGTGTCACTTACTGTCAAGAAAAGCCAACCACACATTGGTCCTTACCAACCATCCGCCAATTTGTCATGTACTACCAAGTATAGCCAACCCAAACATTGGGCCTTACCAGGCTTTAAGTGACAGTGATTATCATAGTGTTTACATTATCCCAAGCCAAAAAAGAAAGAAACAAAACCCTTAATATCAAGCTTAGTGGCCAACCTGTATTGGTTGAGTTGCAAGCTCCATGTTTGGTGCAGTAGAGATTAAACACACAGTCCTCACACTTAAGCAAGTAGAACACACACAAGGCTAAGTGAGGGGCATAATGCACCCTCACCTCTTTAAATAGAAGAAGGAAGGCCACCATCACTCATGGCGTGTAGCATGCAGGGAATATTGAGTAGAGCGAGCTCCTCTTGGGGACCCAAGAATGAGTAGCCACATGTGTTGTGGTCCAGCATAGCATAGCCACCATAGCGCCTCATGCCAGGGTTAATGAGGGCAGTAAGTAAATTTTAACCACGTTTTTTTTCCAACTAAGGGTTTTGCAACCATCATATCTTTATAAGGGTTATATCCCATAGTGGATACCCATTCAATGTAACTAGGAAAAGTGTAGGGCTATATAAAGCCAAAATGTCAACATTTTATGGTTTAGTATAGCTTTTGTGATATGTTGAAAAGCTGAAGGCAAGTAACAAAGTGTGTGTGTGTGTGTGTGTGTGTGTGTGTGTGTGTGTGTGTGTGTGTGTGTGTGTGTGTGTGTGTGTGTGTGTGTGTGTGTGTGTGTGTGTGTAAGTGTGCACGCGCACGCACCTGCCCTATCCCATGCACCATACTCAATGAGTCAGGAGTAGGCCCATTGAGTATGGGCCTACTGCCTTTAATTAATGTAATGAGATTAGTATGATCGATCCTTAAGTTCGGCCATTTATTGACGAAAATGGCTTTGTGATGGTATTGATTAGATTAGTCCTATTGAAACCATTACAGCAATATTTTCCCATAACGCATTTGATTTCATCCCAGGCAATAAAGCTGCCAGAAGAAGAGGAGTATAATATCATGTAAAGTAGACTTATACAAGAGTTCAAAGCGGCCTTATGTGGTTGATTTCCTTTCTTTTTCACAAATTGTGTAATAGAGATGTTAAGGTTATCTCTTTTCGAGATAAGTTGGAGATCATAGTTACCATTGTAGGGACTATGTAGTGAAATTGAGAAGTTCTACGCAACATTGTAAGTTTCTCGTGATAAATCTTTGATTTCATTGTCACTAACCTCTCCCTAAATCTACTCCTAAATCCCAGTTTACATATCAAATCTGCATTTTATGTATAGGAGGGGTAATAGGCATCATTACTAAGCTAGTAGGTGCATTCGGGATAAAAAATGGTTAGGTCAAATTTGCCCTACATCTATTAATCGTGATTTTGGTAAGTGGCCAAAAGGGGGACTTGATTGTGTAGGGATGTGCTCTTAGGTGTTATATACCAGTCCTATAAGTTTTTTCTCGTTTTGACTTTGTTTGCTTGGTGAAATGACAAGATTTCCTTGCAATGTCATAACTAGTTTTTGTTGCTTGACATGCGGTTGGGTGTTGTTTTGAATAAGTAGGGATTGAATGTGTTTTCCAAGAGTCTGACAACCTCTCATAGCCTCCATGCACTAGTTGCACTAGTTGGATTGACTCCGTCCCATAATATGACATTTATGTCCGTGGTTCTCACTATTATTACAATAAGATAGTAAGCTTAGTAAACAAAGGGCCCAACACTTCATTGCATGGTAATTAACGAAAATATCTCTTAAATCATTGATTTTTGGTCTAAAAATGGTGGAATCCAGTGTGAAAAAACTTGTGTAGAAAGCCTCTTCAAGAGTACTCATGTTGAATGAAGGCATAAACATTGAATGCGCAAAGAATCCATGCAAGAAAATATGCCCAAAGTTCAAGCAATGTTGATCAATGTCTAGAGGCCAAAACCCAAGTGCCAAGTAGTGTTTGATCAAATGGCCAAGTGCCAAAGTAGTGTTTGAGAAAAAAGTTCATCCCAAACATAAACAAATTTCTTCAAGCCAAACCTTGAGCACTACTTGCAACATCCAATCAAAATTTTCAATTTTCAATCTCCTCTCAACCGGCTCAAAGTTGAATTGTGGCACGCTTTTCCTGAACATTGGTTAAAGCACTATTTTCTCCTCGTTTAAATATGCTTCCTGAATCCTTTGGATCTCGACTTGGTTCAAATGTCACAAACAACACATAGCATCGATGATACATACAATGCTTGAGAACTATCCCTAAATCAAAAGAAAGCATCCATATCTCATTGGTGATCCGCATTAACAACTAGCTATAAGCATGCATATAAGAGAAATCATTCCCTTCTAATGGGAATAATACCATCATTGGCTCAATCATCAATAGAGATTGCATGTGACAATGTTCATCGAGCGACCCTTTTTGAGCGAATGAAGTTTACAAGCGAACCTTGACGGGTTTGGGATATCAATAGGATCTCTATTCCTAGAAAATGTGTGAGTGAGTGTGTGCATGTGAGCAAACATATGCCTATAACAATGACCACCAATAAATGGAGTCCAAGTACTTGTGCATGTGCTAAGAAACATTGGCCGCAAGTATTGAATCCCTTTTTTGTGTTGGGAGAATTGGGGCGGGGGGGGGGGGGGGATGTGCAAGTTTGAGTTCTCTGTAAATGAATGGCATTCAACAAATTGTTATTAGAGAGTTGGCTAAGCAGGTTGATTGGGAGAGAGGAGGCTGAGGGTTTGAATCATGTCGTTCACTGCTATGATGGATTCCGTTTTGGTTCACAATCCATGTGTGCCATGTGAATCAATGGACAACCATCACTCCCTTCACTTGCTTATGTCACTTATAGATTACTGATGAAGCAGCTAATGGAAAACTGGAGGGAAGGTTATGCAAGTGTGTATACATCTCTATGTTTATGGTTGTCTTTGTGCATCAACCCCTTAAATATCCTCTAATGTGTTAATATATTATGTTCCTCCACAACATCGTGATATAAGTGAAATACCGTTTAAGTGTGAGCTCTAGTATATATTCAAGCAGTATTTCATTCTCAAGGGGTTTCCTCATGCTGAGAGAGTGAGAGTATTTGTTTATGTGATCACCAAATTTTTGCATCCATGTACACGTGTATATGATAAAGGGGCCAATAAAAAATTGGGTCCTTGTGAGGGACCCTTGGCCCCCTAGCTTTATGATGTTAAATGTCCAAATTTGGGACTCAACGAGCCTCAACTTAGTAAGGTGGTTAGGTGAGTGCAACTTACCACCTGCACCGTTAGATCAAGGCTCGAGTCCCATTGGCTGCAATTTCACATTATACCCCCCGGTTTCAATGTCACATTATGTCCCCCTTGGTGTGGCCTCCCATTCATGGCCATTTTTGTTTAATGCAAATAATTTGTCATTGTCATTTGTCATCGTTGGATCTCTATTCATGACATGATTTCTAGGGGAGGTAGGCAGTGTTGGGCTCTTTGGATTTCACCCATCTAGCCCAAAAATAGTGCACTGTACTGATAACAAATTGCCTCCCACCTTAAGTGGCCCTAAGTTTTCCCCTTTACCCTATGTGAATTATGCAATGAGTAAATTTAAGAATCAAAGTAAGAGTTACTTTTCTAAAAAAATTTGCAAAACCTTATGTGAAAGAGGGCACGTCGGTGTACCCTCTTTCACATAAGGTTTTGGAAAAAACTTTAGAAAAGTAACTCCTACTTTAATTCTTAATTCTCACCACACATCACATTTCATTCTATGAAAAATCACATAGTTATAGCTCGAACATACACGTGCATATACGCACAAAAAAATTACATAGTCATAGTTCATACACGGGCATGGACACACACACAAAAGTAATTATCACACGATGCATGCACACACACATAGTATTACATACAACATATGAGATTACTTACACAATCAAATAACACACACACACACACACACGCAATCTTCATGGCTTCTCCACGATCTTGTGATGCAAAAGAAAAACCCAAGTATCTGAAGTCAAACATGCCAGTTACAAAGTTAAAAGGAAATCTACTTGGCCATCACACTAAAAGAGATTCAATTCATCAGTATTTGCACACACTCACTTATGCACCTCCTTATCATATGTCCCTAGGATGAACACATGATTGGAAGCATCATCCATAGAGAGAGATTGTGTCCTTTGGCTTCTAATCTTGACACTCACTTATGCACCTCCTTATCATATGGCCCTAGGATGAACACATGATTGGAAGCATCATCCTTAGCGAGATTGTGCCCTTTGGCTTCTAATCTTCTAATCAGTATCTGAACACACTCACTTATGCACCTCCTTATCATGTGGCCCTAGGATGAACACATGATTGGAAGCATCATCCATAGCGAGATTGTGCCCTTTGGCTTCTAATCTTGACACTCATGGTGAAATGCTTCATCCATAGAAAATGTGTGCCCTTTAGCATCTTGCACTCATGATTGTATGCCTTCTCCATTGCAACCTTGTGCCCTTTGGGTTTTGATCTTCCAAGCTTACTTAGTCTAGAAGCTAAATGGTCAATGCTCTTGCTGATAGATTTAAGAATGTTTAAGCTAACAAATTCCAAAGGTTAGAAGATCTCCCTATTTCCACCATCTTTTTTAGCATGTTTGAAGTTATAGGTTTTGATTTGATGCATTCCCTTTGGGAGGTCTATAATAGGAGTCATCACTCTCATTCCCATGATAGCATGACTATTCCTAGGGTAGACTCTATGTGGTGGCCCAATCTTGACATCCCACAGATTGGACAAGAGCTCAAACGGAAGACCTAAAGCTCCACAATAAATGACTCTAGATGTGGGGAGATGTATAGGATTCCTTTATTGTGGAGTTAAGCCCTAAATCTCCTCAATAAAGGACTTTGTTAAAACTATCTATGTATGCTCTAACCAAGAAAAACCTGGTTCTTATCTCTATGATACATTCACGCATCATCGTGCAAAACCAATAGCAAATCAACACCAAACATCACAAAACTTAGTAAGCACTATCCTTGCAAGGTCAAAAACACTTCTACACCATCAAATCCTAAATTTGCACTCTAGAAAAAAATGCGCTTTTTACAGGCACAAACTTTAGGTCACTAAATCTAGAGTTTGACGCACCTAACAAGTAATCCTAAGCATCGAGACTCTAGTTCATTAGGTGGATATGTGAAACAACACTCAAAATGATGTATCAACTGGAATAAGTCAATGCACAAATCTCACAATACACTTACAATGCGGTTAGTTAAAGCCCTCAGAATCCTAAAAAAAGTCATTTCCTAGTTGGGAAGAAGGCTAAAATTAGTAAGTTCAAGGGGTAAGTGTGAAGGGAAAGGTGGAGGACTTGAGGAACTTGTCCCACATGCCCTCCCCTCACTTGAGGTTCTAGTCTTTATATATATAATAGTGTTTATACTATATCATAAGACTGAAGATTGAGGCATCGGCCTGGGCTTGGGGAAGATCACGATTCCTTCCTTTTAAAATGAGATTTTTTCTTTTTTTTTGTTTTGTTTTTTTAATTTTCTTTTTGGTCTCAGGTTTCTCGATGAGTGGTGCGACTCTCATCGGCGATCGCCTACACACCTATTGGACCGACAAGCCCGGTCCATGGCTCAAATAAATGATAAAGCATCCATCGAAGGTGATAGGGTGTCCGTGAGGGTTAACAATGTGGGAGATTATATCCCCTTTCATGCTTAGTCCCTCCTCCTCCATCTCTCTCTCTCTCTCTCTCTCTCGCATATTATGTAATTATATCATTTGGACATGTGTCCTCTTTTTCCTCTTTGAGAAAAAGAACTTAATTATTTATTTTTATGCATCTAAACTTTCATTAGACCCCTTGAAATCCTATCCAATAGGATTCAAGCACATCATGAGATCATGAGGACCAAATGGGAAGGATCTTGACATGTGTCTTTATGCTTCTTAAGATATCATGTTTGAATTGAACACTTCAAGCACCTTAGTCATTTAAGCATAAAAATCATTTATGCCTCTTGAGAGATCATGTTTGAATTGAACACTTCAATAATCTTAGTCATATAAGCATGAGAAGCACCTCAAGCTTGGGCAAGGTTCTCACAAACACCTTAAGCATCTTAGTTAGCAAGCACGACAAGCACCTCATGCTTGGGTAGGATTCCCACCTCAAGGTCAGCCCTAGCTTGCCTAAGGTCAAAGGACTTTTCAACACTAACTTTTGGAGGTCTTTATAATGAA